>NC_091283.1:633259565-633910398 GCF_032444005.1 Ranitomeya imitator | reverse complement strand
CATCCAGTTCAGCCTATATTCCATCATAATAAATCCCCAGATCTACGTCCTTCTACAGAACCTAATTGTATGATACAATATTGTTCTGCTCCAGGAAGACATCCAGGCCTCTCTTGAACCCCCCGACTGAGTTCGCCATCACCACCTCCTCAGGCAAGCAATTCCAGATTCTCACTGCCCTAACAGTAAAGAATCCTCTTCTATGTTGGTGGAAAAACCTTCTCTCCTCCAGACGCAAAGAATGCCCCCTTGTGCCCGTCACCTTCCTTGGTATAAACAGATCCTCAGCGAGATATTTGTATTGTCCCCTTATATACTTATACATGGTTATTAGATCGCCCCTCAGTCGTCTTTTTTCTAGACTAAATAATCCTAATTTCGCTAATCTATCTGGGTATTGTAGTTCTCCCATCCCCTTTATTAATTTTGTTGCCCTCCTTTGTACTCTCTCTAGTTCTATTATATCCTTCCTGAGCACCGGTGCCCAAAACTGGACACAGTACTCCATGTGCGGTCTAACTAGGGATTTGTACAGAGGCAGTATAATGCTCTCATCATGTGTATCCAGACCTCTTTTAATGCACCCCATGATCCTGTTTGCCTTGGCAGCTGCTGCCTGGCACTGGCTGCTCCAGGTAAGTTTATCATTAACTAGGATCCCCAAGTCCTTCTCCCTGTCAGATTTACCCAGTGGTTTCCCATTCAGTGTGTAATGGTGATATTGATTCCTTCTTCCCATGTGTATAACCTTACATTTATCATTGTTAAACCTCATCTGCCACCTTTCAGCCCAAGTTTCCAACTTATCCAGATCCATCTGTAGCAGAATACTATCTTCTCTTGTATTAACTGCTTTACATAGTTTTGTATCATCTGCAAATATCGATATTTTACTGTGTAAACCTTCTACCAGATCATTAATGAATATGTTGAAGAGAACAGGTCCCAATACTGACCCCTGCGGTACCCCACTGGTCACAGCGACCCAGTTAGAGACTATACCATTTATAACCACCCTCTGCTTTCTATCACTAAGCCAGTTACTAACCCATTTACACACATTTTCCCCCAGACCAAGCATTCTCATTTTGTGTACCAACCTCTTGTGCGGCACGGTATCAAACGCTTTGGAAAAATCGAGATATACCACGTCCAATGACTCACCGTGGTCCAGTCTATAGCTTACCTCTTCATAAAAACTGATTAGATTGGTTTGACAGGAGCGATTTCTCATAAACCCATGCTGATATGGAGTTAAACAGTTATTCTCATTGAGATAATCCAGAATAACATCCCTCAGAAACCCTTCAAATATTTTACCAACAATAGAGGTTAGACTTACTGGCCTATAATTTCCAGGTTCACTTTTAGAGCCCTTTTTGAATATTGGCACCACATTTGCTATGCGCCAATCCTGCGGAACAGACCCTGTCGCTATAGAGTCCCTAAAAATAAGAAATAATGGTTTATCTATTACATTACTTAGTTCTCTTAGTACTCGTGGGTGTATGCCATCCGGACCCGGAGATTTATCTATTTTAATCTTATTTAGCCGGTTTCGCACCTCTTCTTGGGTTAGATTGGTGACCCTTAATATAGGGTTTTCATTGTTTCTTGGGATTTCACCTAGCATTTCATTTTCCACCGTGAATACCGTGGAGAAGAAGGTGTTTAATATGTTAGCTTTTTCCTCGTCATCTACAACCATTCTTTCCGCACTATTTTTTAAGGGGCCTACATTTTCAGTTTTTATTCTTTTACTATTGATATAGTTGAAGAACAGTTTGGGATTAGTTTTACTCTCCTTAGCAATGTGCTTCTCTGTTTCCTTTTTGGCAGCTTTAATTAGTTTTTTAGATAAAGTATTTTTCTCCCTATAGTTTTTTAGAGCTTCAATGGTGCCATCCTGCTTTAGTAGTGCAAATGCTTTCTTTTTACTGTTAATTACCTGTCTTACTTCTTTGTTTAGCCACATTGGGTTTTTCCTATTTCTAGTCCTTTTATTCCCACAAGGTATAAACCGCTTACAGTGCCTATTTAGGATGTTCTTAAACATTTTCCATTTATTATCTGTATTCTTATTTCTGAGGATATTGTCCCAGTCTACCAGATTAAGGGCATCTCTAAGCTGGTCAAACTTTGCCTTCCTAAAGTTCAGTGTTTTTGTGACTCCCTGACAAGTCCCCCTAGTGAAAGACAGGTGAAACTGTACAATATTGTGGTCGCTATTTCCTAGATGCCCGACCACCTGCAGATTTGTTATTCTGTCAGGTCTATTAGATAGTATTAGGTCTAAAAGTGCTGCTCCTCTGGTTGGATTCTGCACCAATTGTGAAAGATAATTTTTCTTGGTTATTAGCAGAAACCTGTTGCCTTTATGGGTTTCACAGGTTTCTGTTTCCCAGTTAATATCCGGGTAGTTAAAGTCCCCCATAACCAGGACCTCATTATGGGTTGCAGCTTCATCTATCTGCTTTAGAAGTAGACTTTCCATGGTTTCTGTTATATTTGGGGGTTTGTAACAGACCCCAATGAGAATTTTGTTACCATTTTTCCCTCCATGAATTTCGACCCATATGGACTCGACATCCTCATTTCCTTCGCTAATATCCTCCCTTAAAGTGGACTTTAGACAAGACTTTACATAGAGACAAACCCCTCCTCCTCTCCGATTTTTACGATCCTTTCTAAACAGACTGTAACCCTGTAAGTTAACTGCCCAGTAATCTCCCACAGCTGTACGGTGACCACCATCTGAGAAAGCTGCAGCGCGAAGCACCAGGTTATCGGCGTTCAGGAAGTAACCACTGCGCATGTTCAGTGGTTACCTAGGTAACCAGACATATCCACCTATCCACCAAATTAACATAAAGAGGCCCTCTAATCTTAGTGTGCCGCAAGACCAGTGCACTATTAGAAGCGCACACCAAAATACACCTAGCGGCCATCCACCAGGGGCACACAAAACAGTGTCCCATTATTATTCCTCACCGATCTGCTCCCGAAGTTGTGCCGCTCTAACCACGGCCTCAGTGAGTTACTACGCATGTCCGGAAGTCGCCGGATCCATCGCAGTGAATGGAGGACCTGTTGCCTAGTGACCCTCTGACAACGTCCATTGCGCAGGCGCCACCTCCTGATGCGGCCTGCGCAATGGAGGTTGTCATACGGCAGTTGTGTAGTGTACGTCAGGTTGTCATACGGCAGTTGTGTAGTGTATGTCAGGTTGTCATACGGCAGTTGTGCAGTGTAGGTCAGGTTGTCATACGGCAGTTGTGTAGTGTACGTCAGGTTGTCATACGGCAGTTGTGCAGTGTACGTCAGGTTGTCATACGGCAGTTGTGTAGTGTACGTCAGGTTGTCCAGGTTGTCACGTCAGTTGTGTAGTGTACGTCAGGTTGTCATACATCAGTTGTGTAGTGTACGTCATGTTGTCATACATCAGTTGTGTAGTGTAGGTCAGGTTGTCATACGGCAGTTGTGTAGTGTCCGTCAGGTTGTCACGTCAGTTGTGTAGTGTACGTCATGTTGTCATACGTCAGTTGTGTAGTGTACGTCATGTTGTCATACGTCAGTTGTGTAGTGTACGTGAGGTTGTCGTACATCAGTTGTGCAGTGTATGTCAAGTTGTCATACGGCAGTTGTGTAGTGTAGGTCAGGTTGTCATACATCAGTTGTGTAGTGTACGTCAGGTTGTCATACATCAGTTGTGTAGTGTACGTCAGGTTGTCATACATCAGTTGTGTAGTGTACGTCAGGTTGTCATATGGCAGTTGTGTAGTGTACATCAGGTTGTCATATGGCAGTTGTGTAGTGTAGGTCAGGTTGTCATACATCAGTTGTGTAGTGTAGGTCAGGTTGTCATACGTCAGTTGTGTAGTGTACGTCAGGTTGTCACATCAGTTGTGTAGTGTATGTCAGGTTGTCACGTCAGTTGTGTAGTGTACGTCAGGTTGTCATACATCAGTTGTGTAGTGTACGTCAGGTTGTCATACGGCAGTTGTGTAGTGTACGTCAGGTTGTCATACGGCAGTTGTGTAGTGTACGTCAGGTTGTTAAACGGCAGTTGTGTAGTGTACATCAGGTTGTCATATGACAGTTGTGTAGTGTACGTCAGGTTGTCATACGGCAGTTGTGTAGTGTACATCAGGTTGTCATATGACAGTTGTGTAGTGTACGTCAGGTTGTCATATGACAGTTGTGTAGTGTACGTCAGGTTGTCATACAGCAGTTGTGTAGTGTACGTCAGGTTGTCATACGGCAGTTGTGTAGTGTACGTCAGGTTGTCATACGTCAGTTGTGCAGTGTACGTCAGGTTGTCATACGTCAGTTGTGCAGTGTATGTCAGGTTGTCATATGTCAGTTGTGTAGTGTACGTCAGGTTGTCATACATCAGTTGTGCAGTGTATGTCAGGTTGTCATATGGCAGTTGTGTAGTGTACGTCAGGTTGTCATATGTCAGTTGTGTAGTGTACGTCAGGTTGTCATACGGCACTTGTTTAGTGTACGTCAGGTTGTCATACGGCAGTTGTGTAGTGTACGTCAGGTTGTCATACGGCAGTTGTGTAGTGTACGTCAGGTTGTTATACGGCAGTTGTGTAGTGTAAATCAGGTTGTCATACGGCAGTTGTGTAGTGTACGTCAGGTTGTCATACGGCAGTTGTGTAGTGTACGTCAGGTTGTCATACGGCAGTTGTGTAGTGTACGTCAGGTTGTCATACGGCAGTTGTGTAGTGTACGTCAGGTTGTCATACATCAGTTGTGTAGTGTACGTCAGGTTGTCATACATCAGTTGTGCAGTGTACGTCAGGTTGTCATACGGCACTTGTTTAGTGTACGTTAGGTTGTCATACATCAGTTGTACAGTGTACGTCAGGTTGTCAAACGGCAGTTGTGTAGTGTACGTCAGGTTGTTATACGGCAGTTGTGTAGTGTACATCAGGTTGTCATACGTCAGTTGTGTAGTGTACGTCAGGTTGTCATACATCAGTTGTGTAGTGTACGTCAGGTTGTCATACGTCAGTTGTGTAGTGTACGTGAGGTTGTCCTACATCAGTTGTGCAGTGTACGTCAGGTTGTCATACATCAGTTGTGTAGTGTACGTCAGGTTGTCATACGGCAGTTGTGCAGTGTACGTCAGGTTGTCATACATCAGTTGTGTAGTGTACGTCAGGTTGTCATACATCAGTTGTGTAGTGTACGTCAGGTTGTCATACGTCAGTTGTGTAGTGTACGTGAGGTTGTCCTACATCAGTTGTGCAGTGTACGTCAGGTTGTCATACGTTAGTTGTGTAGTGCACGTCAGGTTGTCATACGTCAGTTGTGTAGTGTACGTGAGGTTGTCATACATCAGTTGTGCAGTGTACGTCAGGTTGTCATACGGCAGTTGTCACGTCAGTTGTGCAGTGTACGTCAGGTTGTCATACGGCAGTTGTGTAGTGTACATCAGGTTGTCACGTCAGTTGTGTAGTGTACGTCCGGTTGTCATACGTCAGTTGTGCAGTGTACGTCAGGTTGTCACGTCAGTTGTGCAGTGTACGTCCGGTTGTCATACGTCATGTAGTGAAAATATGTATTTGTAGGCGATGTATGACAGACAGAAAAATAGCATCTGTTCTTAGGCTGCAGCTCTTCACAAAGGTCCTAACCTTAAGCTCAGACCCCAGGGTGCCTTCCTGAAAACACACAGAATTTGAACCAATTCACACATCGGATGCCTTTGAAGTTAGACTCCAAATGGGGCCTAGTGTAGCCTGACAATTTCTATATTTATTATGGGAAAGAAAAGCTAAGACAAGAACTTTTATAATATTAATATTAGAGGCTGGTCTAGACATCTGATCTCCAGGCTGAGCCTATAACTTGGGCCCTACACAAAAAAAGTTGTTCACGGATTGAGGGCAGCCAAGCTGATGTGATCCATTTCATATCTCCCCCCCCCCCCCCTCAGGGAACAGAATACCAGACTGCAAAGTTTAGATATTTCTGTAAGTTTCTCCTTTTTTATAATTTTTTTGCATATTTGCATGTCACATTTTATTTACATATGTTTATATCCTTTTATTGTAGGCACTGTACATTATCTATTAAAGCTTAAAACTTTAATAAGTTTGAACCTTGTATACTCTAAAACAATCCATAGCCCTAGAGTGCGTGACCCTGCTGATTGGCAGACAGTAGTAGTAATATTTCCGGGACTCATGGCCCATATGTTCGGTGAGTGGTGGCAGCGTGTGTGAAGCATGGTGTGTGGTCTGGCTCGGTGTGTGATTTATGCTTCCATTGACACCATAGGACAGAGGTTGAATGCTGGATGGAGTGAGAGCAGATAGATTAACCCTTGCAGGTGCAACCCCTAGTCAAGTGTTGAGAAGCTGGTATGTGACAAATTGGTGGCAGAGCGGTGGGATAGAATTTATTTCTATTAGAGCATTAGTGCATGGTTTAAGTAATTATTCCATGTACTAAAGAATTGGTATCCTTACGAGGAGTGCACCAGTTCTGCAGGGTTCATGTCAGTGGTTACTTAGACATACTTGCAAACAGTTTCCCTTCCCCGATTTTTTTTTTCTATCTTATTTTGGAAAGGGCTGTTCATTGATACGGCAGCCCAGTACAAGAAGCAGAGCAAAGAAGCTCTGACCGGCCTCTGTGAGCAGAGAGGAATAGAGACAGCCGACAGATCCAGGGAGCTGCTGGTGCGCGCCTTGGTCGAGCAGGACATAGAGCAAAGTGCTGGAACATCTGGGCAAGGAGAGTCCACCTTGGAGAGACCCAGCAATGCCAGTTCTTGCACCGAAGATAGTCTGGCGGTGTCAGTAATAACAGTTCTGAGGAGTCTATGGACTTTACAAATAGCCTTACTACAGCTGGGAACGAGTGATCCCAATCTGCGCCTGCAGCTTATTCTACAGTACCGAGAGGCTGCAGAACACCAGGAGGAGAGGCTGAAGAATGCCAGGCTGAGAGAAATTTCAAGCTTCAGATGGCTCAAATGGAGAGGGGTAACGGTCCTCAGCTAACCCCCTCCCAGGACATAAATCTAAAGAGACCACGTTTGGAAAACTTACCTGTAATGGAGGATACAGACTTTCCTTCGGGGGTTTAAAAAAACCTGCAGGCAATACCATCTACGCAGTGGGCACAGTATCTAACCCCAGGGTTGAGAGGCAAAGCCCTGGAAGTTTTCACTGACCTCCCACCAGAGCTGGATGGGAACTAAGGCAATAAAAGAGACCCTGATCAAGAAATACAACCTAACCCCAGAAGTGTATCGGAGAAAGGACTGGGGGGTCTGCAATACCAAGATCGGTTATTACACTTGGGGCTATTTAGTTTGGAAAAACGAAGGCTAAGGTGATCTTATGTTAATGTATAAATATGAGGGGACAGTACAAAGACCTTTCTGATGATCTTTTTAATCATACACCTGAAACCGGGACAAGGGGCATCCTCTGCGTCTGGAGGAAAGAAGGTTTAGGCATAAAAACAGACGCGGATTCTTTACTGTAAGAGCAGTGAGACTATGGAACTCTCTGCCGTATGATGATGTACTGAGTGATTCATTACTTAAATTTAAGAGGGGACTGGATACCTGTTGTGAATTCTGTGGCTGAATTCACTCCTGTGGTCACAAGTGGTGCTGCAGCTTCTGAGCTTCCTCCCTCAGGTGTTCTGGTGAGCTCGTTAACTGCTTCATTACTTAACTCCGCCTGATGCTGCTATCCTTGCTCCTTGTCAATGTTTCAGTATTGGATCTGAGCTTCTCCTGATTGTTCCTGTGACCTGCTGCTCTGTATAGCTAAGTGCTTTTTGCTTTTTTGTTGCTTTTTTTCTGTCCAGCTTGTCTTTTGTTTTGCTGGAAGCTCTGAGACGCAAAGGGTGTACCGCCGTGCCGTTAGTTCGGCACGGTGGGTTTTTTTTGCCCCCTTTGCGTGGTTTTGCTTTAGGGTTTTTTGTAGACTGCAAAGTTCGCTTTACTGTCCTCGCTCTGTCCTAGAATATCGGGCCCCACTTTGCTGAATCTATTTCATCCCTACGTTTTGTCTTTTCATCTTACTCACAGTCATTATATGTGGGGGGCTGCCTTTTCCTTTGGGGAATTTCTCTGGGGCAAGTCAGGCCTATTTTTCTATCTTCAGGCTAGCTAGTTTCTTAGGCTGTGCCGAGTTGCCTAGGTAGTTGTTAGGCTTTTAGTTGTGTTTAGGATAGGATCAGGTGTGCAGTCTACAGAGTTTCCACGTCTCAGAGCTCGTTCTTGTATTTTTGGGTATTTGTCAGATCACTGTGTGCGCTCTGATCGCTAAGCACACTGTGTTTCTGGATTGCCTTCATAACACCTGTCATTAGCAAACATAACAGTACAAGGAGCCTAACTAACGATTCTCAGTAGAGGGAAAGAAAAAGTTCTGACATCATTTTTTTTTTTTTCTGCTCTGTGTTCACTTTTTTTTTTCCCCTAGACATTTGGGTGATTCTGGACACAGGTGTGGACATGGATATTCAGGGTCTGTGCTCTTCAATGGATAATCTCGTTATAAATGTACAAAAAATTCAAGATACTATTGATCAGAAATCTATGTTAGAACCAAGAATTCCTATTCCTGATTTGTTTTTTGGAGATAGAACTAAGTTTCTAAGTTTCAAAAATAATTGTAAGCTATTTCTGGCCTTGAAACCTCATTCTTCTGGTAATCCTATTCAACAGGTTTTGATTATTATTTCTTTTTTGCGCGGCGACCCTCAAGACTGGGCATTTTCTCTTGCGCCAGGAGACCCTGCATTGAGTAGTGTCGATGCGTTTTTCCTGGCGCTCGGATTGCTGTACGATGAGCCTAATTCAGTGGATCAGGCTGAGAAAAATTTGCTGGCTTTGTGCCAGGGTCAGGATGATATAGAAGTATATTGTCAGAAATTTAGGAAATGGTCAGTACTCACTCAGTGGAATGAATCTGCGCTGGCAGCTTTGTTCAGAAAGGGTCTCTCTGAGGCTCTTAAGGATGTCATGGTGGGATTTCCTATGCCTGCTGGTTTGAATGAGTCTTTGTCTTTGGCCATTCAGATCGGTCGACGCTTGCGCGAGCGTAAATCTGTGCACCATTTGGCGGTACTGCCTGAGGTTAAACCTGAGCCTATGCAGTGCGATAGGACTATGACTAGAGTTGAACGGCAGGAATACAGACGTCTGAATGGTCTGTGTTTCTACTGTGGTGAGTCCACTCATGCTATTTCTGATTGTCCTAAGCGCACTAAGCAGTCCGCTAGGTCTGCCGTCATTGGTACTGTACAGTCCAAATTCCTTCTGTCCATTACCTTGATATGCTCTTTGTCGTCGTTTTCTGTCATGGCGTTTGTGGATTCGGGCGCTGCCCTGAATCTGATGGATTTGGATTATGCTAAACGTTGTGGGTTTTTCTTGGAGCCTTTGCGGTGTCCTATTCCATTGAGAGGAATTGATGCTACACCTTTGGCCAAGAATAAACCTCAATACTGGGCCCAGCTGACCATGTGCATGGCTCCTGCACATCAGGAAGTTATTCGCTTTCTGGTGTTGCATAATCTGCATGATGTGGTCGTGTTGGGGTTGCCATGGCTACAAACCCATAATCCAGTATTGGATTGGAATTCCATGTCGGTATCCAGCTGGGGTTGTCAGGGGGTACATGGTGATGTTCCATTTTTGTCGATTTCGTCATCCACCCCTAATGAGGTCCCAGAGTTCTTGTCTGATTATCAGGATGTATTTGAAGAGCCCAAGTCCGATGCTCTACCTCCGCATAGGGATTGTGATTGTGCTATCAATTTGATTCCTGGTAGTAAATTCCCTAAAGGTCGATTATTTAATTTATCCGTGCCTGAACACGCCGCTATGCGCAGTTATGTGAAGGAATCCCTGGAGAAGGGACATATTCGCCCATCGTCATCACCACTGGGAGCAGGGTTCTTCTTTGTAGCCAAGAAGGATGGTTCGCTGAGACCGTGTATTGATTACCGCCTTCTTAATAAGATCACTGTTAAATTTCAGTATCCCTTGCCATTGTTATCTGACTTGTTTGCTCGGATTAAGGGGGCTAGTTGGTTCACTAAGATAGATCTTCGTGGTGCGTATAATCTGGTGAGAATCAGGCAAGGAGATGAATGGAAAACTGCATTCAATACGCCCGAGGGTCATTTTGAGTATCTAGTGATGCCGTTCGGACTTGCCAATGCTCCATCTGTGTTTCAGTCTTTTATGCATGACATCTTCCGTGAGTATCTGGATAAATTCCTGATTGTTTACTTGGATGACATTTTGATCTTCTCAGATGATTGGGAGTCTCATGTGAAGCAGGTCAGAATGGTTTTTCAGGTCCTGCGTGCTAACTCTTTGTTTGTGAAGGGATCAAAGTGTCTCTTCGGTGTGCAGAAAGTTTCATTTTTGGGGTTCATCTTTACCCCTTCTACTATCGAGATGGATCCAGTTAAGGTCCAAGCCATCCAGGATTGGATTCAGCCGACATCTCTGAAAAGTCTGCAAAAGTTCCTGGGCTTTGCTAATTTTTATCGTCGCTTCATCTGTAATTTTTCTAGCATTGCCAAACCATTGACCGATTTGACCAAGAAGGGTGCTGATTTGGTTAATTGGTCTTCTGCTGCTGTGGAAGCTTTTCAGGAGTTGAAGCGTCGTTTTTGTTCTGCCCCTGTGTTGTCAGCCAGATGTTTCTCTTCCGTTCCAGGTCGAGGTTGATGCTTCTGAGATTGGAGCAGGGGCGGTTTTGTCACAGAGAGGTTCTGATTGCTCAGTGAAGAAACCATGTGCTTTCTTTTCCAGGAAGTTTTCGCCCGCTGAGCGTAATTATGATGTGGGCAATCGAGAGTTGCTGGCCATGAAGTGGGCATTCGAGGAGTGGCGTCATTGGCTTGAAGGAGCTAAGCATCGCGTGGTGGTATTGACTGATCATAAGAACTTGACTTATCTCGAGTCTGCCAAGCGCTTGAATCCTAGACAGGCCCGTTGGTCGTTATTTTTTGCCCACTTCGACTTTGTGATTTCGTACCTTCCGGGCTCTAAAAATGTGAAGGCGGATGCTCTGTCTAGGAGTTTTGTGCCCGACTCTCCGGGTTTATCTGAGCCAGCGGGTATCCTCAAGGAAGGAGTCATTGTGTCTGCCATCTCCCCTGATTTGCGGCGGGTGCTGCAAAAATTTCAGGCGAATAAACCTGATCGTTGTCCAGCAGAGAAACTGTTCGTCCCTGATAGGTGGACTAATAAACTTATCTCTGAACTTCATTGTTCGGTGTTGGCTGGTCATCCTGGAATCTTTGGTACCAGAGAGTTAGTGGCTAGATCCTTCTGGTGGCCATCTCTGTCACGGGATGTACGTACTTTTGTGCAGTCCTGTGGGATTTGTGCTAGGGCTAAGCCCTGCTGTTCTCGTGCCAGTGGGTTGCTTTTGCCCTTGCCGGTCCCAAAGAGGCCTTGGACACATATTTCGATGGATTTCATTTCTGACCTTCCCGTTTCTCAAAAGATGTCAGTCATTTGGGTGCTCTGTGATCGCTTTTCTAAAATGGTCCATCTGGTGCCCTTGGCTAAATTGCCTTCCTCCTCTGATTTGGTACCTTTGTTCTTTCAGCATGTGGTTCGGTTGCATGGCATTCCTGAGAATATTGTTTCTGACAGAGGTTCCCAGTTTGTTTCAAGGTTTTGGCGAGCCTTTTGTGGTAGGATGGGCATTGACCTATCCTTTTCCTCGGCTTTCCATCCTCAGACTAATGGCCAGACCGAACGAACCAATCAGACCTTGGAAACATATCTGAGATGTTTTGTTTCTGCAGACCAGGATGATTGGGTGTCCTTTTTGCCGTTGGCTGAGTTCGCCCTTAATATTATCGGGCCAGCTCGGCTACCTTGGTTTCTCCATTTTTTTGCAATTCTGGGTTCCATCCTCGTTTCTCTTCAGGACAGGTTGAGTCTTCGGACTGTCCTGGTGTGGATTCTGTGGTGGATAGGTTGCAGCAGATCTGGACTCAGATAGTGGACAATTTGATCTTGTCCCAGGAGAAAGCTCAACTTTTCGCTAATCGCAGACGCCGTGTGGGTCCCCGACTTCGTGTTGGGGATCTGGTTTGGTTATCTTCTCGTCATATTCCTATGAAGGTTTCCTCTCCTAAATTTAAACCTCGTTTTATTGGTCCGTATAGGATTTCTGAGGTTCTCAATCCTGTGTCTTTTCGTTTGACCCTCCCAGACTCCTTTTCCATACATAATGTATTCCATAGGTCGTTGTTGCGGAGATACGTGGCACCTATGGTTCCATCTGTTGAGCCTCCTGCCCCGGTTTTGGTGGAGGGGGAATTGGAGTATATTGTGGAGAAGATTTTGGATTCTCGTGTTTCTAGACGGAAACTCCAGTATCTGGTTAAATGGAAGGGTTATGCTCAGGAAGATAATTCCTGGGTTTTTGCCTCTGATGTTCATGCTTCCGATCTTGTTCGTGCCTTTCATGCGGCTCATCCTGGTCGGCCTGGGGGCTCTGGTGAGGGTTCGGTGACCCCTCCTCAAGGGGGGGGTACTGTTGTGAATTCTGTGGCTGAATTCACTCTTGTGGTCACAAGTGGTACTGCAGCTTCTGAGCTTCCTCCCTCAGGTGTTCTGGTGAGCTCGTTAACTGCTTCATTACTTAACTCCGCCTGATGCTGCTATCCTTGCTCCTTGTCAATGTTTCAGTATTGGATCTGAGCTTCTCCTGATTGTTCCTGTGACCTGCTGCTCTGTATAGCTAAGTGCTTTTTGCTTTTTTGTTGCTTTTTTTCTGTCCAGCTTGTCTTTTGTTTTGCTGGAAGCTCTGAGACGCAAAGGGTGTACCGCCGTGCCGTTAGTTCGGCACGGTGGTTTTTTTTTGCCCCCTTTGCGTGGTTTTGCTTTAGGGTTTTTTGTAAACTGCAAAGTTCGCTTTACTGTCCTCGCTCTGTCCTAGAATATCGGGCCCCACTTTGCTGAATCTATTTCATCCCTACGTTTTGTCTTTTCATCTTACTCACAGTCATTATATGTGGGGGGCTGCCTTTTCCTTTGGGGAATTTCTCTGGGGCAAGTCAGGCCTATTTTTCTATCTTCAGGCTAGCTAGTTTCTTAGGCTGTGCCGAGTTGCCTAGGTAGTTGTTAGGCGCAATCCACAGCCGCTTTTAGTTGTGTTTAGGATAGGATCAGGTGTGCAGTCTACAGAGTTTCCACGTCTCAGAGCTCGTTCTTGTATTTTTGGGTATTTGTCAGATCACTGTGTGCGCTCTGATCGCTAAGCACACTGTGTTTCTGGATTGCCTTCATAACACCTGTCATTAGCAAACATAACAGATACCTTTCTTGTAAAGTATAATAATAATCTTTATATAGCGCTAACATATTCCGCAGCGCTTTACAGTTTGCTCACATTATCATCACTGTCCCCGATGGGGCTCACAATCTAAATTCCCTATCAGTATGGCTTTGGAATGTGGGAGGAAATCCACGCAAACACGGAGAGAACATACAAACTTTTTGCAGATGTTGTCCTTAGTGGGGCTTGAACCCAGGACTCCAGCTCTGTAAGGCTGCTGTGCTATCCACTGAGCCACCGTGCTTACAGGGTATATACACTAGATTCCTTGATAGGGCGTTAATCCAGGGAACTAGTCTGATTGCCGTATGTGGAGTCGGGAAGGAATTTTTTTCCCCAATGTGGAGCTTACATTTTGCCACATGGTTTTTTTTGCCTTCCTCTGGATCAACATGTTAGAGCATGTTAGGTTAGGATCGGCTATGGGTTGGACTAGATGGACTTAAAGTCTTCCTTCAACCTTAATAGCTGTTACAATGTAAAGTTCTGAAACCTGTGATATAGAAGGGTTAATGTTTTGCCTTTAATTGCTAGAATATGTTTAGAATGTTTTTAGCCATGATGCAGTAGACTGGTAGTCTCCTCTTCAAGGAGACTATACTTATCATATACAGTGGGGCAAAAAAGTATTTAGTCAGTCAGCAATAGTGCAAGTTCCACCACTTAAAAAGATGAGAGGCGTCTGTAATTTACATCATAGGTAGACCTCAACTATGGGAGACAAATTGAGAAAAAAAAATCAAGAAAATCACATTGTCTGTTTTTTTTTATCATTTTTTTTGCATATTATGGTGGAAAATAAGTATTTGGTCAGAAACAAACAATCAAGATTTCTGGCTCTCACAGACCTGTAACTTCTTCTTTAAGAGTCTCCTCTTTCCTCCACTCATTACCTGTAGTAATGGCACCTGTTTAAACTTGTTATCAGTATAAAAAGACACCTGTGCACACCCTCAAACAGTCTGACTCCAAACTCCACTATGGTGAAGACCAAAGAGCTGTCAAAGGACACCAGAAACAAAATTGTAGCCCTGCACCAGGCTGGGAAGACTGAATCTGCAATAGCCAACCAGCTTGGAGTGAAGAAATCAACAGTGGGAGCAATAATTAGAAAATGGAAGACATACAAGACCACTGATAATCTCCCTCGATCTGGGGCTCCACGCAAAATCCCACCCCGTGGGGTCAGAATGATCACAAGAACGGTGAGCAAAAATCCCAGAACCACGCGGGGGGACCTAGTGAATGAACTGCAGAGAGCTGGGACCAATGTAACAAGGCCTACCATAAGTAACACACTACGCCACCATGGACTCAGATCCTGCAGTGCCAGACGTGTCCCACTGCTTAAGCCAGTACATGTCTGGGCCCGTCTGAAGTTTGCTAGAGAGCATTTGGATGATCCAGAGGAGTTTTGGGAGAATGTCCTATGGTCTGATGAAACCAAACTGGAACTGTTTGGTAGAAACACAACTTGTCGTGTTTGGAGGAAAAAGAATACTGAGTTGCATCCATCAAACACCATACCTACTGTAAAGCATGGTGGTGGAAACATCATGCTTTGGGGCTGTTTCTCTGCAAAGGGGCCAGGACGACTGATCCGGGTACATGAAAGAATGAATGGGGCCATGTATCGTGAGATTTTGAGTGCAAACCTCCTTCCATCAGCAAGGGCATTGAAGATGAAACGTGGCTGGGTCTTTCAACATGACAATGATCCAAAGCACACCGCCAGGGCAACGAAGGAGTGGCTTCGTAAGAAGCATTTCAAGGTCCTGGAGTGGCCTAGCCAGTCTCCAGATCTCAACCCTATAGAAAACCTTTGGAGGTAGTTGAAAGTCCGTGTTGCCAAGCGAAAAGCCAAAAACATCACTGCTCTAGAGGAGATCTGCATGGAGGAATGGGCCAACATACCAACAACAGTGTGTGGCAACCTTGTGAAGACTAACCGAAAACGTTTGACCTTTGTCATTGCCAACAAAGGATATATTACAAAGTATTGAGATGAAATTTTGTTTCTGACCAAATACTTATTTTCCACCATAATATGCAAATAAAATGTTAAAAAAAACAGACAATGTGATTTTCTGGATTTTTTTTTCTCAGTTTGTCTCCCATAGTTGAAGTCTACCTATGATGTAAATTACAGACGCCTCTCATCTTTTTAAGTGGTGGAACTTGCACTATTGCTGACTGACTAAATACTTTTTTGCCCCACTGTATGTTCTCAATAGTCAGCCACAACATGTTCTGGGTACGTGGGAAATAAAGGTCAGCATGACTCGGGGGGGGGGGGGGGAGGGGAGGCTACATGAATTACATCTGTTGTAAACGGTATAAGATACTGCCTCTTGCTCCATTAGATCAGATAAAGTGATTTTGCTCACAGCCTGTGCACAGTTTCCTTTTTCTCCAAGCGTGCTTATCAAATAAGGACGTAACCTCCTGATTTGGCTTCTCTGGTGATCTGGCATATCTGTCGGCTACGACACCTGCAACTTGGATCCACTGACAGCTATGCAGATGTTGTGAGCACCTTGAGGGCCACGTTCCACCAATGGATCAGGGTATTTTCTGTTAACAGCTTTGAGGACTTAACAGATCTTATGGTCAAGGATCAATTTCTTCACGTGTGCTCCACGGATGTACGACAATTTGTGTGTGATTGGGAGCCACAACCTGAGGATCAGGCTGCAAGGATCACGGACTGCTATGTGGCTAAAAGGGTGCCTGAGGTGCGGAAGCCATCGGGATTCAGCTGAAAGGGAGGTAAGCCAAACGGGGACCCTTCTCCCTCTACCGGCCGATCACCAGTGCTGTCCAAGCCAACCTCCTATAGGGTCCCGGGAAATAAACATTTATTTTTTTTTTTCAAAATAATTTTTATTAGAGGATTTTTAAAATATAGGGTATAATGGGTTAGGAAAATAATGAAGGGGAAGGAAAGAATCCATGCAAAGGAAAAGGGGTTAGGGAGGAAGAGGAGAGAAGGAAAATCAAGGGAACTGAAGATCATATTAACATAGCTGCACCACAACAATATGTCAAGTGCAAAAACAACATAACATAAAGTATAGATTAAAAATATTCTGGCAAAGTAATGAGACATGAAATAAAGAGGCTTTTCTTTCTTGGAGAAAAAATTAAGTTCCAAGAGAACCATTTGGAATTATATTTAGGTAGAGATTATTCCTTAAAGCTAAGGACATTTCAAAGGAGTTATGAGAGAGCATAATATGAATTATTTCAGAAATAGAGGGAGTATCCATCGATTTCCACTTTGATGCAATACAGGTTTTTATGACAGAAAAAATATGTAAAGAAACGTGTCTAATTTTTTGAGGGTAGTAATCAGCTTCCAGAAAATGGAGAGCCTATTGGGGAGAAATTTTGACGGGAGACTCATTTATTTTATTCAATAGTAAAGACTAGTGTTGAGCATTCCAATACTGAAATGTCGGGTTTCGACCGATATTCGCGATATTGGAGTACCGATACTGAGTTCCGATACTTTTAGTATATCGAATACCAGAATCGGAAGTTCCCATAATGCAATGAGCCAGTTTGAGTTTATTCAGCCAATGGAGATCCTAAGAAGTGTGGGCACATCCTGTTATGCATGTTAACTAATGGCATGGCTGTGATTGGCTGCTGAAATTATGTCATGATGCACTATGAAAGCCGCCGTGAATTCAGTTATGGATAGGAGGCTGCTGTTCTGAGGGACAGTTTGAGCTAGCGATTTGCTTTATTGTGCTTTACCCAGGCTACTTTATCAACCGCTGTGTGAGAAGCTTTCTTTTGTCTTGCAGCGCTGTTCACGGCTGTCTGCGAGGTCTCTGTGTGTGAGTGCAGCTCACTCTGTAGTCTGTTCTGCAGCCACCTCCGGTTGTAGTCCGCTCATCGTGCGTCACTGCCTCATACATTGTCACATTGTCCTTTTTTGCATTAGTGCTGCTCATTTTTGCTGATTTCTCCTATTAGTGTGGTTCCATCCGTATCCAGCTAGATTGCTTGCAAACACTATATAGGAGTAGATAGAGGAGCCTTTCTGTAGCCTTGTGCCCTGCAGCCCCAGCCAGATTAGTATTAACCTATTTTTTGGAGCCTCATCTATTGTATTGTAGGTTACCTTCCTGCATTGTAATAGCTACAAAAGTTTGTCATACTATCGGTTTTACATCTTTGGGCACATCCAGTGTCTTTTTGTGAAAAAAAAAAAGTTAATAAAGTTCATCAAACACTCCACTTTACAGTTGTGTAGGCCACATTAGCTCATATTAAAGTCTAGTCCAAACTTTATAAAATTAGTGTTTCTGAATTTGAAGAAGAGGTAGTATGCACTGATGCGCAACAGCTTTGTCTCTCTGAATCTGAAGAGGCGGGTGGGCCAGTGCCTACGGTCAGTTTGCATCTGATGATGAGACTCAGGTGCCACTTTCTGGTGCGTATTGTTTGAAGAGGGTAGTGTAGATGATGAGGTCCTTGACCCATCATGGCGTGAGGTACAGGAAGGTGGTGGGAGCAGCTCTGAGGAAGAGATTCCCCGAACGGCCCAAAAAGGAGGGAGAGGGAGGGGGCAGACTTGGTTGCCTGTAGCCTCCACTTCGGCACCCATTAGGAGCATGCATCTTCCAAAACCCAAGACGGGCGCTCCCAAGACTTGCAGTGCCTGGTCCTTTTTTGACACAGTTGCAGATGATATTTGCTTTGTCAAATGCAAGCTGTGTATTCAGAAAGTGAAAAGAGGGGAAAGTGTCAGCAACCTCAATACCACAAATATGTGGAAACATGTGCGGACCAAGCACGTGGTGGAGTTACAAAGCCACACTGAAGACCTAGGCCATCCTACAGCACCACCTACCACCTCTTCAGCTCGTGTTGTAGCCTCTTCCTCTAGCTCACACACAGCTGGTTCGGCTTCCTCACAGGATCGCCATGGAAGAACCTCTGGCACTGTTGTACAGAGACAGTGTCATTCCACCCACAGCACCACATTCCCTGTCATCCTCACACCACCCCCGAGCACAGGCTCTGAATGCTGGCATTGCAAAACTACTGTCCCTTGAAATGCTCTCATTCAGGCTGGTGGAGACTGACCGCTTCCGTAACTTGATGGCATTGGCAGTCCCACAATACAATGTGCCCAGCCACTTTTATTTCAGCAGGCAAGCCGTCCCTGCCCTGCAAAAGCACGTGGAGGGAAAAATTAAACATGTGCTTCTAAACGCCATCAGTAGCAAGGTCCACCTGACCACCGATGCGTGGACCAGTAACCATGGACAGGGACGATACCTTTCCCTCACTGCCCATTCAGTAAATGTTGTGGAGCCGGGTACAGATCTTGAGAGTGGCGCTGTACGTGTTCTGCCAACTCCAAGGATTGCAGGAATCCAGTCTGTACACATTGACTCCTCCTCATACTCCAGTTCCTCTGAATCATCGCTGCAGATGCCGTCACAGTCCACCTCCACATGGACACGTGAACGCTTACCTGTTACGACCGATATGAGAACAGCCGTGGCCAAAGGTCAACAGGCCGTATTGAAATTAATTTCTTTGGGGAATCGAAGCCACACAGCGCAGGAGATCTGGAATGCCATCAAGCAGCAGAGTGACGTGTGGTTTGTGCCAGCGAATCTCCAGCCAGGCATGGTAGTGTGTGACAATGGCTGAAATCTGGTGGCAGCTCTGGGCCTAAGCAACCTCACTCCCATCCCATGTCTGGCACATGTACTCAACTTGGTCGTGCAGAGTTTTTTGAGGGACTATCCGGATCATGATGCACTGCTGCACAAGGTCCGCATAGAGTGTGCTCCCTTTCGGCGTTCCAACATGGCAAGATCGTGCATTTTAGCTCCGCAGCGCTGATTCTGCCTTCCGGAACATTGCATCATATGTGACCTACCCACCAGGTGGAATTCAATGTTACATATGTTGGAGAGGTTGTGTGAGCATCAGGCAGCAGTAATGGAGTACCAGCTGCATCAGGCGCAAACAAGTCACACTGCGCGCCGTTCACACTTCACCACCACTGGGTGGGCCTCTATGAAGGACATCTGCCACATTTTGCGTGCCTTCGATGATTCCATGCGGATGGCGAGTGCAGATGATGCACTAGTCAGCATGACTATCCCCCTTATCTGCCTGCTTGAAAAAACACTGCAAGCGCTAAGGGATGAGGTGGTGGAAGAGGTGGAGGATGAGGAGTTACAAATGCCATCTGCTTCTGGTCAGTCTGCGCAACGTGTTTCCTCACAAAGGCCTAGGCAGGGGACACTTTGTGAGGAGGATGAGGAGTCAATGGAGGAGGAAGGCATCTGTCCAGAGGAGGGAGATACACAATGCTCTAGTAGTCAGTATATAGAGCGAGGGTGGGGTGGCAGAGCAGGCAGTGATGACGCCCCAAGCAGGGGACAGCGTTTCTTGGCCGGTTGGCAGTCTGCAGCACATGGTTGATTTCATGCTGCAGCGCCTGAGAAACGACCGCCGCATCGCCCACATTCTCAACACGACTGATTATTGGGTGTCCACCCTCCTAGATCCTCGCTACGGGACAACTTACAAAGCCTCATAACAGCGTTGAACCGGGAGTGTAAAATGCGGGAGTACCAAGATACACTGGTGCATTCCATCATGTTCTCCATTCCACCCAAGAGCAGTGCTGCTAGTGCTTTACAAAGCAGCTCAGTGCGTCGAGGCAGTGGAGGAAGCTCTGCACAAAGAGGGAGCAGAAGCAGCGCCTCAGCACAAGGCAAGACCAGTATAGCCCAAATGTGGCAAAGTTTTGTGTCTCCGCCACAAATGTCTACACCATCACAGACAGCTCCAGTCAGCAGGAGGCAACGTTTCCGTCAGATGGTGACAGACTACATGTCTTGCCCTTTGTGTTCTCCCAGACAGCTCTTCCCCCTTCAAGTTTTGGGTCTCTAAGCTGGATACATGGCCAGAGCTTAGCCAGTATGCATTGGAGGTGCTGGCTTGCCCTGCTGCTAGTGTATTATTGGAACGCATCTTTAGTGCCGCAGGTGGTGTACTAACAGACCATCGCATGTGACTATCCTCCGATAACGTTGAATGGCTTACTTTTCTGAAAATGAACAAGGCCTGGATCTCGCAGGAATTTGCCAGTCCTCTTACAGATTAATTGGTTGGCAACAGTATCCAGGTCTCCTGTTCTGTTCATGTTTTTACCACCTAAACTGTAATCCCTGGGCTCCAACACCGCCAGTTGCTGCTCAGAAGTGCCATCTGCACAGTCAACACATGCTCCAGTGTTATTGGGGTTCAGTAACGTCAGCTGATCCCCTGCTGTGTGTCCGGCAATTTCTCTTGCTCTGTCCACATTCACACTACTACTGATTTCAAATTTGCTCCAATTAGGCCTCTGGCTACACTCTGTTTCTAGTATTTACCCTGGGCTCCAACACCGCCAGTTGCTGCTCAGAAGTGCTGTCTGCACAGTCAATACATGCTCCAGTGTTATTGGGGTTCAGTAACCTCAGCTGATCCCCTGCTGTGTGTCTGGCAATTTCTCCTGCTCTGTCCACATTCACACTACTACTGATTTTAAACTTGCGCCAATTAGGCCTCTGGCTACACTCCGTTTCTAGTATTTACCCTGGGCTCCAACACCTCCAGTTGCTGCTCGGAAGTGTCTTTGGCACGGGTACTCCCTCCTGCCCAGCCTGGTTCCAGCACGCCAGCTGTTTCTGGGTAGTGTCAACGTCACTTTGCCTCCAATACGTTGCCCTGTCGGGTTGCGGTTGGGTTAGCCGACTCTATGGTGCCTGCAGTTTAGGTGCTTTCTATGTGGGCTGTGGGATCTGGCTATGAAGGCTTGTTCCGTAGTGCCAATAGGACCAGCACCCCCTGTAGGACTGTGGGTTTCGGTAACTCCGGCCGGCTTGCGGCCTTGCAACTTTTTTTTTCATGTGTACCTTCTGCTGCCTATCTGAGTTCCAGTACCATTAGCTGGTTCTTTGGAAGTCAATCTTGAATATGTCCCCCTGGGTTCCAGTAACATCAGCTGGTTCCAGGCAGAGCCTTTGGCTTAGGTGCCTCCTTCTCGGTATCCGAGTTCCACCAACATCTGCTGGTCCTTGGTAGTGCTTTCTGGTACAGGTACTTCTTGCTTAGTAACCGGGTTCCAGTACCATCAGCTGGTCCTCGGTAGTTCCATTGGCTCTTGTATCTTCTGCTACCCATCCAGGATCCAGTACCGTCAGCTTGTTCTCGGCAGTTCCTCAGCCTTCTTGTACCTTCTGCTACTTTTCCAAGTTCAAGCTTTTTTAAATTGTTTTTGATAATCACTCTGGATCTCCATGACGACTACCCTGAAGACGACGACCCAGAAGACCACCCCTGCTGTGTGTCCGGCAATTTCTCCTGCTCTGTCCACAATCACACTACTACTGAATTTAAACTTGCTCCAATTAGGCCTCTGGCTACACTTTGTTTCTAGTATTTACCCTGGGCTCCAACACCGCCAGTTGCTGCTCAGAAGTGTCTTTGGCACGGGTACTCCCTCCTGCCAAGCCTGGGTCCAGCACGCCAGCTGTTTCCGGGTAGTGTCAACGTCACTTTGCCTCCAATACATTGTCCTGTCGGGTTGCGGTCGAGTTAGCCGACTCTATGGTGCCTGCAGTTTAGGTGCTTCCTATGTGGGCTGCTGGATCTGGCTATGAAGGCTGGTTCCGTAGTGCCAATAGGACAAGCACCCCCTGTAGGACTCTGGGTTTTGGTAACTCCGGCCGGCTCGTGGCCTTGCAACTTTTTTTTTCATGTGTACCTTCTGCTGCCTATCTGAGTTCCAGTACCATTAGTTGGTTCTTTGGAAGACAATCTTGAATTGTTCCCCCTGGTTTCAGTACTGTCACGATATGGTATGAAATATCATATAAGTAGTTTCTCTTGCTAGCAAGCTGCGGGCTAAAAAGCCCCCCTTCCCTTTCACTCAGCCAAGAGCTTCCTTTCCAAGGTATGGGAGAAGAAGTGTTTATTACCTCTAGCTCGGAGAGCAAAGGTATTTACGACCGGCATCCCTGCAGTGGAAAGTGACCGGCTAGAACTGGATTATAAGTCTCTAGATTCCATGGAAGTTCTTTGTTATGTTTTTGTAAGATATTACGCAAACCATTTAAGTTAAGAACACGAAAATATATATTCTTAATCTCCCTCGGTGGATCTATCCACCACGGTAAACCTGAGCTTCTAACTCCATCTGGTAAAGTAGGGATTTCTCTGTAAATATGTATCACAGATAGGACATATTTGATCTCATTAGAATGCCTACATTAATCTGAGATGAATGCTGGGTTTGTTATGACTATGACATGTTTTGTAGCGAAGTTATAGAAAGTAGACAAATTTAAGGCTGAAGTACTCAGAAGGTAGAGAGAGAGGAGGGTCTGGATAAGCCAGCCTTTCTGTGATGTCACAGCCTTAAGGTTTTAAGTGTCTGGCAGGCTCTCAGTGTCAGGAACCTGTCAGCACTGGCGCACTGCCACGGCTGAACAAGGTGACTCACCCACACTGCTGGGGAGCCCAGAGTCAGATACTACAAGGAAAACTCAGACAGACGGGACCTGCACAGCATGCTGAGTATGGTAGAGAACAGAAGGACCTACGATCATGTGACCACAGGGGGCGGGGCTTAGCGTCCTGCTGCTGGGGATGAGTGCAGGATTTTACAGGGAATCTGAAATAGAGGAGAGGGGAACTCAGGTCGGACATGCGGGGGTCATACACGGAGAGGGTGGCGCGGTACAGAAGGGGCGAGCAGAGAATAGTCAGAGCGTAGCCAGAGATCAGAAAACCAGAACGGGCAATAGACTGTACAGAAACAGCAGGCAGGAATCACAACAGGGACAGGACCAGATCAGAAACCAAACAGACAGACTAGTACTTGCACAAAGCAGAGGCACACCAGAGTCAGACACACTCAGCCAAGGGTCAGAGTATAAACGACAAGGATTGACCTCACAGTGAGGCTATAAAAAGCCTCCCAGGATCCAGAAAGAGGCCATTCCAATTAAACCTGCAACTACCTGACCCGAGAGCACAGTAAACCATGACAGTACCCCCTACTGAATGGGGGGCCTCTGGACCCCCAGGTTTCTCAGGATTCCGAGCATGGAATGCCCGAACCAGACGATCAGCGTGTACCGATCTGGCCGGCACCCAAGACCGGTCCTCCGGCCTGTACCCCCTCCAATGCACCACGTATTGTAAAGACCCCCGAACCCGCCGGGAATCTACAATATGTTGTACCTCAAATTCCAAATGCCCATCGACCAAGACTGGGGAGGGAACAGCACTTGGATCTTCCACCACTGATCCCAAGGGTTTAAGCAAGGATCTATGGAATACATTATGAAGTTTCAATGAGGGAGGGAGACGAAGACGATACGCCACCGGGTTTATTACCTCAATGATCTCGTAGGGACCGATGAATTTAGGTCCCAGTTTGGCGGAGGGCAAACGGAGACTTATATTACGTGTAGAGAGCCACACCTTGTCCCCACACTGCAAAACCTGAGCAGAGTCTCTTTTTTTTATCCGCAAAATGCTTATAATTCTCCTGAGCCCTGGAAATATTTAGCCGGACTTTTGACCACAACTCCCTGATTCGGTTGACACAGTCCTCAGCTCCTGGACAGCCCGAATCTAATCGTGAGAATTCACCAAAATGGGGGTTCAGACCATAATTAATAAAAAATGGTGACCTATCGGTTGATTGATTGGTACGGTTGTGTCACGATATGGTATGAAATATCATATAAGTAGCTTCTCTTGCTCAAGGCTGTGGGCTAACAAGCCCCCCTTCCCTTTCACTCAGCCAAGAGCTGCTTTGCCAATGTAGATGGGGGAAGAAGAGTTTATTACCTCTAGCTCGGAGAGCAGAAGTATTTACGACTGGAATTTCCTGTGTAAGCTCTTGTTCAGCTATAAGTGAACTAGAAACTTCGAGGATCCATGAAAGATTCTTTGTTTAGTTTTTGTAAGATATTAGGCAAACGATTTAAGCTAGAAATAGGAAAAATATATATTCCTTAACGTCACTCGGCGGAGCTGTCAACCGCTGTAAACATGAACTTCTAACTCCATCTGGTAAAGAAGTAGGGATTTCTCTGTAAATATGTATCCCAGATAGGACATATTTGATCTCATTAGAATGCCCACGTTAATCCGAGATGAATGATGGGTTTGTTATGACTATGACCTGTTTTGTAGCGAAGTTATAGAAATTAGAGAGAATAGTTTTAAGTTTAGTCAGAATGTAGAGAGAGGAGGGTCTGGATAAATCAGCCTTTCTGTGATGTCACAGCCTTAAGGTTTTAAGTGTCTGGAAGGCTCTGAGGAGGTTCTTTCTTCTTCCTGCTTGCTTGCTTCTTTTTTTCCTGGAAGAGCTGAGCACGTCCCATGAACTGGGACGTATGGAAAACTGCACTAGCCTGGGTGCCTGCCATGCTTTGAACATGTGAGTGTTACTTTTTCTCATTTAATCCCTGTTTGTTTCATAATTACCCTTGTACATATTTGCAATTGTTTCATTTGTAACATCTTTATAAAATATTTTTGATAAAGCACTGCCTAATTTTTTATGGGATATAATATTATATGTTAGTTCATTCTCCATGCTCTAAACGTACCCTGTCTCTTGAAGAGAATTACGCTACTGTGTGGGGTTAGCTTCGGACCCGTTTAATCGAAGCTGGTGGCAGCGATAGTGTGCAGACTGTTGAGTGATGCTGTAGCGACTGCGGCGTTGATAATTATTGTTCCTGCCTGAGTGGGAGTAGTTATCGCGTCGCTGCAGCGTGCCCAATAGCCAGTACATAGCAGGCAGCCTTTCTGGCGACTAATTACCCAGGGTGCAGTACCTAATCTGACCTGAAAGTAAGGGGGGCGCCAGAGAGCTGCACGTGTTAAGTGGAACTGTAAGCGGGATATACATAAATCCCTGCAGTTTGTGGTATATTGAAAGCAGTGGGATACCTAGAATAAGCCCCTGCTGTAAACTAAGAGGTCAATAGCCTTGTGTGTGTTTTCTCATCACATTGTTAGCAGTGGAGGGATAACTAAGATAAGCCCCCCCTGCACATGTGATAGCCGTCTGTTGGCCTAAAGTCACCCCAACCCGTGACGTAGGGGTGACGGTCACGGTGTGAATCGTGACAAATTGATGGCAGCGGTCAGGGGAATCCTGACAGGTTGTTGAAAGCAAACTCTGCTAATGGTAGAGCATCACACCAGTCGTTTTGCAGAACAGAAGTCAAACATCGAAGAATTTGTTCAAGCGACTGGTTGGTGCGCTCCGTCTGCCCGTTACTTTCTGGATGGTAAGCTGAGGATAAAGACAAAGATATTCCCAACCTTTTGCAAAAAGCCCGCCAAAACTTAGCCACAAATTGTGCCCCTCTATCCGACACAATGTCCTTAGGAACCCCATGTAATCGTACAATTTGTGCAAGGAAATGCTTAGCGAGAGTCTCTGCTGAAGGTAGGCTTGCCATAGGTACAAAATGCGCTAATTTAGAAAACCTGTCTATGACTACCCAGATTACCGTCTTACCCCGGGACGCAGGAAGGTTGGTAATGAAGTCCATGGACAAGTGAGTCCATGGTCTTCCTGGAATTGATAAAGGCATCAATTTCCCGGCCGGCTGGCAATGAGAGCTCTTAGAATGGGCGCATACCCCACACGCAGCGACATACTTCTTAATATCCGAAGCCATTAAAGGCCACCAAAAGACACTAGCTACCGACTCTCGTGTGGCAGAAATGCCCGGGTGAGCACTCAGTTTCGAATCATGGAACTCTCGCAGGAGCTTGGAACGTAAATGCTGAGGAACAAACAATTTGTTTTCAGGTTTGGACCTTGGAGCTAAAGATTGAGCCCCCACAATCTCCTGCTCCAATTCCGATGACACTTCGGCTATAACGATATTGGGTTGAAGAATGGGGGACGGCGGATCAGGGGCAGATAGCGGCTCAAAACTACGTGATAAAGCATCAGCTTTCACGTTTTTAGACCCTGGACAAAACGTTATTGAGAATTGGAATCGGGAAAAAAAAAGTGACCAACGGGCCTGCCTGGGAGTCAGTCTTTTAGCAGATTTAATCTACTCTAGGTTTTTGTGGTCGGTGATGACCGTGATGGGGTGAGCTGCCCCCTCCAAAAAATGCCTCCATTCCTTGAACGCCAACTTAATTGCTAAGAGTTCTCTATTACCAACGTCATAATTCCTCTCAGCCTGAGAAATTTTTTTCGAGAAAGAGGCACAAGGTTTGAGATTAGTCAGAGAAGCAGGTCCCTATGACAACACTGCCCCCACCCCAACCTCTGAAGCATCAACTTCGACTACAAATGGCTTGGATGAGTCAGGTTGCACCAGAACAGGAGCAGATGTGAAACAGTTTTTCAAAGTTAGAAAAGATTGTTTGGCTGACGGGGACCAATTCCTGACATCTGCCCCTTTACATGTGAGATCAGTGAGAGGTTTTACAATCTGAGAAAAACCTTTGATAAACCTGCGATAGTAATTCGCAAATCCCAAAAAGCGCTGAAGTCCCCTAAGGTCCCGAGGCTGGACCCACTCCATAATAGCTTGCACCTTCTTGGGATCCATACGAAACCCCTGTGAAGAGATTATGAGACCCAAAAATGATAGCTCCTGAACAAAAAAAGAACATTTCTCTAGTTTAACAAATAATTGATTTTCCCTGAGTCTTTGAAACACTGTTTTAACATGTGATAAATGAGAATGTTTGTCAGAGGAATATCAGGATATCATCCAAGTAGATCACAACAAAGCGACCAATGAGGTCTGAAAAAACTACATTAATGAAATTTTGAAACACAGCTGGGGCATTGGTGAGACCAAACGGCATCACCAGATTTTCGAACAATCCCTCTGATGTAAGAAATGCAGTTTTCCACTCATCACCTTCCCGTACTTTTATCAGATTATAAGCTCCTCTGAGGTCCAATTTCGAAAACCACTTGGCCCCAGAGAGCTGGTTACAGAGATCAGGAATCAGAGGCAGGGGGTATGTGTTCCTGACTGTGATTTTATTAAGTTCTTGAAAGTCGAGGCAGGGACGTAGGCCGCCATCCTTCTTTTTAACAAAGAAAAACCCTGCAGCTACTGGGGACACAGAAGGTCTTATATGTCCTTTACGAAGACTTTCAGCAATGTATTGCTTCATTGTCAGGCCCGGAGCGTCTGGCTAATTAAATAGACGGGCTTTGGGCAATTTGGCACCGGGAACCAGATCAACTGCACAATCGTATGGGCGGTGTGGTGGCAGAACCTCCGCCTCCTTTTCGGAGAACACATCCTCAAAGTCCTTTAGGTACTCCGGAATACCCTCCAGACTGACGGATGACACAGATACAGAAGCAAGACATCTCTTAGAACAATTGGGACCCCATTTAACAATGTCCCGAGATTCCCAGTTTATAACAGGATTATGCAATTGCAACCAGGGAAGTCCGAACACCAGTCCCGCAGGCAGATTGTCCATAACGAAACATGAAATACGTTCCTGGTGTAAAGCACTCACTTTAAGGAGAAACTCTTCTGAAACAATTTTGATGACATTCTTAGCCAGTGGTGTTTTGTCAATGGCAACAACATGAATAGGAGTCTCCAGCCTAACTGTCCCTAACTTACACCTGGACACCAAGTCAGAGTTAATAAAGTTCATGGATGACCTGCAATCCACAAAGGCAGAAGTGGACACGGAGCCACTCCCACAACAACGTTCCACTTCCAACAAAATTTTTGAAAATGCAAAAAAAGGTACCTGAGAGTCGGGGTGATTACCAAGACAATCACCCAGACTCAGACGTTTGTAGGTTGGTGGACAGGAGGAGCAGTCTTTTTTCCAGTGTCCGGGTTCTCCACAATAGAAACAGAGTTGTTTCTCCCGGCGGCGTCTTCTCTCCTTCTCTTTTAGCGAGGTGACGCCGATTTCCTTGGGCTCAGGAGCAGTCCCAATCTCATTACTACCAGCAAACAGGGAAGTTTCACACTGCATGACACCCCTGGCACGTAACCTGCGGTCCATTCGTACGGCCTGGGTTATGGCATCCTCCAAAGTGTCAGATGGAGGATGAAGGGCCAAAGCATCCTGGAGGCGTTCAGACAGACCTCTACGGAATAGTCCTCGAAGGGCGGCATCATCCCAGAACACCTCTGCAGCCCACTGTCGGAACTCCGAACAAAATCACTCAGCTGAATGTTTGCCCTGCCTAACACTCATTACCATGTCCTCAGCCATACGGACCCTGTCAGGCTCATCATAGATGCGGCCCAGGGCACCAAAAAAGGCATCAACAGTCATCCTCTCAGGAGCAGAAGGAGATAGGGAAAAGGCCCAGGCTTGTGGAGCCCCGCGAAGTAAGGAAATAATGACCCCCACCCTCTGGAACTCGTCCCCAGAAGAACGAGGCCTCAGGGAAAAAAAAAAGTTTACACCCCTCCCTGAAGGCTCTGAACTCCTTTTTATCCCCTGAGAAGGGGTCGGGCAGTTTTACTGGAGATTCAGGAGATACCAACGACACATCTCTACTACCAGTACCCAAAGACCCCGCAGCGACAGCTCCCCGTATGGAATCTACCAGCTGCTGCTGAGTCTGAGCCATAGTGCACTGCTCCACATTCAATTTCTGGAACATTTGCGTCAGGTGTTTCACCTGAACTGCTAATGCCTGCATAGGATCCATGCAGATAACACTCCTTCACCTGTTATGAAAGGCAATTCAGTACCACAATGGACATAGCGGTCAGAGCACATACAGTGATCTGACAATAACCCAAAATCATAGAACGAGCTCTGAGACGTGGGAACTCTGCAGACCGCAATCCCTAATCCTCTCCAAACAACACTAGAGGCAGCCGTGGATTGCGCCTAACTCTGCCTATGCAACTCGGCACAGCCTGAGAAACTAACTAGCCTGAAGATAGAAAATAAGCCTACCTTGCCTCAGAGAAATACCCCAAAGGAAAAGGCAGCCCCCACATATAATGACTGTGAGTAAGATGAAAAGACAAACGTAGGGATGAAATAGATTCAGCAAAGTGAGGCCCGACTTTCTTAACAGAGCGAGGATAGGAAAGATAACTTTGCGGTCTACACAAAACCCTAAAGAAAACCACGCAAAGGGGGCAAAAAGACCCTCCGTACCGAACTAACGGCACGGAGGTACACCCTTTGCGTTCCAGAGCTTCCAGCAAAACAAATAGACAAGCTGGACAGAAAAAATAGCAAACAAATAGCAAAGAAGCACTTAGCTATGCAGAGCAGCAGGCCACAGGAATGATCCAGGGAAAAACAAGTCCAACACTGGAACATTGACAGGAAGCCAGGATCAAAGCACTAGGTGGAGTTAAGTAGAGAAGCACCTAACGACCTCACAAGATCACCTGAGGGAGGAAACTCAGAAGCCGCAGTACCACTTTCCTCCACAAACGGAAGCTCCCAGAGAGAATCAGCCGAAGTACCACTTGTGACCACAGGAGGGAGCTCTGCCACAGAATTCACAACAGTACCCCCCCATTGAGGAGGGGTCACCGAACCCTCACCAGAGCCCCCAGGCCGACCAGGATGAGCCACATGAAAGGCACGAACAAGATCGGGAGCATGGACATCAGAGGCAAAAACCCAGGAATTATCTTCCTGAGCATAACCCTTCCATTTAACCAGATACTGGAGTTTCCGTCTTGAAACACGAGAATCCAAAATCTTCTCCACAATATACTCCAACTCCCCCTCCACCAAAACCGGGGCAGGAGGGTCAACAGATGGAACCATAGGTGCCACCTATCTCCGCAACAATGACCTATGGAATACGTTATGTATGGAAAAAGAATCTGGAAGGGTCAGACGAAAAGACACAGGATTAAGAACCTCAGAAATCCTATACGGACCAATGAAACGAGGTTTAAACTTGGGAGAGGACACATTCATAGGAATATGACGAGAAGATAACCAAACCAAACCAGATCCCCAACACGAAGTCGGGGACCCACACAGCGTCTGCGATTAGCAAAACGTTGAGCCCTCTCCTGGAACAAGGTCAAATTGTCCACTACATGAGTCCAAATCTGCTGCAACCTGTCCACCACAGTATCCACACCAGGACAGTCCGAAGACTCAACCTGTCCTGAAGAGAAACGAGGATGGAACCCAGAGTTGCAGAAAAATGGCGAAATCAAGGTAGCCGAGCTGGCCCGGTTATTAAGGGCGAACTCAGCCAAAGGCAAAAAGGACACCCAGTCATCCTGATCAGCAGAAACAAAACATCTCAGATATGTTTCCAAGGTCTGATTGGTTCGTTCGGTCTGGCCATTAGTCTGAGGATGGAAAGCCGAGGAAAAAGACAAGTCAATGCCCATCCTACCACAAAAGGCTCGCCAAAACCTCGAAACAAACTGGGAACCTCTGTCAGAAACGATATTCTCTGGAATACCATGTAAACGAACCACATGCTGGAAGAACAATGGCACCAAATCAGAGGAGGAAGGCAATTTAGACAAGGGTACCAGATGGACCATCTTAGAAAAGCGATCACAGACCACCCAAATGACTGACATCTTTTGAGAAACGGGAAGATCTGAAATAAAATCCATAGAGATATGTGTCCAAGGCCTCTTCGGGACCGGCAAGGGCAAAAGCAACCCACTGGCCCGAGAACAGCAGGGCTTAGCCCGAGCACAAATCCCACAGGACTGCACAAAAGTACGCACATCCCGCGACAGAGATGGCCACCAAAAGGATCTAGCCACTAACTCTCTGGTACCAAAGATTCCAGGATGACCAGCCAACACCGAACAATGAACCTCAGAGATGACTTTATTCGTCCACCTATCAGGGACAAACAGTTTCTCCGCTGGACAACGATCAGGTTTATTAGCCTGAAATTTTTGCAGCACCCGCCGCAAATCAGGGGAGATGGCAGACACAATTACTCCCTCCTTGAGGATACCCGCCGGCTCAGACAAACCCGGAGAGTCGGGCACAAAACTCCTAGACAGAGCATCCACCTTCACATTTTTAGAGCCCGGAAGGTACGAAATCACAAAGTAAAAATGGGCAAAAAACAGCGACCAACGAGCCTGTCTAGGATTCAACCGCTTGGCAGACTCGAGATAAGTCAAGTTCTTATGATCAGTCAATACCACCACGCGATGCTTAGCTCCTTCAAGCCAATGACGCCACTCCTCGAATGCCCACTTCATGGCCAGCAACTCTCGGTTGCCCACATCATAATTTCGCTCAGCAGGCGAAAACTTCCTGGAAAAAAAAGCGCATGGTTTCATCACTGAACAATCAGAACCTCTCTGCGACAAAACAGCCCCTGCTCCAATCTCAGAAGCATCAACCTCGACCTGGAACGGAAGAGAAACATCTGGTTGACACAACACAGGGGCAGAAGAAAAACGACGCTTCAACTCTTGAAAGGCTTTCACAGCAGCAGAAGACCAATTGACCACATCAGCACCCTTCTTGGTCAAATCGGTCAATGGTTTAGCAATACTAGAAAAATTGCAGATGAAGCGACGATAAAAATTAGCAAAGCCCAGGAACTTTTGCAGACTTTTCAGAAATGTCGGCTGAGTCCAATCATGGATGGCTTGGACCTTAACAGGATCCATCTCGATAGTAGAAGGGGAAAAGATGAACCCCAAAAATGAAACCTTCTGCACACCAAAGAGACACTTTGATCCCTTCACAAACAAAGAATTAGCACGCAGGACCTGAAAAACCGTTCTGACCTGCTTCACATGAGACTCCCAATCATCCGAGAAGATCAAAATGTCATCCAAGTACACAATCAGGAATTTATCCAGGTACTCTCGGAAGATGTCATGCATAAAGGACTGAAACACTGATGGAGCATTGGCAAGTCCGAACGGCATCACTAGATACTCAAAATGACCCTCGGGCGTATTAAATGCAGTTTTCCATTCATCGCCTTGCTTAATTCGCACCAGATTATACGCACCACGAAGATCTATCTTTGTGAACCAACTAGCCCCCTTAATCCGAGCAAACAGATCAGATAACAATGGCAAGGGGTACTGAAATTTAACCGTGATCTTATTTAGAAGGCGGTAATCTATACAAGGTCTCAGCGAACCATCCTTCTTGGCTACAAAAAAGAACCCTGCTCCTAATGGCGACGATGAGGGGCGAATATGCCCCTTCTCCAGGGATTCCTTCACATAACTGCGCATAGCGGTGTGCTCAGGCACGGATAAATTAAACAGTCGACCTTTTGGGAATTTACTACCAGGAATCAAATTGATAGCACAATCACAATCCCTATGCGGAGGTAGGGTATCGGACTTGGGCTCATCAAATACATCCCGGTAATCAGACAAGAACTCTGGGACCTCAGAAGGGGTGGATGACGAAATTGACAGAAATGGAACATCACCATGTATCCCCTGACAACCCCAGCTGGACACAGACATGGATTTCCAATCTAATACTGGATTATGGACTTGTAGCCATGGCAACCCCAACACGACCACATCATGCAGATTATGCAACACCAGAAAGCGAATATCCTCCTGATGTGCAGGAGCCATGCACATGGTCAGCTGGGTCCAGTACTGAGGCTTATTCTTGGCCAAAGGCGTAGCATCAATTCCTCTCAATGGAATAGGACACTGCAAGGGCTCCAAGAAAAACCCACAACGCTTAGCATATTACAACTCTATCAAATTCAGGGCAGCGCCTGAATCCACAAATGCCATGACAGAATACGATGACAAAGAACATATCAAGGTAACGGACAGAAGAAATTTTGACTGTACCGTACCAATGGTGGCAGACCTAGCGAACCGCTTAGTGCGCTTAGGACAATCAGAGATAGCATGAGTGGAATCACAACAGTAGAAACACAGCCCATTCAGACGTCTGTGTTCTTGTCGTTCAACTCTGGTCAAAGTCCTATCGCACTGCATAGGCTCAGGTTTAATCTCAGGTAATACCGCCAAATGGTGCACAGCTTTACGCTCACGCAAGCGTCGACCGATCTGAATGGCGAAAGACATAGATTCATTCAGACCATCAGGCATAGGAAATCCCACCATGACATCTTTAAGGGCTTCAGAGAGACCCTTTCTGAAAATCGCTGGGAGCGCAGCTTCATTCCATTGAGTGAGTACAGACCACTTTCTAAATTTCTGACAATATACCTCTATCTCATCTTGACCCTGACACAAAGCCAGCAAATTTTTCTCTGCCTGATCCACTGAATTAGGCTCATCGTACAGCAATCCGAGCGCCAGGAAAAACGCATCAATATTACTTAATGCAGGATCTCCTGGCGCAAGGGAAAATGCCCAGTCTTGAGAGTCGCCACGCAAAAAATCAATAATAATTCTCACTTGTTGAGCTGGGTCACCAGAGGAGTGAGTTTTCAAGGCCAGAAACAGTTTGCAATTATTTTTGAAATTCACAAACTTGACTCTATCACCATAAAACAAATCAGGAATAGGAATTCTTGGTTCAAACATAGGCTTCTGAACCACCAAATCTTGAATCTTTTGTACATTTATAACGAGATTATCCATTGAAGAGCAGAGACCCTGAATGTCCATGTCCACACCTGTGTCTTGAACCACCCAAATGTCTAGGGGAAAAAAAAGGCAAAACACAGTGCAAAGAAAAAAAAATGGTCTCAGAACTTGTTTTTTCCCTCTATTGAGAATCATTAGTACTTTGGGCTTCCTGTACTGTTATGAAAGGCAATTCAGTACTACAATGGACATAGCGGTCAGAGCACATACAGTGATCTGACAATAACCCAAAATCATAGAAGGAACTCTGCAGACCGCAATCCCTAATCCTCTCCAAACAACACTAGAGGCAGCCGTGGATTGCGCCTAACTCTGCCTATGCAACTCGGCACAGCCTGAGAAACTAACTAGCCTGAAGATAGAAAATAAGCCTACCTTGCCTCAGAGAAATACCCCAAAGGAAAAGGCAGCCCCCACATATAATGACTGTGAGTAAGATGAAAAGACAAACGTAGGGATGAAATAGATTCAGCAAAGTGAGGCCCGACTTTCTTAACAGATCGAGGATAGAAAAGGTAACTTTGCGGTCTACACAAAACCCTAAAGAAAACCACGCAAAGGGGGCAAAAAGACCCTCCGTACCGAACTAACGGCACGGAGGTACACCCTTTGCGTCCCAGAGCTTCCAGCAAAACAAATAGACAAGCTGGACAGAAAAAATAGCAAACAAATAGCAAAGAAGCACTTAGCTATGCAGAGCAGCAGGCCACAGGAATGATCCAGGGAAAAACAAGTCCAACATTGGAACATTGACAGGAAGCCAGGATCAAAGCACTAGGTGGAGTTAAGTAGAGAAGCACCTAACGACCTCACAAGATCACCTGAGGGAGGAAACTCAGAAGCCGCAGTACCACTTTCCTTCACAAACGGAAGCTCCCAGAGAGAATCAGCCGAAGTACCACTTGTGACCACAGGAGGGAGCTCTGCCACAGAATTCACAACATTAACCTCCCCCTAAAAAGAGAGAGACAGAAAAGAGAAGAGGAAAGAAAAAAGAAAAAAAAAAAAAAAAAAAAAAAAAACCTGTGACGGTCGTTTATAATGTCAGGAATCTGTCAGCACTGGCGCACTGCCACGGCTGAACAAGGTGACTCACCCACACTGCTGGGGAACCCAGAGTCAGATACTACAAGGAAAACTCTGAGAGACGGGACCTGCACAGCATGCTGAGTATGGTAGAGAACAGAAGGACCTACGATCATGTGACCACAGGGGGCGGGGCTTAGCGTCCTGCTGCTGGGGATGAGTGCAGGATTTTACAGGGAATCTGAAATAGAGGAGAGGGGAACTCAGGTCGGACAGGCGGGGGTCATACACGGAGAGGGTGGCACGGTACAGAAGGGGCGAGCCGAGAATAGTCAGAACGTAGCCAGAGATCAGAAAACCAGAACGGGCAATAGATGGTACAGAAACAGCAGGCAGGAATCACAACAGGGACAGGACCAGATCAGAAACCAAACAGACAGACTAGTACTTGCACAAAGCAGAGGCACACCAGAGTCAGACACACTCAGCCAAGGGTCAGAGTATAAACGACAAGGATTGACCTCACAGTGAGGCTATAAAAAGCCTCCCAGGATCCAGAAAGAGGCCATTCCAATTAACCCTGCAACTACCTGACCCGAGAGCACAGTAAACCATGACACTCAGCAGTCAGTTCTTCTTCTTGCCTTTTTCCTGGAGAGCCCTGAGCACGTCCAATGGACTGGGACGTATGGAAATTCCACTAGCTGGGTTGCCTGCAATGCAATGAACTGAGAACATGTGAATGTTATCTTTTCTCCTTTAATCCCCTTTATGTTATAATTACCTTGTACATATTTGCAATTGTCTCATTTGTAACATCTTTGTAAAATATTTTGATAAAGCACTGCCTAAATTTTGTGGGGTTTATTATTTCATGCCAGTTCTTTCTCCATGCTCTAAAAACGTACCCTAAGTCTTCTGAAGGGAATTACGCTACTGTGTTGGGTTAGCTTCGAACCCGTTTAATCGAAGCTGGTGGCAGCGACCGTGTGCAGGCTTTTGGGGTGATGTTGTAGCGACTGCGGCGTTGATAATTATTGTTCCTGCCTGAGTGGGAGTAGTTTATCGCATCGCTGCAGCGTGCCCAATAGCCAGTACATAGCAGGCAGCCTGTCTGGCGACTAATTACCCAGGGTGCAGTACCTAATCTGGCCTGAGAGTAAGGGGGGCGCCAGAGAGCTGCAAGTGTTGAGTGGAACTGTAAGCGGGATATACATAAATCCCTGCAGTTTGTGGTATATTGAAAAGCAGTGGGATACCTAAAATAAGCCCCTGCTGTAAACTAAGAGGTCAATAGCCTTGTGTGTTTTGCTTCATCACATTGTGGAGTGGAGGGATAACTAAGATAAGCCCCCCTGCACATGTGATAGCCGTCTGTTGGCCTAAGGTCACCCCGACCCGTGATTCACGGTGTAAATCGTGACAAGTATCGTCAGCTGGTTCCAGGCTGAGCCTTTGGCTTAGGTGCCTCCTTTTCGGTATTTGAGTTCCACCAACGTCTGCTGGTCCTTGGTAGTGCTTTCTGGCACAGGTACCTCCTGCTTAGTAACCAGGTTCTAGTACCATCAGCTGGTCCTCGGTAGTTCCATTGGCTCTTGTACCTTCTGCTACCCATCCGGGTTCCAGGACCATCAGCTGGTTCTCGGCAAAACCTCAGCCTTCTTGTACTTTCTGCTACCTTTCCAAGTTCAAGAAGAACAAGAGACAGAAGACTAAGAAGCAGAGGAACAAGAAGCTGCAGAACAAAAAGCAGAAGTACATTCAGCATAAGACTAAAAATTCAGAGCAAAAGATAATATCTAAATTATAAGCAGAAGAAGACTAAGCAGTGTATGGGGGTGAGTCCGTTCCTCCTCGTGGTGCCCCTGGAAAAAACCTGCTGCTGCAGGCCAAACTGAACGCGGACAAATCCTGTTGTAAACCTTTTGTGACAGGCAGAACGGAAGGTGTAATCTTCAAACTTTTATAGATAACAGCTACAGGAATGCCTGTCACAAATAAGAATATGATGAAGAAGAAGATGAAAAAGTAGAATATGAAGAAGAATAATAGCTGAATAAGAAGAATGTGAAGAATGTAAAATAAAAGAATAATAGGAAGAAGGTGAAGAAGAAGATGGATAAGGTGAAGAAGTTGAAGAAAAAGATGCTGCTGCTGAGGATGATGAAGGAGAAAGTGTGGGAGAAGTAAAAAAGGCGAAGAGCATGGAAGTAGTGAAACATAAATATCTGCCAAAATATAAAAAAGCTTAACATAGTCAATATCTTTGTAACTCCGAACAACTTAAAAAAAAAAAAAATAATAATAATTCCGGCTATTCCATTTGATTGGGCTAAACCTCTATGCCTTTAATGTCTCCTCCACCTCCCCGAATACATTCTACTTTATTCTTAGTTGTTTTCCTTAATGTAGAATTAACCTACAAGGAAAGAAAGGGTTTATTTTCATTCCGATATTTGTGTCCCATTGACTTGCATTGGTTTCCGGAATCGGAATCGGCGATATCCGATACTTTTTGGGTATCGGTCCGATCCAGGTATCACTCAACACTAGTAAAGACAAATCTTTCCTAAGTATCGAAAGTTTGGGACATTCCCAGAATATGTGAAGAAGATTACCTCTTTGACCACAGTTCCTCCAGCATAAATCGGATTGATCGGGAAATGCGTTTTTAAGTCTAGCAGGAGTTTAGATCCACCTAGATAAAAATGTTAAAATAATTTTCATGTAAGTTTGCGCTAATAGAAGATTTGTACGCTAGTTTCACCGCTTTTTCCCATTTATCTAGGAGGAAATTATTATTGAGATCTTTTTCCCATCTGCATATATAATTCAGTTTTTCAAAAGAGACATCAGAGTTAAAAATCGAATAGTAGAGTTGAGCGACTTTTACTTTTTTCGGATCGAGTCGGGTTTCGCGAAATCCGACTTTGTCAAAAGTCGGGTCGGGTGAAATCGTCCGATTATTTCGAAAAGTCGTGGGCTGACTGAAACACGAAACCCAATGCAAGTCAATGGGGAATCAAAGTCGGCAGTGAGTGGAGGACAGGAAAACACCTACAGTGCCCATTTTAACGCCAAAAACATCAATTCTTATTACTTAAGCTTGTCAATCTTAATTTACTTTATAATAATAGTTAGGCATTGAAAACTGGGGGTCATTTGGCTAAAGTTGTGGGGGGGTAGGGCTGGTTCAAGATTTTCGTGGGCCCAGGAAATGCGGAATACGTCACGGCGGTGGAGCAGGGAGAGGTAAGTATTTCAACTTTGCAAGTGCTGTGATCCTGAGCAAGCAGGGGGGCCCACTAGTTGGCACTGGCACAGGGCCCCTCATAGTACGGCGGTGTGTTTGATGGCGGGTGGCGTCTCCCACTGCCAGAGACACTTTTGCGTACTATAAGGGGCCCTGTGCCAGTGACGTCGCCAACGATTTTGCCCCCCCCACCTGATGAAGGAACCTGCACTTTCATCTGCACCTTCCTCTTTGTCCCCGTGTAAGGTGGTATAGTATGCGGGAAGGGGAACCTGACTTTCAGCAGGGTTAGATTCAGGCTGTGTAGAGTGCAAGGGGAATGTAGTGGTCTGGGTCAATGTACCAGCAGACTCAACTAGCAGTGGCTGGGCAATGGGCAGGATGAGGAGGAAACACAGTTAGTAGGCCCAAATGATAAAGTAGGCTAAATGCAGTTCAAAATTGGTAACAGGACTAAACAGGCGGCATTGCTTTGTTCAGTGGAGGACAACTGTAATGAGGGGCACGGTTAGTAGGCCCAAATAATAAAGTAGGCTAAATGCAGTTCAAAATTGGTAACAGGAGTACACGGCGGCATAGCTAGGTACAGGGGTGGGCTCCTCTGCTGAGTAGCAGACAGTGGTAGTAGGCGCAAAGTATTAACTGGTCTAAATGGAAGCCAGGGCCCCTGTATATTTTAACTATCATCTATCATTTCAACAAATTTGTATTGGCAGTGCCATTGAAGGATTTAACAGCACAGACTACACAGTGGTGGAGCAGGGAGCGGTAAGTATTACAAGTGGTAGAGCACTGTTCAAGCTGGGGGGGAACACTCTCATGGGCGGCGGTACTGGCACAGGGCCCCTCATATTACGACGGTGTGTCTGACATTGGGTGTGCACCACCACCATCAGAGACACTTCATTGTACTATGAGGGACCCTGTGCCAGTGCCGTCGCCCAAGAGTGGGCACACCCACCTGTCCAGGCAAACGGCACTCGCACGGGTGCTTGCGCCAGGTGGTGACCACGGCCCTGTGGGGGAGTCAGCCCATTTAGGGAAGTATAAAAATGGCCTATGGTGGACATTCAGCAGCTGCAAATGGAGGAATTGGAGAAGTCAGTAAGAGGAGGCCAAAAGCAAGACATTTTTCAGGCAACCTACGTGTCAGCAGGGGAAGGTGGGGCAAAATAATTTGAAATCCATGATTGGTTCATTTTAATGAAGGTTAGAGCATCAACATTTCGGGTAGCCAGATGTGTCCTTTTTTCGGTCAGTATTGAACCAGCAGCACTGAAGACTCTTTCTGATTGCACACTAGCTGCTGGGCAAGCGAGCTCCTGTAATGCATATTCTGCCAATTCAGGCCAGGTGTTTATTTTAGATGCCCAGTAATCAAAGGGGAATAACCTGTGAGGGAGAACATCGATAAGGGGGAAAAGTAGTTAGTAACCATACTGGACAAATGTTGTCTCCTGTCACTTTGAATCGATGCAGCAGTACCTGTCGTGTCAGTGGTCAATACGAAATCACTCCACAACCTGGTCATAAATCCCCTCTGTCCAACACCACTTCGGATTTGGGCACCTCTAACACCTCTGCCATGTTGCCCCCTACAGCTCGTGTGAGAACCATCACTGCCGCTGTGTGCTGGGAATGCCTGAACCAAACGGTCTGCAAGAGTTGCTTGTTTGGTTGCCAATATTTGCTCCAGGTTCTCATGTGGCATGATATTTTGTAATTTCCCTTTATATCGTGGATCCAGGAGGCAGGCCAACCAGTAATCGTCATCGGTCATCATTTTGATAATGCGGGGGTCCCTTTTTAGGATACGCAAGGCATACTCAGCCATGTGGGCCAATGTTCCAGGTGTCAATTCACTGCTTGTGCTGGGTTGAGGAGCACTTTCTTGCAAATCAACATCACTTGTGGCCCGCAAAAACCCTGTACCTGACCTTGCAACGCCACCATTTTCTATTGCCCCCTGAGAAGCATCCTCCTCCCATAAATATTCATCCCCATCATCCTCCTCCTCTTTGTCCGCCACCTCATCCAGGAGAGTTCCCTGAGCAGACAATGGCTGACTGTCATCAAGGCTACCCTCGTCCTCGGCTGCAGACGCCAGCTCCTTAATGTGCGTCAAACTTTACATCAGCAGACGCATTAGTGGGATGCTCATGCTTATTATGGCGTTGTCTGCACTAACCAGCCGTGTGCATTCCTCAAAACACTGAAGGACTTGACACAGGTCTTGGAGCTTCGACCACTGCACACCAGACAACTCCATGTCTGCCATCCAACTGCCTGCCCGTGTATGTGTATCATCCCACAAATACATAACAGCCCGCCTCTGTTCGCACAGCCTCTGAAGCATTTGCAGTGTGGAGTTCCACCTTGTTGCAACGTCGATTATTAGGCGGTGCTGGGGAAGATTCAGCGATTGCTGATGGTTTAGCATACGGCTGGAGTGTACGGGCGAACGGTGGATATGCGAGCAAAGTCTTCGCACCTTCAGGAGCAGGGCGGGTAACCCCGGATAATTTTTGAGGAAGCACTGCACCACCAGGTTCAAGGTGTGAGCCAGGCAAGGAATGTGTTTCAGTTGTGAAAGGGCTATGGCAGCCATGAAATTCCTTCCGTTATCACTGACTAACTTGCCTGCCTCAAGATGTACACTGCCCAGCCATGACTGAGTTTGTTGCTGCAAGAACTCGGCCAGTACTTCCACGGTGTGTCTGTTGTCGCCCAAACACTTCATTTCCAACACAGCCTGCTGACGCTTATCACTAGCTGTTCCATAATGGGACACCTCGTGTGCAACACTGGCAGCTGCGGATGGAGTGGTCGTGCGACTGCGGTCTGTGGACGAGCTCTCGCTTCTGCTGGAGGACGAGGAGGAGGAGGAGGGGGGGCGAACGCCTACAGCCAACTGTTTCCTAGACCGTGGGCTAGGCAGAACTGTCCCACTATGGCTGTCCCCTGTGGACCCTGCATCCACCACATTCACCCAGTGTGCCGTGATGGACACGTAACGTCCCTGGCAATGCCTACTGGTCCATGCATCTGTTGTGAGGTGCACCTTTCTACTGACTAATTGCCTGAGTGCGGTCTTTAACATGCTGGTGGAGGGCTGGGATGGCTTTTCTCGCAAAGAAGTGACGACTGGGTAGGTCATAGCGTGGTACAGCGTAGGCCCTCAGGTCTTTGAAAGCTTCGCTTTCATCTAACCGGTTGGGCATCATCTCTAACGAGATTAGTCTAGCAATGTGGGCGTTCAAACCCTGTGTACGCGGATGAGAGGATGAGTACTTCCTTTTCCTAACGAGAGTCTCTTGTAGGGTGAGCTGAACTGGAGAGCTGCATATGGTGGAACTAGCGGGGGTGGTGGTGGACATGGGAGATTGAGAGAGGGTTGGTGATGGTATTCTTGATATTGGCCTACATACAGTATTTCCTACCAATAACCTTGTGATTTCAAAACTCAGGCCCTGTGCATAAAACAACACAATGTAAGTGGCAGAAAGTGGCTGGCTGATATACGACAGACTAACAGGACTGAAGTATATCCACTTTGAATTTGAATCTCCCTTTTTTTTTTGGGAGACTGAACCACAACTTAGGCCCAGTGTATAAAACAACCAGGGCCGGCGTTAGGGGCAGGCAGACCAGGCAACTGCCTGGGGCCCCCACTCCCCCAGCGGCCCCCACCTAGCGACAAGTCACGCAGCCGCTATGGGGCCCGTGAGGCATCGCCGACTTCCCCGCCGCATTGAACTATACCGGCGCCTGCCGGTACAGTTCAAAGCAATGATGGAGGAGACCTGACGCTCACCTGACGCTCCCTCTCCCATCATTCCCCGCTCTGCCTCTGACACAGCGGGTGCGCGCGTACTCACTGTGACCCAGGCAGTGCGGCGGCAGCTGCCGACACAGGAGCAGAGAGCAGCGCGGGCTCGGGGAGAGGTAAGGAGCTTGTGTTTTTTTTTTGGTTTTTTTTACTGGACTGTGCGGCCTTTCTCGGGAGGAGAGAGGCGGGGAGGGAAGGGGGGATGTGAGCTGTGCTGTATACTACTGTGGGCTCTGCTGTATACTACTGTGGGCAGTGCTGTATACTACTGTGGGCTGTGCTATATACTACTGTGGGCAGTGCTGTATACTACTGTGGGCTCTGCTGTATACTACTGGGGGCTCTGCTGTATACTACTGGGGGCTCTGCTGTATACTACTGTGGGCTCTGCTGTATACTACTGTGGGCTCTGCTGTATACTACTGTGGGCTCTGCTGTATACTACTGTGGGCTCTGCTGTATACTACTGGGGGCTCTGCTGTATACTACTGTGGGCTCTGCTGTATACTACTGGGTTCTGCTGTATACTACTGGGCTCTGCTGTATACTACTGTGGGCTCTGCTGTATACTACTGTGGGCTCTGCTGTATACTACTGTGGGTTATACTGTATACTATTGTGAGCTGTGCTGTATACTCCTGTGGGCTCTGCTGTATACTACTGTGGGCTCTGCTGTATACTACTGTGGGCTCTGCTGTATACTACTGTGGGTTATACTGTATACTATTGTGAGCTGTGCTGTATACTCCTGTGGGCTCTGCTGTATACTACTGTGGGCTCTGCTGTATACTACTGTGGGCTCTGCTGTATACTACTGTGGGTTATCCTGTATACTATTGTGGGCTCTGCTGTATACTACTGTGGGCTCTGCTGTATACTACTGTGGGCTCTGCTGTATACTACTGTGGGTTATGCTGTATACTACTGTGGGCTCTGCTGTATACTACTGTGGGTTATGCTGTATACTATTGTGGGCTCTGCTGTATACTACTGTGGACTCTGCTGTATACTACTGTGGGCTATGCTGTATACTACTGTGGGTTATGCTGTATACTATTGTGGGCTCTGCTGTATACTACTGTGGGCTATGCTGTATACTACTGTGGGCTATGCTGTATACTACTGTGGGCTATGCTGTATACTACTGTGGGTTATGCTGTATACTATTGTGGGCTCTGCTGTATACTACTGTGGGCTCTGCTGTATACTACTGTGGGCTCTGCTGTATACTACTGTGGGCTCTGCTGTATACTACTGTGGGCTATGCTATATACTACTGTGGGCTCGGCTGTATACTACTGTGGGCAGTGCTGTATACTACTGTGGGCTCTGCTGTATACTACTGTGGGGGGCTGCATTATATTCTATAGGGAGGTTACATTATACTCTGTGGGGTGGTGGCTGCATTACACTATATGGGGGCTGCATTATACTGTATCGAGGACTATGGGGAATACATTATACTATATGAAGAACTATGGGGTGCATTATACTATGGGAAGTGAATTGTACTACATGGATGCATTATACTTTATGGAGCACTGTGAGGATGTGAGGAGTGTATTATGCTATATGGAGGACTGAGGAGTATATTTTAATATATGGAGGACTATGGGGAGTGTATAATACTATATGGAGGATTATGAGGAGTGTATTACACTATATGGAGGACTATGGGAAGTGTATAATACTATATGGAGGATTATGAGGAGTGTATTATACATTTTACAATATGGAGGACTGTGGTGCACATTATAATATACGGAGGACTATGGGGTGTATTATACTAAACAAATAAAATGCAGCATATTCATTGGGTGATTGGATTGTTTATGCCGGAATAAAAATCCTTGTTCTCAGCAGCACATCGCCGGTGTAAACTGTAGATGTGCTGCTGATCACATGATCCTGTATGGTGATCTGTTAGTGATGGTTCTGTCCCATCATTGTTTCCCAGATGGTGGAAAGAGGTCGGGAAACAAGCGTCCAACGACTTCAGTATTGTCAATCACACTCGTTTAGCGGCCTGAACTCAGCGCATGTAAGTACAACCGAAATGCTACTGTGTGATGTGCAATATGTTAGCATTTGGGCCCCATTTTAAACTTTGCCTAAAACCGGTCCTGAAAACAACACAATGTAAGTGGCAGAAAGTGGCTGTCTGACATACGACAAACTAACAGGACTGAAGTATTTCCACTTTGTGAGAATTTGAATCTCACTTTTTTTTTAGGAGACTGAACCAAAACTCATAAACATAAGGATGAATGACCTCGGGGAGATCAAAACATCCAACACCGCGGAGACACCATCACGTGTTTCTCAACGCAGTGATCCAGAACACTGCCCCCTTATGGGAAATATGCAAATGCATGTAGAAAAGCCGCGGAGACACCATCACGTGTTTCTCAACGCAAGCAATAAATAGCCAGGTCCTTCACCGGGAAGGAACAACCACGGGAAGGGCAGCATGCATAACCAAAACTCAGGCCCAGTGTATAAAACAACACAATGTAAGTGGCAGAAGGTGGCTGGAAGATATATGAAAAAATACAAGGGCTGTAGCACAATTTCAATCTCCCTACAATGATCTCAGGACAAGTATGGCAACAATAAAAAGGACTGCTGCACACAAGAGTGTGGACAAAGAAACAAGAGAACTGTGCAGAAAGGAGCAACAGGATTTTTGCTTTAAAAAAAGCAGTTAGTTTGCACAGCGGCGTACAAACAGCAATGCAGCTATCAGGGAGCCTTCTAGGGCAGCCTAATGAGCTACAGCGCTGAGGAAAAAAAAACGTAGCCTCCACTGTCCCTGCAAAGAAAAGGTGGTGTTGGACAGTGGAAATCGCTACAGCACAAGCAGTTTGGGGGTTAATCTTCCCTCCCCAACTATATCCCTTCTTCTGATGAAGCTGCAGCAACCTCTCCCTATGCTAAGATCGTCAGCAGTAAGATGGCGGTCGGCGTGCACGCCCCATTATAGCCCCTGTGACGCCGCAGAAAGCAAGCCAATCACTGCAATGCCCTTCTCTAAGATGGTGGGGACCAGGACCTATGTCATCACGCTGCCCACACTCTGCGTCCACCTTCATTGGCTGAGAAATGGCGCTTAAAGCGTCATACGAAACGCGACTTTTGCGTGCAGATCGCCGACCTCATGGCCGATCCCACACTAGGATCGGGTCGGGTTTCATGAATTTGTCCGATCCGTTTTGCTCAACCCTACCGAATAGATATTCCTCATATTGCAAATTGAGTTATTCATTGGATTCTCTAAAAGAGCAACAATTTCTCTTGAAAGGGTCAAAGGTAAAGTGAATTTATTTCTAATATACTTCCTTAACTCTAGAAAGTTATAGAATTCGTCGTCAGGAAGATTGTATGCGGTTTTAAATGACTGAAAGTTTATAATCGAGTCTAATTTAGGCCCCGTTACAAGTGAAGAACAGTCTATATTTCCAAACCTTTCCCATTTTTTTGCATGGAAAATTTGGTAGAGCTGTATGAAGAATTGAGATAGGAAGTTTGTTGGGATTAATGTTACATTTATTAGTTTTTGAGATATTATATAGCTTTTTCCAAAGTGAGATAGAAGATTTTATTGAAGAGTGATTGGGTAAAGGAAGAGATGGATCCAATAAAGAGGAATTATTATTAGAAGCTTTTTCAAGTTCTGTCCAGCTAGGTTTGCCAGATTCAAGGAACCAGTATCTACATTGAATAATGATATTAGAAGCATGGTAGGCATAGATATTAGGCCGATTCCACCATTTTTCTTATGTTTAAACAGTGAAGGTTTGAGATCCTTGCAGGTTTAAATTGCCATATAAAATTGGATAATTGTTTCTGCAGTTTATTAATCCAATGGTCAGGAATTTGGATGGGGATAGTACGAAATATGTATTGGAGCTTAGGAAGGATCATCATCTTAAAAAGAATAATCCTGCCTAACCAAGATGTATTGGATTGATCAAAGTTGTCAAGGTCATCATGTATGGCAGGGGTGTCAAACTGCATTCCTCGAGGGCTGCAAACAGGTCATGTTTTCAGGATTTCCTTGTACTGCACAGCTGATAATTTAATCACCTACACAAATAATGAGTTGGTGATTAAATTATCACCTGATTAGACCTAATAGATTCAGCAAATGGCTCCATTATCAAGGTAAAGAGTAATGGGGATAGTGGGCACCCTTGCCGAGTGCCGTTAGATATGGAGAAGTAATTAGAGAAGTTACTGTTAACAGATACTTTTGCCGATGGGAAGGAGTATAAAGCAGAGATGGCGCTTAGAATTTGCCCTTTAAATACAAATTTTTCAAGGATGGCAAATGTGTAGTTCCAGTTTATACGGTCAAACACCTTTTCGGCATCCAGTGATAATAGAATTGAGGGGGCTCTTCTCTCCTCTATGGATGATAGCAAATTCAAAATTCTTCTGGTTCCATCCAAAGCCTGCCTTCCCTTCTCCCTGGTCTGAATGTATCAGTCTTGGGAGAACTTTCAGCAGTCTCTGGGCAATCGCTTTAGCATAGATCTTTATATCTGAATTTAGCCTATAGCTCGATACCGATGAGGGATCGCTGCCTTGTTTTGGAATCACGACTAGAGTGGCTTGGAGAGATTCTTTGGGAAAAGAAGTCTCCTTGACTGCATGGTTGAACATGGAAGTTAATGGAAAGGAGAGATGCTGACTAAATATCTTATAATATTCATTAGGTAACCCCTCTGGGCCGGTGACTTATTTTCCTTTAATTTATGAATTGTTGAATTTATTTAATCTGAAGTAAGAGGAGAGTTTAGCTGATTAATATGTTCTAAATTGAGTTGGGGAATACTAATATTAGTGAGGAATTGGTTAATTTCATTGCAGTTGGGTTGTGGAGTAGAAGAGTCGTCCATTAGATTTGTATAGAGAGGATTGGTATAATGCAAATTGTTTTGCTATATCTTGAGGATGAAGATAGGAATTACCTGCATTTTTGATAGATAAAACTCTAGATTTTAAGCGTTGCTGTTTAACTTTATGGGCCATGAGCTCCTCATTTTATTATACGGGTAGTAGTGGTTTAGTTTGATTGCATTCATTACTTTGTTATAATCCTCCAACAGCAAAGTTTTCAATTCTGCTCTTACACTTAAAATTTTAGAATGTGTTTCTTCAGAGGGATTTATTTGTTGTTTTTTCTCTTCTTCTGTTATTTTTTGTGATATATTTTGAAAATTTTCACTAGTTTGTTTTTTTAGTTGAGCATTTAACTGAATAAGAACACCTCTAATAACCGCCTTGTGGGCGTTCCAAATAGAAAAAGGGGAAATATTTTGAGTAGAATTCTCCTGAAAATAGAAAACCATTGCTTTTTCTATTTTCTCCTTGAATGCCGGGCATCGAAGAAGAAAAGAGTTACATTTCCACCCCTAGAATTGTTCCCATTGACAACTGATTTCATCGAAAAATTTATTGGTGCGTGATCAGACCATGAAATGTTCCCTTTGTTGATGTCCTTATATCTCTGAAGACAAGTGATATTGGTTAAAACCTGTCAGAATAGTATGTAAATTCCTCAGATGAAGAATTCAGACATCCAAATACAGCCAACAATTGCTGTTTGATGATCCAGTTTTGTAAGGTGAACATTTTACTTCTGGGTGTGGCCGTTGTACCCTTTGCTTGGTCAGGAATAATATTAAAATCCCCCAGAATAATTAAATCCCCTTTCTGATGTTTTTGGACTTTTTTCATTAGTTTGTCTAGAAATGTGATTTTCCCACGATTAGGAGCGTACAAATCAACTAGAGTATAAGTGATCATATCGATTAAGAATGTGGAATCGGCCGTTAGTATCAGTAATTTCCTCTAATAATTGAAAAGAGACAGTATCTCTAATTGCCGTAATCACTCCTGCTTTTTTTTTTCTAAGGAGGATCTAAAAATATAAGGGAAATTCTTCTGAGAAAACTTTGGTGGATTAATAGATGACAGTTTTGTTTCTTGTAAAGCAATTACGCCACAATTTGAGTTTTTAGCTTCTTTCCAAGCAGAGTGCCTCTTCATGGGACTATTAAGTCCTTTTACATTTAGAGATAAGATTTTTACTGCCATTTATAATACAGAATGTGACTGCATGGGAAAGCCAAAAAATTCTTATTTGTGAATATTAACTGTCTCCGAGCAAGAATATCAATGGTGCAAGTAGCATCAAGTAACAAATAAAAGGATCTCAAAAACCACAACCAAAACACAACCAGACACAGAATCTTCTCAGATCATCCGGTAACAAGGTCTGGGAACAAACAAGACAAAATTCCCACGGACTTCATATCAGAAAAGGGGGAAAAAGTTCAGCCAGCTCTGCATTTGAGTCCTGTAAAATAACCTATAAGATAAAAGTTAAGGTACCGTCACACATAGCGACGCTGCAGCGATACCGACAACGATCCGGATCGCTGCAGCGTCGCTGTTTGGTCGCTGGAGAGCTGTCACACAGACCGCTCTCCAGCGACCAACGATCCCGAGGTCCCCGGTAACCAGGGTAAACATCGGGTAACTAAGCGCAGGGCCGCGCTTAGTAACCCGATGTTTACCCTGGTTACCATCCTAAAAAGTAAAAAAACAAACGCTACATACTTACCTTCCGCTGTCTGTCCTCGGCGCTCTGCTTCTCTGGTCTGGCTGTGAGCGCCGGGCAGCCAGAAAGCACAGTGGTGACGTCACCGCTCTGCTTTCCGGCTGACCGACGCTCACAGCCAGTACAGGAGGAGTGCAGAGCACAGCGCTGGAGGACAGACGGCTGTAGGTAAGTATGTAGTGTTTGTTTTTTTACTTTTAGGATGGTAACCAGGGTAAACATCGGGTTACTAAGCGCGGCCCTGCGCTTAGTTACCCGATGTTTACCCTGGTTACCAGCGAAGACATCGCTGGATCGGTGTCACACACGCCGATTCAGCGATGTCTACGGGGAGTCCAGCGACGAAATAAAGTTCTGGACTTTCTTCCCCGACCAGCGATCTCCCAGCAGGGGCCTGATCGCTGCTGCCTGTCACACTGGACGATATCGCTAGCGAGGACGCTGCAACGTCATGGATCGCTAGCGATATCGTCTAGTGTGACAGTACCTTAAGACAGAAGACCTCAATAATGAACAAAGATACTATAATAATCGTCTTAGAAGCCCATTAACCCCTTACCGGCATCGGACGTACTATACCGTCCGATGCCGGCTCCCCTGCTTTGATGCAGGGCTCCGCGGTGAGCCCGCATCAAAGCCGGGACATGTCAGCTGTTTTGAACAGCTGACATGTGCCCGTAATAGGCGCGGGCAGAATCGCGATCTGCCCGCGCCTATTAACTAGTTAAATGCCGCTGTCAAACGCAGACAGCGGCATTTAACTACCGCTTCCGGCCGGGCAGCTGGAAATGACGTCATCGCCGACCCCCGTCACATGATCGGAGGTCGGCGATGCTTGTATATTGTAACCATAGAGGTCCTTGAGACCTCTATGGTTACTGTGTTGTGAATTCTGTGGCTGAATTCACTCCTGTGGTCACAAGTGGTACTGCAGCTTCTGAGCTTCCTCCCTCAGGTGTTCTGGTGAGCTCGTTAACTGCTTCATTACTTAACTCCGCCTGATGCTGCTATCCTTGCTCCTTGTCAATGTTTCAGTGTTGGATCTGAGCTTCTCCTGATTGTTCCTGTGACCTGCTGCTCTGTATAGCTAAGTGCTTTTTGCTTTTTTGTTGCTTTTTTTCTGTCCAGCTTGTCTTTTGTTTTGCTGGAAGCTCTGAGACGCAAAGGGTGTACCGCCGTGCCGTTAGTTCGGCACGGTGGGTTTTTATTTTCCCCTTTGCGTGGTTTTGCTTTAGGGTTTTTTGTAGACTGCAAAGTTCGCTTTACTGTCCTCGCTCTGTCCTAGAATATCGGGCCCCACTTTGCTGAATCTATTTCATCCCTACGTTTTGTCTTTTCATCTTACTCACAGTCATTATATGTGGGGGGCTGCCTTTTCCTTTGGGGAATTTCTCTGGGGCACGTCAGGCCTATTTTTCTATCTTCAGGCTAGCTAGTTTCTTAGGCTGTGCCGAGTTGCCTAGGTAGTTGTTAGGCGCAATCCACAGCCGCTTTTAGTTGTGTTTAGGATAGGATCAGGTGTGCAGTCTACAGAGTTTCCACGTCTCCGAGCTCGTTCTTGTATTTTTGGGTATTTGTCAGATCACTGTGTGCGCTCTGATCGCTAAGCACACTGTGTTTCTGGATTGCCTTCATAACACCTGTCATTAGCAAACATAACAGTACAAGGAGCCAGGATAGCAGCATCAGGCGGAGTTAAGTAATGAAGCAGTTAACGAGCTCACCAGAACACCTGAGGGAGGAAGCTCAGAAGCTGCAGTACCACTTGTGACCACAGGAGTGAATTCAGCCACAGAATTCACAACAGTACCAAATTTTTGCAGCACCCGCCACAAATCAGGGGAGATGGCAGACACAACAGTACCCCCCCCTTGAGGAGGGGTCACCGAACCCTCACCAGAGCCCCCAGGCCGACCAGGATGAGCTGCATGAAAGGCACGAACAAGATCGGAAGCATGAACATCAGAGGCAAAAACCCAGGAATTATCTTCCTGAGCATAACCCTTCCATTTAACCAGATACTGGAGTTTCCGTCTAGAAACACGAGAATCCAAAATCTTCTCCACAATATACTCCAATTCCCCCTCCACCAAAACCGGGGCAGGAGACTCAACAGATGGAACCATAGGTGCCACGCATCTCCGCAACAACGACCTATGGAATACATTATGTATGGAAAAGGAGTCTGGGAGGGTCAAACGAAAAGACACAGGATTGAGAACCTCAGAAATCCTATACGGACCAATAAAACGAGGTTTAAATTTAGGAGAGGAAACCTTCATAGGAATATGACGAGAAGATAACCAAACCAGATCCCCAACACGAAGTCGGGGACCCACACGGCGTCTGCGATTAGCGAAAAGTTGAGCTTTCTCCTGGGACAAGATCAAATTGTCCACTACCTGAGTCCAGATCTGCTGCAACCTATCCACCACAGAATCCACACCAGGACAGTCCGAAGACTCAACCTGTCCTGAAGAGAAACGAGGATGGAACCCAGAATTGCAAAAAAATGGAGAAACCAAGGTAGCCGAGCTGGCCCGATTATTAAGGGCGAACTCAGCCAACGGCAAAAAGGACACCCAATCATCCTGGTCTGCAGAAACAAAACATCTCAGATATGTTTCCAAGGTCTGATTGGTTCGTTCGGTCTGGCCATTAGTCTGAGGATGGAAAGCCGAGGAAAAGGATAGGTCAATGCCCATCCTACCACAAAAGGCTCGCCAAAACCTTGAAACAAACTGGGAACCTCTGTCAGAAACAATATTCTCAGGAATGCCATGGCTACAAACCCATAATCCAGTATTGGATTGGAATTCCATGTCGGTATCCAGCTGGGGTTGTCAGGGGGTACATGGTGATGTTCCATTTTTGTCGATTTCGTCATCCACCCCTTCTGAGGTCCCAGAGTTCTTGTCTGATTATCAGGATGTATTTGAAGAGCCCAAGCCCGATGCTCTACCTCCGCATAGGGATTGTGATTGTGCTATCAATTTGATTCCTGGTAGTAAATTCCCTAAAGGTCGATTATTTAATTTATCCGTGCCCGAACACGCCGCTATGCGCAGTTATGTGAAGGAATCCCTGGAGAAGGGACATATTCGCCCATCGTCATCACCACTGGGAGCAGGGTTCTTCTTTGTAGCTAAGAAGGATGGTTCGCTGAGACCGTGTATTGATTACCGCCTTCTTAATAAGATCACTGTTAAATTTCAGTATCCCTTGCCATTGTTATCTGACTTGTTTGCTCGGATTAAGGGGGCTAGTTGGTTCACTAAGATAGATCTTCGTGGTGCGTATAATCTGGTGAGAATCAGGCAAGGAGATGAATGGAAAACTGCATTCAATACGCCCGAGGGTCATTTTGAGTATCTAGTGATGCCGTTCGGACTTGCCAATGCTCCATCTGTGTTTCAGTCTTTTATGCATGACATCTTCCGTGAGTATCTGGATAAATTCCTGATTGTTTACTTGGATGACATTTTGATCTTCTCAGATGATTGGGAGTCTCATGTGAAGCAGGTCAGAATGGTTTTTCAGGTCCTGCGTGCTAACTCTTTGTTTGTGAAGGGATCAAAGTGTCTCTTCGGTGTGCAGAAAGTTTCATTTTTGGGGTTCATCTTTACCCCTTCTACTATCGAGATGGATCCAGTTAAGGTCCAAGCCATCCAGGATTGGATTCAGCCGACATCTCTGAAAAGTCTGCAAAAGTTCCTGGGCTTTGCTAATTTTTATCGTCGCTTCATCTGTAATTTTTCTAGCATTGCCAAACCATTGACCGATTTGACCAAGAAGGGTGCTGATTTGGTTAATTGGTCTTCTGCTGCTGTGGAAGCTTTTCAGGAGTTGAAGCGTCGTTTTTGTTCTGCCCCTGTGTTGTGTCAGCCAGATGTTTCTCTTCCGTTCCAGGTCGAGGTTGATGCTTCTGAGATTGGAGCAGGGGCGGTTTTGTCACAGAGAGGTTCTGATTGCTCAGTGATGAAACCATGTGCTTTCTTTTCCAGGAAGTTTTCGCCCGCTGAGCGTAATTATGATGTGGGCAATCGAGAGTTGCTGGCCATGAAGTGGGCATTCGAGGAGTGGCGTCATTGGCTTGAAGGAGCTAAGCATCGCGTGGTGGTATTGACTGATCATAAGAACCTGACTTATCTCGAGTCTGCCAAGCGCTTGAATCCTAGACAGGCCCGTTGGTCGTTATTTTTTGCCCGCTTCGACTTTGTGATTTCGTACCTTCCGGGCTCTAAAAATGTGAAGGCGGATGCTCTGTCTAGGAGTTTTGTGCCCGACTCTCCGGGTTTATCTGAGCCAGCGGGTATCCTCAAGGAAGGAGTCATTGTGTCTGCCATCTCCCCTGATTTGCGGCGGGTGCTGCAAAAATTTCAGGCGAATAAACCTGATCGTTGTCCAGCAGAGAAACTGTTCGTCCCTGATAGGTGGACTAATAAACTTATCTCTGAACTTCATTGTTCGGTGTTGGCTGGTCATCCTGGAATCTTTGGTACCAGAGAGTTAGTGGCTAGATCCTTCTGGTGGCCATCTCTGTCACGGGATGTACGTACTTTTGTGCAGTCCTGTGGGATTTGTGCTAGGGCTAAGCCCTGCTGTTCTCGTGCCAGTGGGTTGCTTTTGCCCTTGCCGGTCCCAAAGAGGCCTTGGACACATATTTCGATGGATTTCATTTCTGACCTTCCCGTTTCTCAAAAGATGTCAGTCATTTGGGTGGTCTGTGATCGCTTTTCTAAAATGGTCCATCTGGTGCCCTTGGCTAAATTGCCTTCCTCCTCTGATTTGGTACCTTTGTTCTTTCAGCATGTGGTTCGGTTGCATGGCATTCCTGAGAATATTGTTTCTGACAGAGGTTCCCAGTTTGTTTCAAGGTTTTGGCGAGCCTTTTGTGGTAGGATGGGCATTGACCTATCCTTTTCCTCGGCTTTCCATCCTCAGACTAATGGCCAGACCGAACGAACCAATCAGACCTTGGAAACATATCTGAGATGTTTTGTTTCTGCAGACCAGGATGATTGGGTGTCCTTTTTGCCGTTGGCTGAGTTCGCCCTTAATAATCGGGCCAGCTCGGCTACCTTGGTTTCTCCATTTTTTTGCAATTCTGGGTTCCATCCTCGTTTCTCTTCAGGACAGGTTGAGTCTTCGGACTGTCCTGGTGTGGATTCTGTGGTGGATAGGTTGCAGCAGATCTGGACTCAGGTAGTGGACAATTTGATCTTGTCCCAGGAGAAAGCTCAACTTTTTTCTAATCGCAGACGCCGTGTGGGTCCCCGACTTCGTGTTGGGGATCTGGTTTGGTTATCTTCTCGTCATATTCCTATGAAGGTTTCCTCTCCTAAATTTAAACCTCGTTTTATTGGTCCGTATAGGATTTCTGAGGTTCTCAATCCTGTGTCTTTTCGTTTGACCCTCCCAGACTCCTTTTCCATACATAATGTATTCCATAGGTCGTTGTTGCGGAGATACGTGGCACCTATGGTTCCATCTGTTGAGCCTCCTGCCCCGGTTTTGGTGGAGGGGGAATTGGAGTATATTGTGGAGAAGATTTTGGATTCTCGTGTTTCTAGACGGAAACTCCAGTATCTGGTTAAATGGAAGGGTTATGCTCAGGAAGATAATTCCTGGGTTTTTGCCTCTGATGTTCATGCTTCCGATCTTGTTCGTGCCTTTCATGCAGCTCATCCTGGTCGGCCTGGGGGCTCTGGTGAGGGTTCGGTGACCCCTCCTCAAGGGGGGGGTACTGTTGTGAATTCTGTGGCTGAATTCACTCCTGTAGTCACAAGTGGTACTGCAGCTTCTGAGCTTCTTCCCTCAGGTGTTCTGGTGAGCTCGTTAACTGCTTCATTACTTAACTCCGCCTGATGCTGCTATCCTTGCTCCTTGTCAATGTTTCAGTGTTGGATCTGAGCTTCTCCTGATTGTTCCTGTGACCTGCTGCTCTGTATAGCTAAGTGCTTTTTGCTTTTTTGTTGCTTTTTTTCTGTCCAGCTTGTCTTTTGTTTTGCTGGAAGCTCTGAGACGCAAAGGGTGTACCGCCGTGCCGTTAGTTCGGCACGGTGGGTTTTTTTTGCCCCCTTTGCGTGGTTTTGCTTTAGGGTTTTTTGTAGACTGCAAAGTTCGCTTTACTGTCCTCGCTCTGTCCTAGAATATCGGGCCCCACTTTGCTGAATCTATTTCATCCCTACGTTTTGTCTTTTCATCTTACTCACAGTCATTATATGTGGGGGGCTGCCTTTTCCTTTGGGGAATTTCTCTGGGGCAAGTCAGGCCTATTTTTCTATCTTCAGGCTAGCTAGTTTCTTAGGCTGTGCCGAGTTGCCTAGGTAGTTGTTAGGCGCAATCCACAGCCGCTTTTAGTTGTGTTTAGGATAGGATCAGGTGTGCAGTCTACAGAGTTTCCACGTCTCAGAGCTCGTTCTTGTATTTTTGGGTATTTGTCAGATCACTGTGTGCGCTCTGATCGCTAAGCACACTGTGTTTCTGGATTGCCTTCATAACACCTTTCATTAGCAAACATAACATTACTGATGACCGGTGGCTGTGAGCGCCACCCTGTGGTCGGCGCTCACAGCACACCTCCATTTCTGCTACATAGCAGCGATCAGCAGATCGCTGCTATGTAGCAGAGCCGATCGTGCTGTGCCAGCTTCTAGCCTCCCATGGAGGCTATTGAAGCATGGCAAAAGTTAAAAAAAAAAAGTTTAAAAAAATGTGAAAAAAATAAAAAAAACATAAAAGTTTAAATGACCCCCCTTTCGCCCCAATCAAAATAAATCAATAAAAAAAAAATCAAATCTACGCATATTTGGTATCGCCGCGTTCAGAATCGCCCGATCTATCAATTAAAAAAAAGTATTAACCTGATCGCTAAACAGCGTAGCGGGAAAAAAATTCGAAACGCCAGAATTACGTTTTTTTGGTCGCCGCGACATTGCATTAAAATGCAATAACGGGCGATCAAAAGAACGTATCTGCACTGAAATGCTATCATTAAAAACGTCATCTCGGCACGCAAAAAATAAGCCCTCAACCGACCCCAGATCATGAAAAATAGAGACGCTACGAGTATCGGAAAATGGCGCAATTTTTTTTTTTTTTTAGCAAAGTTTGGAATTTTTTTTCACCACTTAGATAAAAAATAACCTAGTCATGTTAGGTGTCTATGAACTCGTAATGACCTGGAGAATCATAATGGCAGCTCAGTTTTAGCATTTAGTGAACCTAGCAAAAAAGCCAAACAAAAAACCAATGTGGGATTGCACTTTTTTTGCAATTTCACTGCACTTGGAATTTTTTTCCCGTTTTCTAGTACACGACATGCTAAAACCAATGGTGTCGTTCAAAAGTACAACTCGTCCCGCAAAAAATAAGCCCTCACATGGCCAAATTGACGGAAAAATAAAAAAGTTATGGCTCTGGGAAGGAGGGGAGCGAAAAACGAACACGGAAAAACGAAAAATCCCAAGGTCATGAAGGGGTTAAATTCTGTAATCCAGGGTCACATCTCTTCTTCATGCTCATCCGATGTAGGTTTCTTTTCTTTCCCTGAAATGCTATGTTCCTTTAGAAATTTCTGGCCTTCTGTTGGATCTTGAATGGCATACGTTTCTTTATTGATGAAAACGATTAATTTTGTAGGAAACCCCATTTATATGGGATGTTCTTATGTCTTCGGATTGTAGTGAGTTCCACAAAGGATTTCCTAGCCCTTAATGTCTCCCTTGAAAAGTCTGCATACAACGGTTTCATATGGAGAAGGCAGATTTTTATATTTCCTGAGATAATCAAGCAAACAATCTTTAGTATGGAAAAAATGGAGTCGTATGATGACTTCTCTCGGGATTTCTCTTGGTAGGAACTTGGGTTTCTGGAGCCTATGGGCTCTGTCAATTGTCAAGTCCAAATTAGTAGACGATGGTGGGTTTTGTGGAGTAGTTCCGTAATATACGGGATAAGATCCGAAGGGGAGACACTTTCTGGTATTCCTCTAAATTTTAAGTTATTGCGCCTATTGCGATCGTCTTGATCAGTAACTTTAGCTCTTAGAAATTTTACTTCATCTTTGAGTTGTATAATCTTTTTCCAGAGAGTTTTGTTTAAGGAAACAACATTCACTTTATTGTCAGTAGCAATTATTTTTTGGTTAATTTCTTCAAATGAAATTTGCAGGTTATCAAACCTTTTATTATGGTGCTTGAACCCTCTAGGTTCAAGCTACATATTGTAATCCGATTTCTTATATTTTCTTCTTCTTCTCCGCGATTTCCGCAATTAATGCGACCCGAACCGCTCAGCGCAGAGACCCCGTTCAGGCGGCATTTCGAAGCCCTCGGTGGGGACAGGTGTGCTATGTATTTTTGGAGTCGATCAGATTTGTAGTTTTTTTTAAAATAGCATTTTAAAAAAAAATTCCCATAGGAATTAATGGCGACCTTTCCATGACCCCCAACTGACTGATGTGTAAAAAAAAAAAAAAAAATTTCCTAAAAAAATAATAAAAAAAAGAATATTGTTCCAATAAATACATTCTTTTATCTAAATAAAAAAATAAAAATAAAAGTACACATTTAGTATCGCCGCGTCCGTAACGACCCAACCTATAAAACTGTTCCACTAGTTAACCCCTTCAGTGAACACCGTAAAAAAAAAAAGAGGCACAAAACAACACTTTATTATCATACCGCTGAACAAAAAGTGGAATAACACGCGATGAAAAAGACAGATATAAATAACCATGGTACCGCTGAAAACGTCATCTTGTCCCGCAAAAAACGAGCCGCCATACAGCATCATCAGCGAAAAAATAAAAGTTATAGTCCTCAGAATAAAGCGATGCAAAAATAATTATTTTTTCTATAAAATAGTTTTTATCGTATAAAAGCTCCAAAACACAAAAAAAGTTATAAATGAGGTGTCGCTGTAATCGTACTGACCCGAAGAATAAAACTGCTTTATCCATTTTACCAAACGAAGAACGGTATAAACGCCCCCCCAAAAGAAATTCATGAATAGCTGGTTTTTGGTCATTCTGCCTCACAAAAATCGGAGTAAAAAGTGATGAAAAAATGTCACGTGCCCAAAAATGTTACCAATAAAAACGTCAACTCGTCCCGCAAAAAACAAGACTTCACATGACTCTGTGGACCAAAATATGGAAAAATTATAGCTCTCAAAATGTGGTAACGCAAAAAATATTTTTTTGCAATAAAAAGCGTTTTTTAGTGTGTGACGGCTGCCAATCATAAAAATCCGCTAAATACCCGCTATAAAAGTAAATCAAACCCCCCTTCATCACCCCCTTAGTTAGGGAAAAATTAAAAAAATGTATTTGCAGCGCCCCAGAGTCCTGGTCGTTGCAGTATTGTCGCTCTGCCACTAAGGGGAGTGATGTTATGTCTGATTGCACTAAAGGAGTTCACCTGACCAGGTATCACAGTCACACATTACACTTCACACTCCGGCCACCAGGGGGAGCAAAAGGCACTATGTATTAGGCCACTCCTCACACTTTGGTAAAACTGGGGGTTGGATAGGAAGTTAGACAGAACGCAGCCTGGGAGAGCTCCAGGGGGGACCTGTCAGGGGTGGGTTCTTGGCAGGTATCTAGCAGAAAGGACAGAACGTTACGGAGCCGCGCCTGCACTACCTTGCTGCGGCACCTCAAGGAAGGACACGAAGCGAGGGATATTGTGGAGAAGTGAGAAACGAAATCACAACACAAGGAGATAAACCAGTAGGAGTCGTGCCCGAGATCGGCAACATCCTACTGAGGCGCGTAGCCGGTGGCCGGAACGCCGAGGAAGTAACATACTTCAAGCATTACTTCAAACAGCGGCAGGACAGTTAATTACAGGTTGGCTGTCTACCTTACATCACCTAAGCAGACATAGGGGGCAAACGTCGAGAGGGGCGTCTCTAGGGTCCCAGAATAGCTCCGAGCCTACCCGTCATATGGGTGCGTCCTAGCCAGATAAACTTGGGGGACGGAGAAGAGAAAGAACGAATACGACAGTTGTGAGGACTATCCCGAATGCTAGTTGGTAGGCAATGATTTCCACCTGCAAAGGGAACTCTGGATGTGCCTTCGGACCGGCCGGTCTCAGATAGCCCTGTTAGCAGTGCTCTGGATTGAGGATCCCGATGTCTTCAGTAAAAAGGTAAAGAAACTGCAACCCTGTGTCCTCGTTATTAACTGCGCCTCACATCATCGCCACCTACACTACTGGGAAGCCCTGGGGATATACTTCACCTGTGGGAAGGTATACCATCTAGCTGCCATTCCATCACCCCTGCGGACCCCACAGCAGCGTCGGTCACCCTGACCGAATACCACAGGTGGCGTCACGAACCCTTGACAAACTTTCATCACCCTTTCATTGGACGCCCCTTAGCAGGGTCACGGACCGGGTCCAGCCACCGTGACAACCCCAGACCTGAGACAGAGAGGACCGGTACCGAGTAACCCGCGGCCCTGCGTCTGGGGGCGCTCCATATTTATTTATTTCCATTTTCCCATTAGGGTTAGGGTTGAGGCTAAAGTTAGGGTTAGGGTTTGGATTACATTTACGGTTGGGAATAGGGTTAGGGGTGTGGTTGGGATTAGAGTTAGGGTTGTGTTTGGATTAGGGTTATAGTTATAATTGGGGGGTTTCCACTGTTTAGGCACATCAGGGGCTCTCCAAACGCGACATGGCGTCCGATCTCAATTCCAGCCAATTCTGCGTTGAAAAAGTAAAACAGTGCTCCTTCCCTTCCGAGCTCTCCCGTGGGCCCAAACAGGGGTTTACCCCAACATAAGGGGTATCAGCGTACTCAGGACACATTGGACAACAACTTTTGGGGTCCAATTTTTCCTGTTACCCTTGTGAAAATAAAAACTTGAGGGCTAAAAAAAAAATTTTTGTGGAAAAAAACATTTATTTTCACAACTCTGCATTATAAACTTCTGTGAAGCACTTGGGCATTCAAAGTTCTCATCACACATCTAGATAAGTTCCTTGGGGGGTCTAGTTTCCAAAATGGGGTCACTTGTGGGGGTTTCTACTGTTTAGGTACATCAGGGGCTCTGCAAACGCAACATAACGCCCGCAGACAATTCTATCAAAGTCTGCATTCCAAAATGGCGCTCCTTCCCTTCCGAGCTCTGCCGTGCGCCCAAACAGTGGTCCCCCCCCCACACATGGGGTACCAGCATACTCAGGACAAATTGGACAACAACTTTTGGGGTCCAATTTCTCTTGTTACCCTTGTAAAAATAAAAACTTGAGGGCTAAAATATCTTTTTTTGTGGGAAAAAAATATTTTTTATTTTCACAACTCTGCATTATAAACTTCTGTGAAGCACTTGGGCATTCAAAGTTCTCACCACACATCTAGACAAGTTCCATGGGGGGGTCTAGTTTCCAAAATGGGGTCACTTGTGTTTTTTTTTTTTTTACTGTTTAGGGACATCAGGGGCTCTGCAAACGCAATGTGACGCCTGCAGACCAATCCATCTAAGTCTGCATTCCAAATGGCGCTTCTTCCCTTCCGAGCTCTGCCATGCGCCCACATGGTGGTCCCCCCCCCCACATATTGGGTATCAGCGTACTCGGGACAAATTGGACAACAACTTTTGGGGTCCAATTTCTCCTGTTACCCTTGGGAAAATACAAACCTGGGGGCTAAAAAATAATATTTGTGGGAATTTTTTTTTTTAATTTTCACGGCTCTGTGTTATAAACTGTAGTGAAACACTTGGGGGTTCAAAGCTCTCACAACACATCTAGATGAGTTCCTTAGGGGGTCTACTTTCCAAAATGGGGTCACTTTTGGGGGGTTTCAATGTTTAGGCACATCAGTGGCTCTCCAAACGCAACATGGCGTCCCATCTCAATTCCTGTCAATTTTGCATTGAAAAGTCAAATAGCGCTCCTTCCCTTCTGAGCTCTCCCATGCGCCCAAACAGTGGTTTACCCCCACATATGGGGTGTCGGCATACTCAGGACAAATTGTACAACAACTTTTGGCATCCAATTTCTTCTCTTACCCTTGGGAAAATAAAAAATTGGCGAAAAGATCATTTTTGTGAAAAAATATGATTTTTTATTTTTATGGCTCTGCATTATAAACTTCTGTGAAGCACTTGGTGGGTCAAAGTACTCACCACACCTCTAGATAAGTTCATTAGGGGGTCTAATTTCAAAAATGGTGTCACTTGTGGGGGGTTTCAATGTTTAGGCACATCAGGGGCTCTCCAAACTCAACATGGTGTCCCATCTCAATTCCAGTCAATTTTGCATTGAAAAGTCAAATAGCGCTCCTTCCCTTCCGAGCTCTGCCATGCGCCTAAACAGTGGTTTACCCCCACATATGGGGTATCGGCGTACTCAGGACAAATTGTTCAACAATTTTTGGGGTCCATTTTCTCCTGTTACCCTTGGTAAAATAAAACAAATTGGAGCTGAATTAAATTTTTTGTGAAAAAAAGTTAAATGTTCATTTTTATTTAAACATTCCAAAAATTCCTGTGAAACACCAGAAGGGTTAATAAACTTCTTGAATATGGTTTTGAGCACCTTGAGGGGTGCAGTTTTTAGAATGGTGTCACACTTGGGTATTTTCTATCATATAGACCCCTCAAAATGACTTCAAATGTGATGTGGTCCTTAAAAAAAATGGTGGTGTAAAAATGAGAAATTGCTGGTCAACTTTTAACCCTTGTAACTCCCTAACTAAAAAAAATGTTGGTTCCAAAATTGTGCTGATGTAAAGTAGACATGTGGGAAATGTTACTTATTAAGTATTTTGTGTGACATATCTCTGTGATTTAAGGGCATAAAAATTTAAAGTTGGAAAATTGCGACATTTTCAAAATGTTCGCCAAATTTCCGTTTTTTTTTCACAAATAAACGCAGGTAATATCAAAGAAATGTCACCACTATCATGAAGTACAATATGTCACGAGAAAACAATGTCAGAATCACCGGGATCCATTGAAGCGTTCCAGAGTTATAACCTCATAAAGGGACGGTGGTCAGAATTGTAGAAATTGGCCCGGTCATTAACGTGCAAACCACCCTTGGGGGTAAAGGGGTTAAGGACTTACTAGTCCACAGGGGCTACTTTCACACTAGCGTCGGAATCTCCCCGTCGCAATGCGTTGGGTAGAGATTCCGACGCTAGCGTTTGACGCACTGCACAACGGGTGCAGCGGATGCATTTCTCCGGCGCATCCACTGCCCCATTGTGAGGTGCGGGGAGGTGGGGGCGGAGTTCCGGCCGCGCATGCGCGGTCGGAAAAAGCGGTCCATCAGGAGCAAAAAACGTTACATGTAATGTTTTTTGGTCCTGGCGGTCCGCCACAACACGGCGCAACCGTCGCATGACGATTACGACGTGTGGCAAAGCGTCGCAATGCGTCGCTAATGTTAATCTATGGGGCAAAAACGCATCCTGCAAACAACTTTGCAGGATGCATTTTTTGCCATAAACGACGCATTGTGACGTCTGGCACAAAAAAACGCCAGTGTGAAAGTAGCCTAATTGTACAATTTTATCGAGTGAATAGGGACCACTGCACGGCTATAAGAAATGTATGTGACAAGGTTCCCTGATTTCTATAGCGAATGTCAGCGGCCTGATTAATGAAAATTGCCTCAGAGTGAAACCATTTTGGTCCATAGCAGCCAGAGCTCAGCTCTCATATTTGAGTCTAGCACTCAACTTCAGCAACCGTAGAAACGATTTATTAGTAGCACTAGAAACGTTTCAGTCCCTTGGGACTTTCATCAGTCCAGAGGCAGGACACCCCTAATGGAGGAGATAGTGAGAGCTTAAGAGAAATGCTGATATGGTGGGGAAATGGCCACCTAATGGGTTAAAACACCCGCGAACTGTTGATCCTGGAGAGAGGGGAATAGCACCGCCTCCAGACACGGCGTCCGCCTCCAGACACGGCGTCCGCCTCCAGACACGGCGTCCGCCTCCAGACACGGCGTCCGCCTCCAGACACGGCGTCCGCCTCCAGACACGGCGTCCGCCTCCAGACACGGCGTCCGCCTCCAGACACGGCGTCCGCCTCCAGACACGGCGTCCACGAGACTTGCGGTTCCTTTCTTCCAGTCGACACCTGACACGTTGGGCTTCGGCCCCCTCTGTAGCGACAGGTATCCTGGCCATGTCCTACTGGCAGTACTATCTGTACCCACAGTAGTGTGGAGGCATTTTGCTCTGCACAGGGGCTTTCTGCACTTCTTCAGCCTCATACATAGGTTCGGATGCCCCTCCGGGACACTCACTGTGTACGATTTATGCTTTGTTTTGGGCTTTTCTTTACCATCCAGATATGTTTCTAAGGCTATGTTCACACTAGCGTTGCGCCGCCCTGCGTCGGCGACGCAACGCGCGACGCACGAAAAAACGCGCGCGTATTGCGACGCGTGCGTCGTTTTTTGACCAAAATCGGACGCACAGAAAATGCCACTTGTTGCATTTTCTTGCGTCCGACGCTAGCGTCGGAAACGACGCAAGTGTCGAAAAACGCCACCCTAAAAACACACGCGTCCCCTATGCTAACCCTAACCCTAACCCTAGAGGCGCGTCGCCGCTGCGTCGCCGGCGCAACAACGACGCACATTGGCGGAACGCCAATGTGAACGTAGCCTTATATACTTGGGTAAAATATTGAATCCGTCATAATGAGACATTTCAGTGCTGGAGGCTGACCCCCTTCTGACTGTTACTTTACTGGACGGCGCCTCCATTTCTCTTTATTTACCTGTCTTAACCCCTTTACCCCCAAGGGTGGTTTGCACGTCAATGACCAGGCCAATTTTTACAATTCTGACCACTGTCCCTTTATGAGGTTATAACTCTGGAACGCTTCAACGGATCCCGGTGATTCTGACATTGTTTTCTCGTGACATATTGTACTTCATGATAGTGGTAAAATTTCTTTGATAGTACCTGCGTTTATTTGTGAAAAAAACGGAAATTTGGCGAAAATTTTGAAAATTTCGCAATTTTCAAACTTTGAATTTTTATGCAATTAACAGAGATATGTCACACAAAATACTTAATAAGTAACATTTCCCACATGTCTCCTTTACATCAGCATAATTTTGGAACCAATTTTTTTTTTTGTTAGGGAGTTATAAGGGTTAAAAGTTGACCAGCAATTTCTCATTTTTACAACACCATTTTTTTTTAGGGACCACGTCTCATTTGAAGTCATTTTGAGGGGTCTATATGATAGAAAATGCCCAAGTGTGACACCATTCTAAAAACTGCACCCCTCAAGGTGCTCAAAACCACATTCAAGAAGTTTATTAACCCTTCAGGTGTTTAATAGGAATTTTTGGAATGTTTAAAACCACATTCAAAACCACCAGCTGCTTCGAAAGCATCACCAAACCAGGGATTCAAGCTTCAGGAGGCTAATTTGCATATTCCAGGTGCCTTCTGGGAGAAGCGAAGTCTCCCTAAGCTAGAAGATCGTTGGGTACAGCCGGGACCAGCTGCTTCGAAAGCATCACCAAACCAGGGATTCAAGCTTCAGGAGGCTAATTTGCATATTCCAGGTGCCTTCTGGGAGAAGCGAAGTCTCCCTAAGCTAGAAGATCGTTGGGTACAGCCGGGACCAGCTGCTTCGAAAGCATTTTTGCCTGTAGGACATTATTGCAAGAGAGCTTGGCTGAGTAGATTACACAAGAAGGAAAACACACAGCAAGTCAGCAGGATCTAGGAGCAACATGGCAGATGTGACAACCTACATGGTGAGTTGCAGCATGTGCTACATGTTCACAGATCGACCAGAAGAAGAATCCAATTTCACCTGTCAGAAGTGTAGACTAGTGGCCCTTTTAGAAGAAAAGGTGCGGGGTCTGGAAGAAAGAATAACAACTTTGAAACTCATCAAAGAGAATGAAGACTTTCTAGACAGAACAGAAGCATCTCTACTGGTCACAGAAGGTGAAAAAAGTGTCAGAGAACCTCCAAAAGCAGATGAGTGGAAGCATGTGACCAAAAGAAGCAAGAAGACCATGGAGAAATCACCAACCACACAACTGAAGAACCGATATCAAATCTTTGTAGAGGATGAAGATGGCACACCTAAGAATGAAGCAATACCAGCAAGCAAAAAAGAAAAGGGCACACAGCAACAAGTGACAGCAAAAAGTACAGCCAAGAAGCAACGAAGAGTGGTGGTGGTGGGAGACTCACTACTGAGAGGCACAGAAGCAGCCATCTGCAGACCGGACATAACTGCAAGAGAAGTATGCTGCCTTCCAGGTGCGATGATCAAGGATGTGACCGATAGGATACCAAAGCTCTTCAGCTCCAAGGACGTCCACCCATTTCTTCTGATACATGTTGGCACCAATGACACGGCAAGGAAGGACCTACCGACAATCTGCAAGGACTTTGAAGAGTTGGGGAAGAAAGTAAAGGAACTGGATGCACAGGTAGTTTTTTCTTCTATCCTTCCAGTAGACGGGCATGGCACCAGGAGATGGAACAGGATCCTTGATGCAAACAACTGGCTAAGACGATGGTGCAGACAACAAGGATTTGGATTCCTGGACCACGGTGTGAATTACTGGTATGATGGACTCCTCGCCAGAGACGGACTACACCTCAACAAACCTGGGAAACACACATTCGCCAGAAGACTCGCTACACTCATCAGGCGGGCGTTAAACTAGAAGAAGAGGGGACGGGAAGAAAAACATTAGACTCGAACAAAGACGACCCAGGAAAACATACTCAGAAGGGAGGTAAGAACATTTCTAAAACAATCCACAGTGAGGAGATTGGAACAAAACAAAATCCTCTAAACTGCATGCTCGCAAACGCCAGAAGCCTGACAAACAAGATGGAAGAACTAGAAGCAGAAATATCTACAGGTAACTTTGACATAGTGGGAATAACCGAGACATGGTTAGATGAAAGCTATGACTGGGCAGTTAACTTACAGGGTTACAGTCTGTTTAGAAACGATCGTAAAAATCGGAGAGGAGGAGGGGTTTGTCTCTATGTAAAGTCTTGTCTAAAGTCCACTTTAAGGGAGGATATTAGCGAAGGGAATGAGGATGTCGAGTCCATATGGGTTGAAATTCATGGAGGGAAAAATGGTAACAAAATTCTCATTGGGGTCTGTTACAAACCCCCAAATATAACAGAAAGCATGGAAAGTCTACTTCTAAAGCAGATAGATGAAGCTGCAACCCATAATGAGGTCCTGGTTATGGGGGACTTTAACTACCCGGATATTAACTGGGAAACAGAAACCTGTGAAACCCATAAAGGCAACAGGTTTCTGCTAATAACCAAGAAAAATTATCTTTCACAATTGGTGCAGAATCCAACCAGAGGAGCAGCACTTTTAGACCTAATACTATCTAATAGACCTGACAGAATAACAAATCTGCAGGTGGTTGGGCATTTAGGAAATAGCGACCACAATATTGTGCAGTTTCACCTGTCTTTCACTAGGGGGACTTGTCAGGGAGTCACAAAAACATTGAACTTTAGGAAGGCAAAGTTTGACCAGCTTAGAGATGCCCTTAATCTGGTAGACTGGGACAATATCCTCAGAAATAAGAATACAGATAATAAATGGGAAATGTTTAAGAAGATCCTAAATAGGCAGTGTAAGCGGTTTATACCTTGTGGGAATAAAAGGACTAGAAATAGGAAAAACCCAATGTGGCTAAACAAAGAAGTAAGACAGGCAATTAACAGTAAAAAGAAAGCATTTGCACTACTAAAGCAGGATGGCACCATTGAAGCTCTAATAAACTATAGGGAGAAAAATACTTTATCTAAAAAACTAATTAAAGCTGCCAAAAAGGAAACAGAGAAGCACATTGCTAAGGAGAGTAAAACTAATCCCAAACTGTTCTTCAACTATATCAATAGTAAAAGAATAAAAACTGAAAATGTAGGCCCCTTAAAAAATAGTGAGGAAAGAATGGTTGTAGATGACGAGGAAAAAGCTAACATATTAAACACCTTCTTCTCCACGGTATTCACGGTGGAAAATGAAATGCTAGGTGAAATCCCAAGAAACAATGAAAACCCTATATTAAGGGTCACCAATCTAACCCAAGAAGAGGTGCGAAACCGGCTAAATAAGATTAAAATAGATAAATCTCCGGGTCCGGATGGCATACACCCACGAGTACTAAGAGAACTAAGTAATGTAATAGATAAACCATTATTTCTTATTTTTAGTGACTCTATAGCGACAGGGTCTGTTCCGCAGGATTGGCGCATAGCAAATGTGGTGCCAATATTCAAAAAGGGCTCTAAAAGTGAACCTGGAAATTATAGGCCAGTAAGTCTAACCTCTATTGTTGGTAAAATATTTGAAGGGTTTCTGAGGGATGTTATTCTGGATTATCTCAATGAGAATAACTGTTTAACTCCATATCAGCATGGGTTTATGAGAAATCGCTCCTGTCAAACCAATCTAATCAGTTTTTATGAAGAGGTAAGCTATAGGCTGGACCACGGTGAGTCATTGGACGTGGTATATCTCGATTTTTCCAAAGCGTTTGATACCGTGCCGCACAAGAGGTTGGTACACAAAATGAGAATGCTTGGTCTGGGGGAAAATGTGTGTAAATGGGTTAGTAACTGGCTTAGTGATAGAAAGCAGGGGGTGGTTATAAATGGTATAGTCTCTAACTGGGTCGCTGTGACCAGTGGGGTACCGCAGGGGTCGGTATTGGGACCTGTTCTCTTCAACATATTCATTAATGATCTGGTAGAAGGTTTACACAGTAAAATATCGATATTTGCAGATGATACAAAACTATGTAAAGCAGTTAATACAAGAGAAGATAGTATTCTGCTACAGATGGATCTGGATAAGTTGGAAACTTGGGCTGAAAGGTGGCAGATGAGGTTTAACAATGATAAATGTAAGGTTATACACATGGGAAGAGGGAATCAATATCACCATTACACACTGAACGGGAAACCACTGGGTAAATCTGACAGGGAGAAGGACTTGGGGATCCTAGTTAATGATAAACTTACCTGGAGCAGCCAGTGCCAGGCAGCAGCTGCCAAGGCAAACAGGATCATGGGGTGCATTAAAAGAGGTCTGGATACACATGATGAGAGCATTATACTGCCTCTGTACAAATCCCTAGTTAGACCGCACATGGAGTACTGTGTCCAGTTTTGGGCACCGGTGCTCAGGAAGGATATAATGGAACTAGAGAGAGTACAAAGGAGGGCAACAAAATTAATAAAGGGGATGGGAGAACTACAATACCCAGATAGATTAGCGAAATTAGGATTATTTAGTCTAGAAAAAAGACGACTGAGGGGCGATCTAATAACCATGCATAAGTATATAAGGGGACAATACAAATATCTCGCTGAGGATCTGTTTATACCAAGGAAGGTGACGGGCACAAGGGGGCATTCCTTGCGTCTGGAGGAGAGAAGGTTTTTCCACCAACATAGAAGAGGATTCTTTACTGTTAGGGCAGTGAGAATCTGGAATTGCTTGCCTGAGGAGGTGGTGATGGCGAACTCAGTCGAGGGGTTCAAGAGAGGCCTGGATGTCTTCCTGGAGCAGAACAATATTGTATCATACAATTATTAGGTTCTGTAGAAGGACGTAGATCTGGGTATTTATTATGATGGAATATAGGCTGAACTGGATGGACAAATGTCTTTTTTCGGCCTTACTAACTATGTTACTATGTTACTATGTTAAATAAAAATGAACATTTAACTTTTTTACACAAAAAATTTACTTCAGCTCCAATTTGTTTTATTTTACCAAGGGTAACAGGAGAAATTGGACCCAAAAAGTTGTTGTCCAATTTGTCCTGAGTACGCTGATACCCCATATGTGGCAGTAAACCACTGTTTGGGCGCATGGGAGAGCTCAGAAGGGAAGGAGCGCTATTTGACTTTTCAATGCAAAATTGACAGGAATTGAGATGGGACGCCATGTTGCGTTTGGAGAGCCACTGATGTGCCTAAACATTGAAACCCCCCACAAGTGACACCATTTTGGAAAGTAGACCCCCTAAGGAACTTATCTAGAGGTGTGGTGAGCACTTTGACCCACCAAGTGCTTCACAGAAGTTTATAATGCAGAACCGTAAAAATAAAAAATCATATTTTTTCACAAAAATTATATTTTTGCCCCCAATTTTTTATTTTTCCAAGGGTAAGAGAAGAAATTGGACCTCAAAAGTTGTTGTCCAATTTGTCCCGAGTACGCTGATACCCCATATGTGGCAGTAAACCACTGTTTGGGCGCATGGGAGAGCTCGGAAGGGAAGGAGCGCCGTTTGACTTTTCAATGCAAAATTGACAGGAATTGAGATGGGACGCCATGTTGCGTTTGGAGAGCCACTGATGTGCCTAAACATTGAAACCCCCCACAAGTGACACCATTTTGGAAAGTAGACCCCCTAAGGAACTTATCTGGATGTGTGGTGAGCACTTTGACCCACCAAGGGCTTCACAGAAGTTTATAATGCAGAGCCATAAAAATAAAACAAAATTTTTTTCCCACAAAAATTATTTTTTAGCCCCCAGTTTTGTATTTTCCCTAGGGTAACAGGAGAAATTGGACCCCAAAAGTTGTTGTCCAATTTGTCCTGAGTACGCTGATACCCCATATGTGGGGGGGGGAACCACCGTTTGGGCGCATGGGAGGGTTCGGAAGGGAAGGAGCGCCATTTGGAATGCAGACTTAGATGGAATGGTCTGCAGGCGTCACATTGCGTTTGCAGAGCCCCTAATGTACCTAAACAGTAGAAACCCCCCACAAGTGACACCATTTTGGAAAGTAGACCCCCTAAGGAACTCATCTTGATGTGTTGTGAGAGCTTTGAACCCCCAAGTATTTCACTACAGTTTATAACGCAGAGCCATGCAAATAAAAAATATTTTTTTTTCCACAAAAATTATATTTTAGCCCCCAGTTTTGTATTTTTCCAAGGTTAGCAGGAGAAATTGGACCCTAAATGTTGTTGTCCAATTTGTCCTGAGTACGCTGATACGCGATATGTGGGGGGGAACCACCGTTTGGGCGCATGGGAGGGCTCGGAAGGGAAGGAGCATTATTTGGAATGCAGACTTAGATGGATTGGTCTGCAGGCGTCACATTGCGTTTGCAGAGCCCCTAATGTACCTAAACAGTAGAAACCCCCCACAAGTGACCCCATATTGGAAACTAGACCCCTCAATGAACTTATCTAGATGTGTTGTGAGAACTTTGAACCCCCAAGTGTTTCACTACAGTTTATAACGCAGAGCCGTGAAAATAAAAAATCTTTTTGTTTTCCCACAAAAATTATTTTTTAGCCCCCAGTTTTGTATTTTCCCAAGGGTAACAGGAGAAATTGGTCCACAAAAGTTGTTGTCCAATTTGTCCTGAGTACGCTGATACCCCATATGTTGGGGTAAACCCGTTTGGGCACACAGGAGAGCTCGGAAGGGAAGGAGCACTGTTTTACTTTTTCAACGCAGAATTGGCTGGAATTGAGATCGGACGCCATGTCGTGTTTGGAGAGCCCCTGATGTGCCTAAACAGTGGAAACCCCCCAATTATAACTGAAACCCTAATCTAAACACACCCCTAACCCTAATTCCAACGGTAACCCTAACCACACCTCTTACCCTGACACACCCCTAACCCTAATCCCAACCCTATTCCCAACTGTAAATGTAATCTAAACCCTAACTGTAACTTTAGCCCCAACCCGAACCCTAACTTTAGCCCCAACCCAAACTGTAGCCCCAACCCTAACCCTAACCCTAACCCTAGCCCTAGCCCTAACCCTAACCCTAGCCCTAACCCTAGCCCTAGCCCTAGCCCTAACCCTAGCCCTAACCCTAGCCCTAGCCCTAGCCCTAATGGGAAAATGGAAATAAATACATTTTTTTTTATTTTTCCCTAACTAAGGGGGTGATGAAGGGGGGTTTGATTTACTTTTATAGCGAGTTTTTTAGCGGATTTTTATGATTGGCAGCCGTCACACACTGAAAGACCCTTTTTATTGCAAAAAATATTTTTTGCAATACCACATTTTGAGAGCTATAATTTTTCCATATTTTGGTCCACAGAGTCATGTGAGGTCTTGTTTTTTGCGGGACGAGTTGACGTTTTTATTGAAAACATTTTTGGGCACGTGACATTTTTTGATCGCTTTTTATTCCGATTTTTGTGAGGTAGAATGACCAAAAGCCAGCTATTCATGAATTTCTATTGGGGGAGGAGTTTATACCGTTCCGCGTTTGGTAAAATTGATAAATCAGTTTTATTCTTCGGGTCAGTACGATTACAGCGATACCTCATTTATATCATTTTTTTATGGTTTGGCGCTTTTATACGATAAAAACTATTTTACAGAAAAAATAATTATTTTTGCATCGCTTTATTGTCAGGACTATAACTTTTTTATTTTTTTGCTGATGATGCTGTATGGCGGCTCTTTTTTTGCGGGACAAGATGACGCTTTCAGCGGTACCATGGTTATTTATATCTGTCCTTTTGATCGCGTGTTATTCCACTTTTTGTTCGGCGGTATGATAATAAAGCGTTGTTTTTTGCCTCGTTTTTTTTTTTTTTTCTTACGGTGTTTACTGAAGGGGTTAACTAGTGGGCCAGTTTTATAGGTCGGGCCGTTACGGACGCGGCGATACTAAATATGTGTACTTTTATTGGTTTTTTTTTTTATTTAGATGAAGAAATGTATTTATGGGAATAATATATATATTTTTTTTCATTATTTTGGAATATTTTTTTTTATTTTTTTTACACATTTGGAAAATTTTTTTTTTTACTTTTTTACATTGTCCCAGGGGGGGACATCACAGATCAGTGATCTGACAGTTTGCACAGCACTCTGTCAGATCACTGATCTGACATGCAGCGCTGCAGCCTTCACAGTGCCTGCTCTGAGCAGGCTCTGTGAAGCCACCTCCCTCCCTGCAGGACCCGGATCCGCGGCCATCTTGGATCCGGGGCTCGAGCAGGGAGGGAGGTGAGGAGACCCTCGCAGCAACGCGATCACATCGCGTTGCTGCGGGGGGCTCAGGGAAGCCCGCAGGGAGCCCCCTCCCTGCGCGGTGCTTCCCTGCACCGCCGGCACATCGCGATCATCTTTGATCGCGGTGTGCCAGGGGTTAATGTGCCGGGGGCGGTCCGTGACCGCTCCTGGCACATAGTGCCGGATGTCAGCTGCGATAAACAGCTGACACCCGGCCGCGATCGGCCGCGCTCCCCCCGTGAGCGCGGCCGATCGGCTATGACGTACTATCCCGTCCAGGGTCAGATAAGCCCAGGGCACCTCGACGGGATAGTACGTCTAAGGTCACAGAGGGGTTAAAGGGAACCGGTCACCCCGTTTTTTCAGTACGAGATAAAAATACTGTTAAATAGGGCCTGCGCTGTGCGTTACTATAGTGTATTTTGTGTACCCTGATTCCCCACCTATGCTGCCGAAATACCTTACCAAAGTCGCCGTTTTCGCCTGTCAATCAGGCTGGTCAGGTCATATGGGTGTGGCGACATCACTGTTTCTTCCCCCAGATCTTGCATATATTTCCGTTGGTGGCGTAGTGGTTTGCGCATGCCCATCTTGTGAATCCACTGGGCAGGAGAAGAAAAAACGCACGATCGGCGCTATTTCCCTGGTGATCTGTGGGGGCGGCCATCTTCCTGAGGCCGCGCGTGCGCATATGGAGTCCTCTGCTGCCCGGGGCTTCAGGAAAATGGCCGCGGGATGCCGCGCGTGCGCAGATGGAGATCGCGGCGGCCGTTTTCCTGAAGCCGAGATGCGAACTGACACTGCCTTGTGATTGTATACGGCCTTCATGATATATCTGTGTGTTCTGGGCCGTTCCACCAGCAGCAGCACCTGTCATCTGGTGATATCACCTCACATGTCCGGGGGCCTCCTCATCACGACCGCTGATGTCACAGGCTGGTTATAAATGATTCATTACTGGGCTCTGCTGACTTGGGTTTCTTTTGGCTGACAAAATAAAGAATTTAAAAGTGATTTCTATACTATTGTGTGCTGCTCCCCATTATATACTATTATATTATACACTGTGACGTCTGGTTCTTGGTGCTGTATAATACAACTGCGGACATCGCCGGTTTCCCGAGTGCTGGAGAATCACCCTGATGTGAGCGATGACATCAGATAACGGGGACGCGCTCATATGGCGGAGCCGACACCGGAGACCACCCGGAGACCACCCGCCTCCATCAGTCTGTGCCCCGCCCCCCCGCATGTAGGGGCGTGTCCCCGGCATGTAGGGGCGTGTCCCCGGCAGATAGGGGCGTGTCCCGGCAGATAGGGGCGTGTCACCGGCAGATAGGGGCGTGTCCCTCAGACTGACAGCGGACACGTGACCTGACCATTTCAAGATGGCGGCGCTGGTTAGAAGGTTGTTCAGTGCGCGGGTAACTCCATGGTGCAGCTTATTCCGCTCCCTCATTGTCCCCCGGGACTTTATGTGACCGCTGTCTCTCTCTCCTCAGCTTCTCCGCTCCTCTCTATGCGGCGCCTCCCGAGCTGCCCCGAGACGCTGCGTCAGCACCGGTGAGTACAGAATGACCTGTATACCATATACACTCCATACACCGAGCACATGACCTGCAGGGGGCGCCGCACTCCATACACCGAGCACTGATCACACGACCTGCAGGGGGCGCCGCACTCCATACACCGAGCACTGATCACACGACTGCAGGGGGCGCCGCACTCCATACACCGAGCACTGATCACACGACCTGCAGGGGGCGCCGCACTCCACATACCGAGCACTGATCACACGACCTGCAGGGGGCGCCGCACTCCATACACCGAGCACTGATCACACGACCTGCAGGGGGCGCCGCACTCCATACACCGAGCACTGATCACACGACCTGCAGGGGGCGCCGCACTCCATACACCGAGCACTGATCACACGACCTGCAGGGGGCGCCGCACTCCATACACCGAGCACTGATCACACGACCTGCAGGGGGCGCCGCACTCCATACACCGAGCACTGATCACACGACCTGCAGGGGGCGCCGCACTCCATACACCGAGCACTGATCACACGACCTGCAGGGGGCGCCGCACTCCACATACCGAGCACTGATCACACGACTGCAGGGGGCGCCGCACTCCATACACCGAGCACTGATCACACGACCTGCAGGGGGCGCCGCACTCCACATACCGAGCACTGATCACACGACCTGCAGGGGGCGCCGCACTCCATACACCGAGCACTGATCACACGACCTGCAGGGGGCGCCGCACTCCATACACCGAGCACTGATCACACGACCTGCAGGGGGCGCCGCACTCCACATACCGAGCACCGATCACACGACTGCAGGGGGCGCCGCACTCCACATACCGAGCACTGATCACACGACCTGCAGGGGGCGCCGCACTCCACATACCGAGCACTGATCACACGACCTGCAGGGGGCGCCGCACTCCATACACCGAGCACTGATCACACGACCTGCAGGAGGCGCCGCACTCCATACACCGAGCACTGATCACACGACCTGCAGGGGGCGCCGCACTCCACATACCGAGCACCGATCACACGACTGCAGGGGGCGCCGCACTCCACATACCGAGCACTGATCACACGACCTGCAGGGGGCGCCGCACTCCACATACCGAGCACTGATCACACGACCTGCAGGGGGCGCCGCACTCCATACACCGAGCACTGATCACACGACCTGCAGGGGGCGCCGCACTCCATACACCGAGCACTGATCACACGACCTGCAGGGGGCGCCGCACTCCACATACCGAGCACTGATCACACGACCTGCAGGGGGCGCCGCACTCCATACACCGAGCACTGATCACACGACCTGCAGGGGGCGCCGCACTCCATACACCGAGCACTGATCACACGACCTGCAGGGGGCGCCGCACTCCACATACCGAGCACCGATCACACGACTGCAGGGGGCGCCGCACTCCACATACCGAGCACTGATCACACGACCTGCAGGGGGCGCCGCACTCCACATACCGAGCACTGATCACACGACCTGCAGGGGGCGCCGCACTCCATACACCGAGCACTGATCACACGACCTGCAGGAGGCGCCGCACTCCATACACCGAGCACTGATCACACGACCTGCAGGGGGCGCCGCACTCCACATACCGAGCACCGATCACACGACTGCAGGGGGCGCCGCACTCCACATACCGAGCACTGATCACACGACCTGCAGGGGGCGCCGCACTCCACATACCGAGCACTGATCACACGACCTGCAGGGGGCGCCGCACTCCATACACCGAGCACTGATCACACGACCTGCAGGAGGCGCCGCACTCCATACACCGAGCACTGATCACACGACCTGCAGGGGGCGCCGCACTCCACATACCGAGCACCGATCACACGACTGCAGGGGGCGCCGCACTCCACATACCGAGCACTGATCACACGACCTGCAGGGGGCGCCGCACTCCACATACCGAGCACTGATCACACGACCTGCAGGGGGCGCCGCACTCCATACACCGAGCACTGCCCCGAGACGCTGCGTCAGCACCGGTGAGTACAGAATGACCTGTATACCATATACACTCCATACACCGAGCACAGGACCTGCAGGGGGCGCCGCACTCCATACACCGAGCACTGATCACACGACCTGCAGGGGGCGCCGCACTCCATACACCGAGCACTGATCACACGACCTGCAGGGGGCGCCGCACTCCATACACCGAGCACTGATCACACGACCTGCAGGGGGCGCCGCACTCCGTACACCGAGCACTGATCACACGACCTGCAGGGGGCGCCGCACTCCATACACCGAGCACTGATCACACGACCTGCAGGGGGCGCCGCACTCCATACACCGAGCACTGATCACACGACTGCAGGGGGCGCCGCACTCCATACACCGAGCACTGATCACACGACCTGCAGGGGGCGCCGCACTCCACATACCGAGCACTGATCACACGACCTGCAGGGGGCGCCGCACTCCATACACCGAGCACTGATCACACGACCTGCAGGGGGCGCCGCACTCCATACACCGAGCACTGATCACACGACCTGCAGGGGGCGCCGCACTCCATACACCGAGCACTGATCACACGACCTGCAGGGGGCGCCGCACTCCATACACCGAGCACTGATCACACGACCTGCAGGGGGCGCCGCACTCCATACACCGAGCACTGATCACACGACCTGCAGGGGGCGCCGCACTCCATACACCGAGCACTGATCACACGACCTGCAGGGGGCGCCGCACTCCACATACCGAGCACTGATCACACGACTGCAGGGGGCGCCGCACTCCATACACCGAGCACTGATCACACGACCTGCAGGGGGCGCCGCACTCCACATACCGAGCACTGATCACACGACCTGCAGGGGGCGCCGCACTCCATACACCGAGCACTGATCACACGACCTGCAGGGGGCGCCGCACTCCATACACCGAGCACTGATCACACGACCTGCAGGGGGCGCCGCACTCCACATACCGAGCACCGATCACACGACTGCAGGGGGCGCCGCACTCCACATACCGAGCACTGATCACACGACCTGCAGGGGGCGCCGCACTCCACATACCGAGCACTGATCACACGACCTGCAGGGGGCGCCGCACTCCATACACCGAGCACTGATCACACGACCTGCAGGAGGCGCCGCACTCCATACACCGAGCACTGATCACACGACCTGCAGGGGGCGCCGCACTCCACATACCGAGCACCGATCACACGACTGCAGGGGGCGCCGCACTCCACATACCGAGCACTGATCACACGACCTGCAGGGGGCGCCGCACTCCACATACCGAGCACTGATCACACGACCTGCAGGGGGCGCCGCACTCCATACACCGAGCACTGATCACACGACCTGCAGGGGGCGCCGCACTCCATACACCGAGCACTGATCACACGACCTGCAGGGGGCGCCGCACTCCACATACCGAGCACTGATCACACGACCTGCAGGGGGCGCCGCACTCCATACACCGAGCACTGATCACACGACCTGCAGGGGGCGCCGCACTCCATACACCGAGCACTGATCACACGACCTGCAGGGGGCGCCGCACTCCACATACCGAGCACCGATCACACGACTGCAGGGGGCGCCGCACTCCACATACCGAGCACTGATCACACGACCTGCAGGGGGCGCCGCACTCCACATACCGAGCACTGATCACACGACCTGCAGGGGGCGCCGCACTCCATACACCGAGCACTGATCACACGACCTGCAGGAGGCGCCGCACTCCATACACCGAGCACTGATCACACGACCTGCAGGGGGCGCCGCACTCCACATACCGAGCACCGATCACACGACTGCAGGGGGCGCCGCACTCCACATACCGAGCACTGATCACACGACCTGCAGGGGGCGCCGCACTCCACATACCGAGCACTGATCACACGACCTGCAGGGGGCGCCGCACTCCATACACCGAGCACTGATCACACGACCTGCAGGAGGCGCCGCACTCCATACACCGAGCACTGATCACACGACCTGCAGGGGGCGCCGCACTCCACATACCGAGCACCGATCACACGACTGCAGGGGGCGCCGCACTCCACATACCGAGCACTGATCACACGACCTGCAGGGGGCGCCGCACTCCACATACCGAGCACTGATCACACGACCTGCAGGGGGCGCCGCACTCCATACACCGAGCACTGCCCCGAGACGCTGCGTCAGCACCGGTGAGTACAGAATGACCTGTATACCATATACACTCCATACACCGAGCACAGGACCTGCAGGGGGCGCCGCACTCCATACACCGAGCACTGATCACACGACCTGCAGGGGGCGCCGCACTCCATACACCGAGCACTGATCACACGACCTGCAGGGGGCGCCGCACTCCATACACCGAGCACTGATCACACGACCTGCAGGGGGCGCCGCACTCCGTACACCGAGCACTGATCACACGACCTGCAGGGGGCGCCGCACTCCATACACCGAGCACTGATCACACGACCTGCAGGGGGCGCCGCACTCCATACACCGAGCACTGATCACACGACCTGCAGGGGGCGCCGCACTCCATACACCGAGCACTGATCACACGACTGCAGGGGGCGCCGCACTCCATACACCGAGCACTGATCACACGACCTGCAGGGGGCGCCGCACTCCATACACCGAGCACTGATCACACGACCTGCAGGGGGCGCCGCACTCCATACACCGAGCACTGATCACACGACTGCAGGGGGCGCCGCACTCCATACACCGAGCACTGATCACACGACCTGCAGGGGGCGCCGCACTCCATACACCGAGCACTGATCACACGACCTGCAGGGGGCGCCGCACTCCATACACCGAGCACTGATCACACGACTGCAGGGGGCGCCGCACTCCATACACCGAGCACTGATCACATGACCTGCAGGGGGCGCCGCACTCCACATACCGAGCACCGATCACACGACCTGCAGGGGGCGCCGCACTCCATATACCGAGCACTGATCACACGACCTGCAGGGGGCGCCGCACTCCATACACCGAGCACTGATCACACGACTGCAGGGGGCGCCGCACTCCACATACCGAGCACTGATCACACGACCTGCAGGGGGCGCCGCACTCCATACACCGAGCACTGATCACACGACTGCAGGGGGCGCCGCACTCCATACACCGAGCACTGATCACACGACTGCAGGGGGCGCCGCACTCCACATACCGAGCACTGATCACATGACCTGCAGGGGGCGCCGCACTCCATACACCGAGCACTGATCACACGACCTGCAGGGGGCGCCGCACTCCATACACCGAGCACTGATCACACGACTGCAGGGGGCGCCGCACTCCATACACCGAGCACTGATCACACGACCTGCAGGGGGCGCCGCACTCCACATACCGAGCACCGATCACACGACCTGCAGGGGGCGCCGCACTCCATATACCGAGCACTGATCACACGACCTGCAGGGGGCGCCGCACTCCATACACCGAGCACTGATCACACGACCTGCAGGGGGCGCCGCACTCCATACACCGAGCACTGATCACACGACCTGCAGGGGGCGCCGCACTCCACATACCGAGCACCGATCACACGACCTGCAGGGGGCGCCGCACTCCATATACCGAGCACTGATCACACGACCTGCAGGGGGCGCCGCACTCCATACACCGAGCACTGATCACACGACCTGTATACCATATACACTCCATATACCAAGCACTGATCACAGGACCTGCAGGGGGCGCCGCACTCCATATACCGAGCACTGATCACACGACCTGTATACCATATACACTCCATATACCGAGCACTGATCACACGACCTGCAGGGGGCGCCGCACTCCATACACCGAGCACTGATCACACGACTGCAGGGGGCGCCGCACTCCATATACCGAGCACTGATCACACGACTGCAGGGGGCGCCGCACTCCATATACCGAGCACTGATCACACGACTGCAGGGGGCGCCGCACTCCATATACCGAGCACTGATCACACGACCTGCAGGGGGCGCCGCACTCCATATACCGAGCACTGATCACACGACCTGCAGGGGGCGCCGCACTCCATATACCGAGCACTGATCACACGACTGCAGGGGGCGCCGCACTCCATATACCGAGCACCGATCACACGACCTGCAGGGGGCGCCGCACTCCATATACCGAGCACTGATCACACGACTGCAGGGGGCGCCGCACTCCACATACCGAGCACTGATCACACGACTGCAGGGGGCGCCGCACTCCACATACCGAGCACTGATCACACGACCTGCAGGGGGCGCCGCACTCCATACACCGAGCACTGATCACACGACCTGCAGGGGGCGCCGCACTCCACATACCGAGCACCGATCACACGACTGCAGGGGGCGCCGCACTCCATACACCGAGCACTGATCACACGACTGCAGGGGGCGCCGCACTCCACATACCGAGCACCGATCACATGACCTGCAGGGGGCGCCGCACTCCACATACCGAGCACCGATCACACGACCTGCAGGGGGCGCCGCACTCCATATACCGAGCACTGATCACACGACCTGCAGGGGGCGCCGCACTCCACATACCGAGCACTGATCACACGACCTGCAGGGGGCGCCGCACTCCATACACCGAGCACTGATCACACGACTGCAGGGGGCGCCGCACTCCACATACCGAGCACTGATCACATGACCTGCAGGGGGCGCCGCACTCCATACACCGAGCACTGATCACACGACTGCAGGGGGCGCCGCACTCCACATACCGAGCACTGATCACATGACCTGCAGGGGGCGCCGCACTCCATACACCGAGCACTGATCACACGACCTGCAGAGGGCGCCGCACTCCATACACCGAGCACTGATCACACGACTGCAGGGGGCGCCGCACTCCACATACCGAGCACCGATCACACGACCTGCAGGGGGCGCCGCACTCCATATACCGAGCACTGATCACACGACCTGCAGGGGGCGCCGCACTCCATACACCGAGCACTGATCACACGACCTGCAGGGGGCGGCGCACTCCATACACCGAGCACTGATCACACGACTGCAGGGGGCGCCGCACTCCACATACCGAGCACTGATCACACGACCTGCAGGGGGCGCCGCACTCCATACACCGAGCACTGATCACACGACTGCAGGGGGCGCCGCACTCCACATACCGAGCACTGATCACATGACCTGCAGGGGGCGCCGCACTCCATACACCGAGCACTGATCACACGACTGCAGGGGGCGCCGCACTCCACATACCGAGCACTGATCACATGACCTGCAGGGGGCGCCGCACTCCATACACCGAGCACTGATCACACGACCTGCAGGGGGCGCCGCACTCCATACACCGAGCACTGATCACACGACTGCAGGGGGCGCCGCACTCCATACACCGAGCACTGATCACACGACCTGCAGGGGGCGCCGCACTCCACATACCGAGCACCGATCACACGACCTGCAGGGGGCGCCGCACTCCATATACCGAGCACTGATCACACGACCTGCAGGGGGCGCCGCACTCCATACACCGAGCACTGATCACACGACCTGCAGGGGGCGCCGCACTCCATACACCGAGCACTGATCACACGACCTGCAGGGGGCGCCGCACTCCACATACCGAGCACCGATCACACGACCTGCAGGGGGCGCCGCACTCCATATACCGAGCACTGATCACACGACCTGCAGGGGGCGCCGCACTCCATACACCGAGCACTGATCACACGACCTGTATACCATATACACTCCATATACCAAGCACTGATCACAGGACCTGCAGGGGGCGCCGCACTCCATATACCGAGCACTGATCACACGACCTGTATACCATATACACTCCATATACCGAGCACTGATCACACGACCTGCAGGGGGCGCCGCACTCCATACACCGAGCACTGATCACACGACTGCAGGGGGCGCCGCACTCCATATACCGAGCACTGATCACACGACTGCAGGGGGCGCCGCACTCCATATACCGAGCACTGATCACACGACTGCAGGGGGCGCCGCACTCCATATACCGAGCACTGATCACACGACCTGCAGGGGGCGCCGCACTCCATATACCGAGCACTGATCACACGACCTGCAGGGGGCGCCGCACTCCATATACCGAGCACTGATCACACGACTGCAGGGGGCGCCGCACTCCATATACCGAGCACCGATCACACGACCTGCAGGGGGCGCCGCACTCCATATACCGAGCACTGATCACACGACTGCAGGGGGCGCCGCACTCCATATACCGAGCACTGATCACACGACTGCAGGGGGCGCCGCACTCCATATACCGAGCACTGATCACACGACCTGCAGGGGGCGCCGCACTCCATATACCGAGCACTGATCACACGACTGCAGGGGGCGCCGCACTCCATACACCGAGCACTGATCACACGACCTGCAGGGGGCGCCGCACTCCATACACCGAGCACTGATCACACGACCTGCAGGGGGCGCCGCACTCCACATACCGAGCACTGATCACACGACCTGCAGGGGGCGCCGCACTCCATACACCGAGCACTGATCACACGACCTGCAGGGGGCGCCGCACTCCATATACCGAGCACTGATCACACGACCTGCAGGGGGCGCCGCACTCCATACACCGAGCACTGATCACACGACCTGCAGGGGGCGCCGCACTCCATACACCGAGCACTGATCACACGACCTGCAGGGGGCGCCGCACTCCACATACCGAGCACTGATCACACGACCTGCAGGGGGCGCCGCACTCCATACACCGAGCACTGATCACACGACCTGCAGGGGGCGCCGCACTCCACATACCGAGCACTGATCACACGACCTGCAGGGGGCGCCGCACTCCATACACCGAGCACTGATCACACGACCTGCAGGGGGCGCCGCACTCCACATACCGAGCACTGATCACACGACCTGCAGGGGGCGCCGCACTCCACATACCGAGCACTGATCACACGACCTGCAGGGGGCGCCGCAATCCATACACCGAGCACCATTTGTTCTGAGTTAGTGGCCATGTGGCTGATATTTGGCTCCATCTCTCGGACCCCTGTCAGGTCATCTACAGTTAACTTTGCGCTGCTCCTCGTCCTGCATCCACTTTATAATGTGACTTTTTTTTTTTGTTAGGTTTTGTGCGTTTCTTCCCTGCTGTTACCCAGACTGCACCACCCTTTAAAGGGACGGCCGTAGTCAATGGAGAATTCAAAGAGCTGAGCCTGGAGAAATACAAGGGCAAATACCTGGTGCTGTTCTTCTACCCCTTAGACTTGTGAGTAGTCCCCCCTGCCCCCCTCCTCTTGCCCCCCTGCCCCCTCCTCTTGCCCCCCTGCCCCCTCCTCTTGCCCCTCCCCCGCTCACCCCTCTCTCGCTTTCAGCACCTTCGTCTGTCCCACGGAGATCGTGGCTTTCAGTGACAAGGCCAATGAGTTCCACGACGTGAACTGTGAGGTGGTCGCCGTCTCTGTGGACTCTCACTTCTGCCACTTGGCCTGGACCAACACCCCCCGGAAGGTGAGACCCTGCTGCTGTCGCCAGTGTCTGCAGTTTTCTATTACAGTGGCTTGCGGAAGTCTTCACCCCCTTGTCTTTATACCTTTTTTGTTACGTTACAACCTGTGTGTATCTGTAATCTAATTTGTGTGAAGCATCAGCAATAAACCGTCTGTTAGTGAAGTAGGAATAATATAGGCAGCAATTACATTTATGGGGTAAAATAATTAATCATTGGCCGGCGCATTCACGCCTTTTGCAATTAAGCTCCTTTAAAGGGAATCTGTCACCCCCAAAATGGAAGGTGAGCTGCGGCCCCCGATATCAGGGGCTTATCTCACTCTGTAATGCATTCTGTAATGCTGTAGATAAGCCCCCCCCCGATGTATCCGGAAAGATAAGATAGAAGTTAGATTATACTCACCCGGGGTGGTCCCGCTGCGGTCCGGTCCAATGGGCGCTGCGGTCTGATCCGATGGGTGTCGCGGTCCGGCGCCTCCTATCTTCTTACGATGACGTCCTCTTCTTTTCTTCCTGTCGTGGCTCCGGCGCAGGCGTACTGAGGGCAGAGCAAAGTGCCGGAGTGCGCAGGCGCTGGGCCTCTGACCTTTCCCGGTGCACTGCAGTACTTTGCCCTCAACAGGACAGATCAGTGCGCCGGAGCCGCAGTGTGAAGACCAGAAGAGGACGTCATCTGATGAAGATAGGAGGCGCCGTACCGGACCGTGACGCCCATCGGACCGGACCGCAGCAGGACCGCCCCAGGTGAGTATCCTAACCTCTATCTCATCTTTCAGGATACATCGGGGCTTATCTACAGCATTACAGAATGCATTACAGAACACTGGAGATAAGCCCCTGATGTCGACACACACACACACACACACACACACACACACACACACACACACACACACACACACACACACACACACACACACACACACACACACACACACACACACACTACAGCCATTTGGTAAGTTCAGAAAACTTCACTTTTTCTCATTAATGTTTACTCTGCCCCATCTTGACTGAAAAAAAAAAAAAAAAACAAATGCGGAAATTTTTGAAAAAAAAAAACCCTATACTGAAATATCCCATGGCCATAAGTCTTCAGACCCTTTGCTCAGTATGGAGTAGAAGCCCCTTTTGAGCTCGTACAGCCATGAGTCTTCTTGGGAATGATGCAACAAGTTTTTTCCCCTGGATTTGGGGATCCTCGGCCATTCTTCCTTCCAGATCCTCTCCAGTTCCGTCAGGTTGGATGGTGAACGTTGGTGGACGCCATTTTCAGGTCTCTCCAGAGATGCTCCATTGGGTTTAGGTCAGGGCTCTGGCTGGGCCGGTCAGGAATGGTCACAGAGTTGTTCTGAAGCCGCTCCTTTGTTATTTTAGCTGTGTGCTTAGGGTCATTGTCTTGTTGGAAGGTGAACCTTCGGCCAAGTCTGAGGTCCAGAGCAGTCTGGAAGAGGTTTTCATCCAGGATCTCTCTGTACTTAGCCGCATTCATGTTTCCTTCAATGATAACCAGTCGTCCTGTGTTTGCAGCTGAAAAACTCCCCCATAACATAATGCTGCCACCACCATGCTTCACTGTTGGGATTGTATTGGGCAGGTGATGTGCAGTGCCTGGTTTTCTCCACACATACTGCTTAGAATTATCACCATAAAGGTCTATCTTCATCTCATCCGACCATAGAATCTTATTTCTCATAGTCTGGGAGTCCTGCATGTTTTTTAGTAAACTCTATGCGGCTTTCATATGTCTTGCACTGAGGAGTGTCTTCATTGGGCCACTCTGCCATAAAGGTCTGACTGGTGGAGGCTGCAGTGATAGGTGACTTTGTGGAACTTTCTCCCATCTCCCTACTGCATCTCTGGAGCTCAGCCACAGTGATCTTGGGGTTCTTCTTTACCTCTATCACCAAGGCTCTTCTCCCACGATTGCTCAGTTTGGCTGAGCGGCCAGGTCTAGGAAGATTCTGAAGCTCCCAAACTTCTTCCATTTAAGGATTATGGAGGCCACTGTGCTCTTAAGAACCTTGAGTCCTGCAGAAATTCTGCTGTAAACTTGGCCAGATCTGAGCCTTGCCATGATTCTGTCTCTGAGCTCCTTGGCCAGTTCCTTTGTCCTCATGATTCTCATTTGGTCTGACCTGCACTGTGAGCTGTGAGTTCTTATATAGACAGGTGTGCGCCGCTCCAAATCAAGTCCTATCAGTGTAATTACACACAGCTGGACTTCAATGAAGGGGTTGTCGTAGCTGTTTGTGTTCTGACCCAATGTCGGACATGCCAGATCACCAGTGAGGCCAAATCAGGAGGTTACGCCCGTCATTTACAAGCGCTTGGAGACAAAAGGATTGCACACGTTGTTCTGTGAGCAAATTCACTTTTATATGATGTAATGCAGCAAGACTCAGTAATTCATACCATTTACAACAAATGTAACTCTCAATGTAATTCATGTAGCCCTCCCCCTTTACCCCGAGTCATACTGACCTTTATTTCTCACGTACCCAGAACATGCTGTTTGCGGACTATTGAAAACATATAAGATAAGAAGTATAAAATCCTTGAAGAGGAGACTAAGGGTATGTGCACACGATGCAGATTTGGTGCAGAATTTTCTGCATAAAATCTGCACTAAATCTGCATCTCCAGGCAGAATCCGCAGGTGCGTTTTTTTGTTTTTTTTTTTATGCGTTTTTTTTTTTTTTTTTGCAAAACATAACCCTTCTATATCAGAGTAGAACCATCTCAAGGAGGATCACAAGGAAATGGACGGCATGGGACTTAAACAAGTGTCTGAAAAAAGGGGCTGATTACTTTTGACCATGTGATTTTTGTTTTTTATTACATTTGCTAACATTCTACATTTGTTTTTGTTTTTTTTGTTAAGATGGGGTGCAGAATGTACATTAATGATAAAGAATGAACTTTTTTTAATTGACTGGCTGCAATGAAACAGAGTGAAAAATTTAAAGGGGTCTGAATACTTTCCGTACCCACTGTATGTGTATGTATATCTCTAATCTCTCCCCCGGAACATCATCACATCCATTATCAAATGGAGAGAACATGGTAGCACAACAAACCTACTTGTTTTGAGTTTGCCAAAAGACATGTATGAGACTCCCCAATTGTATTAGGAAGGTGCTGTGGTCAGATGAGACCAAAATTGAACTTTTTGGCAACCAAGGTAAACGCTATGTCAGGCATTAAACCAACCAAACCATCAAACCATTACATCTCATCACCAAGAACACCACCCCCACAGTGAAACGTGGTGGTGGCAGTATCATGCTGTGGGGATGGTTTCTGGCAGCAGGAAAAGGAAAAATGGTCCTAGTCAAGGGGAAGATGGATGGTGTGAAATACAGGGATATTCTTGAGTGAAACCTGTTTGTCTGTCAGTGATTTGAGACAAGGACAGAGGTTCACCTTCCAACAAGACAATGACCCAAAGCATATTGCTAAAGCAGCACTCGAGTGGTGTAAGGGGAAACGTGTAAATGTTCTGGAGTGGCCGAGTCACAGCCCAGACCTTAATCCAATGAAGAATCTGTGGCCAGACGTGAAGATCGCTGTTCACCAGAGGAAATCGATATTTGCAGATGATACAAAACTATGTAAAGCAGTTAATACAAGAGAAGATAGTATTCTGCTACAGATGGATCTGGATAAGTTGGAAACTTGGGCTGAAAGGTGGCAGATGAGGTTTAACAATGATAAATGTAAGGTTATACACATGGGAAGAGGGAATCAATATCACCATTACACACTGAACGGGAAACCACTGGGTAAATCTGACAGGGAGAAGGACTTGGGGATCCTAGTTAATGATAAACTTACCTGGAGCAGCCAGTGCCAGGCAGCAGCTGCCAAGGCAAACAGGATCATGGGGTGCATTAAAAGAGGTCTGGATACACATGATGAGAGCATTATACTGCCTCTGTACAAATCCCTAGTTAGACCGCACATGGAGTACTGTGTCCAGTTTTGGGCACCGGTGCTCAGGAAGGATATAATGGAACTAGAGAGAGTACAAAGGAGGGCAACAAAATTAATAAAGGGGATGGGAGAACTACAATACCCAGATAGATTAGCGAAATTAGGATTATTTAGTCTAGAAAAAAGACGACTGAGGGGCGATCTAATAACCATGTATAAGTATATAAGGGGACAATACAAATATCTTGCTGAGGATCTGTTTATAACAAGGAAGGTGACGGGCACAAGGGGGCATTCTTTGCGTCTGGAGGAGAGAAGGTTTTTCCACCAACATAGAAGAGGATTCTTTACTGTTAGGGCAGCGAGAATCTGGAATTGCTTGCCTGAGGAGGTGGTGATGGCGAACTCAGTCGAGGGGTTCAAGAGAGGCCTGGATGTCTTCCTGGAGCAGAACAATATTGTATCATACAATTAGGTTCTGTAGAAGGACGTAGATCTGGGGATTTATTATGATGGAATATAGGCTGAACTGGATGGACAAATGTCTTTTTTCGACCTTACTAACTATGTTACTAAACATCTTATGTGAAGGCGCTGGAGCAATTTTACCTTGAGGAATGGGCAAAAATCCCAGTGTTCAGATGTGGAGAGCTCACAGAGACTTCTACAAAGCAAGTTGCAGCTGTAATTGGCACAAAAGGAGGCTCTACAAAGTGCTGACTTTAGGGGGTGAAAAGTAGTGATGAGCGAGCCCCTGGATGTTTGGGTCCGGTGTGTTCACCCGAACAGTTAAAAAAAGGTTGGTTTGGGTGCCAGAACGGTAACCGAAATCGGACCCCATTCGGATGAGTTGGGGGCCCGAATATTCATTATTTGCCATTAATCCGACAGCACGGCTAACATTTCCTTTGATTGGCGGTAAGATCATTGCCGCCAGTCAGAGAATTGCGGTTCCAACGGAGTCAGATGACAGCGTGAGCATCAGCTGTGACCGGCGGTAACATCTGGTCACAGAGGTGTTGGCTAATGGGAGGATTAATCAGCCGGCCCCTGCAAAATAAATACAATGGCATCGGCTCCCCAGTATTTTTGATCAGCCAGGCAAAACTAACAGCTGTGGGATGCAACCTTCAGTTGTCAGCTTTAGCATGGCTGGTAACCAAAAATACAGAGGAACCATGTATAAAATGCCGTTTTACTTATAGCACAGGTGCTGGCTGAATACTCCCATCAGCGGCGCCTGCTATCGCTCTTATTAGCAGCAGCAAGCATAGGCTGATGGGAGTAATAGTCTCTCATCAGCCGACACCTCTGTGACTAAAGGTAATCTGACCGCCCATCAAATTTGCCGATGATTGCCGCGCTGTCACACAGGTGGCATTGTGGGAAACGCCCATTGTTTTCGTAGCTGAACCTAAACAGTAAGTGTCTTCTTGGAAAAATCTGTCTCTAGTGAATTGTATTGCACAGTGAAGTTTTCAGCTATTTTGTCTTATTTGTTATTTGCTTCACAATAAAAAGAAAACCAAATAGAGTTGTCATTCTCTACATGAGCTGATGCAAACCCTAAAAAACTGAAATTCCAGGTTGTGAGGGAGCAAAACACGAAAAATGCCAAGAGGGTGAATAATTTCGCAAGCGACTGTAGCAACTGTGTAGTCAGAGGTGCTGCCTCGTTCCGTGCCTCATGCCTGGTGTTTGTGTTGTAGAGCGGAGGTTTGGGACACATGAACATTGCGCTTCTATCAGACTTATCCAAACAGATTTCTCGGGACTATGGGGTTCTCCTGGAAACTGCGGGCATCGCTCTGAGGTAATGGTCATCTCCGTGTGGACTCCTGTGGTGCTGCCATGCACTCTCTCCTCCACCACCTGTCCTGGGTGCAACCCCAGGTGTTGTCATTCCCCTGTCTGTCTTGGGTGGGGTCCCGTTATGCTCCCCACTCCCTCGTCTGTCCTGGGCGCGGCCCTCTATGCTCCCCACGCCCTCATCTATCCTGGGCGTGCCCCCCCTCACTGTCTGTCCTGGGCGCGGCCCTCGCTATGCTCCCCACTCCCTCGTCTGTCCTGGGCGCGGCCCTCTCTATGCTCCCCACTCCGTCTGTCCTGGGCGCGGCCCTCGCTATGCTCCCCACTCCCTCGTCTGTCCTGGGCGCGGCCCTCGCTATGCTCCCCACTCCCTCGTCTGTCCTGGGCGCGGCCCTCTCTATGCTTCCCACTCCCTCGTCTGTCCTGGGCGTGCCCCCCCTCACTGTCTGTCCTGGGCGCGGCCCTCGCTATGCTCCCCACTCCCTCGTCTGTCCTGGGCGTGCCCCCCCTCACTGTCTGTCCTGGGCGCGGCCCTCGCTATGCTCCCCACTCCCTCGTCTGTCCTGGGCGCGGCCCTCGCTATGCTCCCCACTCCCTCGTCTGTCCTGGGCGCGGCCCTCGCTATTCTCCCCACTCCCTCGTCTGTCCTGGGCGCGGCCCTCGCTATGCTCCCCACTCCCTCGTCTGTCCTGGGCGTGCCCTCCCTCACTGTCTGTCCTGGGCGCGGCCCTCGCTATGCTCCCCACTCCCTCGTCCTGGGCGCGGCCCTCTCTATGCTCCCCACTCCCTCGTCTGTCCTGGGCGTGCCCCCCCTCACTGTCTGTCCTGGGCGCGGCCCTTGCTATGCTCCCCACTCCCTCGTCTGTCCTGGGCGCGGCCCTCTCTATGCTCCCCACTCCCTCGTCTGTCCTGGGCGTTCCCCCCCCTCACTGTCTGTCCTGGGCGCGGCCCTCGCTATGCTCCCCACTCCCTCGTCTGTCCTGGGCGCGGCCCTCGCTATGCTCCCCACTCCGTCTGTCCTGGGCGCGGCCCTCGCTATGCTCCCCACTCCCTCGTCTGTCCTGGGCGCGGCCCTCTCTATGCTCCCCACTCCCTCGTCTGTCCTGGGCGCAGCCCTCGCTATGCTCCCCACTCCCTCGTCTGTCCTGGGCGCGGCCCTCGCTATGCTCCCCACTCCCTCGTCTGTCCTGGGCGCGGCCCTCGCTATGCTCCCCACTCCCTCGTCTGTCCTGGGCGCGGCCCTCGCTATGCTCCCCACTCCCTCGTCTATCCTGGGCGTGCCCCCCCTCACTGTCTGTCCTGGGCGCGGCCCTCGCTATGCTCCCCACTCCCTCGTCTGTCCTGGGCGCGGCCCTCTCTATGCTCCCCACTCCCTCGTCTATCCTGGGCGTGCCCCCCCTCACTGTCCTGGGCGCGGCCCTCGCTATGCTCCCCACTCCCTCGTCTGTCCTGGGCGTGGCCCTCGCTATGCTCCCCACTCCCTCGTCTGTCCTGGGCGCGGCCCTCGCTATGCTCCCCACTCCCTCGTCTGTCCTGGGCGCGGCCCTCGCTATGCTCCCCACTCCCTCGTCTGTCCTGGGCGCGGCCCTCGCTATGCTCCCCACTCCCTCGTCTGTCCTGGGCGCGGCCCTCGCTATGCTCCCCACTCCCTCGTCTGTCCTGGGCGCGGCCCTCGCTATGCTCCCCACTCCCTCGTCTGTCCTGGGCGCGGCCCTCGCTATGCTCCCCACTCCCTCGTCTGTCCTGGGCGCGGCCCTCGCTATGCTCCCCACTCCCTCGTCTGTCCTGGGCGCGGCCCTCGCTATGCTCCCCACTCCCTCGTCTGTCCTGGGCGCGGCCCTCGCTATGCTCCCCACTCCCTCGTCTGTCCTGGGCGCGGCCCTCGCTATGCTCCCCACTCCCTCGTCTGTCCTGGGCGCGGCCCTCGCTATGCTCCCCACTCCCTCGTCTGTCCTGGGCGCGGCCCTCGCTATGCTCCCCACTCCCTCGTCTGTCCTGGGCGCGGCCCTCGCTATGCTCCCCACTCCCTCGTCTGTCCTGGGCGCGGCCCCCGCTATGCTCCCCACTCCCTCGTCTGTCCTGGGCGCGGCCCCCGCTATGCTCCCCACTCCCTTGTCTGTCCTGGGCGTGCCCCCCGCTATGCTCCCCACTCCCTCGTCTGTCCTGGGCGTGCCCCCCCTCACTGTCTGTCCTGGGCGCGGCCCTCTCTATGCTCCCCACTCCCTCGTCTGTCCTGGGCGTGCCCCCCCTCACTGTCTGTCCTGGGCGCGGCCCTCGCTATGCTCCCCACTCCCTCGTCTGTCCTGGGCGCGGCCCTCTCTATGCTCCCCACTCCCTCGTCTGTCCTGGGCGCGGCCCTCGCTATGCTCCCCACTCCCTCGTCTGTCCTGGGCGTGCCCCCCCCTCACTGTCTGTCCTGGGCGCGGCCCTCGCTATGCTCCCCACTCCCTCGTCTGTCCTGGGCGCGGCCCTCGCTATGCTCCCCACTCCCTCGTCTGTCCTGGGCGCGGCCCTCGCTATGCTCCCCACTCCCTCGTCTGTCCTGGGCGCGGCCCTCGCTATGCTCCCCACTCCCTCGTCTGTCCTGGGCGCGGCCCTCGCTATGCTCCCCACTCCCTCGTCTGTCCTGGGCGCGGCCCTCGCTATGCTCCCCACTCCCTCGTCTGTCCTGGGCGCGGCCCTCGCTATGCTCCCCACTCCCTCGTCTGTCCTGGGCGCGGCCCTCGCTATGCTCCCCACTCCCTCGTCTGTCCTGGGCGCGGCCCTCGCTATGCTCCCCACTCCCTCGTCTGTCCTGGGCGCGGCCCTCGCTATGCCCCCCACTCCCTCGTCTGTCCTGGGCGCGGCCCTCGCTATGCCCCCCACTCCCTCGTCTGTCCTGGGCGCGGCCCTCGCTATGCCCCCCACTCCCTCGTCTGTCCTGGGCGCGGCCCTCGCTATGCCCCCCACTCCCTCGTCTGTCCTGGGCGCGGCCCTCGCTATGCCCCCCACTCCCTCGTCTGTCCTGGGCGCGGCCCTCGCTATGCCCCCCACTCCCTCGTCTGTCCTGGGCGCGGCCCTCGCTATGCCCCCCACTCCCTCGTCTGTCCTGGGCGCGGCCCTCGCTATGCCCCCCACTCCCTCGTCTGTCCTGGGCGCCGCCCTCGCTATGCCCCCCACTCCCTCGTCTGTCCTGGGCGCGGCCCTCGCTATGCCCCCCACTCCCTCGTCTGTCCTGGGCGCGGCCCTCGCTATGCCCCCCACTCCCTCGTCTGTCCTGGGCGCGGCCCTCGCTATGCCCCCCACTCCCTCGTCTGTCCTGGGCGCGGCCCTCGCTATGCTCCCCACTCCCTCGTCTGTCCTGGGCGTGCCCCCCCTCACTGTCTGTCCTGGGCGCGGCCCTCGCTATGCTCCCCACTCCCTCGTCTGTCCTGGGCGCGGCCCTCTCTATGCTCCCCACTCCCTCGTCTGTCCTGGGCGCGGCCCTCGCTATGCTCCCCACTCCCTCGTCTGTCCTGGGCGCGGCCCTCGCTATGCTCCCCACTCCCTCGTCTGTCCTGGGCGTGCCCCCCCTCACTGTCTGTCCTGGGCGCGGCCCTCGCTATGCTCCCCACTCCCTCGTCTGTCCTGGGCGCGGCCCTCTCTATGCTCCCCACTCCCTCGTCTGTCCTGGGCGCGGCCCTCGCTATGCTCCCCACTCCCTCGTCTGTCCTGGGCGCGGCCCTCGCTATGCTCCCCACTCCCTCGTCTGTCCTGGGCGCGGCCCTCTCTATGCTCCCCACTCAGTCTGTCCTGGGCGCGGCCCTCGCTATGCTCCCCACTCCCTTGTCTGTCCTGGGCGTGCCCCCCCTCACTGTCTGTCCTGGGCGCGGCCCTCGCTATGCTCCCCACTCCCTCGTCTGTCCTGGGCGCGGCCCTCGCTATGCTCCCCACTCCCTCGTCTGTCCTGGGCGCGGCCCTCGCTATGCTCCCCACTCCCTCGTCTGTCCTGGGCGCGGCCCTCGCTATGCTCCCCACTCCCTCGTCTGTCCTGGGCGCGGCCCTCGCTATGCTCCCCACTCCCTCGTCTGTCCTGGGCGCGGCCCTCGCTATGCTCCCCACTCCCTCGTCTGTCCTGGGCGCGGCCCTCGCTATGCTCCCCACTCCCTCGTCTGTCCTGGGCGCGGCCCTCGCTATGCTCCCCACTCCCTCGTCTGTCCTGGGCGCGGCCCTCGCTATGCTCCCCACTCCCTCGTCTGTCCTGGGCGCGGCCCTCGCTATGCTCCCCACTCCCTCGTCTGTCCTGGGCGCGGCCCTCGCTATGCTCCCCACTCCCTCGTCTGTCCTGGGCGCGGCCCTCGCTATGCCCCCCACTCCCTCGTCTGTCCTGGGCGCGGCCCTCGCTATGCTCCCCACTCCCTCGTCTGTCCTGGGCGCGGCCCTCGCTATGCTCCCCACTCCCTCTTCTGTCCTGGGCGCGGCCCTCGCTATGCTCCCCACTCCCTCGTCTGTCCTGGGCGCGGCCCTCGCTATGCTCCCCACTCACTGTCTGTCCTGGGCGCGGCCCTCGCTATGCTCCCCACTCCCTCGTCTGTCCTGGGCGTGCCCCCCCTCACTGTCTGTCCTGGGTGCGGCCCTCGCTATGCTCCCCACTCACTGTCTGTCCTGGGCGCGGCCCTCGCTATGCTCCCCACTCCCTCGTCTGTCCTGGGCGTGCCCCCCCTCACTGTCTGTCCTGGGCGCGGCCCTCGCTATGCTCCCCACTCCGTCGTCTGTCCTGGGCGCGGCCCTCGCTATGCTCCCCACTCCCTCGTCTGTCCTGGGCGCGGCCCTCGCTATGCTCCCCACTCCCTCGTCTGTCCTGGGCGCGGCCCTCGCTATGATCCCCACTCCCTCTTCTGTCCTGGGCGCGGCCCTCGCTATGCTCCCCACTCCCTCTTCTGTCCTGGGTGCGGCCCTCTCTATGCTCCCCACTCCGTCTGTCCTGGGCGCGGCCCTCGCTATGCTCCCCACTCCCTCGTCTGTCCTGGGCGCGGCCCTCGCTATGCTCCCCACTCACTGTCTGTCCTGGGCGCGGCCCTCGCTATGCTCCCCACTCCCTCGTCTGTCCTGGGCGTGCCCCCCCTCACTGTCTGTCCTGGGTGCGGCCCCTCCAAAGGTATAAACTGGTGTGTATGCAGTGTGTAAGGGCATGTTCACTCTAGCCACTGAAAAGAAAAAAACCAGATAAAACAGATAATGATTAAATACTCTGCGGTAAATAAATAGCATAGTGCATGAAAATTATATTTGGCACTTACCATTTGTCAAGTGACATGTATGTGGACAAGGGCTGAGGAGAACTGGGCTCAACTAGTGGACACACAGCCATGGGAGACCACGTGTAAGCGCACGTTCACACTGGCCACTGAACAGAAAAAATAGACATGAACTGTTAGGATGGCTTCTGCACTTTTTTTTAGCAAAAAAACTTAACGAAGTGCCATATATTATTTTCATGCACTATGCTATTTAATTATTTACAGCAGGGTATTTATTCATCATGTTTGTCTCTGGATTTATTTATATGTGTGATATAAAGTTTTGAACACCTGAAAAAAGAGGAGCAAAAGACCTTGAAAGTCTTGACACCGGCTGAGATCTATCAGTGATGAGAAAGCAATGCTGCCACTTAAGGTACCGTCACACTCAGCAACTTTCCAACGATCACGACCAGCGATACGACCTGGCCGTGATCGTTGGAAAGTCCTTGTGTGGTCGCTGGGGAGCTGTCACACAGACAGCTCTCCAGCGACCAACGATGCCGAAGTCCCCGGGTAACCAGGGTAAACATCGGGTTACTAAGCGTGGCCCTGCGCTTAGTAACCCGATGTTTACCCTGGTTACCAGTGAAGACATTGCTGAATCGGCGTCACACACGCCGATCCAGCGATGTCTGCAGGGAGTCCAGCGACTAAATAAAGTTCTGGCCCTCTAGCTCCGACCAGCGATGTCACAGCAGGATCAAGATCGCTGCTGCGTGTCAAACAACGATATCGCTATCCAGGACGCTGCAACGTCACGGATCGCTATCGTTATTGTTGTATTGTTGTTCAGTGTGAAGGTACCTTTAGTGACCAATCAACTGGTTCAACTGATGTGTCCTTACCAAAGGACACACAAGAAACCTCTCCTGATAGGTAACACCAGTGAGCTGTCTCAAAACCTTCACTACCTTATCGTTACAAAACATCCTGATGGCATTGGTCACAGAAGAATTTCTTAACTATTGAAAGGTTCCAGTGAGCACTGATGAGGCAATAATCCGGAAGTAGAAAGATCATTTCACCATAAACCTTGCACCAACAGGTGCTCCCAGCACAATTTCATTATAAACCGGCCATGACCCTGTACTCCCTGCGAGATTTTACCATAAACTGGCCACAACCAGGTGCTCTCCGCAAGAATTCACCATAAACTGGCCACAACCAGGTGCTCTCCGCAAGAATTCACCATAAACCGGCCACAACCAGGTGCTCTCCGCAAGAATTCACCATAAGCTGGCCACAACCAGGTGCTCTCCGCAAGAATTCACCATAAACCGGCCACAACCAGGTGCTCTCCGCAAGAATTCACCATAAGCTGGCCACAACCAGGTGCTCTCCGCAAGAATTCACCATAAACCGGCCACAACCAGGTGCTCTCCGCAAGAATTCACCATAAACTGGCCACAACCAGGTGCTCTCCGCAAGAATTCACCATAAACTGGCCACAACCAGGTGCTCTCCGCAAGAATTCACCATAAACTGGCCACAACCAGGTTTTCATGCAGGAGTGAAATTAATTACCAGAAGAGTTGTGTAAGAGGCCAGGACTGATGTGGAGAGCTACAGAAATACCGGGAATCGGCAGGTACAAGAAAAATCTAATGCACTCAACCTCCATGGTGTGTATACATGCTCTCCACACAAGGCTCCATGACATGGGTCATAGAAAATCTCTCTCTTGGATTCTTTTGCATTCTAAGTCTTTTAGTAGTTGAATTACAGTTTAACATATGAGGAAGACTGAGATTTATAGATTGGAGGAAGAGATGTGACCGAACAATTTAAAATTCCTTTACAAGTCCAGATTCCCTGGTGGTGACAGGTAATTACAACACTTTTCTGAGGGTTGGATAACAGGTACATGTGTTTGCACATAGAGAAGTGTAAGAGACTTTTGTCCCCAGGAAATACATCCAGATTATACTTGTTTCCTTCAAGGGTAATTCTATACATTTACACCAGACTTTGATTCCAAAAGAACGTTCTGACTATCAAGGTCCGTATCGATCTGATAATGATGGGATATACTTTTTCATAATTGGGGAAGTGTGCATGTTTTCTCATCACTGTAAAGCTACCTTCACACTGAGCAACTTTACCACGAGAACGACAGCGATCCGTGACGTTGCAGCGTCCTGGCTAGCGATCTCGTTGTGTGACACGCAGCAGTGATCTGGATCCTGCTGTGATATCGCTGGTCGGAGCTAGAAGTCCAGAACTTTATTTGGTCGTCAGATCAGCGTGTATCGTTGTGTTTGACAGCAAAAGCAACGACGCCTGCAATGATTTACATGGAACTAATGACCTGTGACGACCTGCGAGAACGATAAGTGAGTAACCCTTGGGTCACTGGATCGCTCCTGCATCGTTCTGGAGCTGCTGTTTGACATCTCTACAGCGACCTAACAGCGATCTGTCTATAGCGTCGCTGAGTGTGAAGGGTACCTTAACACCTGTCTATAAGCCCCAAATCAATAGTGAACAGATACCTGGCACCAGCCATGTCACGTTCACCATCTATGGAAAGATAAAATCCAAATAAAAATATGGCGGTGATCTCAATCTTCTGTGATCGTCAGGAGGGAAGATCGTGTTGGGAATTTAATAAAATCTGAGAACATCCCCAACCTGGGCCACATGAGGTCATCAAAGGGTGTGGGGGGTAACTGAGGTGCTGATAAAAGGTCCGTGTTCCTGTAGAGACATATCAATGTCTGCATGAATCCTGTTCACTGAACGTCTCCTATCGAAGTGCTCTCCTTCACTAAGAAGAATCATCTCTGACCAGTGTAGTAAGTTATTTTGTTAATCCTTTATATATAGTTACATAGGTTAAAAAGGGACCCGGTCCATCAAGTTCAACCTTTCTTCACCAATTGTGCATTTTGTCACTAAATTAACTATAACCCACAATGTTGTGTACTGAGGAATCATCCGACCTTCGTATTAGAGCTGCTATAGTGTCGGCCATTGCTACCTCTTGTGGTCGGCAGTCCACAGTCTTACCGCTCTAACTGTAAAGAAGCCTTTCCTATTTAGCTGCCAGAAATGCCTTTCTTCCACCCGTAATGTGTGCCCGCTAGTCCTTAGTATGGTCCTTGGAAGGAATAAGTCCTGTGCCGTCCTCTATACTGGGCACACATATACAGGTAAATGAGATCTCCTCTGAGGCGTCTTTTTCCTAAGCTAAACGTGCCCAACTTTTCCAACTTCTCCTCTCCAACCTAATCTAGTTGCCGACTTTGAACTGATTCTAACTTCTGAATATCCTTTTTTAAATGTGGATTCCAAAACTGGATCCCATATTCTAGATGTGGCCTCACCAGTGACTTATAGAGGGGCAACAATACATTGGGATCACTGGATTCTCTTTTTATACACCCTAAAATCTTGTTTTCTTCTGCGGCTGCCGCCTGACATTGAGTGCAGCTGCTCAGTTTGTACCCAGAATCCCCCGTTCTTCTCCTGTTCTGTGGTCCCGAGTATTCTCCCATCTAATGTATATGCAGCTATAGGATTCCTCTGTCCTCGGTGATTACTCTACATTTATCTACATTAATCTCGTCTGAAAAGTGTCTCCCCATCAGACGTCTCATCCAGATCTTTCTGTAACATTGTATTGTCGGCGTCTGATTTTATATCCTGCACAGGTTGGTGTCATCAGCAAAGAGTAAGAATAAGACTCTACTCTCAATCCATCCACAAGGTCATTAATAAAGAGGTTAAAAGAATCGGTCCTAGCACAGATCCCTGCGCCCCCCTATATTACTCCGGGTACAAATCCACAAGCCCCCCCTCCCAGTGCTCCAGGTACAGATCCACGCGGCCCACCCAGTGATATCCCCATGGCCCCAAACCCCTCCCCAGTGCTCCAGATACAGATCCCCACGGCACTCCCAGCCCCCCCCCACCTCCCCCCGTGCTCCAGGAACAGAACCCCGCGACACCCCCCACCACCACCACCACCACCACCACCCAGTGATCTGGGTACAGATCCCCGCAGCCTCCACTGCTGAGTATCCCATTTAGAGAATGTACCATTTACAACAACTTTCTAACTTTTAGTCAGTTCCTTACCCATCTGCATATACACGGTGTTCCAAATTATTATGCAAATTGGGTTTAAGTGTCATAAAGATTGAATTGTTTTGTTTTTCAAATAAACTCATGGATGGTATTGTGTCTCAAGGCTCAATGGATCACTGAAATCAATCTTAAACACATGTGATAATTAGTTTTCCTGGGGATTCAAAATAAAGAAAAACTATTTAAAAATGATGATCCGCATTATTAAGCAGCCACAGGTTTCAAGTAACATGGGAAAGAAAAAGGATCTCTGCTCCCTAAAAGCATCAAATAGTGCAATGTCTTGGTCAAGGGATGAAAACATTAGATATTTCCCTATAACTTAAGCGTTATCATTGTACTGTTAAGAGATTTGTGACTGAATCTGAGCACAGACAGAGTTTATGCAGATAAAGGCATAATGAGGAAGGTTTCTGCCAGACAAATTCATGATTAAAGGTACCGTCACACTAAGCGACGCTGCAGCGATACCGACAACGATCCGGATCGCTGCAGCATCGCTGTTTGGTCGCTGGAGAGCTGTCACACAGACAGCTCTCCAGCGACCAACGATGCCGGTAACCAGGGTAAACATCGGGTTACTAAGTTCAGGGCCGATGTTTACCCTGGTTACCATCGTAAAAGTAAAAAAAACAACCACTACATACTTACCTACCGCTGTCTGTCCCCGGCGCTGGGCTTCTCTGCTCTGGCTGTGAGCACAGCGGCCGGAAAGCACAGCGGTGACGTCACTGCTCTGCTTTCCGGCTGCCCGGCACTCACAGCCAGAGCAGAGAAGCCCAGCGCCGGGGACAGACAGCGGTAGGTAAGCATGTAGTGGTTGTTTTTTTTACTTTAACGATGGTAACCAGGGTAAACATCGGGTTACTAAGCGCGGCCCTGCGCTTAGTAACCCGATGTTTACCCTGGTTACCAGCGAAGACATCGCTGAATCGGCGTCACACACGCCGATTCAGCGATGTCAGCGGGACGTCCAGCGACGAAACAAAGTTCTGGACTTTCTGCCCCGACCAGCGACATCACAGCAGGGGCCTGATCGCTGCTGCCTGTCACACTGGACGATATCGCTATCCAGGACGCTGCAACGTCACGGATCGCTAGCGATATCATCCAGTGTGACGGTACCTTAAGAGAGCAGCTGCCAAATTACCATTACAAAGCAGCAAACAGTTATTTGAAGCTGCTGGTGCCTCTGGAGTCCCTCGAACCTCAAGGTGTATGATCCTTCAAAGTCTTGCTGTGGTGCATAAACCTACTATTCAGCCACCCCTAAACAGTGTTCACAAGCAGAAATGTTTAAAGTGGGCCCAGACATACATGAAGACTAATTTCCAAACAGTCTTGTTTACTGATGAGTGTCGAGCAACCCTGGATGGTCCAGATGGATGGAGTAGTGGATGGTTGGTGGATGGCCACCATGTCCCAACAAGGCTGCAACGTCAGCAAGGAGGTTGAGGAGTCACATTTTGGGCCAGAATCATGGGGAAACAGCTGGTAGGGCCCTTTAAGGTTCCTGAAGGTGTGAAAATGACCTCTGCACAGTATTTAGAGTTTCTGACTGACAACTTTCTTCCATGGTATAAAAAGCAGAAACCAGGAGCAAAATCATCTTCATGCTGACAATGCCCCATCTCATGCTGCAAAGAATCCGAGTCATTGGCTGCTATGGGCATAAAAGGAGATAAACTCATGGTGCGGCCGCCATCTTCACCTGACCTCAACCCTATGGAGAACCTTTGGAGAATCATCCAGCACAAGATCTATGAGGGTGGGAGGCCGTTCACATCAAAACAGCGGCTCTGGGAGGGAAGAAATACGAACAGAAACTCTCCAAAAACTCACAAGTTCAATGGTTGCAAGAATTGTGAAGGTGACATCAAAGAAGGCTCCGATGTTACATGTAACTTGGCCTGTTAGGAGGTTTTGGGGTTAAATAGCTTTTTGTTCAGTGAATGTGACCTCCTAATGCTGCAAACTCCACAAATGAGACTTTTCAGTTCTTTATATCAAATGTTTAGAAATTCTACTGGGCCTAATAATTTGGAACAGTGCATTATGGGGTTTTATTCATTTTGGAGATTATACTGTTATCATTGGGAGGTTTCTTCAATCAAATCTGATGTATAATCTAACGGGTGATGACTTTTATTAGACTGACTGTCATCTGCACCGACCATTTAGGAAAATCCGAGAAAAATATAATTTGCATAATAATTTGGAACACAATGTAGTTTCCCCAGTCCCAGCTTGTGGAGCTTGAGTATAAGGCTGTTACGCGGTGCAGGATCAAAGTCCAGACAAATCCCATCAGCCGCACAACCAACATCCAGATCTGCACTTAGTTCCTCACAGAAACCCAACATGTCAGACACTATGTATCCTTAATGAATCTGTGCTGGTTGTCAGTTACTAGGTTATGATCTACAGTATATCTCTGCTGTCACACCACTGATGTCAGGCTTACCGGATCCACCTTCTTACCTTTCTTGTATATCGGTACCACGTGAGCCATATTCCAATCCTGTGGTACCGACCTTTTACAAGAATATGAGATACAGCGGTCTGCCGATTCCTGAGCTCAGCTCCCTCAGTGTCCGTGGATGAATGCCGTCTGGGCTGGGGGATTTGTCAATGTTTACTTTGCTCAGATATAGATGTACTTCTTGTTAGATTACTTATATCAGGTGGTGACCTTTGATTTTTGCCTTGTTGAATGATCCCTGGAACAGACAGTTCATTGAGCACAGATGAGACGTGCCTGTTTAACCCCTTAACGACCGCCAATACTCCTTTTAACATCGACAGTTAAGGGTACTTAAACCACAGCGCCGTTAATTAATGGCGCTGTGGAAAAAGTGTATAGCGCCCCCCAGAGTCAGATTTTCTCTGGGGTCTCAGTTGCCGGGGGTAGCCGAGACCCCAGAGAACATGATGCGGGGGTTTTTTACCCAACCCGGGTTGCGATCGCCGGTAATTAACCGTTTACTGGCGGCCTAAAAAAACAAAACGCAATTTCCCATTTAATTTCTGTCCTCCGATGTGATTGCACATCAGAGGACAGAGAAAAGAGGTCCCCAACCCCCCCTGTTACTCGCCCGTCTCCCCCGATGCTCCTCGTGGCTCCTGATAGGCACCACCATCTTTTTCCAGGGAAAAAAATGGCGGGCGCAGTGCGCCGGCCAGCACCCGGCGGATCTTTGGGGTCTCAGCTGCCGGGGGGTAGCTGAGACCCCAAAGAACATGATCGGGTCGACTTTTACCGACCCCTGTTTTGCGATCGCCGGTAATTAACAGTTTACCGGCGACCGCAAAAAAAAAAAGCGGTGTGTCATTCTCTGTCCTCTGATGTGATCGCACAACAGAGGACAGAGAAATAGGGGGATCGGGGACCCTGTTATACTTACCGGTGTCACTGGGTCCTCCTGTGTCCCCTCCTGGCCGCCGGCTTCTTCCTCCGCGAAGAAAATAGCGGGCGCATGCACGGTGTGCCCGCCGTGATCGGCCGGCAGAGGAAGATTCTTCCTCTTGTTTTATTTTGGTCACTGTGTGATCCTATCACAGTGATCAGAATAAAAAAAATAGTAAATGACCCCCACCTTTATCACCCCCTTAGTTAGGAAAAAATTATAAAATAAAAAAAATGTATGTATTTCTATTTTCCAATTAGGGCTAGGGTTAGGGTTGGGGCTAAAGTTAGAGTTGGAGTTGGGATTTGGGTTTAGATTAGGATTGGCATTAGGGTTAGGTTTGAGATTAGGGTTAAGGTTAGGGTTGGGATTAGGGTTAGGGCTGTATTGGGATTAGGGTTAGGTTTGAGCTTAGGGTTGAGATTATGATTAGAAGTGTGTCGGTCTTAGGGATTTGAATAGGGTTGGGATTAGGGTTAGGGGTGTGTTGGAGTTGGGTTGGAGCTAGAATTGGGGGGTTTCCACTGTTTAGGTACATCAGGGGGTCTCCAAACGTGACAGCCAATTTTGCGCTCAAAAAGTCAAATGGTGCTCCCTCCCTTCTGAGCTCTGCCGTGCACCCAAACAGTGGTTTACCCCACATATGGCGTATCAGCGTACTCACGACTAATTGGACAACAAATTTTGGGGTCCAATTTCTCCTGTTACCCTTGAGAAAATAAATTGTGAGCTAAAAAATAATTTTTGAGGGGAAAAAAAGGATTTTTTATTTTCACGGTTCTACGTTATAAATTTCTGTGAAGCACTTGGGGGTTCAAAGTGCTCACCACACATCTAGATAAGTTCCATAGGGGGTCTAGTTTCCAAAATGGGGTCACTTGTGGGGGGTTTCCACTGTTTAGGCACATCAGGGGCTCTCCAAACGCAACATGGCGTCCGATCTCAATTCCAGCCATTTCTGCCTTGAAAAAGTCAAACGGCGCTCCTTCTCTTTCGAGCTCTGCTATGCGCCCAAATAGTGGTTTACCCCCACATATGGGGTATCTGCGTATTCAGGAGAAATTGCACAACATATTTTGTGGTTCATTTTCTTTATTTACATTTGTGAAAATAAAAAAAAATTGGTTCTGAACTAAAATGTTTGCAAAAAAAGTTAAATCTTCATTTTTTTTTTTCCTTCCACATTTTCAGTTTCTGTGAAGCACGTAAAGGGTTAATAAACTTCTTGAATGTGGTTTTGTGTACCTTGAGGGGGGTGCATTTTTTTTAGAATGGTGTCAAGTTTGGGTATTTTCAGCCATATAGACCCCTCAAAGTGACTTTAAATGTGAGATGGTCCCTAAAAAAAATGGTTTTGTAAATTTTGTTGTAAAAATGACAAATCGCTGGTCAACTTTTAACCCTTATAACTTCCTAACAATAAAATGTTGTTTCCAAAATTGTGCTGATATAAAGTAGACATGTGGGTAATGTTACTTATTAAGTATTTTGTGTCACATATCTCTCTGATTTAAGGGCATAAAAATTCAAAGTTTGAAAATTGCAAAATTTTTAAAATTTTTGCCATATTTCCATTTTTTTCATAAATAATCGCAAGTAATATCGACGAAGTGTTACCACTAACATGAAGTACAATATGTCACGAAAAAACAGTCTCAGAATCAGCGGGATTCCAGAGTTATAACCTCATAAAGTGACAGTGGACAGAATTGCAAAAATTGGCCCGGTCATTAAGTACCCTGCGGCCCTGCGCTTAGTAACCCGATGTTTACCCTGGTTACTAGCGAAGACATTGCTGAATCGGCGTCACACACGCCGATTCAGCGATGTCAGCGGGAGAGCCAGCGACCAAATAAAGTTCTGGACTTTCCCCAGCGACCAACGACATCACAGCAGGATCCTGATCGCTGCTGCGTGTCAAACTGAACGATATCGCTATCCAGGACGCTGCAACGTCACGGATCGCTAGCGATATCGTTCAGTGTGAAGGTACCTTAAGGGGTTAATATCTCAGCCTTTTCTTTGTCCTCTACTATTATCTTGTTGTCGTTTAAGGGGCGGATACCATCTTTTTTTTCTTTTTGGAATTGATGTATTTATGCAATTTTGGGGATTTATTTTAATGTCATTAGTGATTTATCTCTCTGTACATACTGTAACTTTGCAGTTTGATTTCTCTTTTTACATTTCTTATTTTGATCTTTATACTCTTGAAATGCTATTTCAGTATTCTCTGCCTTCAGAATTCTGACTGCCCTTTGTTTTTGTCTTATTATTCTTTGTACTGTCTTATTCATCCATAATGGTTTCTTTTTATTCCTTGACATTTTATTACCTGAGGGTATACGTTTTCTGCAGGAGTCTAGAAGTATTTCCTTAAACATGCCCCATTTATGTTCGTTATCCCCAGTTACCAGGACTTGGGCCCAGTCTACACGATTAAGCTCTTCCCTTCATTTGTTGAAATCGGTTTTCCTAAAGTTCCAGGTTTTGACATTTCCCCTATTGAATGTTTGATTGAAAATGACATTGAAGCTTGCCATGTTATGGTCACTGCTTCCCGAATGCTCCCTGACCTGTAGATCTGAGACTGTATCTGGTCTTTGTGACAGGACCAGATCCAGCAGATTACCTCCCCTGGCCTATGTGACAGGACCAGATTCAGCAGATTACCTCCCCTGGCCTATGTGACAGGACCAGATTCAGCAGATTACCTCCCCTGACCTATGTGACAGGACCAGATTCAGCAGATTACCTCCCCTGGCCTATGTGACAGGACCAGATTCAGCAGATTACCTCCCCTATGTGACAGGACCAGATTCAGCAGATTACCTCCCCTGGCCTATGTGACAGGACCAGATCCAGCAGATTACCTCCCCTGGCCTATGTGACAGGACCAGATCCAGCAGATTACCTCCCCTGGCCTATGTGACAGGACCAGATCCAGCAGATTACCTCGCCTGGCCTATGTGACCGGACCAGATCCAGCAGATTACCTCCCCTGGCCTATGTGACAGGACCAGATCCAGCAGATTACCTCCCCTGGCCTATGTGACAGGACCAGATCCAGCAGATTACCTCCCTTGGCCTATGTGACAGGACCAGATTCAGCAGATTACCTCCCCTGGCCTATATGAGAGGACCAGATCCAGCAGATTACCTCCCCTGGCCTATGTGACAGGACCAGATTCAGCAGATTACCTCCCCTGGCCTATGTGACAGGACCAGATTCAGCAGATTACCTCCCCTGGCCTATGTGAGACGACCAGATCCAGCAGATTACCTCCCCTGGCCTATGTGACAGGACCAGATCCAGCAGATTACCTCCCCTGGCCTATGTGACAGGACCAGATCCAGCAGATTACCTCCCCTGGCCTATGTGACCGGACCAGATCCAGCAGAAGATTCTATGTCCCATTGAAGGTCTGGATAGTCAGAATCCCCCCATTATAAGAGCCCTGTTACTGTTTGCTGCCTTTTTGCAGCATTCCCTCCTGTTCCTCTATAGTAGGAGGCTTGTAGCAAACTCCAATTATCAGCTTTCCATTATTGCCGCCCCTGTCACGATATGGTATGAAATATCATGTTAGTTTTCTTGCTAGCCTGCGTGGGCTAAGCCCCCCTTCTTGGAGTGATGCTGCAACAGTTTGTAGCTTCAAATTCCTTCCCTTTCACTCAGCCAAGAGCTGCTTTGCCAATGTATGGGGAAGAGAGGTTTTATTGCCGAAAGGAATTTACGACTAGGCTCAAATCTCCTCTAGCAGAGTACTGCAGAGAACTGTTTAAAATTTTCCAGAAATCCATGAAAGATTCTTTGTTTGGTTTTTGTACACTATTATGCACCATGTTTACGATAAGAACACGAAAATATATATTCGTATTCCCACTCGGTGTATCTACCCATCCCTGGAAACTCGGGCTTCTAACTCCGTCTGGTAAAGAAGTAGGGTTTTCTCTGTAAATATGTATCCCAGATAGGACATATTTGATCTCATTAGAATGCTCACGTTAATCCGAGATGCATGATGGGTTTGTTAGGACTATGACATGTTTTGTAGCGAAGTTATAGCAAGTAGATAAATTTAAGATTGAAGTAAATAATAATCTTTATTTATATAGCGCCAACATATTCCGCAGCGCTTTACAGTTTAACAGTTTCAAACACAAAAGTCATAAGTAACAACGTTAACAATACAATAATTAAAGCAAAATAAGACGACCCTGCTCGTGAGAGCTTACAATCTACAATGAGGAGGGGGAGATGCAAAGTACAGGTGTGTATTTACAATGATGTATTTACAATCATGGTCCAGCCATCTTCAGGGGTTGGGGAATAGATGGGGATAGTGAATGGGCTACACACACACAAACATAACATAACTTTGATTAGTGAACGTGATAGGCCGCTCTGAACAAGTGTTTTCAGCGAGCGCCTAAAACTATTCAAATTATGGATGGTCCTAATATCTTGGGGTAGAGCATTCCAGAGGATTGGCGCAGCACGGGAGAAGTCTTGGAGTCGGGAGTGGGAGGTACGGATTAGTGCAGAGGTTAATCGAAAGTCATTTGCAGAGCGCAGTGGTCTGTTAGGCTGATAGATAGAGATGAGGGAGGAGATGTAAGGGGGTGCCGCACTGTGGAGAGCTTTGTGGGTGAGAAAAAGTACTTTGAATTGTATCCTGTAATGAATGGGTAGCCAGTGTAACGACTGGCGAAGAGCGGACGCGTCCGAGTAACGATTAGCCAGATGGACGACCCTGGCTGCTGCATTAAGGATGGACTGGAGAGTGGAAAGTCGAGTGAGGGGGAGGCCAATTAATAGAGCGTTACAGTAGTCCAGGCGGGAGTGGATCAGGGTGACAGTGAGGGTTTTAGCTGTCTCCATGGTGAGAAAAAGGCGGATTCTAGAGATGTTCTTTAGGTGTAAGCGGCACGAGCGGGCAAGAGATTGTATATGGGAGGTGAAGGAGAGATCGGAGTCAAACATAACACCCAGACAGCGCGCCTGCTGCCGGGGTGTTATGGTGCCACCCACGGAGAGGGAAATGTCAGATTTAGGGAGGTTAGTAGAAGGCGGGAGCAGAAGAAGTTCAGTTTTGGAGAGGTTGAGTTTCAGATAGAGAGCGGACATGATGTTGGAGACTGCGGACAGACAGTCAGTGGCGTTCTGTAGTACAGCGGGGGTAAGGTCAGGGGATGACGTATATAGTTGTGTGTCGTCGGCATAAAGATGGTACTGAAAGCCTAATCTGATGGTCTGTCCAATTGGGGCCGTGTAGAGAGAGAACAGAAGGGGGCCAAGGACTGAGCCCTGAGGTACCCCAACAGTGAGAGGAAGAGGAGATGAAGTGGAGCCAGAGAACAGAACACTGAAGGAGCGGTCAGAAAGGTAGGAGGAGAACCAGGAGAGAGCAGTGTCCTTAATGCCTAGTGACTGGAGCCTAGAGAGAAGGAGAGGGTGGTCAACAGTGTCAAAAGCTGCAGAAAGGTCGAGAAGAATGAGCAGAGAGTGGTCACCATTACGTTTTGCTGTCAGAAGGTCATTGGTCACTTTGATGAGTGACCAATGAAGTACTCAGAATGTAGAGAGAGGAGGGTCTGGATAAGCCAGCCTTTCTGTGATGTCACAGCCTTAAGGTTTTTAAGTTTGTGGCAGGCTTCCCCAGCACAGATTTCTTCCTGACTTCTTGTCCTATTTTCCTGGAAGAGCTGAGTACATCCCATGAGATGGGACGTATGGAAAACTGCCCTAGCCTGGCGGCCTGCCATGCTTTGAACATGTGAGTGTTATCTTTTCTCCTTTATTCCCTTTATGTTATAATTACCCGTGTACATATTTGCAATTGTCTCATTTGTAACATCTTTATAAAATATTTTTTATAAAGCACTGCCTAATTTTTATGGAATATAATATTTAATATTAGTTCGTTCTCCTGTTCTAAACCGTACCCTAAGTCTTCTGAAGGGAAATACGCTACTGTTGTGTTGGGTTAGCTTCGGACCCTGTTCCTCTATATTATGAGGCTTGTAGCAATCTCCAATTATCAGCTTTCCATTATTGCCGCCCCCATGTACATTTACCCATACTGACCCCACATTGCTATAACTCCCCCAATGTCATTGAGCACAGGTTGTAATGTGGATTTTAGGAAGATGCGCTCCCCTCCGCCTTTTCTGCATTTCCTGTCCTTCCTAAATGTAGCGTAACTCTCTACGTTTCTTACCCAGTCATGGCTCTCGTCAGCCAGGTTTCCGTAATGCCCACCACATCGTATTCTGTGGCCGTCCTAATAGTCTCCAGTTCATTCATTTTGTTTTCAATACTTCCTGCATTTGCCGGCAGACATTTAATACTATTAGTACATTTGTTACTCCTACTCAACTCCTTACTTTACTTGCATGTCCCAGCCCCACCTAAATTGACCCCAACTGCCTCCCTCTCTCTGTCTACTCTATCTTTCCCCTTATTAGCACAACTACTCCACCTCCCCCAGATCCTAGATTGAAAGTTCCTCCATGCATCTGACCATTTTTTCCCCAAGTACAGCTGCACCCTCCCCATTGAGGTGCCGCTCATCCCTACAGTAGAGCCTGTAGCTGACAGAGAAGTCGTCTCAGTTCTCCATGAACCCAAACCCTTCCTTCCTGCACCAATTTCCAAGCCACTAATTTATCTCCCTGAGCTCCCGTTGCCCATCTAGTGACGCTCGTGGCACTGGCAGTATTTCTGAAAAGGCCATCTTGGAGGTCCGAGCCTTCAGCTTCTCTCCTAGTTCCCTAAAATCATTCTTAAGGACCTTCCACCTCCCTCTGACTTTGTCATTGGTACTTGTGTACCATGACCACTGGGTCTTCTCCAGCTCCACCCAACAATCTGTCTATCCGATCTGCAATATGTCGAACCCGAGCACCCGGCAGAAAACACACTGTTTGGCATTCACGATCTCGGCGGCAGATGATCCTGTCTTTCTGCCTAATTATAAAGTCACCAGATCACATATATAGCCAGAAGCTTTTGTTTTGGCCAAAAGATTGTTTTAATCCACCACCACGAGAAGGACTCTTTTGGCTGGGCCCTACTGTACTCTAACTTATTAAACATTTATTAAAATATCTAATACTCTTTAAGTATATTTTTATTTTTCAATTTTTAAAATGACCAATAATATCACATACCAGGGAGAAATACCGCCACACCATGACAAGACCACATCTTACCACCACATAGTGACCGAATACTACAATACTGATCATTAATAAAAAAAACCAAACAAACCCAGAATACTATATACCATATGTATACTATATACCATAAGTGCCATTGTACACAGGAGATCTGTATATAATGTACAGGTAATACAGTGATCACCAGTGACATTATACACAGGATCTCTGTATATAGTGTACAGGTAATACAGTGATCACCAGTGACCTTATACACAGGAGCTCTGTATATAGTGTACAGGTAATACAGTGATAACCAGTGACATTATACACAGGATCTCTGTATATAGTGTACAGGTAATACAGTGATCACCAGTGACATTATACACAGGAGCTCTGTATATAGTGTACAGGTAATAGTGATCACCAGTGACATTATACACAGGAGCTCTGTATATAGTGTATAGTGTACAGGTAATAGTGATCCTGCCCCATGTGTCTCCATCCTGCCCCATGTGTCTCCATCCTGCCCCATGATCCTGCACTATGTATCTCCATCCTGCCACCCAAACATTGCTGCTTAGGGTTCAATTAAAAAAAAAAAACGTTCTTACCTGGCTGTGGTCCATCCCCTCCATCTATTTCAAGCTCGTACTCGCCGGCGAATGACAATGATGTCATACACCGGTGGGACCCTGTGAGATGAAGATGGGGGCCCGCTGCAGGCCCCCTCTGCTCACTGGGCCCTATATGCTAGTGAGGGCAGTAATGCCCTGATTTAACCCGCCCACAAACACAGATAATTCCCCAAATAAATACGGTACATATATCCTGTTTTATCTTATGTAACTATTTACTCTTATTTTGTGCCCTTTGAAAAATCTTCAGTTTTTTTTTTAAAGAAATACGGCCTATCGTTCTGGATTAAATATAAAATAGTTCTGTTCCTTTTGTTCTGTAACCCGCACGCTGAAGCCATACACTACCAGAACCAGGCCTCCGGTCAGCCTGTATAAAACACGGCTTGTAGTGGCAGCGAGTAGTCGGTTATCGTGGAGTTTGCAGTAACTGTATCGGGGGTATATACATATTCCATGCTTGGGAATCAATTTACTGAGATAATGACTCTTGGGTTTTCAGTGGCTGTAAGCCATAATTATCAATATTAACAGAAATAAACACGTGAAATAGATCACTCTGTAATGACTCTGTATAATGAGTTTCACTTTTTGTATTGAAGAACTGAAATTAACTTTTTGATGATATTCTAATTTTGTAAGAAGCGGCTGTATATACACTGTGTAAAATAAGTATTTGATCCACTGCCGACTTTGCAGGTTTTCCCTCCTACACAGAATGGAGAGGTCTGTAATTTTTATTGTAGGATACAATGTGATTTTCTGGATTTTATTGTTAGATTCTGTCTCTCACAGGTGAAGTGCACCTATTATAAAAATTACAGACCTCTATATTCTTTGTAGGTGGGAAAACTTGCAAAATCTGCAGTGGATCAAATACTACTTTTCCCCACTGTATACAGTGATCTCAAAGTATTGGCACCCTTGAAAATGTTACAGCAAATAAAAGTATTTCTCACAGGTTATTGCAGTTACACATGTGGATTTCCTTTGTGTTATTGGAACAAAAAAAACCAAAGGGAAATAAGCAAATTGGACATAATTTCACACAATATCCCCAAAATTGGCAGGTCAAGGTTGTTGGCACCACAATTTAATATTTGGTTGCACCATCTGAAATAACTGCAATCAATCTCTTCCTATAAATAAGCTTCTTACACCTCTCAGCTGGAATTTTGGAGCACTCTTGTTTTGCAAACTACTCTAGGTCTGTCATATTTGAAGGCGTCTTCTCCCAACAGCAATAGTAAGCTCTCTCCACAGATGATCAATGGGATTTAGATCCGGACTCATTGCTTACACATAAGAACTCTCCAGCGCTTTGTTTCCATCCATTTCTGGGGGCTCCTTGAAGTACGTTTAGGGTCATTTTCTTGCTGAACTAGGATGCAAACCCAGCTTTGTGACACTGGGCGCTACATTGCCGCCCAAAATCCTTTGATAATCTTTAGATTTCATGATGCCTTGCACACAGTCAAGGCACCCAGTGCCAAAGGCAGCAAAACGACCCCAAAACATCTTTGAGCCTCCTCCGTATTTGCCTGTAGGTACTGTGTTCTTTTCTTTGTAGGCTTTATTCCATTTTTGGTAAACGGTGGAATTACACTTTACAAAAAAGCTCTACCTTTGGTCTCATCTGTCCAGAAGATGCTTTCTCAGAAGATTTTGGCTTGCGTAGATTTTGGCAAGCTCCTGCTAATTTTATGTCTGTGTCATCAGTGGTGTTCTGGCTGTCCTGCTATAGCGTTACATTTCATTCAAATGTCGACAGATGGGTGCATCAGTGTCTGTATGAACTGAGCCTGTAGGACAGCTTGAATTTCTTTGCAGCTTGATTGGGGCAGCTTATTCACCAGACTATCCTGCATTTTCCCATAGACTTGTATTAGTGACGGATTGTGACGGATGTCCATCTGTCGCATCCGTCGTGCATTGGATCCGTCGTGAAATAGCGGTCCATCGTGCAAAGAAAATGTTCATAGGAACGGTTTTTCTGCACGTCGGAAAATCGGTCAGCGACGCATCCTGCGCTGTCCGTCGTCGGCTATAATGGAAACCTATGAACGCAGGATCCGTCGCTGACCGTCACACACAGGAATCCAGCGACAGATCCAGTTTTTCAACTCTGAGCATGCCCGGAAGGATTTTAATTTCTGGGAAAACAAAGTCTGTCTCCCTCACTCGTCACCGGACATTTAATTCCCGGAATTTGTGTACGACACATCCGTCATTACACTGGATCCGTTGCACATGTTTTTACCTATTTTCGTAACGTCCATCGATACGTCATTTTGCTGCACCACGACGGACAGCAAAAAACGCATGTGTGAAAGTAGCCTTAACCCCTTAGTGACAGAGCCAATTTGGTACTTAATGACCAGGCCAATTTTTACAATTCTGACCACTGTCACTTTATGAGGTTATAACTCTGGAACGCTTTAACAGATCCCGCTGATTCAGAGATTGTTTTTTCGTGACATATTGTACTTCATGTTAGTGGTAACATTTCTTCGATATTACTTGCGATTATTAAAAAAGCGGAAATATGGCGAAAATTTATAAAATTTTGCAATTTTCAAACTTTATTTTTATGCCCTTAAATCAGAGAGATATATCACAAAAAATAGTTAATAAATAACATTTCCCACATGTCTACTTTACATCAGAACAATTTTGGAAACAAAATTTTTTTTTGTTAGGGAGTTATAAGGGTTAAAAGTTGACCAGCAATTTCTCATTTTTACAACACCATTTTTTTTAGGGCCCACCTCTCATTTGAAGTCATTTTGAGGAGTCTATATGATAGAAAATACCCAAGTGTGACACCATTCTAAAAACTGCACCCCTCAAGGTGCTCAAAACCACATTCAAGAAGTTTATTAACCCTTCAGGTGTTTCACAGGAACTGAAACAATGTGGAAGGAAAAAATGAACATTTAACTTTTTTTTTGCAAACATTTTACTTCAGAACCATTTTTTTTATTTTCACAAGTGTTAAAACAGAATCTGGGGAAATTATACCCGACTGTGTTGTTGATACGCAGGCTGTGGGGTAGGCTGAGACATATACGGGGGGTCACGGATTTGACTAGATTCTCACCGCTATGGCATAACAGCAACTTACAGGAGTTTGAGGCACTGGGGGTACTGACAGAATGGCAGGTCAAAGGGATTCAATACGTGTATCAAATAATTGAGCGAGGTGAATTGAAATCATTTTCCCAATTACAGGCGGAATTTGGTCTTGGGACTGTGGGGAGTATCGGTATTTGCGGATGAGGGATGCTTTTGGAGCTCAGAGTAGAAACGGAGGTATTGGAATTCAGAGGGATATAGTACTGGAGTATGTGTGTAATGAAGGGACGACTGGGGGAGTCATATCCACTCTGTATAGGGATCTGTTGCACACTTTCCTATTGGGGTTTCCAATAAAGGCGAGAGCTAAGTGGGAGAGGGATCTGCGTCCAATGGAGAATGAGACTTGGGAGTCGGTGCTAGAATGGGTCCCACGATTGTCACTGAGCGAACCATATAGACTGTCACAGCTCTATGTGATACACAGGGTTTATAAGTCACCGATGGTGCTATATAAGGCTGGTTTGCGTGATGATTCTGAATGCCCGAGGTGTAAAACTGCAGATGCTGATATACTCCATATGATGTGGACGTGTCCGAGACTGGCTGCTTTTTGGGTGGTAGTTTTGAGTCGTATGGAAGGTGCGTATGGATGTAAGGTGCCAAGGGATCCAGTTGTCTGCTTGTTGGGATGTGTGGATGAGATTGGAGTGGATAACAACCTAAAGATAGCTATTGCCAGATTGTTATACATGGCTAGGAAGGTAATAGCTCGAAATTGGATTAGGGAAGAACCGCCGTCAAGAGGAGAGTTCCTCCAGTATGTGAAGCAGGGCCTGACACTGGAAAAGGGGTTTTATAAAAAAAGAGGGAAAATCGAAATGTTCAATAAAATGTGGTCTCCGTGGATTGCTATGGGATAGGGGTATTATAGAGGGAGAGTTAATTAAGGTTCCTAATTAATGGTAATGTTAAATGTGGCTTATATTATTGGCTGAGGGATTAGATAGTATATTGGTCTAATGATGGAAGTGCTAACCAAGGTAAGCTGCTTTGTTGGGTGGGGTTGGGGGGGGGGTGGGATTGAAGGGGAATGTTTGAAGGAAGGGGAAAAGCTTTGTATTGAAAATAAGAATGTAACATGTCATTTATCTTGTTATTCTTAATAAAAATTTATTTGAATAAAAAAAGTGTTAAAACAGAAATTTAACCATAAATGTTGTTGTGCAATTTCTCCTGAATACACCGATAACACATGTGGGGGTAAACCACTGTTTGGGCGCACGGCAGAGCTTCGAAGAGAAGGAGCGCCGTTTTACTTTTTCAATGTAGAATTGGCTGGAATTGAGATCAGACGCCATGTCGCGTTTGGAGAGCCCCTGATGTGCCTAAACAGTAAAAAAAATGCCCACAAGTGACACCATTTTGGAATCTAGACCCCCCCAAGGAACTTATCTAGATGTGTGGTGAGAACTTTGAATGCCCAAGTGCTTCACAGAAGTTTATAATGCAGAGTCGTGAAAATAAAAGTTTTTTTTTAGCCCCCAAGTTTTTATTTTTACAAGGGTAACAGGAGAAATTGGACCCCAAAAGTTGTTGTCCAATTTATCCCGAGGACGCTGATGTCCCATATGTGGGGGTAAACCACTGTTTGGGCGCACGGCAGAGCTCAGAAGGGAGGGAGCACCATTTGACTTTTTGAGCGCAATATTGGCTGTCGTGTTTGGAGACCCCCTGATGTACCTAAACAGTGGAAACCCCCCAATTCTTACTCTAACCCTAACCCCAACACACCCCTAACCCTAATCCCAACCTGATGCATAATCCTAATCACAACCCTAATGATAATCACAACCCTAACCCCAAAACAACCCTAATCTCAACCCTAACCATAACCCTAATCAAAACCCTAAATCCAACACACCCCTAATCCTAATCTCAACCCTAATCCCAATACACCCCTAACCCTAATCCCAAACCTAACCCTAATCCCAAACGTAACCATAATGCCAACCCTAACCCTAATACCAACCCTAATCCCAACTCTAACCCTAACTTTAGCCGCAACCCTAGCCCTAACTTTAGCCAGAACCTTAGCCCTAACCCGAACTTTAGCCCCAACCCTAGCCCTAACCCTAAATTTAGCCCCAACCCTAACCCATGCCCTAACTTTAGCCCCAACCCTAACCCTAGCCCTAACTTTAGCCAGAACCCTAGCCCTAACCCTAACTTAAGCCCCAACCCTAACCCTAGCCCTAAGGCTACTTTCACACTTGCGTCGTGTGGCATCCGTCGCAATCTGTCATTTTGGACAAAAAAAAAGGATCCTGCAAATGTGCCCGCAGGATGCGTTTTTTTGCCAATAGACTTGTTTTGGCAGACCGTCGTCACAAAAAAAGTTCAATGTAACGTTTTTTTTGGACGTCGCGTCGGCCATTTCCATGCGTGGCCATAACTCCACCCCCTCCTCCTTAGGACATAGACTGGGCAGCGGATGCGTTGAAAAACTGCATCCGCTGCCCACGTTGTGCACAATTTTCACAACGTGCGTCGGTACGTCGAGCCGACGCATTTCGACGGCCCCGTACCGACGCAAGTGTGAAAGAAACCTAACCCTAACCCAAAATTTAGCCCCAATTCTAACCCTAACATTAACCCTAACATTAACCCCAACCCTAAATTTAGCCTCAACTCCTCTCTCCTGCCGGCCGGCACATCATGGCGGGCGTATACGCAGTGCACACTGCGTATACGCCCGCCATTTTCTTACCAGATGAAGAAGCCGGCGGGCAGGAGAGGATGCAGGAGGACCCAGGGACACCGGTAAGTATAACGGGGTCCCCGAATTCCCCTATGTGTGATCACATCAGAGGACAGAGAATTACATTGCTTTTTTTTTTTTTTTTTTTTGCGGCCACCGGTAAACAGTTAATTACCGGCGATCGCGAAACAGGGGTCGGTAAAAACCGACCCCGATCATGTCCTTTGGGGTCTCGGCTACCCCCGGCAGCCGAGACCCCAAAGATCTTCCGGGTGCCAGCCGGCGAGCGCACTGTTCATGCGCCCGCCATTTTTTGGCTGGAGCAAAATGGCGGCGCCCATCGGGAGCCACGAGGAGCACCGGGGGAGACGTGAGTATCGGGGGGCTATCGGGGACCCCATTTCTCTGTCTTCTGATGTGCAATCACATCGGAGGACAGAGAAATTAAATGGGAATTTTTTAATTTTTTTTTGCGATCGCCGGTAAACGGTTAATTACCGGCGATCGCAACCCAGGGGTCAGTAAAAAAAACAAACCCCGAATCATGTTCTCTGGGGTCTCGGCTACCCCCGGCAACTGAGACCTCAGAGAAAATCCGACTCTGGGGGGTGCTATTCACTTTTTCCACAGCGCCATTAATTAACTGCGCTGTGGTTTAAGTACCCTTAACTGCCGCTGTTAAAAGGCGTATCGGCGGTCGTTAAGGAGTTAAAGCAAAAGTTGTTTGCCCTCAATTTTGGAAAGGTGCCAACAATTTTCTCCAACCCATTTGGGGGTTTTTGTGTGTAGTTATGTCCATTTTGACTTTTATTCCCTCTTGTGCTGTTCCAATACACACAAAGGAAATATATGTATATAACAAAACATTTTTAGAAACAAAAATGTTTCTGGGAAAAATACTTCCTTTCTCTGGAACAATTTCAATGGTACAAACACTTTCGGGGCTATGACTGTATATATGCACACACTAAAATGTACAATATAAATGTGAATGATATATTATATTGCCCCAAAAAATAAAGGGAATACTACTGCCCCACATTCTAGAGATCACAATGAAATATTCCAGTTGCAGATCTTTACTCATTACATAGTGGAATGCATTGAGAACAACAAAGCATTAAAATGATCAAAGTAAATCAGAATTAATATCCCATGGAGGTCTCTGGATTTTGAATGATTCGCAAAATCAAAGTGGAAAATCAAATTACAGGTGGATCCAACTTCAGTGGAAATGACTCAAGACGAGAAAATAATGCTCACTAGTATGTGTGACCTCCACGTACCTGTATGGCCTTCATACAACACCTGGACATGTTCCTCCTCCCAGACCTGGATTAAAGCATCATTCAAATGTGGTGCAACGTGGCGGTGGATGAAACGAGACATGATGTCCTAGATGTGCACAATTGGATTCAGGTCTGGGGAATAGATAGGCCAGTGTTGTGAGTTCTGTTTTTGGGCTCCCTCTGGTGGTTACTGATGGTACTGGGTGACTTGTGTTCTCTGCGGTCTCTGGTGTCCACCTGTTCCATCAGGTTTTGGGAGTTTCCTATTTAACCTGGCTTTTTTGTCATTTCCTCGCCGGCTATCAATGTAATCAGCGTGTCTTTTTACCTCTGCTCCCTGCGTCTGTTATCTTCAGGACAAGCTAAGTTTTGATTTTCCTGTTCCACGTTTTGCTTAATTTTTGTCTTAGTCCAGCTTGCAGATATGTGATTCCTTGCTGCTGGTTGCTCTAGTGGGCTGAAATTACTCCTCATGTTCCATGAGTTGGCACATGAGTTCAAGTAATTTCAGGATGGTTTTTTGAAGGGTTTTTCGCTGACCGCGCAGTTCACTTTTGTATCCTCTGCTATCTAGCTTTAGCGGGCCTCATTTTTGCTGATTCTATTTTCATAACTACGTATGTGCTTTCCTCTCATTTCACCGTTATTACATGTGGGGGGCTGCTATTTCTGTGGGGTGTTTCTCTGGAGGCAAGTGAGGTCTGTGTTTCTTCTGATAGGGGAAGTTAATCCTTCGGCTGGCGCGAGACGTCTAGTGTTGTGAGTTCTGTTTTTGGGCTCCCTCTGGTGGTTGCTGATGGTACTGGGTGACTTGTCTTTCCTGGGTTTCTGGGTTCCACCTGTTCCATCAGCATATGGGAGTTTCCTATTTAACCTGGCTTTGCTGGCATTTCCTCGCCGGTTATCAATGTATCTAGTGTGTCTTGTTACCTCTGCTCCCTGCTCCTAGAACCTTCTGGTCAAGCTAAGTTTGGATTTTCCTGTTTTGGTGTTTTGCTTTATTTGGTTTTTAGTCCAGCCTGCAGATATGTGATTCTTGCTGCTGGTTGCTCTAGTGGGCTGAAATTGCTCCTCATGTACCATGAGTTGGCACATGAGTTCAAGTAATTTCAGGATGGTTTTTTGAAGGGTTTTTCGCTGACCGCGCAGTTCTCTTTTGTATCCTCTGCTATCTAGCTTTAGCGGGCCTCATTTTGCTGAAACTGTTTTCATACTGCGTATGTGCTTTCCTCTCATTTCACCGTCATTATATGTGGGGGGCTGCTATTTCTGTGGGGGATTTCTCTGGAGGCAAGAGAGGTCTGTGTTTCTTCTAATAGGGGAAGTTAGATCTTTGGCTGGAGCAAGACGTCTAGGATCATCGTAGGCACGTTCCCCGGCTACTTTTATTTGTGTGTTAGGTTCAGGGTCGCGGTCAGCTCAGGTTCCATCGCCCTAGAGCTTGTTTGTATCTGTGCTTGTCCTTTAGTGATCCCCTGCCATTGGGATCATGACAGTCTAGGAATCATCGTAGGCACGTTCCCCGGCTACTGCTAGTTGTGTGTTTAGGTTCAGGATCGCGGTCAGCTCAGGTTCCATCACCCTAGAGCTTGTTTTGTTTTTGTGCTTGTGCTTTTGTGATCCCCTGCCATTGGGATCATGACAGTATAGCCGGACCCAAAAAAGATGGTTCCTTGAGGCCTTGCATAGATTATCGTCTTTTGAATAAGATTACAGTCAAATATCAGTATCCTTTGCCATTGTTGACTGATTTGTTCGCTCGCATTAAGGGGGCTAAATGGTTCACTAAGATTGATCTTTGGGGTGCGTATAATCTTGTGCGGATAAGGCAGGGTGATGAATGGAAAACCGCATTTAATACGCCTGAGGGCCATTTCGAGTATTTGGTGATGTCTTTTGGACTTTCTAATGCTCCTTCTGTCTTCCAGTCTTTTATGCACGATATTTTCCGTGAATATCTGGATAAATTTATTATCGTGTATTTGGATGATGTTTTGTTTTTTTCTGATGACTGGGAGTCTCATGTTCAGCACGTCAGGAAGGTGTTTCAGGTCCTGCGGGCCAATTCTTTGTTTGTAAAAGGGTCTAAATGTCTCTTTGGAGTCCAGAAGATTTCTTTTTTGGGGTATATTTTTTCCCCTTCTACTATTGAGATGGATCCCGTCAAGGTTCAGGCTATTTGTGACTGGACGCAGCCTAAATCTCTTAAGAGTCTACAGAAGTTCTTAGGCTTTGCTAATTTTTATCGTCGCTTCATAACAAATTTTTCTAGTGTTGTTAAGCCTTTGACGGATTTGACTAAAAAGGGTGCTGATGTTACTGATTGGTCTCCTGCGGCTGTGGAGGCCTTTCAGGAACTTAAGCGCCGGTTTTCTTCTGCTCCTGTGTTGCGTCAGCCAGATACGTCGTTTCCTTTTCAGGTTGAGGTTGATGCTTCCGAGATCGGAGCGGGGGCGGTTTTGTCACAGAGAAGCTCCGATGGCTCAGTGATGAAGCCATGTGCGTTCTTTTCTAGAAAATTTTCGCCCGCTGAACGGAATTATGTTGGTAATCGGGAGCTTTTGGCCATGAAGTGGGCATTTGAGGAGTGGCGTCATTGGCTTGAGGGTGCTAGACATCGTGTGGTGGTCTTGACTGATCACAAAAATCTGATGTACCTGGAGTCTGCCAAGCGTCTGAATCCTAGACAGGCTCGTTGGTCACTGTTTTTCTCCCGTTTCAATTTTGTGGTTTCATACCTGCCTGGTTCAAAGAATGTGAAGGCGGATGCTCTTTCTAGGAGTTTTGTGCTTGACTCCCCTGGAAATTCTGAGCCCACTGGTATCCTTAGGGATGGGGTGATTTTGTCGGCTGTCTCCCCAGACTTGCGACGTGCTTTGCAGGAGTTTCAGGCGGATAAACCTGATCGTTGTCCGCCGGAAAGACTGTTTGTTCCGGATAATTGGACCAGTAGAGTCATCTCCGAGGTCCATTCTTCTGTGTTGGCAGGTCATCCTGGAATATTTGGTACTAGAGACTTGGTGGCCAGGTCTTTTTGGTGGCCTTCCTTGTCGAGGGATGTGCGTTCTTTCGTGCAGTCTTGTGGAGTTTGCGCTCGGGCTAAGACTTGCTGTTCTCGGGCCAGTGGATTGTTGTCACCTTTGCCTATCCCGAAGAGGCCTTGGACGCACATTTCCATGGACTTTATTTCGGATCTCCCTGTCTCTCAAAAAATGTCCGTCATATGGGTTGTGTGTGACCGCTTTTCTAAGATGGTTCATCTGGTACCCTTGCCTAAGTTACCTTCCTCCTCTGAGTTGGTCCCTCTGTTTTTTCAAAACGTGGTTCGTTTGCATGGCATTCCAGAGAACATCGTTTCTGACAGGGGATCCCAGTTTGTGTCTAGATTTTGGCGGACGTTCTGTGCTAAGATGGGCATTGATTTGTCCTTTTCGTCTGCATTCCATCCCCAGACGAATGGCCAGACGGAACGAACTAATCAGACTTTAGAAACTTATTTAAGGTGTTTTGTTTCTGCTGATCAAGATGACTGGGCTACCTTTTTGCCGCTTGCCGAGTTTGCCCTTAATAATCGGGCTAGTTCTGCTACCTTGGTTTCTCCTTTCTTTTGTAATTCGGGGTTTCATCCTCGTTTTTCCTCTGGTCAGGTGGAGCCTTCTGATTGTCCTGGAGTGGACATGGTGGTGGATAGGTTGCATCGGATTTGGAGTCATGTGGTGGACAATTTGAAGTTGTCCCAGGGGAGGGCTCAGCAGTTTGCTAATCGCCGTCGCCGCGTGGGTCCTCGACTTCTTGTTGGGGACTTGGTGTGGTTGTCTTCTCGTTTTGTTCCTATGAAGGTCTCTTCTCCTAAGTTCAAGCCTCGGTTCATCGGTCCCTATAGGATCTTGGAAATTCTTAACCCTGTGTCGTTTCGTTTGGATCTCCCGGCATCGTTTGCTATTCATAATGTGTTCCATCGGTCGTTGTTGCGGAAGTATGAGGTACCTGTTGTTCCTTCGCTTGAGCCTCCTGCTCCGGTGCTGGTGGAGGGTGAATTGGAGTATGTTGTGGAGAAGATCTTGGATTCTCGTGTTTCCAGACGGAAACTCCAGTATTTGGTCAAGTGGAAGGGTTATGGTCAGGAGGATAATTCTTGGGTGATTGCCTCTGATGTTCATGCTGCAGATTTGGTCCGTGCTTTTCATAGGGCTCATCCTGGTGGTTCTCGTGAGGGTTCGGTGACCCCTCCTCAAGGGGGGGTACTGTTGTGAGTTCTGTTTTTGGGCTCCCTCTGGGGGTTACTGATGGTACTGGGTGACTTGTGTTCTCTGCGGTCTCTGGTGTCCACCTGTTCTATCAGGATATGGGAGTTTCCTATTTAACCTAGCTTTTTTGTCATTTCCTCGCCGGCTATCAATGTAATCAGCGTGTCTTTTTACCTCTGCTCCCTGCGTCTGTTATCTTCAGGACAAGCTAAGTTTTGATTTTCCTGTTCCACGTTTTGCTTAATTTTTGTCTTAGTCCAGCTTGCAGATATGTGATTCCTTGCTGCTGGTTGCTCTAGTGGGCTGAAATTACTCCTCATGTTCCATGAGTTGGCACATGAGTTCAAGTAATTTCAGGATGGTTTTTTGAAGGGTTTTTCGCTGACCGCGCAGTTCACTTTTGTATTCTCTGCTATCTAGCTTTAGCGGGCCTCATTTTTGCTGATTCTATTTTCATAACTACGTATGTGCTTTCCTCTCATTTCAACGTTATTACATGTGGGGGGCTGCTATTTCTGTGGGGTGTTTCTCTGGAGGCAAGTGAGGTCTGTGTTTCTTCTGATAGGGGAAGTTAATCCTTCGGCTGGCGCGAGACGTCTAGGAATCATCGTAGGCACGTTCCCCGGCTACTGCTAGTTGTGTGTTTAGGTTCAGGATCGCGGTCAGCTCAGGTTCCATCACCCTAGAGCTTGTTTTGTTTTTGTGCTTGTCCTTTTGTGATCCCCTGCCATTGGGATCATGACAGGCCAGTCTATAGCATCAATGCCTTCATCATACAGAAACTGCTGACACACTTCAGCCACATGAGGCCGTCTATTGTCGTTCATCAGATGGAACCCGGGGCCCATTGCTCCTGTATATGGTCTTACAATGGATCTGAGGGTCTTATCCCGTACCTAATTGCAGTCAGGATACCTCTGGCTAACACATGGAGGGCCCTCCAAATAATTGCCTCCTCACACCATTACTGACCCACTGTCAAACCGGTCATGCTGGAGGATGTTGCAGGCAGCAGAACGGTCTCGGCGTCTCCAGACTCTATCACATGCTCAGTGTGAACCTGCTCTTTTCTGTTAAGAGCACAGGGCACCAATGTCGAAATCTTTCAATCTTGGCATTATCTAGCCCTCATACCACCCTCATGGAATCTGTTTCTGACAGTTTGAGCAGACACATGGATGTTAGTGGCCCGCTGGAGGTTATTTTGCAGGGCTCTGGCACTGCTCCTCCTGTTCCTCCTTGCACAAAGGAGAAAGTAGTGATCATGCTGCTGGGTTGTTGCCCTCCTATGGCCCCCTCCACATCTCCTGGCCTGTCTCCATGCTCTGGACACTGTGCTGACAAACACAGCTAACCTACTTGCCACAGCTAGCCTTGATGTGCCATCCTGGATGAGCTGCACTACCTGAGCAACTTCTGTGGGTTGTAGACACCACCTCATGCTGCTGTATGTCTAGGGGTGAGAGCAATGCAAAAGTGACCAAAACTACAGCCAAAAAGGATGAGCACAGAGAAATGGTCTGTGGTCACCCCAAACAGAGCGATCTCATTTCAAGTGTTTATTTCTGTTAATGTTGATGTTTATGGCTTACATCCAGTAAAAGCCCAAAAGTTGTTATCTCAGTAAATTAGAATACTTTATCATACCAGCTTGAAAAAATTGTTAAAATCCGGAATGTTGGCCTACTGAAATGTATGTTCAGTAAATGCACTCAATACTTGGTCGAGGCTCCTTTGGCATCAATGCGTCGTGGCATGGAGGCGATCAATCTGTGGCACTGCTGAGGTGTTATGGAAGCCCAGGTTGCTTTGAAAGCAGCCTTCATCTGGTCTGCATTGTGGGGTCTGGTGTCTCCTTTTCCTCTTTACAATACCCCATAGATTCTCTATGGGGTTAAGGTCAGCCGAGTTTGCTGGCCAATAAAGCACAGTGATGCTGTTGTTTGTAAACCAGGTATTGGTACTTTTTGGCAATGTGGACAGGTGCCAAGTCCTGCTGGAGAATGACATTTCCATCTTCAAAAACCTTGTCTGCAGAGGGAAGCATGAAGTGCTCTAAAATTCCTAGTAGACAACAGCGCTGACTTTGGTCTTGATAAAACACAGTACACCTATACCAGCAGACCTCCAGGAGCTTGGATTGTCTGTCTCTCCACTCTTCCTCCAGACTCTGGCACCTTGATTTCCAGGGTCTAGTGTGAAGTTTCCACAATAAGTGATGGTTTGGGGAGCCATGTCATCTGCTGGTGTAGGTCCACTGTGTTTTATCAAGACCAAAGTCAGCCGTCTACCAGTAAATTTTAGAGCTCTTCATGCTTCCCTCTGCCGACAAGCTTTTTGGAGATGGAAATTTTATTCTCCAGCAGGACTTGGCACCAGTCCACACTGCCAAAAGTGCCAATACCTGATTTAAAAACAACAGTATCACTGTGCTTGATTGGCCAGCAAACTGATCTGACCTTAACCCCATAGAGAACGTATGGAGTATTGTCAAGAGGAAGATGAGACGCCAAAACCAACAATGCAGATGAGCTGAAGGCTGCTATCAAAGCAACATGGGCTTCCATAACCCCTCAGCAGCCACAGGCTGATCGCCTCCATGCCACGCAGCATTGATGCAGTAATTGATGCAAAAGGAGCCCGACCAACTACTGAATTTACTGAACATTTCAGTAGGCCAACATTTTGGATTTTAAAATCATGTTTTCAAGCTGGTGTTATAAAATATTAAAATTTACTGAGATAATGTCTTTTCGGTTTTCATTGGCTGTAAGCCATAATCAACATTAACAGAAACAAACACGTGAAATAGAATCTATAGAATATACGAGATTCACTTCATGTATTGAAGAACTGAAATAAATTAACTTTTTGATGATATTCTAATTTTGTGAGAAGCACCTGTATATTGTCACGATAATGTGAATGTGCCATGTTTGAGTATCTGCCTAGCTCTACAAGACACTGCAGGCTATTCCGACCCCCCCCCCCCCTCTCTTTTCTCTCTGTTGGCTGCCTGTGTGTGTGAAGAAGAATTTTTATTACTTTCCCTGCAAATACCAGGCTCTGTGCACACTACCCCTCCCTCCTCCAATCTAGTACTAGTTGGAACTGGTGTAAGCCATGAGTTTCTTTGTTTGATTAAAGTTATATATCGCAGCACCGATTTGGGCTAGAAATAAACAAATTACATATTCCGGATGTCCAGCGGTAGACCTATCACCCACGGAAAGTGCGAGCAGCTAGGCGCAACGAGTGCAAAGTGTGGATTTCTCCTTAAGCAGTTAATGTAATGGCTCCGTATTTACATTTAAATAATGCCCCTGACGTGAGGAACATCATGAGCATCGTGTCGTACTTATGTGAGGTTCACACCGCAATTTATGCGTAAAAAAAAGTCTTCATATTGTAAGTAAAGAGGAGGTTTCAGCTTCTAAGTGATGTCACCACAGGGGGCGTGCCTGAGCTTTAGGCAGGGAATATCTGTGTGTAGCAGGATTCTTGCAGTGTCTTTTGCCGGGGAATTCAGCTACGACAGGCTGAGCAATCTGACCTGAGAATAAGTGTGGAAGGTCCCCTCCTCCAGCCAGCATACGGCATACCATTGAATGATATGAAAGAATTGTAAGTCAATCTTCACCGTTAATCCCTTTTTATTTGTAATTGTATATACACATGTTTTGTCTTCTTTATAATATCCTTTTAATATTTTTGTAAATACTGCCTATCTTTTATGGAGTAAAATATATAATTTTACTAGCTTGTCTCTTCATACTCTATACGAACTGTCGCTTCTTCTGAGGTGAATTACGCTACTGATTTGGGTTGGCTGCAGACCCGTTAACCTTTGGTGAAAATCTGAGCTGGTGGCAGCATACTTTGTTCTGTGTGATTGGGAATCTTTGTAGTGACGGCGTCGTTGATAATTATTGTTCCTGCCTGAGTGGGAGTAGTTATATTGCCCTCGCTGCAGCGTGCCCAATAGCCAGTACATAGCAGGCAGTTTTTCTGGTGACTAATTACCCTAGGTGCAGAACCTAATCTGACCTGAGGGTAGAAAGGACATCAGAGAGCTGCAAGTTCCAAACCGGAAGTGGGATATAGATAAATCCCCTTCAGAAGGAACCAGGGGCAATCAAACAACCCCTGTTCATGACAAATTGGTGTAAATAGTGGGTATGATAAAGATATCCTCCACAGGATCCCGGACATATTGTTGGCAGCACAGTGTGAACTGTGACTATTGTGTTGTTTAAGTGTTTCTGTAATTTTTTATGAGGACTGTGTATGTATGTATATGTGCGTGTGTGTATATATATATGTATATAACATAATGGGTGTATATATTTTGTTTGTATATATTGTGTGCATATATAATGTGAACATAATGTGTTTGTGTGTGTATTTTTTTATATATATATATATATATATATATAATCTCCCTTTTCCAGGGGACTCTTTATAATTGATCCCAATGGAATTGTGCGGCACATGAGCGTGAACGATCTTCCTGTGGGGCGGAGTGTGGAAGAGACGCTGCGATTGGTCAAAGCCTTCCAGTATGTAGAGACACATGGGGAGGTCTGTCCTGCCAATTGGACTCCCCACTCACCCACAGTACGTATCCTCCATCTGCTTCCAGTACTACCCTGCTATCTTTTTAATGCTCATGTCTCTGCTTGCTGTTGGACTTGATATGTCATGTTGGATCATTATATGAACTCATCTGGCTTTTGTCACACTCTGGATTATCTGCTCGTTGTTATCCATCAAGTGATGCTGCTCTTATAATGTGTATGCTGACTTATTAGTATGGTATCACAGCATCGTGTGCGGCTCAGTCTCCAGAGTTTAGCATGGGTTTTCTGCCCCTAAACATATTTAGTTTTCATTTTCACCAGCAGAGGTCTTGAAAATGTTAAGGAAGTGAAGCAATGTTTGAGGAAGCCACCCGAGTTTGGGAATGTAGAGGGGGGAGCGGCAGAGATCCGCCTCCGAGCTCTGGGAATGTGGAGGGGGGAGCGGCAGAGATCCGCCTCCGAGCTCTGGGAATTGTGGAGGAAGGAGATGCAGAGATCCGCCTCCGAGCTCTGGGAATGTGGAGGGGGGAGATGCAGAGATCCGCCTCCGAGATCTGGGAATGTGGAGGGGGGAGATGCAGAGATCCGCCTCCGAGCTCTGGGAATGTGGAGGGGGAAGCCTCAGAGATTCGCCTCCGAGATCTGGGAATGTGGAGGGGGGAGATGCAGAGATCCGCCTCCGAGATCTGGGAATGTGGAGGGGGGAGATGCAGAGATCCGCCTCCGAGCTCTGGGAATGTGGAGGGGGGAGATGCAGAGATCCGCCTCCGAGCTCTGGGAATTGTGGAGGAAGGAGATGCAGAGATCCGCCTCCGAGCTCTGGGAATGTGGAGGGGGGAGCCGCAGAGATCCGCCTCCGAGCTCTGGGAATGTGGAGGGGGGAGATGCAGAGATCCGCCTCCGAGCTCTGGGAATGTGGAGGGGGGAGCCGCGGAGATCCGCCTCCGAGCTCTGGGAATTGTGGAGGAAGGAGATGCAGAGATCCGCCTCCGAGCTCTGGGAATGTGGAGGAGGGAGCCGCAGAGATCCGCCTCCGAGCTCTGGGAATGTGGAGGGGGAAGCCGCAGAGATCCGCCTCCGAGCTTTGGGAATGTGGAGGGGGGAGATGCAGAGATCCGCCTCCGAGCTCTGGGAATGTGGAGGGGGGAGCCGCAGAGATCCGCCTCCGAGCTCTGGGAATGTGGAGGGGGGAGCCGCAGAGATCCGCCTCCGAGCTCTGGGAATGTGGAGGGGGGAGCCGCAGAGATCCGCCTCCGAGCTCTGGGAATTGTGGAGGAAGGAGATGCAGAGATCCGCCTCCGAGCTCTGGGAATTGTGGAGGAAGGAGATGCAGAGATCCGCCTCCGAGCTCTGGGAATTGTGGAGGAAGGAGCCGCAGAGATCCGCCTCCGAGCTCTGGGAATGTAGAAGGGGGAGCTGCAAAGATCCGCCTCCGAGCTCTGGGAATGTAGAGGGGGGAGCGGCAGAGATCCGCCTCCGAGCTCTGGGAATCTGGAGGAAGGAGATGCAGAGATCCGCCTCCGAGCTCTGGGAATTGTGGAGGAAGGAGATGCAGAGATCCGCCTCCGAGCTCTGGGAATGTGGAGGGGGGAGATGCAGAGATCCGCCTCCGAGCTCTGGGAATGTGGAGTGGGGAGCCGCAGAGATCCGCCTCCGAGCTCTGGGAATCTGGAGGAAGGAGATGCAGAGATCCGCCTCCGAGCTCTGGGAATTGTGGAGGAAGGAGATGCAGAGATCCGCCTCCGAGCTCTGGGAATGTGGAGGGGGGAGATGCAGAGATCCGCCTCCGAGCTCTGGGAATGTGGAGGGGGGAGCGGCAGAGATTCGCCTCCGAGCTCTGGGAATGTGGAGGGGGGAGCCGCAGAGATCCGCCTCCGAGCTCTGGGAATGTGGAGGGGGGAGCGGCAGAGATCCGCCTCCGAGCTCTGGGAATGTGGAGGGGGGAGCCGCAGAGATCCGCCTCCGAGCTCTGGGAATGTGAAGGGGGGAGCCGCAGAGATCCGCCTCCGAGCTCTGGGAATGTGAAGGGGGGAGCCGCAGAGATCCGCCTCCGAGCTCTGGGAATGTGAAGGGGGGAGCCGCAGAGATCCGCCTCCGAGCTCTGGGAATGTGGAGGGGGGAGCCGCAGAGATCCGCCTCCGAGCTCTGGGAATGTGGAGGGGGGAGCGGCAGAGATTCGCCTCCGAGCTCTGGGAATGTGGAGGGGGGAGCCGCAGAGATTCGCCTCCGAGCTCTGGGAATGTGGAGGGGGGAGCCGCAGAGATCCGCCTCCGAGCTCTGGGAATGTGGAGGGGGGAGCGGCAGAGATTCGCCTCCGAGCTCTGGGAATGTGGAGGGGGGAGCGGCAGAGATCCGCCTCCGAGCTCTGGGAATGTGGAGGGGGGAGCCGCAGAGATCCGCCTCCGAGCTCTGGGAATGTGGAGGGGGGAGCGGCAGAGATCCGCCTCCGAGCTCTGGGAATGTGGAGGGGGGAGCCGCAGAGATCCGCCTCCGAGCTCTGGGAATGTGGAGGGGGGAGCCGCAGAGATCCGCCTCCGAGCTCTGGGAATGTGGAGGGGGGAGCGGCAGAGATTCGCCTCCGAGCTCTGGGAATGTGGAGGGGGGAGCCGCAGAGATCCGCCTCCGAGCTCTGGGAATGTGGAGGGGGGAGCCTCAGAGATCCGCCTCCGAGCTCTGGGAATGTGGAGGGGGCCTGCTTATTTTTGTCTCATGTGTCCTCTTCTCCCTTCCAGATTAAGCCGAGTCCAGATGGATCTAGAGAATACTTTGAGAAAGTGAACTGATGGCGATGTGTGAAGATGAATTCTGACAGAATTAAAGCTGCCTTTCACATATGACTCCTGTGTTGTAGAGCTTGTGCCCCTCCACCCCCGATCATGGTTATCACTCACTAAATTCCCTCAACACTTCCAAAACCAGACTGGACCAACACATGAAAAAAAGGTGTCTGCATTTGGTTAATGACCCAGCATAGCCAGCCACTAGACTCTAAAACTTAACATTTAATATGTATACCTCTAAAATTATGTGTACTTTAAAAACAATTTGGTGCTCATGTTTAAACGTGCACTAGACAAGAAAAATGGCATGATCTCACCCAATTGCTGTCTCTCTTCTTGTTACAGATTCTTGTGCTTATTGAGAGCACAGCATGGGACGGAGACCAATAGACCTTTTCCAATGGGGGGGAGAAAAAAAAATAAAATATATATATATATATAGGTAGGTGGGGGGGAAGGGTTTGAGCCTACTTAGTGAAGCCCTTTAGTTAGTATAACCACCCTGGATGATATGTCCTCTTTCTCTTTCCAACGCGTTTCCCTCCCCGTTACGGGGGTTCATCAGGGGAATAAAATGTCCAGGTTAAATGTCCAGGTTAGTGGAGGTATTCTGCAGTGGCAGACATAACCTCATTCAGCGGCGTCCTCCATGTGAGGATAAGGCAGTCCAGGGCTTCACTAAGTAGGCTCAAACTTGGGGACTGCCCTTGTTAGGGCGGGAGTCTTATACACGGGGCACGACAGGGAAGATAGCTTCAAACCCTTCCCCCCCACCTACATATATATATATATATATATATATATAATTTTTTTTTTTTTTTTTTTCTCCCCCCCATTGGAAAAGGTCTATTGGTCTCCGTCCCATGCCGTGCTCTCAATAAGCACAAGAATCTGTAACAAGAAGAGAGACAGCAATTGGGTGAGATCATGCCATTTTTCTTGTCTAGTGCACGTTTAAACATGAGCACCAAATTGTTTTTAAAGTACACATAATTTTAGAGGTATACATATTAAATGTTAAGTTTTAGAGTCTAGTGGCTGGCTATGCTGGGTTGTTAGTTAAAAGTGGTCAGACGTGATTAGGAACGATACGTTCTGGTTTCTTTCTTTTTTCCTGCTGAATTCACGCATTTGGTTAATGCCATCAACTATACTTTTGTCTGTTCCTGTCTCCCATTCTTTACACTACAGTTCCATTCTAACAATGAGAAAGCACTGCCATTAGCTTAGGGGAAGTGTCTGTAACAGCCTGGAGGTAGTAGAAGACTGCTTCACACAATCAGGGGAGCGGCCTCTAGAATAGGAGAGGGCTGAGAATGTGGTAATTGTTGCACAAATACTCAGGGGAGGAGCCTGAGAAAGTGCTGCACATATACTCAGGGGAGGGTTCTCAAGAATGGGAGGGGCCTGAGAATATCTGGTCTATGCTGCACTCGGAGGTTATGAGATAAACTCTGCATCCAGTGGGTAGAAGGGTCTTATAGGGGTCCTAGGCTCAGACTACTCTGGACTTTCTGTGCCTGCAGTGTTTACCAGCGGAAGCTCCTCCTGAACTTCGCACCTCCCTTCATCCAGTGACTGCCGTTGTACACACCATCCTGCTCATTGTTGGCACTGCGACCATCCGTGAATGATGGCTCTGTCTTACTGCTCTCGGCTGTCAGCACATTTCTGCCTCGCAATCATTTTATATTACAGCAGCAAGAAAACTTCTTAGGCTGGAGTCACACTAAACGTGTATACAGTCATGGCCAAAAGTATTGACACCCCTGACATTCTGTCAGATAATACTCAGTTTCTTCCTGAAATGATTGCAAACACATTATTTGGTATTATTATCTTCATTTAATTTGTCTTAAGTGAAAAAACACTAAAAGAATTGTCCTAAAGCCAAATTGGATATAATTCCGCACCAAATATAAAAAAGAAGGTGGACAAAAGTATTCACACTGTTCGAAAAATCATGTGATGCTTCTCTAGTGTAATTAACAGCACCTGTAACTTACCTGTGGCACCTAACAGGTGTTGGCAATAACTAAATCACACTTGCAGCCAGTTCACATGGATTAAAGTTGACTCAACCTCTGTCCTGTGTCCTTGTGTACCACATTGAGCAAGGAGAAAAGAAAGAAGACCAAAGAACTGTCTGAGGACTTGAGAAACCAAATTGTGAGGAAGCATGAGCAATCTCAAGGCTACAAGTCCATCTCCAAAGACCTGAATGTTCCTGTGTCTACTGTGCGCAGTGTCATCAAGAAGTGTAAAGCCCATGGCACTGTGGCTAACCTCCCTAGATGTGGACGGAAAAGAAAAATTGACAAGAGATTTCAACGCAAGATTGTGCGGATGTTGAATAAAGAACCCCGACTAACATCCAAAGAAGTTCATGCTGCCCTGAAGTCCAAGGGTACAACAGTGTCAACCCGTATTATCCGTTGGCATCTGAATGAAAAGGGACTGTATGGTAGGAGACCCAGGAAGACCCCACTTCTTACCCCGAGACATAAAAAAGCCAGGCTGGAGTTTGCCAAAACTTACCTGAAAAGGCCTAAAACGTTTTGGAAGAATGTTCTCTGGTCAGATGAGACAAAAGTAGAGCTTTTTGGGCAAAGGCATCAACATAGAGTTTACAGGAGAAAAAAGAGGCATTCAAAGAAAAGAACACGGTCCCTACAGTCAAACATGGCGGAGGTTCCCTGATGTTTTGGGGTTGCTTTGCTTCGTCTGGCACTGGACTGCTTGACCGTGTGCATGGCATTATGAAGTCTGAAGACTACCAACAAATTTTGCAGCATAATGTAGGGCCCAGTGTGAGAAAGCTGGGTCTTCCTCAGAGGTCATGGGTCTTCCAGCAGGACAATCACCCAAAACACACTTCAAAAAGCACTAGAAAATGGTTTGAGAGAAAGCACTGGAGACTTCTAAGGTGGCCAGCAATGAGTCCAGAGCTGAATCCCATAGAACACCTGTGGAGAGATCTAAAAATGGCAGTTTGGAGAAGGCGCCTTCAAATATCAGGGACCTGGAGCAGTTTGCCAAAGAAGAATGGTCTAAAATTCCAGCAGAGCATTGTAAGAAACTCATTGATGGTTACCGGAAGCGGTTGGTCGCAGTTATTTTGGCTAAAGGTTGTGCAACCAAGTATTAGGCTGAGGGTGCCAATACTTTTGTCTGGCCCATTTTTGGAGTTTTGTGTGAAATGATCAATGTTTTGCTTTTTGCTTCATTCTCTTTTGTGTTTTTTCATTTAAGACAAATTAAATGAAGATAATAATACCAAATAATTTGTGATTGCAATCATTTTCAGGAAGAAACTGAGTATTATCTGACAATTGCAGGGGTGTGAATACTTTCGGCCATGACTGTATGTGTATATAATATACTAGATGGTGGCTCGATTCGAACGCTACGGGTATTCTAGAATATGTATGACAGAACTTGTTCAGTAAATGTAGCATATAGCACAGCCACGTAGCATATAACAGCCACATAGTATATATAGCACAGCCACGTAGCATATACAGTTAGGGCCAGAAATATTTGGACAGTGACACAAGTTTTGTTATTTTAGCTGTTTACAAAAACATGTTCAGAAATACAATTATATGTATAATATGGGCTGAAAGTGCACACTCCCAGCTGCAATATGATAGTTTCCACATCCAAATCGGAGAAAGGGTTTAGGAATCAGCTCTGTAATGCATAGCGTCCTCTTTTTCAAGGGACCAAAAGTAATTGGACAATGGACTCTAAGGGCTGCAATTAACTCTGAAGGCGTCTCCCTCGTTAACCTGTAACCAATGAAGTAGTTAAAAGGTCAGGGGTGGATTCCAGGTGTGTGGTTTTGCATTTGGAAGCTGTTGCTGTGAGCAGACAACATGCGGTCAAAGGAACTCTCAATTGAGGTGAAGCAGAACATCCTGAGGCTGAAAAAAAAGAAAAAATCCATCAGAGAGATAGCAGACATGCTTGGAGTAGCAAAATCAACAGTTGGGTACATTCTGAGAAAAAAGGAATTGACTGGTGAGCTTGGGAACTCAAAAAGGCCTGGGCGTCCACGGATGACAACAGTGGTGGATGATCGCCGCATACTTAATTGGGGGAAGAAGAACCCGTTCACAACATCAACTGAAGTCCAGAACACTCTCAGTGAAGTAGGTGTATCTGTCTCTAAGTCAACAGTAAAGAGAAGACTCCATGACAGTAAATACAAAGGGTTCACATCTAGATGCAAACCATTCATCAATACCAAAAATAGACAGAAAAACACCTCAAGAAGCCAGCTCAGTTCTGGAAAAGTATTCTATGGACAGATGAGACAAAGATCAACCTGTACCAGAATGATGGGGAGAAGAAAGGGAACGGCACATGATCCAAGGCACACCACATCCTCTGTAAAACATGGTGGAGGCAACGTGATGGCATGGGCATGCATGGCTTTCAATGGCACTGGGTCACTTGTGTTTATTGATGACATAAGAGCAGACAAGAGTAGCCGGATGAATTCTGAAGTGTACCGGGATATACTTTCAGCCCAGATTCAGCCAAATGCTGCAAAGTTGATTGGACGGCGCTTCATAGTACAGATGGACAATGACCCCAAGCATACATCCAAAGCTACCCAGGAGTTCATGAGTGCCAAAAAGTGGAACATTCTGCAATGGCCAAGTCAATCTCCAGATCTAAACCCAATTGAGCATGCATTTCACTTGCTCAAATCCAGACTTAAGACGGAAAGACCCACAAACAAGCAAGACCTGAAGGCTGCGGCTGTAAAGGCCTGGCAAAGCATTAAGAAGGAGGAAACCCAGCGTTTGGTGATGTCCATGGGTTCCAGACTTAAGGCAGTGATTGCCTCCAAAGGATTTGCAACAAAATATTGAAAATAAAAATATTTTGTTTGGGTTATGTTTATTTGTCCAATTACTTTTGACCTCCTAAAATGTGGAGTGTTTGTAAAGAAATGTGTACAATTCCTACATTTTCTATCAGATATTTTTGTTCAACCCTTCAAATTAACCCCTTTACCCCCAAGGGTGGTTTGCACGTTATGGACCGGGCCAATTTTTACAATTCTGACCACTGTCCCTTTATGAGGTTATAACTCTGGAACGCTTCAATGGATCCTGGTGATTCTGACATTGTTTTCTCGTGACATATTGTACTTCATGACAATGGTAAAAATTCTTTGATAGTACCTGCGTTTATTTGTGAAAAAAACGGAAATTTGGCGAAAATTATGAAAATTTCGCAATTTTCCAACTTTTAATTTTTATGCAATTAAATCACAGAGATATGTCACACAAAATACTTAATAAGTAACATTTCCCACATGTCTCCTTTACATCAACACAATTTTGGAACCAAAATTTTTTTTTGTTAGGGAGTTATAAGGGTTAAAAGTTGACCAGCAATTTCTCATTTCTACAACACCATTTTTTTTTAGGGACCACATCTCATTTGAAGTCATTTTGAGGGGTCTATATGATAGAAAATACCCAAGTGTGACACCATTCTAAAAACTGCACCCCTCAAGGTGCTCAAAACCACATTCAAGAAGTTTATTAACCCTTCTGGTGCTTCACAGGAATTTTTTGAATGTTTAAATAAAAATGAACATTTAACTTTTTTTCACAAAAAATTTAATTCAGCTCCAATTTGTTTTATTTTACCAAGGGTAACAGGAGAAAATGGACCCCCAACATTGTTGTACAATTTGTCCTGAGTATGCCAATACCCCATATGTTGGGGTAAACCCCTGTTTGGGCACACGGGAGAGCTCAGAAGGGAAGGAGCACTGTTTTACTTTTTCAACGCAGAATTGGCTGGAATTGAGATCGGACGCCATATCGCGTTTGGAGAGCCCCTGATGTGCCTAAACAGTGGAAACCCCCAATTATAACTGAACCCCTAATCCAAACACACCCCTAACCCTAATCCCAACAGTAACCCTAACCACACCTCTAACCCAGACACACCCCTTACCCTAATCCCAACCCTATTCCCAACTGTAAATGTAATCTAAACCCTAACTGTAACTTTAGCCCCAACCCAAACTGTAGCCCCAACCCTAATCCTAACCCTAACCCTAATGGGAAAATGGAAATACATTTTTTTAATTTTTCCCTAACTAAGGGGGTGATGAAGGGGGGTTTGATTTACTTTTATAGCGGGTTTTTTAGCGGATTTTTATGATTGGCAGCCGTCACACACTGAAAGACGCTTTTTATTGCAAAAAATATTTTTTGCGTTACCACATTTTGAGACCTATAATTTTTCTATATTTTGGTCCACAGAGTCATGTGAGGTCTTGTTTTTTGCGGGACAAGTTGACGTTTTTATTGTTTATATCCAAAAAAGAAGGGAAGTAACAGACCAAAAATTAAAATATCAGAAATTTTATTCAATGTTATTAAAAGACAAAAATGCAATTCAACTATAAATTTAAACATAAACTAAGGGGAAACATGGCAGAATGAACCCACAGCAATCCGTACAGTTGAATATATATAACGGAATGAGGAAATTCCACCAACTCAATACACATGCATCAGCAGGCTCTGGACTACAGAGAAAAAAAAAAAAAATGACCACAAAGTAGTGCAATAAAAGCCAATGGGATTGATCTCAAGGAGTCATGTATAGTGTATGTAATTATATGTCTATGAATGACAAATGAGGGGAAACATGTCTCCTAAAAATTATTGAAGTAAACTGAGTAGGAACCATATTGTTAAATCTATGCACGGTGCCAAAGTGGCCAGAGGATAGCAAATAAAGTGTCAGTGCTTAGTGCAAATAACGTTAAGGGCCATATACATCCATGTGGAAGCCAAATCAGGCGGGTCATACGCATATTATCACCATAGTGTGCATACCTGCTGAGGGGAGGACTTGCCGTGGGACAGGATGAACCCCGACGCGCGTTTCGCAACGTAGCTTCTTCCAGGGGGTATATACATACACTATACATGACTCCTTGAGATCAATCCCATTGGCTTTTATTGCACTACTTTGTGGTCATTTTTTTTTCTCTGTAGTCCAGAGCCTGCTGATGCATGTGTATTGAGTTGGTGGAATTTCCTCATTCCGTTATATATATTCAACTGTACGGATTGCTGTGGGTTCATTCTGCCATGTTTCCCCTTAGTTTATGTTTAAATTTATAGTTGAATTGCATTTTTGTCTTTTAATAACATTGAATAAAATTTCTGATATTTTAATTTTTGGTCTGTTACTTCCCTTCTTTTTTGGATATATATTCTTTTGGAGGTACGCCTCATATACTGTTTGGTCTATTTTTTTGGTATATTGACGTTTTTATTGGTAACATTTTCGGGCACGTGACATTTTTTGATCGCTTTTTATTCCGATTTTTGTGAGGCAGAATGACCAAAAACCAGCTATTCATGAATTTCTTTTGGGGGAGGCGTTTATACCGTTCCGCGTTTGGTAAAATCGATAAAGCAGTTTTATTCTTCGGGTCAGTACGATTACAGCGACACCTCATATATATCATTTTTTTATGTTTTGGCGCTTTTATACGATAAAAACTATTTTATAGAAAAAATAATTATTTTGGCATCGCTTTATTCTCAGGACTATAACTTTTTTATTTTTTTGCTGATGATGCTGTATGGGGGCTCGTTTTTTGCGGGACAAGATGACGTTTTCAGCGGTACCATGGTTATTTATATCTGTCTTTTTGATCGCGTGTTATTCCACTTTTTGTTCGGCGGTATGATAATAAAGCGTTTTTTGCCTCTTTTTTTTTTTTTTCTTACGGTGTTTACTGAAGGGGTTAACTAGTGGGCCAGTTTTATAGGTCGGGCCGTTACGGACGCGGCGATACTAAATATGTGTATTTTTATTGTTTTGTTTTTTTTATTTAGATAAAGAAATGTATTTATGGGAATAATATTTTTTATTTTTTTTTTCATTTTGGAATATTTTTTTTTACACGTTTGAAAATTTTTTTTTTTACTTTTTTACTTTGTCACAGGGGGGGACATCACAGATCAGTGATCTGACAGTTTGCACAGCACTCTGTCAGATCACTGATCTGACATGCAGCGCTGCAGCCTTCACAGTGCCTGATCTGAGCAGGCTCTGTGAAGCCACCTCCCTCCCTGCAGGACCCGGATCCGCGGCCATCTTGGATCCGGGGCTCGAGCAGGGAGGGAGGGAGGTAAGACCCTCGCAGCAACGCGATCACATCGCGTTGCTGCGGGGGGCTCAGGGAAGACCGCAGGGAGCCCCCTCCCTGCGCGATGCTTCCCTGCACCGCCGGCACATCGCGATCATCTTTGATCGCGGTGTGCCAGTGGTTAATGTGCCGGGGGCGGTCCGTGACAGCTCCTGGCACATAGTGCCGGATGTCAGCTGCGATAGGCAGCTGACACCCGGCCGCGATCGGCGGCGCTCCCCCCGTGAGCGCCGCCGATCACGCTGGACGTACTATCCCGTCCATGGTCATAGGGGCCCACCCCACATGGACGGGATAGTACGTCCGATGTCAGAAAGGGGTTAAACGTTACAATCTGCACTTGAATTCTGTTGTAGAGGTTTCATTTCAAATCCAATGTGGTGGCATGCAGAGCCCAACTCGCGAAAATTGTGTCACTGTCCAAATATTTCTGGCCCTAACTGTAGCTCAGCACATAGGATATAACAGCCCACGTAGTATATAGCACAGCCACGTAGCATATAACACAGCCCATGTAGCATATAACAGCCCACGTATATAGTACAGTCCATGTAGTATATAGCACAATCCACATATAGTACAGTCATGGACAAAAATTTTGAGAATGAGACAAATATTAATTTTTCCAAAGTCTACTGCTTCATTTTTTCTAATGGCAATTTGCATATACTCCTGAATGTCAGAGTGATCAGCTTAACAGCAATTACTGTACTTGCAAAGTGAATATTTGCCCAGAAAATGAACTTTAACCCCCAAAACACATTTCAACATCATTGCAGTCCTGCCTTAAAGGGAGCAGCTAACATGGTTTTAGTGATTGATCCATTAACACAGGTGTGGGTGTTGATGAGGACAGGGCTGGCGATCAATCAGTCATGATTAAGTAAGAATGACATCACTGGACACTTTAAAAGGAGGCTGGTGCTTGGTATCATTGTTTCTCTTCAGTTAACCATGGTTATCTCTAAAAAAACACGTGCAGCCATCATTGCACTGCACAAAAATGGCCTAACAGGGAAGAGTATCGCAGCTACAAAGATTGCACCTCAGTCAACAATCTATCGCATCATCAAGAACTTCAAGGAGAGAGCTTCCATTGTTGTCAAAAAGGCTCCAGGGCGCCCAAGAAAGACCAGCAAGCGCCAGGACCGTATCTTAAAACTGTTTCAGCTGCGGGATCGGACTACCAGCAGTGCCGAGCTTGCTCAGGAATGGCAGCAGGCTGGTGTGAGTGCTTCTGCACGCACTGTGAGGCCGAGACTCTTTGAGCAAGGCCTGGTTTCAAAGAGGGCAGCAAAGAAGCCACTTCTCTCCAGAAAAAACATCAGGGACCGACTGATATTCTGCAAAAGGTACAGGGAGTGGACTGCTGAGGACTGGGGCAAAGTCATTTTCTCTTATGAATCCCCTTTTCGATTGTTTGGGACATCTGGAAAACAGATTATTCGGAGAAGAAGAGGTGAGCGCTCCCACCAGTCCTGTCTCATGCCAACTGTAAAGCATCCTGAAACCATTCATGTGTGGGGTTGCTTCTCAGCCAAGGGAATCGGCTCACTCACAGTCTTGCCTAAAAACACAGCCATGAATAAAGAATGGTACCAGAATGTCCTCCAAGAGCAACTTCTCCCAACCGTCCAAGAGCAGTCTGGCGCCCAACAATGCCTTTTCCAGCATGATGGAGCACCTTGCCATAAAGCAAAGGTGATAACTAAATGGCTCATGGAACAAAACAAATTTTGGGTCCATATCCTGGAAACTCCCCAGATCTTAATCCCATTGAGAACTTGTGGTCAATCATCAAGAGACGGGTGGACAAACAAAAACCAGCAAATTCTGGCAAAATGCAAGCATTGATTATGCAAGAATATACTGCTATCAGTCAGGATTTGGTCCAGAAGTTGATTGAGAGCATGCCAGGGAGAATTGCAGAGGTCTTGAAGAAGAAGGGTCAACACTGCAAATATTGACTTGCTGCATTAACTCATTCTAACTGTCAATATAACCTATTGGTTCTCATAATATGATTGCAATTATATTTCTGTATGTGATATAAACATCAGACAAACACTAATAAAAACCAGAGGGCAGCAGATCATGTGAAAATATCATTTTGGTGTCATTCTCAAAAATTTTGGCCATGACTGTACAGTCCACGTAGTATATAACAGTCCACGTAGTATATAGCACAATCCACGCAGTATATAGCACAGTCCACGTAGTATATAGCACAATCCACGTATATATCACAATCCACGCAGTATATAGCACAATCCACGTAGTATATAGCACAGCCACGTAGTGTATAGCACAGTCCACATAGTATATAGCACAATCCACGTAGTATATAGTACAGTCCACGTAGTGTATAACAGCCCACGTAGTATATAGCACAGGCACAGCCCAAAATAGTGTATAGCACAGCCACAGAGTATATAACAGCCCACGTAGTGTATAGCACAGCCCTCATATATAGCAGTGTGGGCACCATATCCCACCATTAAAATAAAATAAAAAATAGTTATATACTCACCTTCCGGCGGCCCCTGGATCCAGCCCAGGAGTTAGCAATGCTCCCCCCAGGTCCGTTCCCAGTGATGCTTTGCTGCAATAACCCGTGATGACGTAGCGGTCTCACGTGATCCTACGTCATCTGGGGTCATTTCACTAAACATTACTTGGAATGGAGCTGCTGAGAGCATCGCGAGAATGGGGAAGGGTTCGGGGGGCCGCCGGAAGGTGAGAATAGCACGATTTTTTATTATTTTTAACATATCTTTTTACTATTGATGCTGCATAGGCAGCATTAATAGTAAAGCCTGTAGCTGATTGGTCGCGGCCGGCCAGGTGCGACCAATCAGCGACACGGGATTTCCGTTACAGTCTGTAATGGAAATCCCACATCACTGATTGGTCGCGCCAGCCGGCCACGACCAGTCAGTGATATTGGTGAGGGATTTAAACACCGCTTCGCTGATTGGTCGCGCCTGGCTGGGCGCAACCAATCAGCGAAGCGTGGTTCAAATTCCGCACCAATTCGCGGCCGGACTGTGCCTGTCGCTGATTGGTCGCGTCAGCCGCCCATGACCAATCGGCGACGCGGGATTTCCTTACAAACAGAGGGAAATGGACTTTAGACGATTATATATAGATAAAAACGGTCCGATTATCACAGCCGAGAGTCGCACGAGTGGTCATGCGAATACAATTCGATTTTTCACACCTAGCATCCAATTTACATCCGATTGCAGTGTGATTTTAACTTGAGCTTTTATGTACAGCGATTCTCTGTCATTTACATAGATTTCAAAGAAAATATTCTTAAGAATACACATATACAGATAGATGAAAAGCCAGCAATTCATCTGCCGTGTACAGTAAAATCACAGCGTGACAATAGAATAGATATATGCATAAATACAGTGGGGGAAATAAGTATTTGATCCCTTGCTGATTTTGTAAGTTTGACCACTGACAAAGACATGAATAGTCTATAATATTAAGAGTAGGTTAATTTTGGCATTGCGAGATAGAATATCAAAAATAAAATCCAGAAAATCACGTATAAATTCTATAAATTTATTTGCATTTTACAGTGAGAAATACAGGAAAGAAATATATCTTGGTACTGTGTTAGACAGTGGATAGAAAAATATTTAGAATTGAGAGTCCTCAGTGGCTGATACCTTTTAATGGCTAACTGAAAAGATGGTAACAAATTGCAGCTTTCCAGACTACTCCAGTCCCTTCATCAGGCATCGACTAAAAGAAATGCTGAAGAATCACATATATGCACAAAACATCACAGAAAAACGCCATAGATAAGACAGGTGACGTGAAGCAGAATTACCATTATGTGAGTGATAAACAGTTATGTCCATAAATATTGAGCCAGTTCATAGATGAGGAATGTTTTATTGTCCTCTGATTGGGGTCTGGTTCTGTTATGATGACCCCACATGGTCTGAGGGGCAAATTCCTTAGTTTATGTAAAAAGACATAAATCCTAGCGACAAATTCATTCCTGCACTAAGACTGTCAAAGGTCATCATCAGTTTATATTCCCATATTCTGTCTCTGAGATTTGAAGTTGCCTTTTAATACAAGTAATTTCATGTCCATAATGTTATGATCGGGGAGACAGAAATGTATTGCCACAGGTAGATCCATTCTTTTTTCTCTTATTGTGTGGCGGTGAGAGTTCATCCTTGTTCTCAGTTCCTGCCCTGTCTTCCCCACATACAGACCCCCAGCTGGTCATTTAGTACAAATAATTAGGTACACCACATTAGAAGTGACGCAGCTGAAAGTTCCTGGTATCTTGTAGTCCTAATGTGAATTGGGGATCTTTATCTTGTCCATGTGCATTATAAATGGACCATATGGGGTCATCATAACAGAACCAGACACCGATCAGAAGACAATAAAACATTCCTTATCTATGAACTGGTCCAATATGAAGAGACCTGTGTAGTCTCGAAAGCTTGCAATTTGTTACCATCTTTTCAGTTGGCCATTAAAAGGTATCAACCACTGAGGACTCTCAATTCTAAATATTTTGCAGTGAGAAATAAGAATTTGATCCCACTGGCAAACAAGACTTAATACTTGGCAAAACCCTTGTTGGCAAGCACAGCAGTTAGACTGTTTTATAGTTGATGATGAGGATTGCGCATGTCAGAAGGAATTTTGGTCCACTCCTCTTTGTAGATCATCTCTAAATCATTAAGATTTTGAGGCTGTCACTTGGCAGCTCAGAGCTTCAATTCCATCCATAAGTTTTCCATGGGATTAAGGTCTGGAGACTGGCTAGGCCTCTATAACCTCAATGTGCTTCTTTTTGAGCCACTCCTTTGTTGCCTTGGCTGTATGTTTTGGGTCATTGTCTTGCTGGAAGACCCAGCCATGACCCATTTTTAATCTCCTGGTGGAGGGAACGAGGTTGTCACTCAGGATTTTACAGTATGTGGCTCCATCCATTCTCCCATTGATGCGTTGAAGTAGTACTGTGCCCTTAGCCGACAAATACCCCCAAAACAATGTTTCCACCACCTTGCTTAACAGTGGGGATGATGTTCTTTGGGTCAAAGGCAGCATTTCTCTTCTTCCAAACACGGCGAGTTTAGTTAATGCCAAAGAGCTCAATTTTTGTCTCATCTGACCACAGCACCTTCTCCCAATCACTCACAAAATCCTCCAGATGTTCATTGGTAAACTTCAGACGGACTGCACATGTGCCTTCTTGAGCAGGGAGACCTTGAGGGCACTGCAGGATTTAAAACCTTTACAGCGTAATGTGTTACCACTGGTTTTCTTGGTGACTGGTCCCAGCTGCTTTGAGATCATTAACAAGTTCCTCCCGTGTAGATTTAGGCTGATCTCTCACCTTTCTCATGATCAAGGATACCCCATGAGGTGAGATTTTGCATGGTGCCCCAGATCGATGTCTATTAACCTATTTTTTCCATTTTCTTACTATTGCAACAGTTGTCTCTCATCCAGGATTTTACTTACGGTTTTGTAGCCCATTCCAGATTAGTGCAGGTCTATGATCTTGTTACTGACATCCTTAGAAAGCTCTTTGGTCTTGCCCATGTTGTATAGGTTAGAGTCTGACTGATTAATTGAGTCTGTGGACAGAAGTCTTTTATAAAGGTGACTGTAAGACAGCTGTCTTTAATACAGGTAACGAGTTGATTAGGAGTCTAACGGGTCTGTAGGAGCCAGAACCCTTATTGGTTGGTAGGGGATCAAATACTTCTTTCTCACTGCAAAATGCAAATACATTTATATAATTTATACAATGTGATTTTCTGGATTTTATTTTTGATATTCTATCTCTTAATCTTAAAATTAACTTACCCTTAAAATTATAGACTGCTCATGTCTTTGTCAGTGGACAAACTTACAAAATCAGCAAGAGATCAAATACTTATTTCATTCACTGTATATAGATGTCAGTGACATACACACACATATGCATACATATATTACCGAGAATAAAAGCTGGCAATTCAGCAGCTGCGTTCTGTAAAACCACAGCAGGAGCTGACAGTATAGAAGATATGGATTACATACAGTATAGAAGATATGGATTACATACAGTATATAAACATAGAATAGACGGATTACACACAGAATATACGCATATAATAGATGGATTACACACAGTATATACCCACAAAATAGTTGGATTACATACAGTGTATACACATAGCATAGATGGATTACACAGTATATACCCATAGAATAGACGGATTGCATATAGTGTAAACTCAGAATAGATGGAATACACAGTGTATACACAGAATAGATGGATTACACACAGTATATACACAGAATAGATTTAATACACACAGTATATACACATAGAATAGATGGATTGCATACAGTGTAAACTCAGAATAGATGGAATACACACAGTATATACAAAGAATAGATTGATTAAAAACAGTATATACACAGAAAAAATGGATTACATACAGTGTATACAAATAGAATAGATGGATTACACACAGAATATACACAGAATAGATGGATTAAAAACAGTATATACACAGAAAAAAATGAATTACATACAGTGTATACAAATAGAATAGATGGATTACACACAGTATATACACAGAATAGATGGATTAAAAACAGTATATACACAGAAAAATGGATTACATACAGTGTATACAAATAGAATAGATGGATTAAAAACAGTATATACACATAGGAAAAATGGATTACATGCAGTGTATACACATAGAATAGATGGATTACAGACAGTATATACACATAGAATAGATGGATTACAGAGAGTGTATACACAGAATAGATGGATTAAAAACCGTATATACACAGAATAGATGGATTACACACAGAATAGATGGATTACACACAGAATATATGGCTTACTAAAGAAAAAATGCCCTATTAAAATATAACCTTTATTAAGTCAACATAATAAAAGGATCCCAACAGTGGGATTTGTTCCTTATAATAAATTGCCTAGGAAAACCGGGCTTGTCATAATACAAGAGAGCAGACCAAAAAATAGAAGCTCTCTACCTGACTAGTCAATGTAAATAATGATATACCGGAAAAGACTAGAAAAAATGTTAGGAAAAAGACCCCTCTAACATGATAGAAGTATGCCCAGTCCAAAAATCTCAAAAAGCAGAACTGCCAGCACCTAAAAGGTTAACAACTACAAGGTGATAATATTAGTGCAACTATGTCATAACAAACTCACTAAACCAATGTTAAGAAATGAGTGACGTCTCCCTGGATACCACTTCTATCTGAGCACCTACCTAGATGCGGAGGTTGGCACCCTAAGAAAAGGCGAAATTGGTGCCCCCGCTCGGGCGATGGCTGTAACTGAACTCCTATAAAGACCCTATAAGGCTGACAGTCAGAAACAGAGGGCCAGATGGCCTGTAATCATTGTATGATATCAAGATGAAGTGGTGTCAGTGTATGATAACAGGCCAAAAAAAAAGGGTGTGAATGTATACAGAGGAGAGATTACAATCAACTTATGTCACTCAAAACAAGTATGTTAGAATACTAAGGGTATGTGCACACGTCCGGATTTTTTCCTGACAAAATCCTGAGAATTCTGCCAGAAATCCGCGTGCTTTTTTTGCGCAGATTTTTTGCGGAATTTTTGCGGATTTTTCCGGAATGCCCATTTTGATAGGAAATCCGCAGAAAATCCGCAAAAAGATAGAGCATGTCCGGATTTTTTGCGGTATGCGTTTTTTTGCGGAAAAAAACGCTAACATATGCACAAAAAATGCGGAATGCATTCTAAATGATAGGATGCATAATGTTAGCGTTTTTTTTAGCGGATTTATAGCGTTTTTATGGCGAAATTCCGCAAAAAAAATGCTAAAAATCCGGACGTGTGCACATACCCTAAAAGATATATCATAGCTGCAATAACAATCCCCCAATATGAAAAGGATTAGAGCAGTGCTGGCACACAATGACCCTGATAAATATTTCAGCAAATATGCAAAATAGCAGTCAGCATAATATAAATGCATAGATGTTACCACACACATGCTTCAACCCCAAAATGTTGTAAGGAACACACACCATATACACAGAATAGAAGGAATACACACAGTATATACACAGAATAGATGGATTAAAAACTGTATATACACATAGAATAAATGGATTACATACAGTGTATACACAGAATAGAAGGATTACAAACAGTATATACACACAGAATAAATGGATTACATGCAGTGTTTACACAAAATAGATGGATTACACACAGTATATACACATAGAATAGATGGATTACATATATACACAAATAATAGATGGATTACACACAGTGTATACCCATAGAATAGATGGATTACACACAGTGCATACACATAGAATAGATGAATCACATACAGTGTGTACCCATAGAATAGATGGATTACACACAGTATATACACATAGAATAGATGAATCACATACAGTGTGTACCCATAAAATAGATGAATTACACACAGTGTAAACACATAGAACAGATGGATTAAATACAGTGTATACTCAGAATAGATGGATTAGGTATTGTATACCCATAGAATAGATGGAATACACACTGTATACACAGAATAGATGGATTACATACAGCGTATACACATGGATTACATAGTGTATACATATAGAATAGATGGATTACACACAGTATATACCCATTGAATAGATGGATTACATACAGCGTATACACATGGATTACATAGTGTATACATATAGAATAGATGGATTACACACAGTATATACCCATTGAATAGATGGATTACATACAGCGTATACACATGGATTACATAGTGTATACATATAGAATAGATGGATTACACACAGTATATACCCATTGAATAGATGGATTACATACAGTATACACATAGAATAGATGGATAGCACACAGTATATACCCATAGAATAGATAATTACAAACAGTGTATACACATAGAATAGATGGATTACATACATTGTATACCCATAGAATAGATGGATGACAGTTTACACACAGAATAGATGGATTACATACAGTGTATACACATAGAATAGATTGATAACACAGCATATACCCATAGAATTGATGGATTGCATATATTATATACCTATAGAATAGATGCATTACACACAGTATATACACGTAGAATAGATACAGTGGGGCAAAAAAGTATTTAGTCAGTCAGCAATAGTGCAAGTTCCACCACTTAAAAAGATGAGAGGCGTCTGTAATTTACATCATAGGTAGACCTCAACTATGGGAGACAAACTGAGAAAAAAAAATCCAGAAAATCACATTGTCTGTTTTTTTAACAATTTATTTGCATATTATGGTGGAAAATAAGTATTTGGTCAGAAACAAACAATCAAGATTTCTGGCTCTCACAGACCTGTAACTTCTTCTTTAAGAGTCTCCTCTTTCCTCCACTCTTTACCTGTAGTAATGGCACCTGTTTAAACTTGTTATCAGTATAAAAAGACACCTGTGCACACCCTCAAACAGTCTGACTCCAAACTCCACTATGGTGAAGACCAAAGAGCTGTCAAAGGACACCAGAAACAAAATTGTAGCCCTGCACCAGGCTGGGAAGACTGAATCTGCAATAGCCAACCAGCTTGGAGTGAAGAAATCAACAGTGGGAGCAATAATTAGAAAATGGAAGACATACAAGACCACTGATAATCTCCCTCGATCTGGGGCTCCACGCAAAATCCCACCCCGTGGGGTCAGAATGATCACAAGAACGGTGAGCAAAAATCCCAGAACCATGCGGGGGGACCTAGTGAATGAACTGCAGAGAGCTGGGACCAATGTAACAAGGCCTACCATAAGTAACACACTACGCCACCAAGGACTCAGATCCTGCAGTGCCAGACGTGTCCCACTGCTTAAGCCAGTACATGTCCGGGCCCATCTGAAGTTTGCTAGAGAGCATTTGGATGATCCAGAGGAGTTTTGGGAGAATGTCCTATGGTCTGATGAAACCAAACTGGAACTGTTTGGTAGAAACACAGCTTGTCGTGTTTGGAGGAAAAAGAATACTGAGTTGCATCCATCAAACACCATACCTACTGTAAAGCATGGTGGTGGAAACATCATGCTTTGGGGCTGTTTCTCTGCAAAGGGGCCAGGACGACTGATCCGGGTACATGAAAGAATGAATGGGGCCATGTATCGTGAGATTTTGAGTGCAAACCTCCTTCCATCAGCAAGGGCATTGAAGATGAAACGTGGCTGGGTCTTTCAACATGACAATGATCCAAAGCACACCGCCAGGGCAACGAAGGAGTGGCTTCGTAAGAAGCGTTTCAAGGTCCTGGAGTGGCCTAGCCAGTCTCCAGATCTCAACCCTATAGAAAACCATTGGAGGGAGTTGAAAGTCCGTGTTGCCAAGCGAAAAGCCAAAAACATCACTGCTCTAGAGGAGATCTGCATGGAGGAATGGGCCAACATACCAACAACAGTGTGTGGCAACCTTGTGAAGACTTACAGAAAACGTTTGACCTCTGACATTGCCAACAAAGGATATATTACAAAGTATTGAGATGAAATTTTGTTTCTGACCAAATACTTATTTTCCACCATAATATGCAAATAAAATGTTAAAAAAACAAACAATGTGATTTTCTGGATTTTTTTTTCTCAGTTTGTCTCCCATAGTTGAGGTCTACCTATGATGTAAATTACAGACGCCTCTCATCTTTTTAAGTGGTGGAACTTGCACTATTGCTGACTGACTAAATACTTTTTTGCCCCACTGTAGATTGCATACAATGTATACACAGAATAGATGGATTAAGCACAGTATATACACATAATAGATAGCGTATACATAGAATAGATGAATTACACACAGTGTATACACAGAATAGATGGATTACATACAGTGTATACACAGAATAGATGGATTACACACAATATATACACATAGAAGGATTACACAGTGTATACACATCGAATTGATTGATTACAGACAGTATATACACAATAGATGGATTATATACATTATATACACAGATGGATTACACACTGTACGCATAGAAAAGATGGATTTCACACTGTATAAACAGAATAGATGGATTACACAAAGTGTATACACAGAATAGAAGGATTACACACAGTATATACACATAGAATAAATGGATTACATACAGTGTTTACACAGAATAGATGGAATACACACAATATATACACAGAATAAATGGATTACATACAGTGTTTACACAGAATAGATGTATTACACATAGTATATACACAGAATAGATGGATTACATACAGTGTGTCACATCACCGCTACCGCCGTCTGTCACGCCGCCGCCCCCATTGTTATCCCTGGTGCCTGCTTATACTTACCGTTCCACGGCGTCCCAGCACGCTCCTGTTCTACCTCCAGCGCCTGCTCCTCTGCTCGCACCCCCGGCTTCTGCTTCCTGTCGGATGCGCACACGCACTAGGTTCCACTGCACATGCGCACACAGTACTCTCTGATTCCAGCGCTCCTTCTGCCTCACTATGCCTTTGGAAGACCTTGACTCGGAAGGTACGCTGCCGCTCTGCATATCAGGCCGCCTCTTCCTTCTGGCTGTGCCTGATTATCATTTGTTCTCCGCAAGTGACTCTGGCCTCCATGTTTCTCTGCGCTCCCTCTGTGGTTTGTCTTCTGTTCATTAGCTAGGTTTCTAGTGCCTGACCATTGTTCGTTTCTTTCCAGCTCCAGTCTGCCTGTTTCTCCATCTCCTCGGTGCTCCGGTGCCCCGGCGTAGTCCTGCTGGTGTCTTCTTCCCATCCGTATTCCTGTGTCTCCGCCTTATCTGCTGGTTTGTTTCCCACCTTCGTTAAGGGCTTCCGTCTTTTACCGTATCTGCCTGCGTCTCTACTCCGTCCGTGTTTTCCTTCGTCCCTGCCTTGCCTTTTTGTCCACCTTGTCTTCCTGTCTCCCGCTGTTATTCCGGTTCTCTTTCATTGGATACCAGCTGCCATGCAGTAGTCTCCCCTGGGCCTGCTCCTAATGCTCCCTGTGTAGGGGGTGGTCTACCTGGTCTCCTTGTCCTGGGGAGGTTCGCTGTCGCCGTCCAGTGGGTTCACCTTTTGTAGTTCTCCAAGTTCTAACAGTATAATCAGGCCATGGACCCCACTAGTACCTCAGTTTTCACCCAAAAGGAACTGGCATTCCATAGACTTTAAAAAGGCCATGATCGGGAGAACCAAACTAGGATCATGGCCTTTTTAAAGTCTATGGAATGCCGTTTATCTGCTCTCCAGCCTTCTGACCTGGGGAACACATCCCAGCTGGAAGGTCTCCAGCAGGAACTCGCCCAGCAATGCGATACTCAGGGTCACATTCTTAATTATATGGCTTCGGTGGATAACCGTCTTCTCTCCCTACAAACTGCCGCCTCTGCTTCTGCCCAAGTTCCGGCTTCACATCCACGGCCCTATCTGGCTAAACCCACGTGGTATGGCGGAGACCCCAAATTATGTTGAGGTTTCCTAAATCAATGTCAGTTACATTTTGAATGACTGCCACAACAATACCCCACTGACCGAGCTAAGGTGGCTTTTGTGGTGTCCCACTTGGAGGGTGAGGCTTTGGCCTGGGTTAACCATCTCTGGGAATGAGACGATCCTCTCGTCTCCTAACTTTCCACTTTTTTGAAGACTTTTCGTAAGGTCTTTGATGAGCCGGGGCAACTAGCTTCAACCAGTGAGTCTCTTTTTAATCTCCACCAGGGCACCCTTTCTGTTGGCCAGTACGCCGTTCGTTTCCGTACTTTGGCCTCCGAGCTGGGGTGGAGCAATGAGGCTCTGGTGGGAGCTTTTTGGCGTTGTCTGGTTGAATTAAGGACGAGCTGGCGGGTAGAGACACTCCAACGTCCTTGGAGGATCTCATTTCCCTGGCAACCCGCATTGATTTGCGTTTTCAGGAACGTCTCCTTGAATCTGCCAGGTAGAGGAAATTACCCTGTCAAGTTTCAACTACTCGCAGTCCTCGTCACTCTCTACATGCCTATCCTACGGCCTCGGCACCGGACCCTATGCAAGTGGACTGTATCAAGCCTGCGGAACAACACTGCAAAGAGAGAATCGCACAGAGTCTCTGCTTTTATTGTGGCAGCGCCTCCCATCTTCTTCGTTCCTGTCCGGTGAGGCCGGGAAATGCTTCCGCCCAGGACAGGTAAGAGAGGCCTTACTAGGTGATAGTGACACCTCTCTACCCTTTACTCTCTCTGTTTTATTGAATTTTGGTTCTAGTCGCTCTTCTGAGGTGGCTTATATTGATTCGGGAGCAGCAGGGAATTTTATTCAACTTGAGGCAGTCAGAAGGTTTCGGATTTCTGTCAGATCCTTGGAGTTTCCTCTGCAGTTAGCTTCAGCCGACGGCAGGCTCTTCCGGGAGACCGTTACCTTGGTCACCAAAGAAGTGGAGCTACAAATCGGAGACTTGCATCGGGAGAAAATATCTTTCTACGTGCTCCTGCCATCGTCTTGTACGTTTCTTCTGGGTCTTCCCTGGTTAAGAATTCATGAGCCGGTTTTAGATTGGTTATCTGATGATGCCCTCCGTTGAGGTCATTCCTGTCAGACTAGATGTCTGCACAACTTTCAGCCTATAAGGTCTTCCCGGTCAACCACAGTGCCTGCAGGTTTGCCTTCGGCCTACTGCTCCTTTGTGGACGTCTTCGACAGGAAGGAGGCGGAGTGCTTGCCCCCGCATCGTCCATATGATTGCCCGATCGACCTTGTTTCTGGTTTAACTCCACCCAGGGGTCGAATTTATCCGCTGATCCCTCTTGAGTCTTAAGCCATGACCGAGTATGTACAGGAGAATTTGGCCAGGGGTTTTATCCGGAAGTCCTCTTCACCCGTGAGTATATAAAAAGAGTAGTGGGCACCACAAAAGCAATTATAGCCAGGGATCAACCATATGCATATAAAAAGGACAATTGAAATCAAACAGAGAAAAAGATATGCATACCAATGGGATTAACCATCAAAAAATAACTATTAATGCAATCCACAGGGTAAGACATACATTTAAAAACATTTAAAATCAAGAAAACAAACACATAGCTGATAAGCTGCATGTACCCTCCCAGACAGAGACAAATACCCTCAAGCACCTAACAATCTAGAATATATCAAACATAAAGAATATATATGTGCAAATAAGACAATACAAGTTCATCTGCCACCAGCTATGCTATACAGGCATCAAAACCTAATAGCCCCAAACAAATGAAGATTTGAACACAGGTTACGCCCCCAATAATCCCAAGCATATCCAAAAGAGGAAGGTGTGCATGAATATATGTACAATAGTAACTGCCCAACTACCACCAGCTACATTCCATCATACAAATCATACCAGGGAGTGAGGGTTGAACATGAGTTTCTTACCCCGAACATATCTACAAGATATTACCACATAATGATAGAAATCGTAGGATAGTAGCGGTTATCACCACAATCTGGGAGCGGAGCAGGTGCCACAGTCCAGAATCCAAGGGGTCAAAGAGGGGCCAATCAAAGCTGCAGCAGAGAAAAGTGAGGTGCTAGTGCTGGGGGGGTAGAAAGAACCCCACGCGTATCGACGCTAAGAGAGCGTCTTAACACGTGGGTGCGGGTTTCTTTTTTGTTAAGAAGGATATAACCCTCCATCCCTGTATCGATGACCGGGGTCTCAACAGTATAACTATTAAGAACAAGCACCCGCTCCCTCTCATCCCTGAACTTTTTGATCGACTACGGGGTGCACAAATATTTACCAAGCTAGATTTTCGTGGGGCCTACAATCTAATCCGAATTCGTGCCGGAGATGAGTGGAAGACCGCTTTTAACACCAGAGCTGGTCATTATGAGTATTTGGTCATGCCTTTCGGCTTATGCAATGCCCCCCGCAGTATTCCAAGAATTTTGTATTCTTGCGTGGTGGTATACTTGGACGATATTCTCGTTTACTCTCCGGATCTATCTACTCATTGTTAAAAAAATGGTTATTTCCCAAAATTATTTAATCAGGACTATTCACCAGGTGCTTACTCTTAAAGAAAAATGTCATGGTATTCTGATGAAAAGTATAGTGGTTTATTGAGTTGTCGACAGAAAAACCAAATTGCAGAAAACATAAAAGTAGATTGTCCATGTGTAGATATCAGCGTTTGTCTTATTACTCGTCTTTCCCAAGGTCCTGAATGATAAAACAGTCTGTCTGTGTGAAGTTTGAAGGTCATCATGGTTACTGCTATCAGCTGTTGCTTCTTCATCTGTTGTCCATGGAGAATGATGTGTAGGAAGGGAGGTGACCGTCCCACGTGACAAAAGCCCCCACACCCTCCTAAGAGACGTTTATATATGTCCAACACAGACCACGTGTCCTCTGTATATGGTGTTAACTTATACTCTGAGCTACATACACAGAAATAGCTTTAGATAGTGTCAGCAATAAGCAAAGTGCTCAGTACAGAAAAAATAAGAATAATTAATATTTAACAACATACAACCCTCATCATCCACTGGAGGAGTGCATGCAGCCCCATCATCCATCCCTGTACATACAACCCTCATCATCCACTGGTGGAGCGCCTGAAGCCCCATCATCCATCCCTGTACATACAACCCTCATCATCCACTGGTGGAGCGCCTGCAGCTCCCATCATCCATCTCTGTACATACAACCCTCATCATTCACTGGTGGAGCGCCTGCAGCCCCATCATCCAGCCCTGTATATACAACCCTCATCATCCACTGGTGGAGCCCCTGCAGCTCCCATCATTCATCCCTGTACATACAACCCTCATCATCCACTGGTGGAGCGCTTGCAGCTCCCATCATCCAGTCCTGTACATACAACCCTCATCATCCACTGGTGGAGCGCCTGCAGCTCCCATCATCCAGCCCTGTGCATACAACCCTCATCATCCACTGGTGGAGCGCCTGCAGCTCCCATCATCCATCCCTGTACATACAACCCTCATCATCCACTGGTGGAGCACCTGCAGCTCCCATCATCCATCCCTGTACATACAACCCTCATCATCCACTGGTGGAGCGCCTGCAGCTCCCATCATCCAGCCCTGGTACATACAACCCTCATCATCCATCCCTGTACATACAACCCTCATCATCCACTGGTGGAGCGCCTGCAGCTCCCATCATCCATCCCTGTACATACAACCCTCATCATCCACTGGTGGAGCGCCTGCAGCTCCCATCATCCATCCCTGTACATACAACCCTCATCATCCACTGGTGGAGCGCCTGCAGCTCCCATCATCCATCCCTGTACATACAACCCTCATCATCCACTGGTGGAGCGCCTGCAGCTCCCATCATCCATCCCTGTATATACAACCCTCATCATCCACTGGTGGAGCGCCTGCAGCTCCCATCATCCAGCCCTGTACATACAACCCTCATCATCCACTGGTGGAGCGCCTGCAGCTCCCATCATCCATCCCTGTATATACAACCCTCATCATCCACTGGTGGAGCGCCTGCAGCTCCCATCATCCATCCCTGTACATACAACCCTCATCATCCACTGGTGGAGCGCCTGCAGCTCCCATCATCCATCCCTGTACATACAACCCTCATCATCCACTGGTGGAGCGCCTGCAGCTCCCATCATCCATCCCTGTAAATACAACCCTCATCATCCACTGGTGGAGCGCCTGCAGCTCCCATCATCCATCCCTGTACATACAACCCTCATCATCCACTGGTGGAGCGCCTGCAGCTCCCATCATCCATCCCTGTACATACAACCCTCATCATCCACTGGTGGAGCGCCTGCAGTTCCATCATCCAGCCCTGTACATAAAACCATCATCATCCACTGGTGGAGCGCCTGCAGCTCCCATCATCCATCCCTGTACATACAACCCTCATCATCCACTGGTGGAGCGCCTGCAGCTCCCATCATCCATCCCTGTACATACAACCCTCATCATCCACTGGTGGAGCGCCTGCAGTTCCATCATCCAGCCCTGTACATACAACCCTCATCATCCACTGGTGGAGCGCCTGCAGCTCCCATCATCCATCCCTGTACATACAACCCTCATCATCCACTGGTGGAGCGCCTGCAGCTCCCATCATCCATCCCTGTATATACAACCCTCATCATCATCCACTGGTGGAGTAACTGCAGACCCCATCATCCAGCCCTGTATCTACAACCCTCATCATCCACTGGTGGAGCGCCTGCAGCTCCCATCATCCATCCCTGTACATACAACCCTCATCATCCACTGGTGGAGCGCCTGCAGCTCCCATCATCCATCCCTGTATATACAACCCTCATCATCCACTGGTGGAGCGCCTGCAGATCCCATCATCCATCCCTGTACATACAACCCTCATCATCCACTGGTGGAGCGCCTGCAGCTCCCATCATCCATCCCTGTACATACAACCCTCATCATCCACTGGTGGAGCGCCTGCAGCTCCCATCATCCAGCCCTGTACATACAACCCTCATCATCCACTGGTGGAGCGCCTGCAGCTCCCATCATCCAGCCCTGTACATACAACCCTCATCATCCACTGGAGGAGTACCTGCAGCTCCCATCATCCATCCCTGTACATACAACCCTCATCATCCACTGGTGGAGCGCCTGCAGCTCCCATCATCCATCCCTGTACATACAACCCTCATCATCCACTGGTGGAGCGCCTGCAGCTCCCATCATCCATCCCTGTACATACAACCCTCATCATCCACTGGTGGAGCGCCTGCAGATCGCATCATCCATCCCTGTACATACAACCCTCATCATCCACTGGTGGAGCGCCTGCAGCTCCCATCATCCATCCCTGTACATACAACCCTCATCATCCACTGGTGGAGCGCCTGCAGATCGCATCATCCATCCCTGTATATACAACCCTCATCATCCACTGGTGGAGCGCCTGCAGATCCCATCATCCATCCCTGTACATACAACCCTCATCATCCACTGGTGGAGCGCCTGCAGCTCCCATCATCCATCCCTGTACATACAACCCTCATCATCCACTGGAGGAGGGACTGCAGCTCCCATCATCCATCCCTGTGCATACAACCCTCATCATCCACTGGTGGAGCGCCTGCAGCTCCCATCATCCATCCCTGTACATACAACCCTCATCATCCACTGGTGGAGCGCCTGCAGCTCCCATCATCCATCCCTGTACATACAACCCTCATCATCCACTGGTGGAGCGCCTGCAGCTCCCATCATCCAGCCCTGTACATACAACCCTCATCATCCATCCCTCTATATACAACCCTCATCATCCACTGGTGGAGTAACTGCAGATCCCATCATCCATCCCTGTACATACAACCCTCATCATCCACTGGTGGAGCGCCTGCAGCTCCCATCATCCAGCCCTGTACATACAACCCTCATCATCCATCCCTCTATATACAACCCTCATCATCCACTGGTGGAGTAACTGCAGATCCCATCATCCATCCCTGTACATACAACCCTCATCATCCACTGGAGGAGGGCCTGCAGCTCCCATCATCCATCCCTGTGCATACAACCCTCATCATCCACTGGTGGAGCGCCTGCAGCTCCCATCATCCATCCCTGGTTCATACAACCCTCATCATCCACTGGTGGAGCGTCTGCAGCTCCCATCATCCATCCCTGTACATACAACCCTCATCATCCACTGGTGGAGCGCCTGCAGCTCCCATCATTCATCCCTGAACATACAACCCTCATCATCCACTGGTGGAGCGCCTGCAGCTCCCATCATCCATCCCTGTACATACAACCCTCATCATCCACTGGTGGAGCGACTGCAGCTCCTATCATCCAGCCCTGTACATACAACCCTCATCATCCACTGGTGGAGCGACTGCAGCTCCCATCATCCATCCCTGTACATACAACTCTCATCATCCACTGGTGGAGCGCCTGCAGCTCCCATCATCCAGCCCTGTACATACAACCCTCATCATCCACTGGTGGAGCGCCTGCAGCTCCCATCATCCATCCCTGGTTCATACAACCCTCATCATCCACTGGTGGAGCGTCTGCAGCTCCCATCATCCATCCCTGTACATACAACCCTCATCATCCACTGGTGGAGCGCCTGCAGCTCCCATCATTCATCCCTGTACATACAACCCTCATCATCCACTGGTGGAGCGCCTGCAGCTCCCATCATCCATCCCTGTACATACAACCCTCATCATCCACTGGTGGAGCGCCTGCAGATCCCATCATCTATCCTTGTACATACAACCCTCATCATCCACTGGAGGAGGGCCTGCAGCTCCCATCATCCAGCCCTGTATATACAACCCTCATCATCCACTGGTGGAGCGCCTGCAGCTCCCATCATCCAGCCCTGTATATACAACCCTCATCATCCACTGGTGGAGCGCCTGCAGCTCCCATCATCCAGCCCTGTATATACAACCCTCATCATCCACTGGTGGAGCGCCTGCAGCTCCCATCATCCAGCCCTGTACATACAACCCTCATCATCCACTGGTGGAGCGACTGCAGCTCCCATCATCCATCCTTGTACATACAACCCTCATCATCCACTGGAGGAGGGACTGCAGCTCCCATCATCCAGCCCTGTACATACAACCCTCATCATCCACTGGTGGAGCGTCTGCAGATCCCATCATCCATCCTTGTACATACAACCCTCATCATCCACTGGTGGAGCGACTGCAGCTCCCATCATCCATCCCTGTACATACAACCCTCATCATCCACTGGTGGAGCGCCTGCAGCTCCCATCATCCATCCCTGGTACATACAACCCTCATCATCCACTGGTGGAGCGACTGCAGCTCCCATCATCCATCCCTGTACATACAACCCTCATCATCCACTGGTGGAGCGCCTGCAGCTCCCATCATCCATCCCTGTACATACAACCCTCATCATCCACTGGAGGAGCGCCTGCATCTCCCATCATCCATCCTTGTTCATACAACCCTCATCATCCACTGGAGGAGCGCCTGCAGCTCCCATCATCCAGCCCTGTATATACAACCCTCATCATCCACTGGTGGAGCGTCTGCAGATCCCATCATCCATCCCTGTACATACAACCCTCATCATCCACTGGTGGAGCACCTGCAGATCCCATCATCCATCCTTGTACATACAACCCTCATCATCCACTGGTGGAGCGTCTGCAGATCCCATCATCCATCCCTGTACATACAACCCTCATCATCCACTGGTGGAGTGCCTGCAGCTCCCATCATCCATCCCTGTAATACAACCCTCATCATCCACTGGTGGAGCGTCTGCAGATCCCATCATCCATCCTTGTACATACAACCCTCATCATCCACTGGTGGAGCGCCTGCAGCTCCCATCATCCATCCCTGTACATACAACCCTCATCATCCACTGGTGGAGCGTCTGCAGATCCCATCATCCATCCCTGGTACATACAACCCTCATCATCCACTGGTGGAGCGACTGCAGCTCCCATCATCCATCCCTGTACATACAACCCTCATCATCCACTGGTGGAGCGCCTGCAGCTCCCATCATCCATCCCTGTACATACAACCCTCATCATCCACTGGTGGAGCGCCTGCAGCTCCCATCATCCATCCCTGTACATACAACCCTCATCATCCACTGGTGGAGCGCCTGCAGCTCCCATCATTCATCCCTGTACATACAACCCTCATCATCCACTGGTGGAGCGTCTGCAGATCCCATCATCCATCCCTGTACATACAACCCTCATCATCCACTGGTGGAGCGCCTGCAGCTCCCATCATCCATCCCTGTACATACAACCCTCATCATCCACTGGTGGAGCACCTGCAGATCCCATCATCCATCCTTGTACATACAACCCTCATCATCCACTGGTGGAGCGTCTGCAGATCCCATCATCCATCCCTGTACATACAACCCTCATCATCCACTGGTGGAGTGCCTGCAGCTCCCATCATCCATCCCTGTAATACAACCCTCATCATCCACTGGTGGAGCGTCTGCAGATCCCATCATCCATCCTTGTACATACAACCCTCATCATCCACTGGTGGAGCGCCTGCAGATCCCATCATCCATCCCTGTAATACAACCCTCATCATCCACTGGTGGAGCGTCTGCAGATCCCATCATCCATCCCTGTATATACAACCCTCATCATCCACTGGTGGAGCGCCTGCAGCTCCCATCATCCATCCCTGGTACATACAACCCTCATCATCCACTGGTGGAGCGCCTGCAGATCCCATCATCCAGCCCTGTACATACAACCCTCATCATCCACTGGTGGAGCGCCTGCAGCTCCCATCATCCAGCCCTGGTACATACAACCCTCATCATCCACTGGTGGAGCGCCTGCAGCTCCCATCATCCAGCCCTGGTACATACAACCCTCATCATCCACTGGTGGAGCGACTGCAGCTCCCATCATCCATCCCTGTACATACAACCCTCATCATCCACTGGTGGAGCGCCTGCAGCTCCCATCATCCATCCCTGTACATACAACCCTCATCATCCACTGGTGGAGCGCCTGCAGCTCCCATCATCCATCCCTGTACATACAACCCTCATCATCCACTGGTGGAGCGCCTGCAGATCCCATCATCCATCCCTGTACATACAACCCTCATCATCCACTGGTGGAGCGCCTGCAGCTCCCATCATCCATCCCTGTACATACAACCCTCATCATCCACTGGTGGAGCGACTGCAGCTCCCATCATCCATCCCTGTACATACAACCCTCATCATCCACTGGTGGAGCGACTGCAGCTCCCATCATCCATCCCTGTACATACAACCCTCATCATCCACTGGTGGAGCGCCTGCAGCTCCCATCATCCATCCCTGTACATACAACCCTCATCATCCACTGGTGGAGCGCCTGCAGCTCCCATCATCCATCCCTGTACATACAACCCTCATCATCCACTGGTGGAGCGCCTGCAGCTCCCATCATCCATCCCTGTACATACAACCCTCATCATCCACTGGTGGAGCGCCTGCAGATCCCATCATCCATCCCTGTACATACAACCCTCATCATCCACTGGTGGAGCGCCTGCAGCTCCCATCATCCATCCCTGTACATACAACCCTCATCATCCACTGGTGGAGCGACTGCAGCTCCCATCATCCATCCCTGTACATACAACCCTCATCATCCACTGGTGGAGCGCCTGCAGCTCCCATCATCCAGCCCTGTATATACAACCCTCATCATCCACTGGTGGAACGCCTGCAGCTCCCATCATCCATCCCTGTGCATACAACCCTCATCATCCACTGGTGGAGCGCCTGCAGATCCCATCATCCATCCCTGTGCATACAACCCTCATCATCCACTGGTGGAGCACCTGCAGATCCCATCATCCAGCCCTGTACATACAACCCTCATCATCCACTGGAGGAGGGCCTGCAGCTCCCATCATCCAGCCCTGTATATACAACCCTCATCATCCACTGGTGGAGCGCCTGCAGCTCCCATCATCCAGCCCTGTATATACAACCCTCATCATCCACTGGTGGAGCGCCTGCAGCTCCCATCATCCAGCCCTGTATATACAACCCTCATCATCCACTGGTGGAGCGCCTGCAGCTCCCATCATCCAGCCCTGTACATACAACCCTCATCATCCACTGGTGGAGCGACTGCAGCTCCCATCATCCATCCTTGTACATACAACCCTCATCATCCACTGGAGGAGGGACTGCAGCTCCCATCATCCAGCCCTGTACATACAACCCTCATCATCCACTGGTGGAGCGTCTGCAGATCCCATCATCCATCCTTGTACATACAACCCTCATCATCCACTGGTGGAGCGACTGCAGCTCCCATCATCCATCCCTGTACATACAACCCTCATCATCCACTGGTGGAGCGCCTGCAGCTCCCATCATCCATCCCTGTACATACAACCCTCATCATCCACTGGTGGAGCGCCTGCAGCTCCCATCATCCATCCCTGTACATACAACCCTCATCATCCACTGGAGGAGCGCCTGCATCTCCCATCATCCATCCTTGTTCATACAACCCTCATCATCCACTGGTGGAGCGCCTGCAGCTCCCATCATCCAGCCCTGTATATACAACCCTCATCATCCACTGGTGGAGCGTCTGCAGATCCCATCATCCATCCCTGTACATACAACCCTCATCATCCACTGGTGGAGCGCCTGCAGCTCCCATCATCCATCCCTGTACATACAACCCTCATCATCCACTGGTGGAGCACCTGCAGATCCCATCATCCATCCTTGTACATACAACCCTCATCATCCACTGGTGGAGCGTCTGCAGATCCCATCATCCATCCCTGTACATACAACCCTCATCATCCACTGGTGGAGCGCCTGCAGCTCCCATCATCCATCCTTGTACATACAACCCTCATCATCCACTGGTGGAGTGCCTGCAGCTCCCATCATCCATCCCTGTAATACAACCCTCATCATCCACTGGTGGAGCGTCTGCAGATCCCATCATCCATCCTTGTACATACAACCCTCATCATCCACTGGTGGAGCGCCTGCAGATCCCATCATCCATCCCTGTAATACAACCCTCATCATCCACTGGTGGAGCGTCTGCAGATCCCATCATCCATCCTTGTACATACAACCCTCATCATCCACTGGTGGAGCGCCTGCAGATCCCATCATCCATCCCTGTATATACAACCCTCATCATCCACTGGTGGAGCGCCTGCAGCTCCCATCATCCATCCCTGGTACATACAACCCTCATCATCCACTGGTGGAGCGCCTGCAGATCCCATCATCCAGCCCTGTACATACAACCCTCATCATCCACTGGTGGAGCGTCTGCAGCTCCCATCATCCAGCCCTGGTACATACAACCCTCATCATCCACTGGTGGAGCGCCTGCAGCTCCCATCATCCATCCCTGGTACATACAACCCTCATCATCCACTGGTGGAGCGCCTGCAGCTCCCATCATCCAGCCCTGGTACATACAACCCTCATCATCCACTGGTGGAGCGCCTGCAGCTCCCATCATCCATCCCTGTACATACAACCCTCATCATCCACTGGTGGAGCGCCTGCAGCTCCCATCATCCATCCCTGTACATACAACCCTCATCATCCACTGGTGGAGCGCCTGCAGCTCCCATCATCCATCCCTGTACATACAACCCTCATCATCCACTGGTGGAGCGCCTGCAGATCCCATCATCCATCCCTGTACATACAACCCTCATCATCCACTGGTGGAGCGCCTGCAGCTCCCATCATCCATCCCTGTACATACAACCCTCATCATCCACTGGTGGAGCGCCTGCAGCTCCCATCATCCATCCCTGTACATACAACCCTCATCATCCACTGGTGGAGCGCCTGCAGCTCCCATCATCCATCCCTGTACATACAACTCTCATCATCCACTGGTGGAGCGCCTGCAGCTCCCATCATCCATCCCTGTACATACAACCCTCATCATCCACTGGTGGAGCGCCTGCAGCTCCCATCATCCATCCCTGTATATACAACCCTCATCATCCACTGGTGGAGCGCCTGCAGCTCCCATCATCCATCCCTGTACATACAACTCTCATCATCCACTGGTGGAGCGCCTGCAGCTCCCATCATCCATCCCTGTATATACAACCCTCATCATCCACTGGTGGAGCGCCTGCAGATCCCATCATCCATCCCTGTACATACAACTCTCATCATCCACTGGTGGAGCGCCTGCAGCTCCCATCATCCATCCCTGTACATACAACCCTCATCATCCACTGGTGGAGCGCCTGCAGCTCCCATCATCCATCCCTGTATATACAACCCTCATCATCCACTGGAGGAGAGCCTGCAGCTCCCATCATCCATCCCTGTACATACAACCCTCATCATCCACTGGTGGAGCGCCTGCAGCTCCCATCATCCATCCCTGTACATACAACCCTCATCATCCACTGGTGGAGCGCCTGCAGCTCCCATCATCCATCCCTGTATATACAACCCTCATCATCCACTGGTGGAGCGCCTGCAGCTCCCATCATCCATCCCTGTATATACAACCCTCATCATCCACTGGTGGAGCGCCTGCAGCTCCCATCATCCATCCCTGTACATACAACTCTCATCATCCACTGGTGGAGCGCCTGCAGCTCCCATCATCCATCCCTGTATATACAACCCTCATCATCCACTGGTGGAGCGCCTGCAGATCCCATCATCCATCCCTGTACATACAACTCTCATCATCCACTGGTGGAGCGCCTGCAGCTCCCATCATCCATCCCTGTACATACAACCCTCATCATCCACTGGTGGAGCGCCTGCAGCTCCCATCATCCATCCCTGTATATACAACCCTCATCATCCACTGGAGGAGAGCCTGCAGCTCCCATCATCCATCCCTGTACATACAACCCTCATCATCCACTGGTGGAGCGCCTGCAGCTCCCATCATCCATCCCTGTACATACAACCCTCATCATCCACTGGTGGAGCGCCTGCAGCTCCCATCATCCATCCCTGTACATACAACCCTCATCATCCACTGGTGGAGCGCCTGCAGCTCCCATCATCCATCCCTGGTACATACAACCCTCATCATCCACTGGTGGAGCGCCTGCAGCTCCCATCATCCATCCCTGTACATACAACTCTCATCATCCACTGGTGGAGCGCCTGCAGCTCCCATCATCCATCCCTGTACATACAACCCTCATCATCCACTGGTGGAGCGCCTGCAGCTCCCATCATCCATCCCTGTATATACAACCCTCATCATCCACTGGTGGAGCGCCTGCAGCTCCCATCATCCATCCCTGTACATACAACCCTCATCATCCACTGGTGGAGCGCCTGCAGCTCCCATCATCCATCCCTGTACATACAACCCTCATCATCCACTGGTGGAGCGACTGCAGATCCCATCATCCATCCCTGTACATACAACCCTCCTCATCCACTGGTGGAGCGTCTGCAGCTCCCATCATCCATCCCTGTACATACAACTCTCATCATCCACTGGTGGAGCGCCTGCAGCTCCCATCATTCATCCCTGTACATACAACCCTCATCATCCACTGGTGGAGCGCCTGCAGCTCCCATCATCCATCCCTGTACATACAACCCTCATCATCCACTGGTGGAGCGCCTGCAGCTCCCATCATCCATCCCTGTACATACAACCCTCATCATCCACTGGTGGAGCGCCTGCAGATCCCATCATCCATCCCTGTACATACAACTCTCATCATCCACTGGTGGAGCGCCTGCAGCTCCCATCATCCATCCCTGTACATACAACCCTCATCATCCACTGGTGGAGCGCCTGCAGCTCCCATCATCCATCCCTGTACATACAACCCTCCTCATCCACTGGTGGAGCGTCTGCAGCTCCCATCATCCATCCCTGTACATACAACTCTCATCATCCACTGGTGGAGCGCCTGCAGCTCCCATCATTCATCCCTGTACATACAACCCTCATCATCCACTGGTGGAGCGCCTGCAGCTCCCATCATCCATCCCTGTACATACAACTCTCATCATCCACTGGTGGAGCGCCTGCAGCTCCCATCATCCATCCCTGTACATACAACCCTCATCATCCACTGGTGGAGCGCCTGCAGATCCTATCATCCATCCCTGTACATACAACCCTCATCATCCACTGGTGGAGCGCCTGCAGATCCCATCATCCATCCCTGTACATACAACTCTCATCATCCACTGGTGGAGCGCCTGCAGCTCCCATCATCCATCCCTGTACATACAACCCTCATCATCCACTGGTGGAGCGCCTGCAGCTCCCATCATCCATCCCTGTACATACAACCCTCATCATCCACTGGTGGAGCGCCTGCAGCTCCCATCATCCATCCCTGTATATACAACCCTCATCATCCACTGGAGGAGAGCCTGCAGCTCCCATCATCCATCCCTGTACATACAACCCTCATCATCCACTGGTGGAGCGCCTGCAGCTCCCATCATCCATCCCTGTATATACAACCCTCATCATCCACTGGTGGAGCGCCTGCAGATCCCATCATTCATCCCTGTATATACAACCCTCATCATCCACTGGTGGAGCGCCTGCAGCTCCCATCATCCATCCCTGGTACATACAACCCTCATCATCCACTGGTGGAGCGCCTGCAGCTCCCATCATCCATCCCTGTACATACAACTCTCATCATCCACTGGTGGAGCGCCTGCAGCTCCCATCATCCATCCCTGTACATACAACCCTCATCATCCACTGGTGGAGCGCCTGCAGCTCCCATCATCCATCCCTGTACATACAACCCTCATCATCCACTGGTGGAGCGCCTGCAGCTCCCATCATCCATCCCTCTATATACAACCCTCATCATCCACTGGTGGAGCGCCTGCAGCTCCCATCATCCATCCCTGTACATACAACCCTCATCATCCACTGGTGGAGCGCCTGCAGCTCCCATCATCCATCCCTGTACATACAACCCTCATCAAACACTGGTGGAGCGACTGCAGATCCCATCATCCATCCCTGTATATACAACCCTCATCATCCACTGGTGGAGCGCCTGCAGCTCCCATCATCCATCCCTGTACATACAACCCTCCTCATCCACTGGTGGAGCGCCTGCAGATCCCATCATCCATCCCTGTACATACAACCCTCATCATCCACTGGTGGAGCGCCTGCAGCTCCCATCATCCATCCCTGTATATACAACCCTCATCATCCACTGGTGGAGCGCCTGCAGCTCCCATCATCCATCCCTGTACATACAACCCTCATCATCCACTGGTGGAGCGCCTGCAGCTCCCATCATCCATCCCTGTACATACAACCCTCATCATCCACTGGTGGAGCGCCTGCAGCTCCCATCATCCATCCCTGTACATACAACCCTCATCATCCACTGGTGGAGCGCCTGCAGATCCCATCATTCATCCCTGGTACATACAACCCTCATCATCCACTGGTGGAGCGCCTGCAGCTCCCATCATCCATCCCTGTACATACAACCCTCATCATCCACTGGTGGAGCGCCTGCAGCCCCATCATCCATCCCTGTACATACAACCCTCATCATCCACTGGTGGAGCGCCTGCAGCTCCTATCATCCAGCCCTGTACATACAACCCTCATCATCCACTGGTGGAGCGCCTGCAGCTCCCATCATCCATCCCTGTACATACAACCCTCATCATCCACTGGTGGAGCGCCTGCAGCCCCATCATCCATCCCTGTACATACAACCCTCATCATCCACTGGTGGAGCGCCTGCAGCTCCTATCATCCAGCCCTGTACATACAACCCTCATCATCCACTGGTGGAGCGCCTGCAGCTCCCATCATCCATCCCTGTACATACAACCCTCATCATCCACTGGTGGAGCGCCTTCAGATCCCATCATCCATCCCTGTACATACAACCCTCATCATCCACTGGTGGAGCGCCTGCAGCTCCCATCATCCATCCCTGTACATACAACCATCATCATCCACTGGTGGAGCGCCTGCAGCTCCCATCATCCATCCCTGTATATACAACCCTCATCATCCACTGGTGGAGCACCTGCAGCTCCCATCATCCATCCCTGTACATACAACCCTCATCATCCACTGGTGGAGCGCCTGCAGATCCCATCATCCATCCCTGTACATACAACCCTCATCATCCACTGGTGGAGCACCTGCAGCTCCCATCATCCATCCCTGTATATACAACCCTCATCATCCACTGGTGGAGCGCCTGCAGCCCCATCATCCATCCCTGTACATACAACCCTCATCATCCACTGGTGGAGCGCCTGCAGCTCCCATCATCCAGCCCTGTACATACAACCCTCATCATCCACTGGTGGAGCGCCTTCAGATCCCATCATCCATCCCTGTACATACAACCCTCATCATCCACTGGTGGAGCGCCTGCAGCCCCATCATCCATCCCTGTACATACAACCCTCATCATCCACTGGTGGAGCGCCTGCAGCTCCTATCATCCAGCCCTGTACATACAACCCTCATCATCCACTGGTGGAGCGCCTGCAGCTCCCATCATCCATCCCTGTACATACAACCCTCATCATCCACTGGTGGAGCGCCTGCAGCCCCATCATCCATCCCTGTACATACAACCCTCATCATCCACTGGTGGAGCGCCTGCAGCTCCTATCATCCAGCCCTGTACATACAACCCTCATCATCCACTGGTGGAGCGCCTGCAGCTCCCATCATCCATCCCTGTACATACAACCCTCATCATCCACTGGTGGAGCGCCTTCAGATCCCATCATCCATCCCTGTACATACAACCCTCATCATCCACTGGTGGAGCGCCTGCAGCTCCCATCATCCATCCCTGTACATACAACCCTCATCATCCACTGGTGGAGCGCCTGCAGCTCCCATCATCCATCCCTGTACATACAACCCTCATCATCCACTGGAGGAGCGCTTGCAGCTCCCATCATCCATCCCTGTACATACAACCCTCATCATCCACTGGTGGAGCACCTGCAGATCCCATCATCCATCCCTGTACATACAACCCTCATCATCCACTGGTGGAGCGCCTGCAGCTCCCATCATTCATCCCTGTATATACAACCCTCATCATCCACTGGTGGAGCGCCTGCAGCTCCCATCATCCATCCCTGTACATACAACCCTCATCATCCAATGGTGGAGCGCCTGCAGCTCCCATCATCCATCCCTGTACATACAACCCTCATCATCCACTGGTGGAGCGCCTGCAGATCCCATCATCCATCCCTGTACATACAACCCTCATCATCCACTGGTGGAGCACCTGCAGCTCCCATCATCCATCCCTGTATATACAACCCTCATCATCCACTGGTGGAGCGCCTGCAGCTCCCATCATCCATCCCTGTACATACAACCCTCATCATCCAATGGTGGAGCGCCTGCAGCTCCCATCATCCATCCCTGTACATACAACCCTCATCATCCACTGGTGGAGCGCCTGCAGATCCCATCATCCATCCCTGTACATACAACCCTCATCATCCACTGGTGGAGCGCCTGCAGCTCCCATCATCCATCCCTGTACATACAACCCTCATCATCCACTGGTGGAGCGCCTGCAGATCCCATCATCCATCCCTGTACATACAACCCTCATCATCCACTGGTGGAGCGCCTGCAGCTCCCATCATCCATCCCTGTACATACAACCCTCATCATCCAATGGTGGAGCGCCTGCAGCTCCCATCATCCATCCCTGTACATACAACCCTCATCATCCACTGGTGGAGCGCCTGCAGCTCCCATCATCCATCCCTGTACATACAACCCTCATCATCCAATGGTGGAGCGCCTGCAGCTCCCATCATCCATCCCTGTACATACAACCCTCATCATCCACTGGTGGAGCGCCTGCAGCTCCCATCATCCATCCCTGTACATACAACCCTCATCATCCAATGGTGGAGCGCCTGCAGCTCCCATCATCCATCCCTGTACATACAACCCTCATCATCCACTGGTGGAGCGCCTGCAGATCCCATCATCCATCCCTGTACATACAACCCTCATCATCCACTGGTGGAGCACCTGCAGCTCCCATCATCCATCCCTGTATATACAACCCTCATCATCCACTGGTGGAGCGCCTGCAGCTCCCATCATCCAGCCCTGTACATACAACCCTCATCATCCACTGGTGGAGCGCCTGCAGCTCCCATCATCCATCCCTGTACATACAACCCTCATCATCCACTGGAGGAGCGCCTGCAGATCCCATCATCCATCCCTGTACATACAACCCTCATCATCCACTGGTGGAGCACCTGCAGATCCCATCATCCATCCCTGTACATACAACCCTCATCATCCACTGGTGGAGCGCCTGCAGCTCCCATCATCCATCCCTGTACATACAACCCTCATCATCCAATGGTGGAGCGCCTGCAGCTCCCATCATCCAGCCCTGTACATACAACCCTCATCATCCACTGGGAGCGACTGCAGCTCCCATCATCCATCCCTGTATATACAACCCTCATCATCCACTGGTGGAGCGCCTGCAGCTCCCATCATCCATCCCTGTACATACAACCCTCATCATCCACTGGTGGAGCGCCTGCAGCTCCCATCATCCATCCCTGTACATACAACCCTCATCATCCAATGGTGGAGCGCCTGCAGCTCCCATCATCCATCCCTGTACATACAACCCTCATCATCCACTGGTGGAGCGCCTGCAGCTCCCATCATCCATCCCTGTACATACAACCCTCATCATCCACTGGTGGAGCGCCTGCAGCTCCCATCATCCATACCTGTACATACAACCCTCATCATCCACTGGTGGAGCGCCTGCAGCTCCCATCATCCATCCCTGTACATACAACCCTCATCATCCACTGGTGGAGCACCTGCAGCTCCCATCATCCAGCCCTGTACATACAACCCTCATCATCCACTGGTGGAGCGCCTGCAGCTCCCATCATCCATCCCTGTATATACAACCCTCATCATCCACTGGTGGAGCGCCTGCAGCTCCCATCATCCATCCCTGTACATACAACCCTCATCATCCACTGGTGGAGCGCCTGCAGCTCCCATCATCCATCCCTGTACATACAACCCTCATCATCCACTGGTGGAGCGCCTGCAGATCCCATCATCCAGCCCTGTACATATAACCCTCATCATCCACTGGTGGAGCGCCTGCAGCTCCCATCATCCATCCCTGTACATACAACCCTCATCATCCACTGGTGGAGCGCCTGCAGCTCCTATCATCCATCCCTGTATATACAACCCTCATCATCCACTGGTGGAGCGCCTGCAGCTCCCATCATCCAGCCCTGTACATACAACCCTCATCATCCACTGGTGGAGCGACTGCAGCTCCCATCATCCATCCCTGTATATACAACCCTCATCATCCACTGGTGGAGCGCCTGCAGCTCCCATCATCCATCCCTGTACATACAATCCTCATCATCCACTGGTGGAGCGCCTGCAGCTCCCATCATCCATCCCTGTATATACAACCCTCATCATCCACTGGTGGAGCGCCTGCAGCTCCCATCATCCAGCCCTGTACATACAACCCTCATCATCCACTGGTGGAGCGACTGCAGCTCCCATCATCCAGCCCTGTACATACAACCCTCATCATCCACTGGTGGAGCGCCTGCAGATCCCATCATCCAGCCCTGTACATATAACCCTCATCATCCACTGGTGGAGCACCTGCAGCTCCCATCATCCATCCCTGTACATATAACCCTCATCATCCACTGGTGGAGCACCTGCAGCTCCCATCATCCATCCCTGTACATACAACCCTCATCATCCACTGGTGGAGCGCCTGCAGATCCCATCATCCATCCCTGTACATACAACCCTCATCATCCACTGGTGGAGCGCCTGCAGCTCCCATCATCCATCCCTGTACATACAACCCTCATCATCCACTGGTGGAGCGACTGCAGCTCCCATCATCCATCCCTGTACATACAACCCTCATCATCCACTGGTGGAGCGCCTGCAGCTCCCATCATCCAGCCCTGTATATACAACCCTCATCATCCACTGGTGGAACGCCTGCAGCTCCCATCATCCATCCCTGTGCATACAACCCTCATCATCCACTGGTGGAGCGCCTGCAGCTCCCATCATCCAGCCCTGTACATACAACCCTCATCATCCACTGGTGGAGCGACTGCAGCTCCCATCATCCATCCCTGTATATACAACCCTCATCATCCACTGGTGGAGCGCCTGCAGATCCCATCATCCATCCCTGTGCATACAACCCTCATCATCCACTGGTGGAGCGCCTGCAGCTCCCATCATCCATCCCTGTACATACAACCCTCATCATCCACTGGTGGAGCGCCTGCAGCTCCCATCATCCATCCCTGTACATACAACCCTCATCATCCACTGGTGGAGCGCCTGCAGCTCCCATCATCCATCCCTGTATATACAACCCTCATCATCCACTGGTGGAACGCCTGCAGCTCCCATCATCCATCCCTGTACATACAACCCTCATCATCCACTGGTGGAGCGCCTGCAGCTCCCATCATCCATCCCTGTACATACAACCCTCATCATCCACTGGTGGAGCGCCTGCAGCTCCCATCATCCAGCCCTGTACATACAACCCTCATCATCCACTGGTGGAGCGACTGCAGCTCCCATCATCCATCCCTGTACATACAACCCTCATCATCCACTGGTGGAGCGCCTGCAGCTCCCATCATCCATCCTTGTACATACAACCCTCATCATCCACTGGTGGAGCGCCTGCAGCTCCCATCATCCATCCCTCTATATACAACCCTCATCATCCACTGGTGGAGCGCCTGCAGCTCCCATCATCCATCCCTGTACATACAACCCTCATCATCCACTGGTGGAGCGCCTGCAGCTCCCATCATCCATCCCTGTATATACAACCCTCATCATCCACTGGTGGAGCGCCTGCAGCTCCCATCATCCAGCCCTGTACATACAACCCTCATCATCCACTGGTGGAGCGACTGCAGCTCCCATCATCCATCCCTGTACATACAACCCTCATCATCCACTGGTGGAGCGCCTGCAGCTCCCATCATCCAGCCCTGTACATACAACCCTCATCATCCACTGGTGGAGCGCCTGCAGCTCCCATCATCCATCCCTGTACATACAACCCTCATCATCCACTGGTGGAGCGCCTGCAGCTCCCATCATCCAGCCCTGTACATACAACCCTCATCATCCACTGGTGGAGCGCCTGCAGCTCCCATCATCCAGCCCTGTATATACAACCCTCATCATCCACTGGTGGAGCGACTGCAGCCCCATCATCCAGCCCTGTACATACAACCCTCATCATCCACTGGTGGAGCGCCTGCAGCTCCCATCATCCATCCCTGTACATACAACCCTCATCATCCACTGGTGGAGCGCCTGCAACTCCCATCATCCAGCCCTGTACATACAACCCTCATCATCCACTGGTGGAGCGCCTGCAGCTCCCATCATCCAGCCCTGTATATACAACCCTCATCATCCACCGGTGGAGCGCCTGCAGCTCCCATCATCCAGCCCTGTACATACAACCCTCATCATCCACTGGTGGAGCGACTGCAGCTCCCATCATCCATCCCTGTATATACAACCCTCATCATCCACTGGTGGAGCGCCTGCAGCTCCCATCATCCAGCCCTGTACATACAACCCTCATCATCCACTGGTGGAGCGCCTGCAGCTCCCATCATCCAGCCCTGTATATACAACCCTCATCATCCACTGGTGGAGCGACTGCAGCCCCATCATCCAGCCCTGTACATACAACCCTCATCATCCACTGGTGGAGCGCCTGCAGCTCCCATCATCCATCCCTGTACATACAACCCTCATCATCCACTGGTGGAGCGCCTGCAGATCCCATCATCCAGCCCTGTACATACAACCCTCATCATCCACTGGTGGAGCGCCTGCAGCTCCCATCATCCAGCCCTGTACATACAACCCTCATCATCCACTGGTGGAGCGCCTGCAGCTCCCATCATCCATCCCTGGTACATACAACCCTCATCATCCACTGGTGGAGCGCCTGCAACTCCCATCATCCAGCCCTGTACATACAACCCTCATCATCCACTGGTGGAGCGCCTGCAGCTCCCATCATCCAGCCCTGTACATACAACCCTCATCATCCACTGGTGGAGCGCCTGCAGCTCCCATCATCCATCCCTGTACATACAACCCTCATCATCCACTGGTGGAGCGCCTGCAGCTCCCATCATCCATCCCTGGTACATACAACCCTCATCATCCACTGGTGGAGCGTCTGCAGCTCCCATCATCCATCCCTGTATATACAACCCTCATCATCCACTGGTGGAGCGCCTGCAGCTCCTATCATCCAGCCCTGTACATACAACCCTCATCATCCACTGGAGGAGCGCCTGCAGCTCCTATCATCCATCCCTGTATATACAACCCTCATCATCCACTGGAGGAGGGACTGCAGCTCCCATCATCCATCCCTGTACATACAACCCTCATCATCCACTGGTGGAGCGCCTGCAGCTCCCATCATCAATCCCTGTACATACAACCCTCATCATCCACTGGTGGAGCGTCTGCAGCCCCATCATCCAGCCCTGTACATACAACCCTCATCATCCACTGGTGGAGCGCCTGCAGCTCCCATCATCCAGCCCTGTACATACAACCCTCATCATCCACTGGTGGAGCGCCTGCAGCTCCCATCATCCATCCCTGTATATACAACCCTCATCATCCACTGGTGGAGCGACTGCAGCTCCCATCATCCATCCCTGTACATACAACCCTCATCATCCACTGGTGGAGCGACTGCAGCTCCCATCATCCATCCCTGTATATACAACCCTCATCATCCACTGGTGGAGTGCCTGCAGCTCCCATCATCCAGCCCTGTACATACAACCCTCATCATCCACTGGTGGAGCGCCTGCAGATCCCATCATCCATCCCTGTATATACAACCCTCATCATCCACTGGTGGAGCACCTGCAGATCCCATCATCCATCCCTGTACATACAACCCTCATCATCCACTGGTGGAGCGCCTGCAGCTCCCATCATCCAGCCCTGTACATACAACCCTCATCATCCACTGGTGGAGCGCCTGCAGCTCCCATCATCCATCCCTGTATATACAACCCTCATCATCCACTGGTGGAGCGCCTGCAGCTCCCATCATCCAGCCCTGTACATACAACCCTCATCATCCACTGGTGGAGCGACTGCAGCTCCCATCATCCATCCCTGTATATACAACCCTCATCATCCACTGGTGGAACGCCTGCAGCTCCCATCATCCAGCCCTGTACATACAACCCTCATCATCCACTGGTGGAGCGCCTGCAGATCCCATCATCCATCCCTGTACATACAACCCTCATCATCCACTGGTGGAGCGCCTGCAGATCCCATCATCCAGCCCTGTACATATAACCCTCATCATCCACTGGTGGAGCGCCTGCAACTCCCATCATCCAGCCCTGTACATACAACCCTCATCATCCACTGGTGGAGCACCTGCAGCTCCCATCATCCATCCCTGTACATACAACCCTCATCATCCACTGGTGGAGCGCCTGCAGATCCCATCATCCATCCCTGTACATACAACCCTCATCATCCACTGGTGGAGCGCCTGCAGCTCCCATCATCCAGCCCTGTACATACAACCCTCATCATCCACTGGTGGAGCGACTGCAGCTCCCATCATCCATCCCTGTATATACAACCCTCATCATCCACTGGTGGAGCGCCTGCAGATCCCATCATCCATCCCTGTACATACAACCCTCATCATCCACTGGTGGAGCGCCTGCAGCTCCCATCATCCAGCCCTGTATATACAACCCTCATCATCCACTGGTGGAGCGCCTGCAGATCCCATCATCCATCCCTGTATATACAACCCTCATCATCCACTGGTGGAGCGCCTGCAGCTCCCATCATCCAGCCCTGTACATACAACCCTCATCATCCACTGGTGGAGCGCCTGCAGCTCCCATCATCCATCCCTGTACATACAACCCTCATCATCCACTGGTGGAGCGCCTGCAGCTCCCATCATCCAGCCCTGTACATACAACCCTCATCATCCACTGGTGGAGCGACTGCAGCTCCCATCATCCATCCCTGTATATACAACCCTCATCATCCACTGGTGGAGCGCCTGCAGCTCCCATCATCCAGCCCTGTATATACAACCCTCATCATCCACTGGTGGAGCGCCTGCAGATCCCATCATCCATCCCTGTATATACAACCCTCATCATCCACTGGTGGAGCGCCTGCAGCTCCCATCATCCAGCCCTGTACATACAACCCTCATCATCCACTGGTGGAGCGCCTGCAACTCCCATCATCCAGCCCTGTACATACAACCCTCATCATCCACTGGTGGAGCGCCTGCAGCTCCCATCATCCAGCCCTGTACATACAACCCTCATCATCCACTGGTGGAGCGCCTGCAGCTCCCATCATCCATCCCTGTACATACAACCCTCATCATCCACTGGTGGAGCGCCTGCAGCTCCCATCATCCAGCCCTGTATATACAACCCTCATCATCCACTGGTGGAGCGTCTGCAGCCCCATCATCCAGCCCTGTACATACAACCCTCATCATCCACTGGTGGAGCGCCTGCAGCTCCCATCATCCAGCCCTGTACATACAACCCTCATCATCCACTGGTGGAGCGCCTGCAGCTCCCATCATCCAGCCCTGTACATACAACCCTCATCATCCACTGGTGGAGCGCCTGCAGCTCCCATCATCCATCCCTGTATATACAACCCTCATCATCCACTGGTGGAGCGACTGCAGCTCCCATCATCCATCCCTGTATATACAACCCTCATCATCCACTGGTGGAGCACCTGCAGATCCCATCATCCATCCCTGTACATACAACCCTCATCATCCACTGGTGGAACGCCTGCAGCTCCCATCATCCAGCCCTGTACATACAACCCTCATCATCCACTGGTGGAGCGACTGCAGCTCCCATCATCCATCCCTGTATATACAACCCTCATCATCCACTGGTGGAACGCCTGCAGCTCCCATCATCCAGCCCTGTACATACAACCCTCATCATCCACTGGTGGAGCGCCTGCAGCTCCCATCATCCATCCCTGTACATACAACCCTCCTCATCCACTGGTGGAGCGCCTGCAGATCCCATCATCCATCCCTGTACATACAACCCTCATCATCCACTGGTGGAGCGCCTGCAGCTCCCATCATCCATCCCTGTATATACAACCCTCATCATCCACTGGTGGAGCGCCTGCAGCTCCCATCATCCATCCCTGTACATACAACCCTCATCATCCACTGGTGGAGCGCCTGCAGCTCCCATCATCCATCCCTGTACATACAACTCTCATCATCCACTGGTGGAGCGCCTGCAGCTCCCATCATCCATCCCTGTACATACAACCCTCATCATCCACTGGTGGAGCGCCTGCAGATCCCATCATCCATCCCTGTACATACAACCCTCATCATCCACTGGTGGAGCGCCTGCAGATCCCATCATCCATCCCTGTACATACAACCCTCATCATCCACTGGTGGAGCGCCTGCAACTCCCATCATCCAGCCCTGTACATACAACCCTCATCATCCACTGGTGGAGCGCCTGCAGCTCCCATCATTCATCCCTGTATATACAACCCTCATCATCCACTGGTGGAGTGCCTGCAGCTCCCATCATCCATCCCTGTACATACAACCCTCATCATCCACTGGAGGAGCGCCTGCAGCTCCCATCATTCATCCCTGGTACATACAACCCTCATCATCCACTGGTGGAGTAACTGCAGCTCCCATCATCCATCCCTGTACATACAACCCTCATCATCCACTGGTGGAGCGCCTGCAGATCCCATCATCCATCCCTGTACATACAACCCTCATCATCCACTGGTGGAGCGCCTGCAGCTCCCATCATCCATCCCTGTACATACAACCCTCATCATCCACTGGTGGAGCGCCTGCAGATCCCATCATCCATCCCTGTACATACAACCCTCATCATCCACTGGTGGAGCGCCTGCAGCTCCCATCATCCATCCCTGTGCATACAACCCTCATCATCCACTGGTGGAGCGCCTGCAGCTCCCATCATCCATCCCTGTACATACAACCCTCATCATCCACTGGTGGAGGGACTGCAGCTCCCATCATCCATCCCTGTACATACAACCCTCATCATCCACTGGTGGAGCGCCTGCAGCTCCCATCATCCATCCCTGTATATACAACCCTCATCATCCACTGGTGGAGCGCCTGCAGCTCCCATCATCCAGCCCTGTACATACAACCCTCATCATCCACTGGTGGAGCGCCTGCAGCTCCCATCATCCAGCCCTGTACATACAACCCTCATCATCCACTGGTGGAGCGCCTGCAGATCCCATCATCCATCCCTGTACATACAACCCTCATCATCCACTGGTGGAGCGCCTGCAGCTCCCATCATCCAGCCCTGTACATACAACCCTCATCATCCACTGGTGGAGCGCCTGCAGCTCCTATCATCCAGCCCTGTACATACAACCCTCATCATCCACTGGTGGAGCGCCTGCAGCTCCCATCATCCATCCCTGTACATACAACCCTCATCATCCACTGGTGGAGCGCCTGCAGCTCCTATCATCCAGCCCTGTACATACAACCCTCATCATCCACTGGTGGAGCGCCTGCAGCTCCCATCATTCATCCCTGTACATACAACCCTCATCATCCACTGGTGGAGCGTCTGCAGATCCCATCATCCAGCCCTGTACATACAACCCTCATCATCCACTGGTGGAGCGCCTGCAGCTCCCATCATCCATCCCTGTACATACAACCCTCATCATCCACTGGTGGAGCGCCTGCAGCTCCCATCATTCATCCCTGTACATACAACCCTCATCATCCACTGGTGGAGCGCCTGCAGCTCCCATCATCCATCCCTGTACATACAACCCTCATCATCCACTGGTGGAGCGCCTGCAGCTCCCATCATTCATCCCTGTACATACAACCCTCATCATCCACTGGTGGAGCGCCTGCAGCTCCCATCATCCATCCCTGTACATACAACCCTCATCATCCACTGGAGGAGCGCCTGCAGATCCCATCATCCATCCCTGTACATACAACCCTCATCATCCACTGGTGGAGCGCCTGCAGCTCCCATCATCCATCCCTGTATATACAACCCTCATCATCCACTGGTGGAGCGCCTGCAGCTCCCATCATCCATCCCTGTATATACAACCCTCATCATCCACTGGTGGAGCGCCTGCAGCTCCCATCATCCATCCCTGTATATACAACCCTCATCATCCACTGGTGGAGCACCTGCAACTCCCATCATTCATCCCTGTACATACAACCCTCATCATCCACTGGTGGAGCGCCTGCAGCTCCCATCATCCATCCCTGTACATACAACCCTCATCATCCACTGGTGGAGCGACTGCAGCTCCCATCATCCATCCCTGTATATACAACCCTCATCATCCACTGGTGGAGCACCTGCAACTCCCATCATTCATCCCTGTACATACAACCCTCATCATCCACTGGTGGAGCGCCTGCAGCTCCCATCATCCATCCCTGTATATACAACCCTCATCATCCACTGGTGGAGCGCCTGCAGCTCCCATCATCCATCCCTGTATATACAACCCTCATCATCCACTGGTGGAGCGCCTGCAGCTCCCATCATCCATCCCTGTATATACAACCCTCATCATCCACTGGTGGAGCACCTGCAACTCCCATCATTCATCCCTGTACATACAACCCTCATCATCCACTGGTGGAGCGCCTGCAGCTCCCATCATCCAGCCCTGTACATACAACCCTCATCATCCACTGGTGGAGCGACTGCAGCTCCCATCATCCATCCCTGTACATACAACCCTCATCATCCACTGGTGGAGCGCCTGCAGATCCCATCATCCATCCCTGTACATACAACCCTCATCATCCACTGGTGGAGCGCCTGCAGCTCCCATCATCCATCCCTGTATATACAACCCTCATCATCCACTGGTGGAGCGCCTGCAGCTCCCATCATCCATCCCTGTATATACAACCCTCATCATCCACTGGTGGAGCGCCTGCTGCTCCCATCATCCATCCCTGTGCATACAACCCTCATCATCCACTGGTGGAGCGCCTGCAGCTCCCATCATCCATCCCTGTACATACAACCCTCATCATCCACTGGTGGAGCGCCTGCAGCTCCCATCATCCATCCCTGTACATACAACCCTCATCATCCACTGGTGGAGCGCCTGCAGCTCCCATCATCCATCCCTGTACATACAACCCTCATCATCCACTGGTGGAGCGACTGCAGCTCCCATCATCCATCCCTGTACATACAACCCTCATCATCCACTGGTGGAGCGCCTGCAGCTCCCATCATCCATCCCTGTATATACAACCCTCATCATCCACTGGTGGAGCGCCTGCAGCTCCCATCATTCATCCCTGTACATACAACCATCATCATCCACTGGTGGAGCGCCTGCAGCTCCCATCATCCATCCCTGTACATACAACCCTCATCATCCACTGGTGGAGCGCCTGCAGCTCCCATCATCCATCCCTGTACATACAACCCTCATCATCCACTGGTGGAGCGCCTGCAGCTCCCATCATCCATCCCTGTATATACAACCCTCATCATCCACTGGTGGAGCGCCTGCAGCTCCCATCATCCATCCCTGTACATACAACCCTCATCATCCACTGGTGGAGCGCCTGCAGCTCCCATCATCCATCCCTGTACATACAACCCTCATCATCCACTGGTGGAGCGACTGCAGCTCCCATCATCCATCCCTGTACATACAACCCTCATCATCCACTGGTGGAGCGCCTGCAGCTCCCATCATCCATCCCTGTATATACAACCCTCATCATCCACTGGTGGAGCGCCTGCAGCTCCCATCATTCATCCCTGTACATACAACCATCATCATCCACTGGTGGAGCGCCTGCAGATCCCATCATCCATCCCTGTACATACAACCCTCATCATCCACTGGTGGAGCGCCTGCAGCTCCCATCATCCATCCCTGTACATACAACCCTCATCATCCACTGGTGGAGCGCCTGCAGCTCCCATCATCCATCCCTGTATATACAACCCTCATCATCCACTGGTGGAGCGACTGCAGCTCCCATCATCCATCCCTGTACATACAACCCTCATCATCCACTGGTGGAGCGCCTGCAGCTCCCATCATCCATCCCTGTATATACAACCCTCATCATCCACTGGTGGAGCGCCTGCAGCTCCCATCATTCATCCCTGTACATACAACCATCATCATCCACTGGTGGAGCGCCTGCAGCTCCCATCATCCATCCCTGTATATACAACCCTCATCATCCACTGGTGGAGCGCCTGCAGCTCCCATCATTCATCCCTGTACATACAACCCTCATCATCCACTGGTGGAGCGCCTGCAGCTCCCATCATCCATCCCTGTACATACAACCCTCATCATCCACTGGTGGAGCGCCTGCAGCTCCCATCATCCATCCCTGTACATACAACCCTCATCATCCACTGGTGGAGTAACTGCAGCTCCCATCATCCAGCCCTGTACATACAACCCTCATCATCCACTGGAGGAGCGCCTGCAGCTCCCATCATCCATCCCTGTACATACAACCCTCATCATCCACTGGTGGAGCGCCTGCAGCTCCCATCATCCATCCCTGTACATACAACCCTCATCATCCACTGGTGGAGCGCCTGCAGCTCCCATCATCCATCCCTGTACATACAACCCTCATCATCCACTGGTGGAGTAACTGCAGATCCCATCATCCATCCCTGTACATACAACCCTCATCATCCACTGGTGGAGCGCCTGCAGATCCCATCATCCATCCCTGTACATACAACCCTCATCATCCACTGGTGGAGCACCTGCAGCTCCCATCATCCATCCCTGTATATACAACCCTCATCATCCACTGGTGGAGCGCCTGCAGCTCCCATCATCCATCCCTGTACATACAACCCTCATCATCCACTGGTGGAGCGCCTGCAGCTCCCATCATCCATCCCTGTATATACAACCCTCATCATCCACTGGTGGAGAGCCTGCAGCTCCCATCATCCATCCCTGTACATACAACCCTCATCATCCACTGGAGGAGCGCCTGCAGCTCCCATCATCCATCCCTGTACATACAACCCTCATCATCCACTGGTGGAGCGCCTGCAGCTCCCATCATCCATCCCTGTACATACAACCCTCATCATCCACTGGTGGAGCGCCTGCAGCTCCCATCATCCATCCCTGTACATACAACCCTCATCATCCACTGGTGGAGTAACTGCAGATCCCATCATCCATCCCTGTACATACAACCCTCATCATCCACTGGTGGAGCGCCTGCAGATCCCATCATCCATCCCTGTACATACAACCCTCATCATCCACTGGTGGAGCGCCTGCAGATCCCATCATCCATCCCTGTATATACAACCCTCATCATCCACTGGTGGAGCGCCTGCAGATCCCATCATCCAGCCCTGTACATATAACCCTCATCATCCACTGGTGGAGCGCCTGCAGCCCCATCATCCATCCCTGTACATACAACCCTCATCATCCACTGGTGGAGCGCCTGCAGCTCCCATCATCCATCCCTGTACATACAACCCTCATCATCCACTGGTGGAGCGCCTGCAGCTCCCATCATCCATCCCTGTACATACAACCCTCATCATCCACTGGTGGAGTAACTGCAGATCCCATCATCCATCCCTGTACATACAACCCTCATCATCCACTGGTGGAGCGCCTGCAGATCCCATCATCCATCCCTGTACATACAACCCTCATCATCCACTGGTGGAGCGCCTGCAGATCCCATCATCCATCCCTGTATATACAACCCTCATCATCCACTGGTGGAGCGCCTGCAGATCCCATCATCCAGCCCTGTACATATAACCCTCATCATCCACTGGTGGAGCGCCTGCAGATCCCATCATCCATCCCTGTACATACAACCCTCATCATTCGCTGGTGGAGCGCCTGCAGATCCCATCATCCATCCCTGTACATACAACCCTCATCATCCACTGGTGGAGCGCCTGCAGATCCCATCATCCATCCCTGTATATACAACCCTCATCATCCACTGGTGGAGTAACTGCAGATCCCATCATCCATCCCTGTACATACAACCCTCATCATCCACTGGTGGAGCGCCTGCAGATCCCATCATCCATCCCTGTACATACAACCCTCATCATTCGCTGGTGGAGCGCCTGCAGCTCCCATCATCCATCCCTGTACATACAACCCTCATCATCCATCCCTCTATATACAACCCTCATCATCCACTGGTGGAGTAACTGCAGATCCCATCATCCATCCCTGTACATACAACCCTCATCATCCACTGGTGGAGCGCCTGCAGCCCCATCATCCATCCCTGTATATACAACCCTTATCATCCACTGGTGGAGTAACTGCAGATCCCATCATCCATCCCTGTACATACAACCCTCATCATCCACTGGTGGAGTAACTGCAGATCCCATCATCCATCCCTGTACATACAACCCTCATCATCCACTGGTGGAGCGCCTGCAGATCCCATCATCCATCCCTGTACATACAACCCTCATCATCCACTGGTGGAGCGCCTGCAGCTCCTATCATCCAGCCCTGTACATACAACCCTCATCATCCACTGGTGGAGCGCCTGCAGCTCCCATCATCCATCCCTGTACATACAACCCTCATCATCCACTGGTGGAGCGCCTGCAGCTCCCATCATCCATCCCTGTACATACAACCCTCATCATCCACTGGTGGAGCGTCTACAGCTCCCATCATCCATCCCTGTACATACAACCCTCATCATCCACTGGTGGAGCGCCTGCAGCTCCCATCATCCATCCCTGTACATACAACCCTCATCATCCACTGGTGGAGCGTCTACAGCTCCCATCATCCATCCCTGTACATACAACCCTCATCATCCACTGGTGCAGCGCCTGCAGCTCCCATCATCCATCCCTGTACATACAACCCTCATCATCCACTGGTGGAGCGCCTGCAGATCCCATCATCAATCCCTGTACATACAACCCTCATCATCCACTGGTGAAGTAACTGCAGATCCCATCATCCATCCCTGTACATACAACCCTCATCATCCACTGGTGGAGCGCCTGCAGCTCCCATCATCCATCCCTGTACATACAACCCTCATCATCCACTGGTGGAGCGCCTGCAGCCCCATCATCCATCCCTGTATATACAACCCTCATCATCCACTGGAGGAGCGCCTGCAGCTCCCATCATCCATCCCTGTACATACAACCCTCATCATCCACTGGTGGAGCGCCTGCAGCTCCCATCATCCATCCCTGTACATACAACCCTCATCATCCACTGGTGGAGCGCCTGCAGCTCCCATCATCCATCCCTGTACATACAACCCTCATCATCCACTGGAGGAGCGCCTGCAGCTCCCATCATCCATCCCTGTACATACAACCCTCATCATCCACTGGTGGAGCGCCTGCAGCTCCCATCATCCATCCCTGTACATACAACCTTCATCATCCACTGGTGGAGCGCCTGCAGCTCCCATCATCCAGCCCTGTACATACAACCCTCATCATCCACTGGTGGAGTAACTGCAGATCCCATCATCCATCCCTGTACATACAACCCTCATCATCCACTGGTGGAGCGCCTGCAGATCCCATCATCCATCCCTGTACATACAACCCTCATCATCCACTGGTGGAGCGCCTGCAGCTCCCATCATCCATCCCTGTACATACAACCCTCATCATCCATCCCTCTATATACAACCCTCATCATCCACTGGTGGAGTAACTGCAGATCCCATCATCCATCCCTGTACATACAACCCTCATCATCCACTGGTGGAGCGCCTGCAGATCCCATCATCCATCCCTGTACATACAACCCTCATCATCCACTGGTGGAGCGCCTGCAGCTCCCATCATCCATCCCTGTATATACAACCCTCATCATCCACTGGTGGAGCGCCTGCAGCTCCTATCATCCAGCCCTGTACATACAACCCTCATCATCCACTGGTGGAGCGCCTGCAGCTCCCATCATCCATCCCTGTACATACAACCCTCATCATCCACTGGTGGAGCGCCTGCAGCTCCCATCATCCATCCCTGTACATACAACCCTCATCATCCACTGGTGGAGCGCCTGCAGCTCCCATCATCCATCCCTGTACATACAACCCTCATCATCCACTGGTGGAGCGTCTACAGCTCCCATCATCCATCCCTGTACATACAACCCTCATCATCCACTGGTGGAGCGCCTGCAGCTCCCATCATCCATCCCTGTACATACAATCCTCATCATCCACTGGTGGAGCGCCTGCAGATCCCATCATCAATCCCTGTACATACAACCCTCATCATCCACTGGTGGAGTAACTGCAGATCCCATCATCCATCCCTGTACATACAACCCTCATCATCCACTGGTGGAGCGCCTGCAGCTCCTATCATCCAGCCCTGTACATACAACCCTCATCATCCACTGGTGCAGCGCCTGCAGCTCCCATCATCCATCCCTGTACATACAACCCTCATCATCCACTGGTGGAGCGCCTGCAGATCCCATCATCAATCCCTGTACATACAACCCTCATCATCCACTGGTGGAGTAACTGCAGATCCCATCATCCATCCCTGTACATACAACCCTCATCATCCACTGGTGGAGCGCCTGCAGCCCCATCATCCATCCCTGTATATACAACCCTCATCATCCACTGGAGGAGCGCCTGCAGCTCCTATCATCCATCCCTGTATATACAACCCTCATCATCCACTGGAGGAGCGCCTGCAGCTCCCATCATCCATCCCTGTATATACAACCCTCATCATCCACTGGTGGAGCGCCTGCAGCTCCCATCATCCATCCCTGTACATACAACCCTCATCATCCACTGGTGGAGCGCCTGCAGCTCCCATCATCCATCCCTGTACATACAACCCTCATCATCCACTGGTGGAGCGCCTGCAGATCCCATCATCCATCCCTGTATATACAACCCTCATCATCCACTGGTGGAGCGCCTGCAGATTCCATCATCCATCCCTGTACATACAACCCTCATCATCCACTGGTGGAGCGCCTGCAGCTCCCATCATTCATCCCTGTATATACAACCCTCATCATCCACTGGTGGAGCGCCTGCAGCTCCCATCATCCATCCCTGTACATACAACCCTCATCATCCACTGGTGGAGCGCCTGCAGATCCCATCATCCATCCCTGTATATACAACCCTCATCATCCACTGGTGGAGCGCCTGCAGCTCCCATCATTCATCCCTGTATATACAACCCTCATCATCCACTGGTGGAGCGCCTGCAGCTCCTATCATCCAGCCCTGTACATACAACTCTCATCATCCACTGGTGGAGCGCCTGCAGCTCCCATCATCCATCCCTGTATATACAACCCTCATCATCCACTGGTGGAGCGCCTGCAGCTCCCATCATCCATCCCTGTATATACAACCCTCATCATCCACTGGTGGAGCGCCTGCAGCTCCCATCATCCATCCCTGTACATACAACCCTCATCATCCACTGGTGGAGCGCCTGCAGCTCCCATCATCCATCCCTGTATATACAACCCTCATCATCCACTGGTGGAGCGCCTGCAGATCGCATCATCCATCCCTGTACATACAACCCTCATCATCCACTGGTGGAGCTCCTGCAGCTCCCATCATCCAGCCCTGTACATACAACCCTCATCATCCACTGGTGGAGCGCCTGCAGCTCCCATCATCCATCCCTGTACATACAACCCTCATCATCCACTGGTGGAGCTCCTGCAGCTCCCATCATCCAGCCCTGTACATACAACCCTCATCATCCACTGGTGGAGCGCCTGCAGCTCCCATCATCCATCCCTGTACATACAACCCTCATCATCCACTGGTGGAGCGCCTGCAGCTCCCATCATCCATCCCTGTACATACAACCTTCATCATCCACTGGTGGAGCGCCTGCAGATCCCATCATCCATCCCTGTACATACAACCCTCATCATCCACTGGTGGAGCGCCTGCAGCTCCCATCATCCATCCCTGTACATACAACCCTCATCATCCACTGGTGGAGCGCCTGCAGCTCCCATCATCCAGCCCTGTACATACAACCCTCATCATCCACTGGTGGAGCGCCTGCAGCCCCATCATCCATCCCTGTATATACAACCCTCATCATCCACTGGAGGAGCGCCTGCAGCTCCTATCATCCATCCCTGTATATACAACCCTCATCATCCACTGGAGGAGCGCCTGCAGCTCCCATCATCCATCCCTGTATATACAACCCTCATCATCCACTGGAGGAGCGCCTGCAGCTCCTATCATCCATCCCTGTATATACAACCCTCATCATCCACTGGAGGAGCGCCTGCAGCTCCTATCATCCATCCCTGTATATACAACCCTCATCATCCACTGGTGGAGCGCCTGCAGCTCCCATCATCCATCCCTGTACATACAACCCTCATCATCCACTGGTGGAGCGCCTGCAGATCCCATCATCCATCCCTGTATATACAACCCTCATCATCCACTGGTGGAGCGCCTGCAGCTCCCATCATCCATCCCTGTACATACAACCCTCATCATCCACTGGTGGAGCGCCTGCAGCTCCCATCATCCATCCCTGTACATACAACCCTCATCATCCACTGGTGGAGCGCCTGCAGATCCCATCATCCATCCCTGTACATACAACCCTCATCATCCACTGGTGGAGCGCCTGCAGCTCCCATCATTCATCCCTGTATATACAACCCTCATCATCCACTGGTGGAGCGCCTGCAGCTCCTATCATCCAGCCCTGTACATACAACCCTCATCATCCACTGGTGGAGCGTCTCCAGCTCCTATCATCCAGCCCTGTACATACAACTCTCATCATCCACTGGTGGAGCGCCTGCAGCTCCCATCATCCATCCCTGTATATACAACCCTTATCATCCACTGGTGGAGCGCCTGCAGCTCCCATCATTCATCCCTGTATATACAACCCTCATCATCCACTGGTGGAGCGCCTGCAGCTCCTATCATCCAGCCCTGTACATACAACCCTCATCATCCACTGGTGGAGCGTCTCCAGCTCCTATCATCCAGCCCTGTACATACAACTCTCATCATCCACTGGTGGAGCGCCTGCAGCTCCCATCATCCATCCCTGAACATACAACCCTCATCATCCACTGGTGGAGCGCCTGCAGCTCCCATCATCCAGCCCTGTACATACAACTCTCATCATCCACTGGTGGAGCGCCTGCAGCTCCCATCATCCATCCCTGTACATACAACCCTCATCATCCACTGGTGGAGCGCCTGCAGCTCCCATCATCCATCCCTGTATATACAACCCTCATCATCCACTGGTGGAGCGCCTGCAGCTCCCATCATCCATCCCTGTATATACAACCCTCATCATCCACTGGAGGAGCGCCTGCAGCTCCCATCATCCAGCCCTGTACATACAACCCTCATCATCCACTGGTGGAGCGCCTGCAGCTCCCATCATCCATCCCTGTACATACAACCCTCATCATCCACTGGTGGAGCGCCTGCAGCTCCCATCATCCATCCCTGTACATACAACCCTCATCATCCACTGGTGGAGCGCCTGCAGCTCCCATCATCCATCCCTGTATATACAACCCTCATCATCCACTGGTGGAGCGCCTGCAGCTCCCATCATCCATCCCTGTATATACAACCCTCATCATCCACTGGTGGAGCGCCTGCAGCTCCCATCATCCATCCCTGTACATACAACCCTCATCATCCACTGGTGGAGCGCCTGCAGCTCCCATCATCCATCCCTGTATATACAACCCTCATCATCCACTGGTGGAGCGCCTGCAGCTCCCATCATCCATCCCTGTACATACAACCCTCATCATCCACTGGTGGAGCTCCTGCAGCTCCCATCATCCAGCCCTGTACATACAACCCTCATCATCCACTGGTGGAGCGCCTGCAGCTCCCATCATCCATCCCTGTACATACAACCCTCATCATCCACTGGTGGAGCGCCTGCAGCTCCCATCATCCATCCCTGTACATACAACCTTCATCATCCACTGGTGGAGCGCCTGCAGATCCCATCATCCATCCCTGTACATACAACCCTCATCATCCACTGGTGGAGCGCCTGCAGCTCCCATCATCCATCCCTGTACATACAACCCTCATCATCCACTGGTGGAGCGCCTGCAGCTCCCATCATCCAGCCCTGTACATACAACCCTCATCATCCACTGGTGGAGCGCCTGCAGCCCCATCATCCATCCCTGTATATACAACCCTCATCATCCACTGGAGGAGCGCCTGCAGCTCCTATCATCCATCCCTGTATATACAACCCTCATCATCCACTGGAGGAGCGCCTGCAGCTCCCATCATCCATCCCTGTATATACAACCCTCATCATCCACTGGTGGAGCGCCTGCAGCTCCCATCATCCATCCCTGTACATACAACCCTCATCATCCACTGGTGGAGCGCCTGCAGCTCCCATCATCCATCCCTGTACATACAACCCTCATCATCCACTGGTGGAGCGCCTGCAGATCCCATCATCCATCCCTGTATATACAACCCTCATCATCCACTGGTGGAGCGCCTGCAGCTCCCATCATCCATCCCTGTATATACAACCCTCATCATCCACTGGAGGAGCGCCTGCAGCTCCCATCATCCAGCCCTGTACATACAACCCTCATCATCCACTGGTGGAGCGCCTGCAGCTCCCATCATCCATCCCTGTACATACAACCCTCATCATCCACTGGTGGAGCGCCTGCAGCTCCCATCATCCATCCCTGTACATACAACCCTCATCATCCACTGGTGGAGCGCCTGCAGCTCCCATCATCCATCCCTGTATATACAACCCTCATCATCCACTGGTGGAGCGCCTGCAGCTCCCATCATCCATCCCTGTATATACAACCCTCATCATCCACTGGTGGAGCGCCTGCAGCTCCCATCATCCATCCCTGTACATACAACCCTCATCATCCACTGGTGGAGCGCCTGCAGCTCCCATCATCCATCCCTGTATATACAACCCTCATCATCCACTGGTGGAGCGCCTGCAGCTCCCATCATCCATCCCTGTACATACAACCCTCATCATCCACTGGTGGAGCTCCTGCAGCTCCCATCATCCAGCCCTGTACATACAACCCTCATCATCCACTGGTGGAGCGCCTGCAGCTCCCATCATCCATCCCTGTACATACAACCCTCATCATCCACTGGTGGAGCGCCTGCAGCTCCCATCATCCATCCCTGTACATACAACCTTCATCATCCACTGGTGGAGCGCCTGCAGATCCCATCATCCATCCCTGTACATACAACCCTCATCATCCACTGGTGGAGCGCCTGCAGCTCCCATCATCCATCCCTGTACATACAACCCTCATCATCCACTGGTGGAGCGCCTGCAGCTCCCATCATCCAGCCCTGTACATACAACCCTCATCATCCACTGGTGGAGCGCCTGCAGCCCCATCATCCATCCCTGTATATACAACCCTCATCATCCACTGGAGGAGCGCCTGCAGCTCCTATCATCCATCCCTGTATATACAACCCTCATCATCCACTGGAGGAGCGCCTGCAGCTCCCATCATCCATCCCTGTATATACAACCCTCATCATCCACTGGTGGAGCGCCTGCAGCTCCCATCATCCATCCCTGTACATACAACCCTCATCATCCACTGGTGGAGCGCCTGCAGCTCCCATCATCCATCCCTGTACATACAACCCTCATCATCCACTGGTGGAGCGCCTGCAGATCCCATCATCCATCCCTGTATATACAACCCTCATCATCCACTGGTGGAGCGCCTGCAGCTCCCATCATCCATCCCTGTACATACAACCCTCATCATCCACTGGTGGAGCGCCTGCAGCTCCCATCATCCATCCCTGTACATACAACCCTCATCATCCACTGGTGGAGCGCCTGCAGATCCCATCATCCATCCCTGTACATACAACCCTCATCATCCACTGGTGGAGCGCCTGCAGCTCCCATCATTCATCCCTGTACATACAACCCTCATCATCCACTGGTGGAGCGCCTGCAGCTCCCATCATCCATCCCTGAACATACAACCCTCATCATCCACTGGTGGAGCGCCTGCAGCTCCCATCATCCAGCCCTGTACATACAACTCTCATCATCCACTGGTGGAGCGCCTGCAGCTCCCATCATCCATCCCTGTACATACAACCCTCATCATCCACTGGTGGAGCGCCTGCAGCTCCCATCATCCATCCCTGTATATACAACCCTCATCATCCACTGGTGGAGCGCCTGCAGCTCCCATCATCCATCCCTGTATATACAACCCTCATCATCCACTGGAGGAGCGCCTGCAGCTCCCATCATCCAGCCCTGTACATACAACCCTCATCATCCACTGGTGGAGCGCCTGCAGCTCCCATCATCCATCCCTGTACATACAACCCTCATCATCCACTGGTGGAGCGCCTGCAGCTCCCATCATCCATCCCTGTACATACAACCCTCATCATCCACTGGTGGAGCGCCTGCAGCTCCCATCATCCATCCCTGTATATACAACCCTCATCATCCACTGGTGGAGCGCCTGCAGCTCCCATCATCCATCCCTGTATATACAACCCTCATCATCCACTGGAGGAGCGCCTGCAGCTCCCATCATCCATCCCTGTATATACAACCCTCATCATCCACTGGTGGAGCGCCTGCAGCTCCCATCATCCATCCCTGTATATACAACCCTCATCATCCACTGGAGGAGGGACTGCAGCTCCCATCATCCATCCCTGTATATACAACCCTCATCATCCACTGGTGGAGCGCCTGCAGCTCCCATCATCCATCCCTGTACATACAACCCTCATCATCCACTGGAGGAGCGCCTGCAGCTCCCATCATCCATCCCTGTATATACAACCCTCATCATCCACTGGTGGAGCGCCTGCAGCTCCCATCATCCATCCCTGTACATACAACCCTCATCATCCACTGGAGGAGCGCCTGCAGCTCCTATCATCCAGCCCTGTACATACAACTCTCATCATCCACTGGTGGAGCGCCTGCAGCTCCCATCATCCATCCCTGTATATACAACCCTCATCATCCACTGGTGGAGCGCCTGCAGCTCCCATCATCCATCCCTGTACATACAACCCTCATCATCCACTGGTGGAGCGCCTGCAGCTCCCATCATCCATCCCTGTATATACAACCCTCATCATCCACTGGAGGAGCGCCTGCAGCTCCCATCATCCAGCCCTGTACATACAACCCTCATCATCCACTGGTGGAGCGCCTGCAGCTCCCATCATCCATCCCTGTATATACAACCCTCATCATCCACTGGAGGAGCGCCTGCAGATCCCATCATCCATCCCTGTATATACAACCCTCATCATCCACTGGAGGAGCGCCTGCAGATCCCATCATTCATCCCTGTATATACAACCCTCATCATCCACTGGAGGAGCGCCTGCAGCTCCCATCATCCAGCCCTGTACATACAACCCTCATCATCCACTGGTGGAGCGCCTGCAGCTCCTATCATCCAGCCCTGTACATACAACCCTCATCATCCACTGGTGGAGCGCCTGCAGATCCCATCATTCATCCCTGTACATACAACCCTCATCATCCACTGGTGGAGCGCCTGCAGCTCCCATCATTCATCCCTGTATATACAACCCTCATCATCCACTGGTGGAGCGCCTGCAGCTCCCATCATCCATCCCTGTATATACAACCCTCATCATCCACTGGTGGAGTAACTGCAGCTCCCATCATCCAGCCCTGTACATACAACCCTCATCATCCACTGGTGGAGCGCCTGCAGATCCCATCATCCAGCCCTGTACATACAACCCTCATCATCCACTGGTGGAGCGCCTGCAGATCCCATCATCCAGCCCTGTACATACAACCCTCATCATCCACTGGTGGAGCGCCTGCAGCTCCCATCATCCAGCCCTGTACATACAACCCTCATCATCCACTGGTGGAGCGCCTGCAGCTCCTATCATCCATCCCTGTATATACAACCCTCATCATCCACTGGTGGAGCGCCTGCAGCTCCCATCATTCATCCCTGGTACATACAACCCTCATCATCCACTGGTGGAGCGCCTGCAGCTCCCATCATTCATCCCTGTATATACAACCCTCATCATCCACTGGTGGAGCGCCTGCAGCTCCCATCATCCATCCCTGTACATACAACCCTCATCATCCACTGGTGGAGCGCCTGCAGATCCCATCATCCATCCCTGTACATACAACCCTCATCATCCACTGGTGGAGTAACTGCAGATCCCATCATCCATCCCTGTACATACAACCCTCATCATCCACTGGTGGAGCGCCTGCAGATCCCATCATCCATCCCTGTACATACAACCCTCATCATTCACTGGTGGAGCGCCTGCAGATCCCATCATCCATCCCTGTACATACAACCCTCATCATCCACTGGTGGAGCGCCTGCAGCTCCCATCATCCATCCCTGTACATACAACCCTCATCATCCATCCCTCTATATACAACCCTCATCATCCACTGGTGGAGCGCCTGCAGCTCCCATCATCCATCCCTGTACATACAACCCTCATCATCCACTGGTGGAGCGCCTGCAGCTCCCATCATCCATCCCTGTACATACAACCCTCATCATCCACTGGTGGAGTAACTGCAGATCCCATCATCCATCCCTGTACATACAACCCTCATCATCCACTGGTGGAGCGCCTGCAGCTCCTATCATCCAGCCCTGTACATACAACCCTCATCATCCACTGGTGCAGCGCCTGCAGCTCCCATCATCCATCCCTGTATATACAACCCTCATCATCCACTGGAGGAGCGCCTGCAGCTCCTATCATCCAGCCCTGTACATACAACCCTCATCATCCACTGGAGGAGCGCCTGCAGCTCCCATCATCCATCCCTGTACATACAACCCTCATCATCCACTGGAGGAGCGCCTGCAGCTCCTATCATCCAGCCCTGTACATACAACCCTCATCATCCACTGGTGCAGCGCCTGCAGCTCCCATCATCCATCCCTGTACATACAACCCTCATCATCCACTGGTGGAGCGCCTGCAGATCCCATCATCAATCCCTGTACATACAACCCTCATCATCCACTGGTGGAGTAACTGCAGATCCCATCATCCATCCCTGTACATACAACCCTCATCATCCACTGGTGGAGCGCCTGCAGCTCCCATCATCCATCCCTGTACATACAACCCTCATCATCCACTGGTGGAGCGCCTGCAGCCCCATCATCCATCCCTGTATATACAACCCTCATCATCCACTGGAGGAGCGCCTGCAGCTCCTATCATCCATCCCTGTATATACAACCCTCATCATCCACTGGAGGAGCGCCTGCAGCTCCCATCATCCATCCCTGTACATACAACCCTCATCATCCACTGGTGGAGCGCCTGCAGCTCCCATCATCCATCCCTGTACATACAACCCTCATCATCCACTGGAGGAGCGCCTGCAGCTCCCATCATCCATCCCTGTACATACAACCCTCATCATCCACTGGTGGAGCGCCTGCAGCTCCCATCATCCAGCCCTGTACATACAACCCTCATCATCCACTGGAGGAGCGCCTGCAGCTCCCATCATCCATCCCTGTACATACAACCCTCATCATCCACTGGAGGAGCGCCTGCAGCTCCTATCATCCAGCCCTGTACATACAACCCTCATCATCCACTGGTGGAGCGCCTGCAGCTCCTATCATCCATCCCTGTATATACAACCCTCATCATCCACTGGTGGAGCGCCTGCAGATCCCATCATCAATCCCTGTACATACAACCCTCATCATCCACTGGTGGAGCGCCTGCAGCTCCTATCATCCAGCCCTGTACATACAACCCTCATCATCCACTGGTGGAGCGCCTGCAGATCCCATCATCAATCCCTGTACATACAACCCTCATCATCCACTGGTGGAGCGCCTGCAGCCCCATCATCCATCCCTGTACATACAACCCTCATCATCCACTGGTGGAGCGACTGCAGCTCCCATCATCCATCCCTGTACATACAACCCTCATCATCCACTGGTGGAGCGCCTGCAGCTCCCATCATCCATCCCTGTACATACAACCCTCATCATCCACTGGTGGAGCGCCTGCAGCCCCATCATCCATCCCTGTATATACAACCCTCATCATCCACTGGAGGAGCGCCTGCAGCTCCTATCATCCATCCCTGTATATACAACCCTCATCATCCACTGGTGGAGCGCCTGCAGCTCCCATCATCCATCCCTGTACATACAACCCTCATCATCCACTGGTGGAGTAACTGCAGATCCCATCATCCATCCCTGTACATACAACCCTCATCATCCACTGGTGGAGCGCCTGCAGATCCCATCATCCATCCCTGTACATACAACCCTCATCATCCACTGGTGGAGCGCCTGCAGCTCCCATCATCCATCCCTGTACATACAACCCTCATCATCCATCCCTCTATATACAACCCTCATCATCCACTGGTGGAGTAACTGCAGATCCCATCATCCATCCCTGTACATACAACCCTCATCATCCACTGGTGGAGCGCCTGCAGCCCCATCATCCATCCCTGTATATACAACCCTTATCATCCACTGGTGGAGTAACTGCAGATCCCATCATCCATCCCTGTACATACAACCCTCATCATCCACTGGTGGAGTAACTGCAGATCCCATCATCCATCCCTGTACATACAACCCTCATCATCCACTGGTGGAGCGCCTGCAGATCCCATCATCCATCCCTGTACATACAACCCTCATCATCCACTGGTGGAGCGCCTGCAGCTCCCATCATCCAGCCCTGTACATACAACCCTCATCATCCACTGGTGGAGCGCCTGCAGCTCCTATCATCCAGCCCTGTACATACAACCCTCATCATCCACTGGTGGAGCGCCTGCAGCTCCCATCATCCATCCCTGTACATACAACCCTCATCATCCACTGGTGGAGCGCCTGCAGCTCCCATCATCCATCCCTGTACATACAACCCTCATCATCCACTGGTGGAGTAACTGCAGCTCCCATCATCCATCCCTGTACATACAACCCTCATCATCCACTGGTGGAGCGCCTGCAGCTCCTATCATCCAGCCCTGTACATACAACCCTCATCATCCACTGGTGCAGCGCCTGCAGCTCCCATCATCCATCCCTGTACATACAACCCTCATCATCCACTGGTGGAGTAACTGCAGATCCCATCATCCATCCCTGTACATACAACCCTCATCATCCACTGGTGGAGCGCCTGCAGCTCCCATCATCCATCCCTGTACATACAACCCTCATCATCCACTGGTGGAGCGCCTGCAGCCCCATCATCCATCCCTGTATATACAACCCTCATCATCCACTGGAGGAGCGCCTGCAGCTCCTATCATCCATCCCTGTATATACAACCCTCATCATCCACTGGTGGAGCGCCTGCAGCTCCCATCATCCATCCCTGTACATACAACCCTCATCATCCACTGGTGGAGCGCCTGCAGCTCCCATCATCCATCCCTGTACATACAACCCTCATCATCCACTGGTGGAGCGCCTGCAGCTCCCATCATCCATCCCTGTACATACAACCCTCATCATCCACTGGTGGAGCGCCTGCAGATCCCATCATCCATCCCTGTATATACAACCCTCATCATCCACTGGTGGAGCGCCTGCAGCTCCCATCATTCATCCCTGTATATACAACCCTCATCATCCACTGGTGGAGCGCCTGCAGCTCCCATCATCCATCCCTGTACATACAACCCTCATCATCCACTGGTGGAGCGCCTGCAGCTCCCATCATCCATCCCTGTACATACAACCCTCATCATCCACTGGTGGAGCGCCTGCAGATCCCATCATCCATCCCTGTATATACAACCCTCATCATCCACTGGTGGAGCGCCTGCAGCCCCATCATCCATCCCTGTATATACAACCCTCATCATCCACTGGTGGAGCGCCTGCAGATCCCATCATCCAGCCCTGTACATACAACCCTCATCATCCACTGGTGGAGCGCCTGCAGCTCCCATCATCCATCCCTGTACATACAACCCTCATCATCCACTGGTGGAGCGACTGCAGCTCCCATCATCCATCCCTGTACATACAACCCTCATCATCCACTGGTGGAGCGCCTGCAGCTCCCATCATTCATCCCTGTACATACAACCCTCATCATCCACTGGTGGAGCGCCTGCAGCTCCCATCATCCATCCCTGTACATACAACCCTCATCATCCACTGGTGGAGCGCCTGCAGCTCCCATCATCCATCCCTGTATATACAACCCTCATCATCCACTGGTGGAGCGCCTGCAGCCCCATCATCCATCCCTGTATATACAACCCTCATCATCCACTGGTGGAGCGCCTGCAGCTCCCATCATCCATCCCTGTACATACAACCCTCATCATCCACTGGTGGAGCGCCTGCAGCTCCCATCATCCATCCCTGTACATACAACCCTCATCATCCACTGGTGGAGCGCCTGCAGCTCCCATCATCCATCCCTGTACATACAACCCTCATCATCCACTGGTGGAGCGTCTGCAGCTCCCATCATCCATCCCTGTATATACAACCCTCATCATCCACTGGTGGAGCGCCTGCAGCTCCCATCATCCATCCCTGTACATACAACCCTCATCATCCACTGGTGGAGCGTCTGCAGCTCCCATCATCCATCCCTGTACATACAACCCTCATCATCCACTGGAGGAGGGACTGCAGCTCCCATCATCCATCCTTGTTCATACAACCCTCATCATCCACTGGTGGAGCGCCTGCAGATCCCATCATCCAGCCCTGTACATACAACCCTCATCATCCACTGGTGGAGCGCCTGCAGCTCCCATCATCCATCCCTGTACATACAACCCTCATCATCCACTGGTGGAGCGCCTGCAGCTCCCATCATCCATCCCTGTACATACAACCCTCATCATCCACTGGTGGAGCGTCTGCAGCTCCCATCATCCATCCCTGTATATACAACCCTCATCATCCACTGGTGGAGCGCCTGCAGCTCCCATCATCCATCCCTGTACATACAACCCTCATCATCCACTGGTGGAGCGTCTGCAGCTCCCATCATCCATCCCTGTACATACAACCCTCATCATCCACTGGAGGAGGGACTGCAGCTCCCATCATCCATCCTTGTTCATACAACCCTCATCATCCACTGGTGGAGCGCCTGCAGCTCCCATCATCCATCCCTGTACATACAACCCTCATCATCCACTGGTGGAGCGCCTGCAGCTCCCATCATCCATCCCTGTACATACAACCCTCATCATCCACTGGTGGAGCGCCTGCAGCTCCCATCATCCATCCCTGTACATACAACCCTCATCATCCACTGGTGGAGCGCCTGCAGCTCCCATCATCCATCCCTGTACATACAACCCTCATCATCCACTGGTGGAGCGTCTGCAGCTCCCATCATCCATCCCTGTATATACAACCCTCATCATCCACTGGTGGAGCGCCTGCAGCTCCCATCATCCATCCCTGTACATACAACCCTCATCATCCACTGGTGGAGCGTCTGCAGCTCCCATCATCCATCCCTGTACATACAACCCTCATCATCCACTGGAGGAGGGACTGCAGCTCCCATCATCCATCCTTGTTCATACAACCCTCATCATCCACTGGTGGAGCGCCTGCAGCTCCCATCATCCAGCCCTGTACATACAACCCTCATCATCCACTGGTGGAGCGCCTGCAGCTCCCATCATTCATCCCTGTATATACAACCCTCATCATCCACTGGTGGAGCGCCTGCAGCCCCATCATCCATCCCTGTATATACAACCCTCATCATCCACTGGTGGAGTAACTGCAGATCCCATCATCCATCCCTGTACATACAACCCTCATCATCCACTGGTGGAGCGCCTGCAGCTCCCATCATCCATCCCTGTACATACAACCCTCATCATCCACTGGTGGAGCGCCTGCAGCTCCCATCATCCATCCCTGTGCATACAACCCTCATCATCCACTGGTGGAGCGCCTGCAGCTCCCATCATCCATCCCTGTACATACAACCCTCATCATCCACTGGTGGAGCGCCTGCAGCTCCCATCATCCATCCCTGTATATACAACCCTCATCATCCACTGGAGGAGCGCCTGCAGCTCCTATCATCCATCCCTGTATATACAACCCTCATCATCCACTGGAGGAGCGCCTGCAGCTCCTATCATCCATCCCTGTATATACAACCCTCATCATCCACTGGTGGAGCACCTGCAGATCCCATCATCCATCCCTGTATATACAACCCTCATCATCCACTGGTGGAGCGCCTGCAGCTCCCATCATTCATCCCTGTATATACAACCCTCATCATCCACTGGTGGAGCGCCTGCAGCTCCCATCATCCATCCCTGTACATACAACCCTCATCATCCACTGGTGGAGCGCCTGCAGCTCCCATCATCCATCCCTGTATATACAACCCTCATCATCCACTGGTGGAGCGCCTGCAGCTCCCATCATCCATCCCTGTACATACAACCCTCATCATCCACTGGTGGAGCGCCTGCAGATCCCATCATCCATCCCTGTATATACAACCCTCATCATCCACTGGTGGAGCGCCTGCAGCTCCCATCATTCATCCCTGTATATACAACCCTCATCATCCACTGGTGGAGCGCCTGCAGCTCCCATCATCCATCCCTGTACATACAACCCTCATCATCCACTGGTGGAGCGCCTGCAGCTCCCATCATCCATCCCTGTACATACAACCCTCATCATCCACTGGTGGAGCGCCTGCAGATCCCATCATCCATCCCTGTATATACAACCCTCATCATCCACTGGTGGAGCGCCTGCAGCTCCCATCATTCATCCCTGTATATACAACCCTCATCATCCACTGGAGGAGCGCCTGCAGCTCCTATCATCCATCCCTGTATATACAACCCTCATCATCCACTGGAGGAGCGCCTGCAGCTCCCATCATCCATCCCTGTATATACAACCCTCATCATCCACTGGTGGAGCGACTGCAGCTCCCATCATCCATCCCTGTATATACAACCCTCATCATCCACTGGTGGAGCGCCTGCAGCTCCCATCATCCATCCCTGTATATACAACCCTCATCATCCACTGGAGGAGCGCCTGCAGCTCCCATCATCCATCCCTGTATATACAACCCTCATCATCCACTGGTGGAGCGCCTGCAGCCCCATCATCCATCCCTGTATATACAACCCTCATCATCCACTGGTGGAGTAACTGCAGATCCCATCATCCATCCCTGTACATACAACCCTCATCATCCACTGGTGGAGCGCCTGCAGCTCCCATCATCCATCCCTGTACATACAACCCTCATCATCCACTGGTGGAGCGCCTGCAGCCCCATCATCCATCCCTGTATATACAACCCTCATCATCCACTGGAGGAGCGCCTGCAGCTCCTATCATCCATCCCTGTATATACAACCCTCATCATCCACTGGAGGAGCGCCTGCAGCTCCTATCATCCATCCCTGTATATACAACCCTCATCATCCACTGGAGGAGCGCCTGCAGCTCCCATCATCCATCCCTGTATATACAACCCTCATCATCCACTGGTGGAGCGCCTGCAGCTCCCATCATCCATCCCTGTACATACAACCCTCATCATCCACTGGTGGAGCGCCTGCAGATCCCATCATCCATCCCTGTATATACAACCCTCATCATCCACTGGTGGAGCGCCTGCAGCTCCCATCATTCATCCCTGTATATACAACCCTCATCATCCACTGGTGGAGCGCCTGCAGCTCCCATCATTCATCCCTGTATATACAACCCTCATCATCCACTGGTGGAGCGCCTGCAGCTCCCATCATCCATCCCTGTACATACAACCCTCATCATCCACTGGTGGAGCGCCTGCAGCTCCCATCATCCATCCCTGTACATACAACCCTCATCATCCACTGGTGGAGCGCCTGCAGCTCCTATCATCCAGCCCTGTACATACAACTCTCATCATCCACTGGTGGAGCGCCTGCAGCTCCCATCATCCATCCCTGTATATACAACCCTCATCATCCACTGGTGGAGCGCCTGCAGCTCCCATCATCCAGCCCTGTACATACAACCCTCATCATCCACTGGTGGAGCGCCTGCAGATCCCATCATCAATCCCTGTACATACAACCCTCATCATCCACTGGTGGAGCGCCTGCAGCTCCCATCATCCATCCCTGTACATACAACCCTCATCATCCACTGGTGGAGCGCCTGCAGCCCCATCATCCATCCCTGTATATACAACCCTCATCATCCACTGGAGGAGCGCCTGCAGCTCCCATCATCCATCCCTGTATATACAACCCTCATCATCCACTGGAGGAGCGCCTGCAGCTCCCATCATCCATCCCTGTATATACAACCCTCATCATCCACTGGTGGAGCGCCTGCAGCTCCCATCATCCATCCCTGTACATACAACCCTCATCATCCACTGGTGGAGCGTCTGCAGCTCCCATCATCCATCCCTGTACATACAACCCTCATCATCCACTGGTGGAGCGCCTGCAGATCCCATCATCCATCCCTGTATATACAACCCTCATCATCCACTGGTGGAGCGCCTGCAGCTCCCATCATTCATCCCTGTATATACAACCCTCATCATCCACTGGTGGAGCGCCTGCAGCTCCCATCATCCATCCCTGTACATACAACCCTCATCATCCACTGGTGGAGCGCCTGCAGCTCCCATCATCCATCCCTGTACATACAACCCTCATCATCCACTGGTGGAGCGCCTGCAGATCCCATCATCCATCCCTGTATATACAACCCTTATCATCCACTGGTGGAGCGCCTGCAGCTCCCATCATTCATCCCTGTATATACAACCCTCATCATCCACTGGTGGAGCGCCTGCAGCTCCTATCATCCAGCCCTGTACATACAACCCTCATCATCCACTGGTGGAGCGTCTGCAGCTCCTATCATCCAGCCCTGTACATACAACTCTCATCATCCACTGGTGGAGCGCCTGCAGCTCCCATCATCCATCCCTGTATATACAACCCTCATCATCCACTGGAGGAGCGCCTGCAGCTCCCATCATCCAGCCCTGTACATACAACCCTCATCATCCACTGGTGGAGCGCCTGCAGCTCCCATCATCCATCCCTGTACATACAACCCTCATCATCCACTGGTGGAGCGCCTGCAGCTCCCATCATCCATCCCTGTATATACAACCCTCATCATCCACTGGTGGAGCGCCTGCAGCTCCCATCATCCATCCCTGTATATACAACCCTCATCATCCACTGGAGGAGCGCCTGCAGCTCCCATCATCCATCCCTGTATATACAACCCTCATCATCCACTGGTGGAGCGCCTGCAGCTCCCATCATCCATCCCTGTATATACAACCCTCATCATCCACTGGAGGAGCGCCTGCAGCTCCCATCATCCATCCCTGTATATACAACCCTCATCATCCACTGGAGGAGCGCCTGCAGCTCCCATCATCCATCCCTGTATATACAACCCTCATCATCCACTGGTGGAGCGCCTGCAGCTCCCATCATCCATCCCTGTATATACAACCCTCATCATCCACTGGAGGAGCGTCTGCAGCTCCCATCATCCATCCCTGTATATACAACCCTCATCATCCACTGGAGGAGCGCCTGCAGCTCCCATCATCCATCCCTGTATATACAACCCTCATCATCCACTGGAGGAGCGCCTGCAGCTCCCATCATCCATCCCTGTATATACAACCCTCATCATCCACTGGTGGAGCGCCTGCAGCTCCCATCATCCATCCCTGTATATACAACCCTCATCATCCACTGGAGGAGCGTCTGCAGCTCCCATCATTCATCCCTGTATATACAACCCTCATCATCCACTGGTGGAGCGTCTGCAGCTCCTATCATCCAGCCCTGTACATACAACTCTCATCATCCACTGGTGGAGCGCCTGCAGCTCCCATCATCCATCCCTGTATATACAACCCTCATCATCCACTGGTGGAGCGCCTGCAGCTCCCATCATCCAGCCCTGTACATACAACCCTCATCATCCACTGGAGGAGCTCCTGCAGCTCCCATCATCCAGCCCTGTACATACAACCCTCATCATCCACTGGTGGAGCTCCTGCAGCTCCCATCATCCAGCCCTGTACATACAACCCTCATCATCCACTGGTGGAGCGCCTGCAGCTCCCATCATCCATCCCTGTACATACAACCCTCATCATCCACTGGTGGAGCTCCTGCAGCTCCCATCATCCAGCCCTGTACATACAACCCTCATCATCCACTGGTGGAGCTCCTGCAGCTCCCATCATCCAGCCCTGTACATACAACCCTCATCATCCACTGGTGGAGCGCCTGCAGCTCCCATCATCCATCCCTGTACATACAACCCTCATCATCCACTGGTGGAGCGCCTGCAGCTCCTATCATCCAGCCCTGTACATACAACCCTCATCATCCACTGGTGGAGCGCCTGCAGCTCCCATCATCCATCCCTGTATATACAACCCTCATCATCCACTGGAGGAGCGCCTGCAGCTCCCATCATCCAGCCCTGTACATACAACCCTCATCATCCACTGGTGGAGCGCCTGCAGCTCCCATCATCCATCCCTGTACATACAACCCTCATCATCCACTGGTGGAGCGCCTGCAGCTCCCATCATCCAGCCCTGTACATACAACCCTCATCATCCACTGGTGGAGCGCCTGCAGCTCCCATCATCCAGCCCTGTACATACAACTCTCATCATCCACTGGTGGAGCGCCTGCAGCTCCCATCATCCATCCCTGTATATACAACCCTCATCATCCACTGGTGGAGCGCCTGCAGATCCCATCATCCATCCCTGTATATACAACCCTCATCATCCACTGGTGGAGCGCCTGCAGCTCCTATCATCCAGCCCTGTACATACAACCCTCATCATCCACTGGTGGAGCGCCTGCAGATCCCATCATTCATCCCTGTATATACAACCCTCATCATCCACTGGTGGAGCGCCTGCAGCTCCCATCATCCAGCCCTGTACATACAACCCTCATCATCCACTGGTGGAGCGCCTGCAGCTCCCATCATCCATCCCTGTATATACAACCCTCATCATCCACTGGAGGAGCGCCTGCAGCTCCCATCATCCATCCCTGTACATACAACCCTCATCATCCACTGGAGGAGGGACTGCAGATCCCATCATCCATCCCTGTACATACAACCCTCATCATCCACTGGTGGAGCTCCTGCAGATCCCATCATCCAGCCCTGTACATACAACCCTCATCATTCACTGGTGGAGCGCCTGCAGCTCCCATCATCCATCCATCATCCATCCCTGTACATACAACCCTCATCATCCACTGGAGGAGCGCCTGCAGCTCCCATCATCATCCCTGTATATACAACCCTCATCATCCACTGGTGGAGCGCCTGCAGCTCCCATCATCATCCCTGTATATACAACCCTCATCATCCACTGGTGGAGCGCCTGCAGCTCCCATCATCCAGCCCTGTACATACAACCCTCATCATCCACTGGTGGAGCGCCTGCAGCTCCCATCATCCAGCCCTGTACATACAACCCTCATCATCCACTGGTGGAGCGTCTGCAGCTCCCATCATCCATCCCTGTACATACAACCCTCATCATCCACTGGTGGAGCGCCTGCAACTCCTATCATCCATCCCTGTATATACAACCCTCATCATCCACTGGTGGAGGGCCTGCAGCTCCCATCATCCATCCCTGTATATACAACCCTCATCATCCACTGGTGGAGCGCCTGCAGCTCCCATCATCCATCCCTGTATATACAACCCTCATCATCCACTGGTGGAGCGCCTGCAGATCCCATCATCCATCCCTGTACATACAACCCTCATCATCCACTGGTGGAGCGCCTGCAGCTCCCATCATCCATCCCTGGTTCATACAACCCTCATCATCCACTGGTGGAGCGACTGCAGCCCCATCATCCATCCCTGTACATACAACCCTCATCATCCACTGGTGGAGCGCCTGCAGCCCCATCATCCATCCCTGTACATACAACCCTCATCATCCACTGGTGGAGCGCCTGCAGCTCCCATCATCCATCCCTGTACATACAACCCTCATCATCCACTGGTGGAGCGCCTGCAGCCCCATCATCCATCCCTGTACATACAACCCTCATCATCCACTGGTGGAGCGCCTGCAGCTCCCATCATCCAGCCCTGTACATACAACCCTCATCATCCACTGGTGGAGCGTCTGCAGCTCCCATCATCCAGCCCTGTACATACAACCCTCATCATCCACTGGTGGAGCGCCTGCAGCCCCATCATCCATCCCTGTACATACAACCCTCATCATCCACTGGTGGAGCGCCTGCAGATCCCATCATTCATCCCTGTATATACAACCCTCATCATCCACTGGTGGAGCGCCTGCAGCTCCCATCATCCATCCCTGTACATACAACCATCATCATCCACTGGTGGAGTAACTGCAGATCCCATCATTCATCCCTGTATATACAACCCTCATCATCCACTGGTGGAGCGCCTGCAGCTCCTATCATCCAGCCCTGTACATACAACCCTCATCATCCACTGGTGGAGCGCCTGCAGATCCCATCATCCATCCCTGTACATACAACCCTCATCATCCACTGGTGGAGCGCCTGCAGATCCCATCATCCATCCCTGTACATACAACCCTCATCATCCACTGGTGGAGCGCCTGCAGATCCCATCATCCATCCCTGTACATACAACCCTCATCATCCACTGGTGGAGCGCCTGCAGATCCCATCATCCATCCCTGTACATACAACCCTCATCATCCACTGGTGGAGCGCCTGCAGCTCCCATCATCCATCCCTGGTTCATACAACCCTCATCATCCACTGGTGGAGCGACTGCAGCCCCATCATCCATCCCTGTACATACAACCCTCATCATCCACTGGTGGAGCGCCTGCAGCCCCATCATCCATCCCTGTACATACAACCCTCATCATCCACTGGTGGAGCGCCTGCAGCTCCCATCATCCATCCCTGTACATACAACCCTCATCATCCACTGGTGGAGCGCCTGCAGCCCCATCATCCATCCCTGTACATACAACCCTCATCATCCACTGGTGGAGCGCCTGCAGCTCCCATCATCCAGCCCTGTACATACAACCCTCATCATCCACTGGTGGAGCGTCTGCAGCTCCCATCATCCAGCCCTGTACATACAACCCTCATCATCCACTGGTGGAGCGCCTGCAGCCCCATCATCCATCCCTGTACATACAACCCTCATCATCCACTGGTGGAGCGCCTGCAGATCCCATCATTCATCCCTGTATATACAACCCTCATCATCCACTGGTGGAGCGCCTGCAGCTCCCATCATCCATCCCTGTACATACAACCATCATCATCCACTGGTGGAGTAACTGCAGATCCCATCATTCATCCCTGTATATACAACCCTCATCATCCACTGGTGGAGCGCCTGCAGCTCCTATCATCCAGCCCTGTACATACAACCCTCATCATCCACTGGTGGAGCGCCTGCAGATCCCATCATCCATCCCTGTACATACAACCCTCATCATCCACTGGTGGAGCGCCTGCAGATCCCATCATCCATCCCTGTACATACAACCCTCATCATCCACTGGTGGAGCGCCTGCAGATCCCATCATCCATCCCTGTACATACAACCCTCATCATCCACTGGTGGAGCGACTGCAGCTCCCATCATCCATCCCTGTACATACAACCCTCATCATCCACTGGTGGAGCGCCTGCAGCTCCCATCATCCATCCCTGTACATACAACCCTCATCATCCACTGGTGGAGCGCCTGCAGCTCCCATCATCCATCCCTGTACATACAACCCTCATCATCCACTGGTGGAGCGCCTGCAGCTCCCATCATCCATCCCTGTATATACAACCCTCATCATCCACTGGTGGAGCGCCTGCAGATCCCATCATTCATCCCTGTATATACAACCCTCATCATCCACTGGTGGAGCGCCTGCAGCTCCCATCATCCATCCCTGTACATACAACCCTCATCATCCACTGGTGGAGCGCCTGCAGATCCCATCATCCATCCCTGTACATACAACCCTCATCATCCACTGGTGGAGCGCCTGCAGCTCCCATCATCCATCCCTGTACATACAACCCTCATCATCCACTGGTGGAGCGCCTGCAGATCCCATCATTCATCCCTGTATATACAACCATCATCATCCATCCCTGTATTTCATCCCTCACATATATGACGCTTTCTATCCCCGTCTCCCATGAGGCTGAGCGCGGAGGACAGAAGTGTTGGGGGAGGGTTTCTGTGCCGGAACCTTTGTTGTTAGACGATATTTCCGGGAAACTCCTGATCTGTGAACACTCAGCATGGCTGCGCGGTTGTGGCCAAATCCAAGTCACTAAAGGACCTGGTCCCTCTGCCGACTTGGATTTAGCCGGCTCAGTATAGAGAAAGCTAAATCCCAGTCAGCAGAGGGACCAGGTCCTTTAGTGCAGGGGTCCCCAACTCCAGTCCTCAAGGCCCACCAACATGTCATGTTTTCAGGATTTCCTTAGTCTTGCCCAGGTAATAATTGCATCACCTGTGCAATGCAAAGGAAATCCTGAAAACATGACCTGTTGGTGGGCCTTGAGGACTGGAGTTGGGGACCCCTGCTTTAGTGACTTGGTTTTAGCCTGCTCTATATAAGATGCTAAATCCCAGTAGACAGAAGGACCCTTATTGTATATAGATAGATAGATATGGATCCTGTCATTTTTTTGAGCCGCAGACTAAATATGACATCTGATCACACATTTATTGATATGTGACGATTACACGCACATTTTCCCCTTAATCCCAGTGTGTACAATATTCTGCGCCAATCTCATCCGCGTCCCGTTTTATTTTCTGGTGATCATTTTTGTAGATCACACGACCACAGATTTTTTTCCATGCATGCACCTAGGAGTGTTTTAACCCTCGGGCGATTTTCCGTTTTTTAACATTTTTTTTCCTTCCCATAACTTATTTTTCCATCCACATCGCCGTTGGGATTTTTTTTTTATTTTGGCGGGACGTTATTATTGATACCATTTTGGCGCGGATACCATGTTTTGATCACCTCTTATTTCATTTTATTGCAATGTTGCAGCGACAAAAAAAACGTAATTATGGCGTTTCGAGTTTACTTCTCGTTATGCCGTTTACCAATCAGATTATTTTATATTTTCATTGGTCAGACATTTCTGAACACATCAATTCCCAATTACTTTTTTTTAATGGAGCAAAAGCGATATTTTTTTTCTTATATTTTTATGATATATGACGTAATTTGTAGATCACACAACCACAGGAGTGATTTAACTCTCCGGCGATTTTCATTTTTTTTATATTTTTTTTTTCCTGCCCATAACTTATTTTTCCATCCACATCGCCTTTGGGATTTTTTTTATTTTGGCGGGACGTTCTTATTGATGCCATTTTGGCGCGGATACCATGTTTTGATCACCTCTTATTTCATTTTATTGCAATGTTGCGGCGACCAAAAAAAAGTCATTATGGTGTTTCGAGTTTTTTTCTCGTTATGCCGTTTACTGATCAGATTATTTTACATTTTGATTGGTCAGACCTTTCTGAACACGACAAGTCCCAATTTCCAATTTTTATTTTTTTTTAAATGGAGCAAAAGTGATATTTTTTTATATATTTTTATGATATATGACGTAACTACATCATGCGTTGTGAAGGGGTCAATTCTATAACTATTGGCCAAATGGACCAGGTCCTTCTGCCGACTTGGATTTAGCCGGCTCTCTGTGAGAAAGCTAAATCACGGTCGGCTAAAGGACCAGGTCCCTCTGTGCACTGGCATTTAGCTTTCTCACACAGAGTCGGCTATTTCCAAGTCGGCAGAGGGACCAGGTCCTTTAGCCGACTTGGTTTTAGCCTGCTCTATATAAGAATGCTAAATCCCAGTAGACAGAAGGACCCTTATTGTATATAGATATATATGAATCCTGTCATGTCATTTTTTTTGCAGTAATATTGAGCCGCAGACTAAATATGACATCTGATCACACATTTATTTATATGCGACAATTATACGCAAGAATTTTCCCCTTAATCCCAGTGTGTACAATATTCTGCGCCAATCTCATCTGCGTCCCGTTTTATTTACTGGTGATCATTTTTGTAGATCACACAACCACAATTTTTTTTACATGCATGCACCTAGGAGTGTTTTAACCCTCGGGTGAATTTCCTTTTATTAGAAAAAATTTTTCCTTCCCATAACTTATTTATTTTTCCATCCACATCGCACATGGGAATTTTTTTTATTTTGGCGGGACGTTCTTATTGATGCCATTTTGGCGCGGATACCATGTTTTGATCACCCCTTATTTCATTTTATTGCAATGTTGCGGCGACCCAAAAAAAGTCATTATGGTGTTTCGAGTTTTTTTCTCGTTATGCCGTTTACTGATCAGATTATTTTACATTTTGATTGGTCAGACCTTTCTGAACACTTAAATTCCAAATCTGTGTATTTTTTTAATTGAGCAAAAGCAATATATTTTTTTCTCATATTTCTATGATATATGATGTAACTGCATCATGCGTTGTGAAGGGGTTAATACTATAATTATTGACCAAATGGACCAGGTCCTTCTGCCAACTTGGATTTAGCCTGCCCTCTGTGAGAAAGCTAAATCCCGGTCGGCTAAAGGACCAGGTCCCTGTGAGTGTTTTAATAATAGATCTAGCAGGCTAAAGGACCAGGTCCCTGTGAGTGTTTTAATAATAGATCTAGCAGGCTAAAGGACCAGGTCCCTGTGAGTGTTTTAATAATAGATCTAGCAGGCTAAAGGACCAGGTCCTTCTGCCAGCTTGAATTTAGCCTGCTCTCTGTGAGAAAGCTAAATCCCGGTCGGCTAAAGGACCAGGTCCCTGTGAGTGTTTTAATACTAGATCTAGTAGGTTAAAGGACCAGGTCCTTCTTTCAACTTGGATTTATCCTGGTCTCTGTGAGAAAGCTAAATCCCATTTGGCTAAGGCCTCTTTCACACTTCCCTTTCTTGCAATCTGTCGCAATCCGTAATTTTGGGCAAAAACGGATCCTGCAAATGTGCTCGCAGGATGCGTTTTTTTACCACACGTCGCGTCCGTCATGCTACGGATCCGTCGTGTTTTGGCGGACCGTCGTCACAAAAAAATGTTCAATGTAACGTGTTTTTCTACGTCGCGTCCGCCATTTTCGACCGCGCATGTGCGGCCGAAACTCCGCCCCCTCCTCCCCAGACTGCAGAATGGTCAGCGGATGCGTCAAAAAACTGCATCCGCTGCCCACGTCGTGCAAAACTTTCACAACGTCCGTCGGTACGTCGGCCCGACGCATTGCGACGAAAGATGATCTACTAGATCTAGCAGGCTAAAAGACCAGGTCCTTCTGCCAACTTGAATTTAGCCTGCTCACTGTGAGAAAGCTAAATCCAAGTGGGATAAAGGACCAGGTCCCTTGAAGTGGTTTAATACCAGACTTAGGCTAGGGTCACATTGCGTTATGTTGTATTGTATATTGGGCGTGCGCTAGCGATTTGAGTGACGGACCGCGAACACTGCTTGCAGCGTTCGCGGTCCGTTCCTCGCTAGCGCAGATCGGGGATCTGCGCTAGCGGGATCGGCTAATGCGATCCCTTTTGGGACGTTGCGTTAGCGCAGTCCATAGCGCTATGCGCTAAACGGACTGCCCTAACGCAATGTGACCCTAGCCTTAGTAAGCTAAAACACCAGGTCCTTCTGCCCACTTAGATTTAGCTTGCTGTATGTAACAAATTCTAGTGGGCAACGCAGTCCAACAGTGATTCACCATCTGATGCACTGTAATGATTCCACTGGTTCACTGTCGGACTTCCGTACTGTAGTGCCCCTGTGTCACGCATGGGGCAGTCCGGCAATCCAACCTACTACAATGTTTCCGCCAGGTTATGCGTATTGCCGGTCACTGTGCTCCTTGAGTTCACCTCAAGTGACAGTTGACAGCTCAGAGGGTTCTGTGATAACCGCAAACTGTAATCTCCAGTGACCTCACAGGTGGTGGCTTCCATGCCACCCTTAGGCCGGCGTCACACTCGGCGTAAGACAATACGGTCCGTAATTTACGGCCGTAATACGCAGAAAAGTCCCCAAAATAGTGGTCTGTATCTCCTCCGTAGGAAGGGTGTGTCAGCGTATTTTGCGCATGGCATCCTCCGTATGTAATCCGTATGGCATCCGTACTGCAAGATTTTCTCGCAGGCTTGCAAAACCGACATATGGACATACAATGGATCTATGTGCTCAAAAAATCGTAACAACATATATACTGTCTATATATATATATATATATATATATATATATATATATATATATATATATATATATATATATATATATATATTAGATTGTGGCCCGATTCTAACGCATCGGGTATTCTAGAATATGCATGCCCCCGTAGTATATGGACAATGTTGATTCCAGAATTCGCGGCAGACTGTGCCCGTCGCTGATTGGTCGAGGCAACCTTTATGACATCATCGTCGCCATGGCAACCATTATGACATCATCGTCGCTGTGCCCGTTGATGATTGGTCGAGGCCTGGCGGCCTTGACCAATCAGAGACGCGGGATTTCCAGGACAGACAGACAGACAGACAGACAGACGGAAAAACCCTTAGGCAATTATATATATAGATATCTATAATATAACGCTGGGAGCGTCACTCTGTCCGAAGCCTTTATAGACTGCGCAAGCGCCGGCGCAGTCTGGGCCTCACAGAGTGACGCTCCCGGGAGATCGCGGTATGCGTTAACACTGAACGCACCCTGCGATCTCCACCGGAGAGTCAGGGACCGCCAGGAGGGTGATTATCGGCTATATTCACCTGTCCCGTTCCACCGCTGCACGCCGCCATCTTCCTGGTCCTCGGCCTGTGACCTTCAGTTCAGAGGGCGCGATGACGCGCTTAATGCGCGCCGGCGCCACCCTCTGACTGAACAGTCACAGCCAGAGGACCGGGAAGATGGCGGCACGCAGCGGTGGAACGGAGGATAGGTGAATATAGTAAGTGCTGGGGGGCCTGAGCTGGCGGCGATACCGGCACCTGACCCCCACAGCGCGCCGGTGTCCCCGCCTGCTCAGGCCCCCCAGCACTCGGCGTCGAGCGGGTCAGAGGCAGCAGGGCCGAGCGGGTCAGAGGCAGCGGGGCCGAGCGGGTCAGAGGCAGCGGGGCCGAGCGGGTCAGAGGCAGCGGGCCGAGCGGGTCAGAGCAGAGTGTGGCAGATGTAGCAGGCAGGGTGTGGCAGATGTAGCAGAGCAGAGTGTGGCAAACGTAGCAGAGCAGAATGTGGCAGATGTAGCAGAGCTGAGTGTGGCAGGATGGGAGCAGCCCATGTCAGAATGGGGGCGCAGGATGGAGCAGCACATGACAGGATGGGGACGCAGGATGGAGCAGCACATGACAGGATGGAGACGCAGGATGGGAGCAGCACATGACAGGATGGGGGCGCAGGATGGAGCAGCACATACCAGGATGGAGACCATATACCAATATAAATGCTCGCCACCCGGGCGTAGAACGGGTTCAATAGCTAGTATATGTATATATATATATATATATATATATATATGTCAGTAGACACATATATGTATATATATTAATATTTCATCCAGCGCGAGATAGCAAAAGCCGGCAATTGAATTACCGGCTTTAAAGCTATCTCCTTCCTAAACCCGACATGATATGAGACATGGTTTACATACAGTAAACCATCGCATATCCCCATTTTTTTGCATATTCCACACTACTAATGCTAGTAGTGTGTATGTGCAAAATTTGGGCGCTCTAGCTATTAAAGGGTTAAATGGTGGAAAAAATTGGCGTGGGCTCCCGTGCAATTTTCTCCGCCAGAGTAGTAAAGCCAGTGACTGAGGGCAGATATTAATAGCCTGGAGAGGGTCCATGGGTATTGGCCCCCCTGGCTAAAAACATCTGCCCCCAGAAAAGGCACATCTGGAAGATGCGCCTATTCTGGCACTTGGCCACTCTCTTCCCACTCCCGTGTAGCAGTGGGATATGGGGTAATGAAGGGTTAATGTCACCTTGCTATTGTAAGGTGACATTAAGCCAGATTAATAATGGAGAGGCTTCAATTATGACACCTATCCATTATTAATCCAATTGTATGAAATGGTTAAAAAACACACACACACACACACACACATTATTACAAAGTCTTTTAATGAAATACAAACACAGGATGTTGGAATATTTTATTATCCTGGTAATCCACCTGAAGACCCTCGCTCTGTAACAAAGGAAAAATAAAAAAAACAATATCTCATACCTTCTGATGATCTGTCACGTCCCACGATGTAAATCCATCTGAAGGGGTTAAAATATTTTACAGGCAGGAGCTCTGCTATAATGCAGCTGTGCTCCTGCCTGTAAAACCCCAGCGAATGAATGGAAAGTAGGTCAATGACCTGTAGTTTCTCCATTCGCGGTGATGCGCCCTCTGCTGGTTGTCCTCATAAGACCTCGAGGCTGGGAAAATATTCTGAAAATTTCCCATGCTCGAGATCATATGAGGACAACCAGCAGAAGTGTCTATCAACCATATCCTCCTTCTTCACCTCTCGCTTCCTAAAACTCAATGTAGACAATACCGAACTCATCATCTTTCCTCCATCTCGCGTATCCCCCCTACCTGATCTATCTATTATGGTAAGCGGCATCACGCTCTCTCCCACACCTGAAATCCACTGCCTCGCGGATGGGAAAATATTCTGAAAAGTTCCCAGGCTCGAGTTCATATGAGGACATCCAGCAGAGGGCGCATCACCGCGACTTGAGGTAACTACAGGTCATTCCCCTACATTCCATTAATTCCCCGGGTTTTTACAGCCACGAGCACAGCTGCATTAGCAGAGCTACTGGGTGTAAAATGATTTAACCCCTTCAGATGGATTTAAAGCGTGGGACAAAACTGAACGACGGAAGGTATGGAATATTGTTGTTTGTTTTGTTTAACTTTGTTTCAGGTGACAAGTGTCTTCAGGTGGATTAAGAGTATAATAAAATACTAAAACAACCTGTGTCTTTATTTCATTAAAATTCTTTGCATTAATGTGTGTGTTTTATTAACCATTTCATACAATTGGATTAATAATGGATAGGTGTCATAATTGAAGCCTCTCCATTATTAATCTGGCTTAATGTCACCTTACAATAGCAAGGTGACATTAACCCTTCATTACCCCATATCCCACCGCTACACGGGAGTGGGAAGAGAGAGGCTACATGCCAGAATAGGCGCATCTTCCAGATGTACCTTTTCTGGGGTGGCTGGGGGCAGATGTTTTAAGCTTGGAGGGGGGGGGTGGCAATAACCATGGTCCCTCTCCAGGCTATTAATATCTGCCCTCAGTCACTGGCTTTCCCACTCTGGCGGAGAAAATTGCGTGGGAGCCCACGACAATGTTTTCCGCGATTTTACCCTTTAATAGATAGAGCCCCCAAATTTTACACCAAGACACTTCTTACATTACTAAAGAGGAATATGTAATAAAAGAAGAGATATGAGATGGTTTACTGTATGTAACCATGTCTCATATCATGTCGGGTTGGGGAAGGAGATAGGAAAATCCAGCAATTGAATTACCGGCTTTTCTGCTATCTAGCGCTGCATGGAATATTAATATATATATATATATGTGTGTGTGTGTCTCACTGACATATATATATATATATATATATATATATCCCTATACTATGTATAGACATTTATTTTAGCTATTCTATTCTAACCTGTCAGTGAGATTTAACTGTGCACCGCACTGATAAAGTCAGAAGAAAATCACTGCACTCATTTGGTTTTCAAAAGCATAAACAAGTAAGTTTATTTGATTTGAATCGGTGAAAAGATATTTAGGCGAATTGACGTTTCGGCCAACCCGTGGCCTTGTTCACAATATCGCTGTAATAAGTAAAGAACAAAACAGTATTACAAACAAGTAAATATATACATATATACAATTATACATAGGGGCAAAAATCCATATCATGTAGCTGCCTTTGATCAGACATATTCTGTAAAGATAAGTACTAAAAGATCGTGCTGTACGATGCCGGGAAGTTCCAAGGAGAAAATATATTGAAGTATCGCTAAACATTATTGGAGGAAGAACATACCCTGTTGGAACTCTGCTGCATATAGAGAAGGACCCTTTACTTTTTGATGAGTCAGAAAGAGTGATATGGCAATATAACCTGAAAAGAACAACATAGCGTGAGGTAACAGCTAAAATCCTATGTCCACCAGGTAGAGGACCTGAACAAACCTCATAGGGTTATATAGTAGTACAAATAATGACTAGATAGTATAGTGTTCTCTTCCTAGTGCCTGGATACAACAATCCCAAGTGAATGGCATAAAATGGAGATACTGACCCAGTTAGTATGCAAGATAGCGTATGCCCCTGCACAAAAGCCGTATCTGCGGCTGGAACGAAACTTGTGGCTGAAATATATGCACATATATATGAGAATGAGGCACAACTGTATATATTGACTTGACTGTGAAACATACAAAGTCATGGTAATACCTGTCCTGTAGGTGAAATGAGCAACAAATTCGTCCTGTATATTTTGACGCGTCCCCCAGGGAACATAAAGGTATAGTGCTGTGGGCAGAGCAGAAGGGAGGATACATGTGGGGTCATGTCTTATATAGGGGATAGTAACCAAGCACATGCGTGTCATAAATAGGTACCTGTGTTAAGTATGCATATAGAGGACCACATATGTTCTGGCAAATATCCGTAGAGGTAACCTCCCTGTGTGCTAGGGTATGTTGCCAGTGGATAGAGGAAAACCTTCCCTATTGGAAAAGATAGTAGTTCAGTCTAAAATAACTTAACCTAGTGGTGCAAAACTTATCTGCTGATAGCGCTGGAGTCTCACGTTTCTGTTGTTCGTGCAGGCAAGGGGCAAGCGTTGGTGGCGTAGTGGAGGAGGCCGACACAGTCCTGTGTCTTGGCAGTGGAGCGGCTCAGTTTAATGCATGGTGCCCGGCGTTTTATCAGATACCCCAGCCGGTCATGTGACCGGAAGTTCCAGGGGACGCCGGCGCCTGCGCAGGAGACACTCACACTGCTGTGTGAGTCGGCAGATCGGCGCTTGCGCACACGGCCCCATATCCGGAGCTTGTGTACAGCGCTTGCGTAAGGGACAAAAACGGCGCCTGCGTACATCTAACCCGGCAGAGCGTTGTGTTGACTACAGAGAGGCGGCGGTGCTGCGGTACACCGCACTGAATTGCCGGCTTTTCTATAGAACACCGCTGCGTATTTCTCGCAAGTCACACTGTTGGTCCGTGTGTAATCCGTATTTTTCTCGCCCCCATAGACTTTCATTGTCGATTTTTTTTTGCGCAATACGCTGACAAACGCAGCATGCTGCGATTTTCTACGGCCGTAAAAGACCATATAATACGGATCTATAAAATACGGCAGATAGGAGCTTGGCCATAGAGAATCATTGTACCGTGTGCAATCCGTATTTTCTACACCTCTCATACATTCGTAAAACTCGCTAGTGTGACGCCGGCCTAACTCTCGACTCTGCCCTGTCCATCAAACCGCATGTTCAAACTCTTGCCACCTCCTGTCGCCTCCAACTCAAACATATTGCCAGAATCCGTCCCTTCCTCTGCCCTCAATCTACTAAAACGCTTGTGCATGCCCTCATCATCTCTCGCCTCGACTACTGCAACACCCTCCTCTGTGGCCTCCCTGCTAACTCTCTTGCACCACTCCAGTCTGTCCTCAACTCTGCTGCCCGGCTAATCCACCTCTCTCCTCCCCTCTGCAAATCCCTCCACTGGCTCCCAATTCCCCAACGAATCCAATTCAAACTACTAACACTCACCTACAAAGCCATCCACAACCTGTCCCCTCCCTATATCTCTGAACTATTCTCCCAATATCTTCCCTCACGTAATCTTCGATCCTCCCAAGAACCTCCTACTCTCCTCCACACTTATTCATTCCTCACACAACCGCCTCCAAGATTTCTCCCCAATATCCCCCATCCTCTGGAATTCAACACCTCAGCACGTCTGATTAGCCACCAGTGCCACCACCCTCGGATCCTTCAGACAGAACCTGAAAACCCATCTCTTCAGGAAAGCCTACAGCCTGCAATAACCATTCTGCCGCCTCCCCACCACCAGAGCTGCTGCACCCCCGACCTTCTGTCTCTTCCCCATTATCCCATAGAACATAAATCCGCAAGGACAGGGTCCTCTCCCCTCTGTACCCGTCTGTCATTGTAAATTTGTTCACTGTAAATGATATCTATAACCCTGTATGTAACCCCTTTCTCATGTACAGCACCATGGAATTAATTATGCTATATAAATAATAATAATTCATGCCAGGCTGCCCAGAGGCAAAGACAAACTGTCCTCTGTGGGAGGTGTATGGTCTATGTCCTCCCTGCCATGCTCCAGTGATGCCCGTGAGCTACTTTGAGTGCCACCCTGTTGTGTTCACGACATGGTGAAGTGTTGTTCCACAGAGCTACTCGCCCGTGCGTGCTGCAGCTGAAACTCCAGTATTGCTTCTGCTCGCACAGCCTCTACAGCGTATTCACCTTTTGAGTTCCACCTTGTTGATGTCACATATGAGGCGCTGATCGAGAAGGTAGAAGTGAAGCTGCAGCGCAGACCGTCGAGCAGCTGCAGGGTGTGAACGCCATAATCGTGCACAGACGACCTCTCACATATGGTAATTTTTAAGAAAGATTTGCACCACCAAACTTGACTTGTGTGCCAGGCAAGGGATGTGGTCAAACCAGCTAGGCCTAGAGCTGTTACCAGATTCCGCCCGTTATTGCACATCACCAGGTCTGGATTTAGGTCCAGCGGCACCAACCACTCATCAGTCTCGTTTATTCCTTGTCCACAGCTCTTGCGCAGTATGGAACTTGTCCCCCAAAATGATGAGTTTGAGAACAGCCTACTGTCTTTCCCCCCTGGCTGTGTTGAAGTTGCAGGTGCTAGTCTTACTGCTAGGTGATGGAGTAAGTGGAGTAGGCCACATGGGCAGAGCAATGTCCAACAATAGATGTAGGACATGCGCTTGGACGCCTTCCTCCTCTGTCCCAGCTGCCACATTTACCCAGTGTGCAGATAGGGAGATGTAACGTCCCTGCCAATACTTACTGGTCCACGTATCGGTAGTTATCTGGACCGTGCCACTGATGGCGTTGCACAGTGCACACCTGATTTTGGTTGCAACATGTGTGTGCTGGGCAGGGATGGCCAACTTGAAACATTAGTGGTGGATGAGAGCCACGTACTTCGCAACAGCCACCACCATCTTTTTTTTAAATGGTTTTTCTCCATCAGCTGGAATGGCAGTGTTTCAAAGGCCAGGAATTGGTAAATGCTGTTATTCAGGACCAGGGCCTGTGGGCGGGTAGTGGGGTATTTCCTCTTTATGGGGTTTGGGTGATGGAGAGATGAACACTTCCATGGGACAGGGTGGAGATGCTTGGTGACACTGCTGGTGGTGGTGCGGTCACATCCTGTCTTTGCGGGTAGGCTGTTGCTCGTGAGCTGGATGAAGAGGTCAAGACCGCAGCAGAAGAGGGAGCAGGAGGAAAGCTCACATCTGTCATGTTTTTTAAGGTGTCTACTCTACTGCAGCTCGTACTTAGAACTCAGATGCAGGTGGTGCTCAGGTTAAGAAAATGTTAAAAAAAAAAAAAAAATCAGAAGAGACTGCTTCATGACTTTGGGCTGATACTGCTTGGCCGATTTGCAAGGGGGTGAGGTGGTAGAAAGATGCCCACGGTCCTCAGGTGAAAACTGCGCTTTCAGCAGTGGACCCATTGGAAGGAACTAGAGGCGCTCTCAGCCATCCAAACACCGTCTGCACATGTTCTTGCCTCACAATCCATCCAGCGGTGCTCATGCCTAGGATATGGTGCACAACATCCCGTGGACTGCATGCACCAGAGGAACGTGTTTCATGTAGACACGTAACGGGCCAGATCAACTATGTCACCTCCACCACAACCTTCATTTGATGCTCTCCTCATGTCACTCCCCCAACAATAATTCCCAGTAGAGAAGAGGCTGAATTAGGGCACTCTGAACCATGCTTCATTACTGGCAGCATGCATCAGGTTATTACAGCATGCTGCACAAGGGTGGTAAATAAACAGTATATGGTAATTGTCTAAATTTTTCTATTAAAAAAAATAAATAAATTTTAAAATTTGAGAATCATTAGTGGTTGATACCCTTTTACAGGAGAAGTGTAACAATGATTGCAGCCAGCGTCTTGGGAGTCTCCTCCGGTCTTTATCTGGCTCAGTATAGGAGGAGGCTGACAGCAGTGGATACAGAAAGCGCTGCCGCCCTCATCCAGAACGGATCCACGATTTGTTCCCACTTCTCATTGGTGTATTAGCCCAGTTTTTATTAATCTTACAGGACCATTTCCAGTTTTCCATGTTACAGAATTGTATCTTTATAAATGTCGCACTGATGGGCCGTACGGCATCCTATGTTTTCTGCTCACACCCATCTGATCTCAGTCACATTGCAGCTGAATACAGATCTGCCCGGCCTGATAGAAGAACATTGCTCTGAGGGCAGCCGACATTTACAGGATTGCCCTCATCTCATTTTTATGCTAACAAAAGCGAGATAAAATGTGAAGAGTCACATATTATACAGAACTGGCCATAAATAAGACAAGTGATGCAGAACTATCAATATGGGAGCGGGAAACAGTTGTGGCCAGAAATATTGCAGCAGTTCATAGATGAGGAGGGTGAGGTTTTATTGTCCTGTGATTTAGGTCCGATCCAGGGTTGTGAAGTCTCCAGGAGGTCTGAGGGGAACATTCCTTAATTGATAGAGCAAGACAAATACATTCGACATATTCATTCCAGCTGTGTCACAGGTCGTCAGAATTTTGTAAACCATTAGTACAAAAAAATTAAAATGTGAATATTGCCTAACATTCCAGAGATACATTATTCCTCTGGAAAATGTCACAGCCAGTCCCATCAGTACCAGCAGCAGTGAAACCCTCATAGAAAACCAGCTTATGTATTTTAAAGAAAAAACAATTATGGACTTAAAAAAAAAAACAAAAAAAAAAAACATACAGCTAGTCCGGCTGTATGGGCTACATGGAAGTGCGGGTCTGGTCTACTGGTGAGGACGTCCCTACAGATCGTTTCCCCAATAACCTGCAATGTGTAACTCAGCCTGATACAGATCCAACTGCGTTACCCTCCACTAATACCACCCAGCGCTTAAGAATTATAGAAATGAAAAGCCGGATTACGTACCGGTAATGCTCTTTTAATGAGTCCACGACAGCACCCCACATGAGAGAGAGGGATCCGCCCATAGGAACAGGAAACCTACAGAATAAAAGGAGGCGGTCCCCTCTCCTCCTCAGTTTAGTTACAGAGTATAAAAAGGGAACCGCAAAAGTGTTAGTATTCATTCTTATTCAGTCACATAAATTTCTTAACTCTATACAACCATTATTTGTGACCTTAAAGGAAAGAGCTGTGCATAATTTAGGGAGGGTAATACATGGGTGCTGTCGTGGACTCATTAAAAGAGCATTACCGGTACGTAATCCGGCTTTTTACCCTTCGCCACGACAGCACCCCACATGAGAGATTTTCAGAGAGTCATTATTTGGGTGGGATTACTGTATTAAGAACAGCTCTACCAAAGGTCAGATCAGAAGACGTGGACAGATCAAGTCTATAATGGTTGTAGAAGGTAGAAGGTGTAGACCAAGTTGCAGCCTTACATATTAAATGGATCGGTACATCTGCTTGTTCCGCCCAGGAGGAAGCCATGGCTCGTGTTGAGTGCGCTTTTATACCCACTGGAGGAATCTCGCCTTTTGACGTATAGGCCAAGCAGATAGCATCTCTGATCCACCGAGATATGGTAGCTCTCGTGACCCCATGTCCTTTCTTGTGGCCCTGAAAGGAGATAAACAGAGCCCTACTCTCCCTCCATGTCTGACACCTTTCTATATAAGTCAGGATGGCTCTTCTGACATCTAAGGTGTGGAACTTATGTTGTTCTGGAGTTACAGGTGAATCAAAAAAGGAAGGGAGAAATATTTCTTGTGACCTGTGGTAGGTGGACGCTACCTTAGGGAGGTATGAGGGGTCTGGTTTCAGGACTATCCGATCATGAAATATCAGTAAGAAAGGTGGGTCTACTGATAGGGCCTGGATGTCACTAACCCGTCTAGCTGAGGTTAGGGCTACTAGTAAGGCTACTTTATATGTTAGGATTTTTAAAGGTATTAAATCTAATGGTTCAAATGGAGAGCTTGTTAAGGCCTCTAATACTAGATTTAAATCCCACGGAGGTAGACGGGGAATATGGACCGGTTTACTACGTTCACAAGATTTTATGAATCTGGAGATCCACCTATTAGCTGCTATATTGCATCCATATAGGGCTCCTAATGCCGAGACCTGAACTCTTAAGGTATTTACAGATAGTCCTAACTCTCGGCCTTTTTGCAAGAACTCTAGGATAGGTGTGAGTGGAACTTGCTTAGTGAACGGTACCGTGTAGAAGTCTAAAAATTTATTCCATACCCTACTATATATTAGGGTGGTAGATCTTTTCCTGCTCAATAAGAGGGTGTTTACTAGTTCTGTTGAGAACCCTCTGGAACTTAATAGTTGCCTCTCAAATTCCACGCCGTCAAGTGAAGACCTTTCACTTGCGGGTGGAAAAAGGGGCCTCCTTGTCTGATGGGAGAATCCAAGGATCGCATAGGCACATGGTCTGGAGACAAGAGAACCATGGTCTTTTCGGCCAGAATGGTGCAATGAGGATTACTCTTGCCTGTTCCCTCCTGATCTTTCTGATCACTAGAGGAATCAGAGACATTGGAGGAAAGGCATATGCCAGTCTGAACCGCCAAGGATGGTGGAGAGAGTCCAACATATCTGGGTGATCCCTGGTGTTCAGGGAAGCGAACCTTTGTACTTGCCGGTTGTCTCTTGTGGCAAATAGGTCGATTTGTGGTATCCCCCATGCTTCTGTTATCCTTCTGAATATGGATTTGTTTAAGGTCCATTCTCCTTGACGCAACTCGTTTCTGCTGAGGTAGTCTGCCCTGATGTTCTCTACACCTTTGATGTGCAGGGCTGTTAAGGATGTTAGATGAGCCTCTGCCAGCTGAAAGATGTTTGCAGCTATGGTCATCAGACTTCCTGACTTTGTACCACCCTGACGGTTCAAGTATGCCACTGCGGTGGAATTGTCTGAGTAAATTCTTACATTTGTTCCATGAATCTGCGGAAGAAAATGATATAAGGCACATTCTATTGCTTTTAACTCCTTCCAGTTGGAGGAACATATTAATTCTGTCTGATCCCAAGTATTTTGGGCCAGATTGTCTTCCATATGTGCTCCCCACCCAATAGGGCTGGCGTCGGTGGTAATTATTTTAGACGGGTCTATTATCCATGGCACACCCCGTGATAGGTGGTCCATGTCTAGCCACCAGGATAGTGATTCTAAGACATTACTGGAAAGAGTTATTCTACTTTCTAGATAACCGTCTTTCCCCTGAGCCGACAATACTTCATACTGCAATTGACGGGTATGGAATTGTGCCCAAGGTACAGCAGGGATACATGATGATAATGACCCCAGTAAGGACATGGCCTTTCTTAGTGTCATGTAGGGTTTGCGTATTGCGTCTGATACCTTTGATTGTATAGTCAACCTCTTTGACTGAGGAAGAAAGCATTTCTGACTTACGGAGTCTAGCTGGATTCCTAGAAATGTCTGAACGGTTTCTGGATTCAGCCGAGATTTTTCGAAGTTGACGATCCAACCTAACTCCTGTAGGGACGAGATCGTATTAGATAAACGAGTTTTACATTGAAGTGCAGAGCTTCCTACCACTAGAAAGTCATCTAGGTAGGGTATTATCAAGGTATCTCGTTGGCGTAAATGAGCCATCACTTCTAGTATCACCTTAGTGAAGACGCGGGGAGCCATAGAAAGCCCAAATGGCATTGCAACATACTGAAAGTGACGAACCTTTCCCTCCAGGGTGACTGCTACCCTTAGGTACTGCTGATGTTCGGCATGTATGGGAAGATGGTAATAGGCGTCCTTTAAGTCTATTCCGGCCATGACACACCTAGGTGTGAAGGATTACCCCTTCCTACCACGTCACCAATCCGTGACGTCACTACACAGGCACAGCTCTCCGGCGCCCCCTTTGTCTCTCAGGCCAGTAAAGGGACTGCACCTAGAGCAAATGGCCGCCGGGGAGACTGCCCTGTTACCCACCCTGGGTATTCTAAGATTCGCAATCAGAGTAAAAGGATCAGCCCAAAATTAATTTATGATTTAATTGCCTTAAGGGCGCACTAGATAATTACAAGAAATATACAATCACAATATATCAAGAGTTACAGTCAGAGTACAATATAACAACAATAATACAAGGCTTAAAGGTATAAAGCTGGAGGTCAATTTACCAGGTTGAAGGTCGCTTGTGGAAGCCGGGGGGCATAGCCTTCCGCAGGTCCAAAACTTAGTTGCCGAGCAGCCCCCAGAAAGCATGTGCTTGCCCCCCTCTGGCTGGCATACCCTGTTCCTTAAGATGTCATCATCATCATCTTCTTCTGTGGAGTGAGCCCCTCCCAGTGACCTCAGCGTCTTCTTATACCTGGCTGAGCCCCCCTGCCTGCAGCTGGGTGGGCTTAGCAATCTCCACCCCCTCTGTCTCCCTGCAAGATTTATTCCAATATCTAATAAATGGGATAACTTCTCTCAGGATGATCGGATCAGCACACGGGCAGTACCAGCGCCTGTGGTTTGTTCTGCCGGTCGTACTGGGATCAAACCTGGACCCATTCGGTCCCTGTGGGAGGCTGATCCCTATATCTCGGGTTTCAGACCTCCCACCGCCACGGGAATCGCACTATTAGATGCACCATTTCTTTAGGGTAAGGAGAATATTTTTTATGAGCCTGTACCTCGGACGATGCGTCCATAATTCACAATTCCATGTTGGAGACGGTTTGGCTGGGCTGCCATAATAGATGTGTATCCAGTGGCCACTTGGCATGCGTGTTTTAATTAAGCCCCCAAGCATTTCCAAGCCCCCTGGTGGCATGGTTTCCTCATGGGGCTTTGAACTACCGTCTACAGTTTACACTGAGCTCAGCTCGTTAGCATACTAATAGGAACTCTATTCATTAGCAAAGGTGGGGGCCAGGAGCACTCCTGTGTCCAGGAGACAAAATGGAGTCACGCCAATCTGATAGCATGCCTGTTCCAAGATGGCGGCTGTTCCCTCATCACACCTCCCTGCTGTAGAGGGCGCTAGGGGGCATCACATTCCTGTGTTCCCCCATGCGCCCTTCCACACCTTCTCCTTGCCGGGACAACCCATCAGCATTACCATGGTCTCTGCCACTTTCTCCCTGAGCCTGTCCCTGCCTCCTCCTCTCTGAGGCTGACTCTGTCCCTCCTCTCTCTCTCTGAGGCTGTCTCTGCCCCCTCCTCTCTCTGAGGCTGACTCTGTCTCCCCCCCTGTCTCTCTCTGAGGCTGTCTCGGCCTCCTCTCTCTCTCTGAGGCTGTCCCTGCCTCCCCCTCTGTCTCTCTCCGAGGCTGTCTCCGCCCCCTCCTCTCTCTCTCTGAGGCTGTCTCTGCCCCCTCCTCCTTCTTTCTCTGAGGCTGTCTCTGCCCCCTCCTCTCTCTCTCTGAGGCTCTCTGCCCCCTCCTCCTTCTCTCTCTGAGGCTGTCCCTGCCTCCTCCTTTCTCTCTCTGAGGCTGTCTCTGCCCCCTCCTCCGTCTTTCTCTGAGGCTGTCTCTGCCCCCTCCTCTCTCTCTCTCTGAGGCTGCCTCCGCCTCCTCCGCTGTCTCTCTCTGAGGCTGTCTCGGCCTCCTCCTCTCTCTCTCTGAGGCTGTCTCTGCCCCCTCCTCCTTCTTTCTCTGAGGCTGTCTCTGCCCCCTCCTCTCTCTCTCTGAGGCTGCCTCCGCCTCCTCCGCTGTCTCTCTCTGAGGCTGTCTCGGCCTCCTCCTCTCTCTCTCTGAGGCTGTCCCTGCCTCCCCCTCTGTCTCTCTCCAAGGCTGTCTCCGCCCCCTCCTCTCTCTCTCTGAGGCTGTCTCTGCCCCCTCCTCCTTCTTTCTCTGAGGCTGTCTCTGCCCCCTCCTCTCTCTCTCTGAGGCTGTGTCTGCCCCCTCCTCCTTCTCTCTCTGAGGCTGTCCCTGCCTCCTCCTTTCTCTCTCTGAGGCTGTCTCCTCCCCTGTCTCTCTCTGAGGCTGGCTCTGCCTCCTCCCCTCTCTTCCTGAGGCTGTCTCCGCCTCCTCCTCTGTCTCTCTCTGAGGCTGTCTCTGCCTCATCCTTTCTCTCTCTGAGGCTGTCTCTGCCCCCTCCTCCTTCTCTCTCTGAGGCTGTCCCTGCCTCCTCCTTTCTCTCTCTGAGGTTGTCTCCTCCCCTGTCTCTCTCTGAGGCTGTCTCTGCCTCATCCTTTCTCTCTCTGAGGCTGTCTCTGCCCCCTCCTCCTCTCTCTGAGGCTGTCTCTGCCTCCTCCTCTCTCTCTCTGAGGCTGTCTCTGCCCCCTCCTCCTCTTCCTGAGGCTGTCTCTGCCTCCTCCCCTCTCTTCCTGAGGCTGTCTCCGCCTCCTCCTCTGTCTCTCTCTGAGGCTGTCTCCGCCCCCTCCTCTCTCTCTCTGAGGCTGTCTCTGCCCCCTCCTCCCTCTCTCTCTGAGGCTGTCTCTGCCCCCTCCCCTCTCTCTCTGAGGCTGCCTCTGCCCCCTCCTCCTTCTCCCTCCGGGAGGTTGCACACTGGGTGGGCACAAGCCTCCCGCTCATGATGTGCTTTCATCATGTTCACGTGGAAGGCCTTCCTCCTTCCACGGGCGTGGTCCAGGGTGACCAGATAGGTGACGGCGTTGAGCGGCTGGTGCACGAGGTATGGACCCTCCCAGGCTGCCTGAAGCTTGTTTTGTGGGACGGGGACCAGTACCCACACCTTTTGACCCACCTGGTAGGTCCTCTCACAAGCATTCTGGTCGTACCACCGCTTCTGGTCAGCTTGGGCCTGGGCCATATTGTCATGCACCAGCTGCGTCAAGGCCGTCATTCTGTCCCGGAAGCGCACAACATACTCAATGGCCGACACTCCAGGGGTGGCCAAATCTCCTTCCCACGCTTCCTTCACCAGAGCAAGGGGCCCCCGTACACGTCGCCCATACAGGAGCTCAAAGGGGGAGAACCCCGTTGAGGCCTGTGGAACCTCCCGGTAGGCAAATAGAAGGTGTGGGAGATACCGCTCCCAATCTCTCCCGTGGGAGTCGACCAACATCTTAAGCATCTGCTTTAAGGTGCCGTTGAACCGCTCACACAGGCCATTGGTCTGTGGGTGATACGGGCTGGCTACCAGATGTTGCACCTGGATCTGCTTACAGAGAGACTCCATCAGCTGGGACATGAACTGGGTCCCTCGGTCGGTGAGCATTTCCTGGGGAAACCCCACTCTGGAGAAGATCTCCAGTAAGGCAGTGGCCACTTTGTCAGCCCGAATGGATGACAAAGCGACCGCCTCCGGGTACCGAGTGGCATAGTCCACTACCGTTAATATGAAGCATTTCCCGGAGCGACTGGGAGTGGACAGAGGTCCAATGAGATCCACAGCTACCCTCGAGAAAGGCTCTTCAATGATGGGCAGAGTTACCAGTGGGGCTTTGGGGCGCCGCCCCGCCTTCCCCACCCTCTGGCAGGTGTCACACGAACGGCAGTAGGCAATTACCTCGGTCCTCATTCCAGGCCAGTAGAAATGCTGCGCTAGCCTGGCCCTGGTCTTAGCGATCCCTAGGTGTCCGGCCATGGGAATCTCGTGGGCTATCCGCAACAATTCCGCCCTGAACGGATAGGGTACCACTAACTGTCGGTCCCTGGGCCACGCCTCCGGTGAACCCTGCTGGACCGATACCCGGTACAGCCGTCCCTGGTCCCAGACCACCCGCTCGCGGTCTGACTCCCCAGGAGGCTGTGCCGCCTGCTCCTTGAGAGCTTTCAGGCTACCGTCGGCTTCCAACGCTGCCTGAAATCCCTGACTCGATGTGGCGAGAATGGACGACACCGCCACATCCGCTGTCAGCTCCCCGGGATCTGTCTCCTGGCCGCTGTCTGACTCGGCAGCCACTTGGTCAGAGAGGGGGAAGCCGTCGGACCTCTGCAAGGCTCCTTGGGCTCCGGCGCTCCCACTCCGGGTGACAGCGGCCACGACCGCTGTGCCCATGGGTAGCACCTGCTTCCCCCCGGCCCCTGACCAAGTCGCCGGGTCAGGCAGACTTTCCTGCCCTCCTGACATCCCGGGGGTGGGGAACTCCTGCCCTGGGGTCTTACCTGGTGGCTCCTCTCCCGGGACGCCTCCTCCCCCCATGGCCTGTTCCTCTTCCTGCAGGGGCCCTAGACTCAGCAGGCTGGATTCACTTAGGGGCCCTACACTGCCCGTAGCAGCCCCTCCCTCCACCTCTGAGCTCTCCCCTACAGTCTCCTCAGGTTTCACTCCCTCCCCCACTGTTGGAGGCACATTCAACACATCAACATTCACAGTAGAGTCATGACATTCTTGGGGAGCCGAACTTGGGGGTTCAGTGGCCACATACTGAGACACTAGCCGCCCCAAATCGGTCCCAAGTAATACATTAGCAGGAATATTTGACGTTACTCCCACCTCCCGCATTCCCCTCCCGGCGCCCCAGTCCAAAAACACCTTTGCGACAGGCAGCGCCGGTTCCACGCCTCCAATTCCGGAGACGGAAAGGGTTTTCCCCGGTACCAAGTCTTGAGGGGACACCACCTCAGGACGTACTAGGGTTTGTTCAGCGCCTGTGTCCCGCAGTCCCATGACCGCTGAGCGGCCGATAGTGACGGGTTGGTAATTGTCCAGGGACCTCCCACCACCCCCTCCCACACATAAAACAGTGGACGGTTTCGGGGACATGGATGGGGCCTTAAGACGCTGGGGACATGCTGTCTTGAAGTGCCCCAGCTGGTTGCAGTGATGACAACGTCTGGGTTCTGCGCCTGGCCTGGAGAGGGCAGCAGGGGGGTACACCCCTTGCACTCTGGGGGCTGGGGAAACAGGGGCAGGATTGGGCTTACCCCCTCTCCAGGTGCTGCTGGCAGGCTTCTTCGGCTCAGGCGCCCTGTTATTGGCATACTCATCTGCCAGGGCGGCTGTAGCGGAAGCCCCCTTCGGTTTCCGGTCACGGAGGAACTGCTGGAGGTCCTCTGGGCAGTTCCACAAGAACTGCTCCATGACGAACAGTTCCTGGACCTCCTGGCGGGTGGTGAGCGCTAGACCCGAGGTCCAGTGCTCTGCAGCTCTCAGCAACGCCCGCATGTGGTCGGTCCAGGTGTCCTTTGGGCCCCGCTGCAGGCTCCGGAACTTCTTGCGGTAGGACTCTGGGGTGAGGTTGTAGTGCTGGATCAGGGCCCGCTTGATGCTGCTGTAGTCCTGCTCCGCCCCGGCAGGTAAGTCCCCCAAAACTTCCAGGGACTTACCCCTCAAACGGGGGGTCAGGTATCTTGCCCACTGATCCGGGGCCAGATGGTGTTGAAGGCAGGTCCTTTCAAAGGCCAGCAAGAAGGAATCCAGGTCTCCATCCTTCTCAAGCAGAGGGAAGTCCTCGGCCCGGACTTTGGAAACCCTGGACTCTGGCGGTGCTGGGGCGTCCAGCGGGAGCCCGCGTTGAGCCATCTCCAGTCGGTGCTGGCGCTCCGCTGCTCTCTCTGCCGCTGCCCGCTCAGCAGCTCTCTCTGCCCGCTCCGCTGCCTCACGGCGTTCTGCACGCTCGGCCTCCGCTGCTTTCTCTGCAGCTGCCATGAGTCTCATATAGGCGTCTTCATTACCCGCCTCGAGACGTGCTACTGCCGCTGCAACAAGGGCCGCTGATGTGGACAGGCTGGGGCGGGTAGGTGGTGGGTAGTCCCTTGCCGGACTAAGCACGGGTGGCTGGCTCCTTGGGGAGTCTGGGCTGAGCTCCCCCTCGCCTGGAACAGTACCGTCCACCACCACCTCCTCATAAGCCATAGCACTGGCCTGCGCCCTCACTGCACTCCTGGTGCCCTCCGCCATCTTTGGAACCTCTGGTTACTGACACAGCTGTACCCCTGACCTTGCACACAACTTATTATATCTACACTCTGACCGTCTAGTGCTGGGCTGACCTTAAGACCCCAGCAGTGAAAGTTACCACTGGTAGTCTTTTAGTGTCTGGGAGTAGGGGTCCCACGCACACTATTACTCTGATCCCACGTACGCTGCCACCACTGTGAAGGATTACCCCTTCCTACCACGTCACCAATCCGTGACGTCACTACACAGGCACAGCTCTCCGGCGCCCCCTTTGTCTCTCAGGCCAGTAAAGGGACTGCACCTAGAGCAAATGGCCGCCGGGGAGACTGCCCTGTTACCCACCCTGGGTATTCTAAGATTCGCAATCAGAGTAAAAGGATCAGCCCAAAATTAATTTATGATTTAATTGCCTTAAGGGCGCACTAGATAATTACAAGAAATATACAATCACAATATATCAAGAGTTACAGTCAGAGTACAATATAACAACAATAATACAAGGCTTAAAGGTATAAAGCTGGAGGTCAATTTACCAGGTTGAAGGTCGCTTGTGGAAGCCGGGGGGCATAGCCTTCCGCAGGTCCAAAACTTAGTTGCCGAGCAGCCCCCAGAAAGCATGTGCTTGCCCCCCTCTGGCTGGCATACCCTGTTCCTTAAGATGTCATCATCATCATCTTCTTCTGTGGAGTGAGCCCCTCCCAGTGACCTCAGCGTCTTCTTATACCTGGCTGAGCCCCCCTGCCTGCAGCTGGGTGGGCTTAGCAATCTCCACCCCCTCTGTCTCCCTGCAAGATTTATTCCAATATCTAATAAATGGGATAACTTCTCTCAGGATGATCGGATCAGCACACGGGCAGTACCAGCGCCTGTGGTTTGTTCTGCCGGTCGTACTGGGATCAAACCTGGACCCATTCGGTCCCTGTGGGAGGCTGATCCCTATATCTCGGGTTTCAGACCTCCCACCGCCACGGGAATCGCACTATTAGATGCACCATTTCTTTAGGGTAAGGAGAATATTTTTTATGAGCCTGTACCTCGGACGATGCGTCCATAATTCACAATTCCATGTTGGAGACGGTTTGGCTGGGCTGCCATAATAGATGTGTATCCAGTGGCCACTTGGCATGCGTGTTTTAATTAAGCCCCCAAGCATTTCCAAGCCCCCTGGTGGCATGGTTTCCTCATGGGGCTTTGAACTACCGTCTACAGTTTACACTGAGCTCAGCTCGTTAGCATACTAATAGGAACTCTATTCATTAGCAAAGGTGGGGGCCAGGAGCACTCCTGTGTCCAGGAGACAAAATGGAGTCACGCCAATCTGATAGCATGCCTGTTCCAAGATGGCGGCTGTTCCCTCATCACACTAGGGAATAAGAGTTTTATGGTAGAACTAATGGATTCCATTTTGAAGGTATGATTACGCAGGAAAGAATTTAATTTTTTAAGATTTATGATGGTTCTAAATGAACCATCTGGTTTATTAATCAGGAATAAAGGGGAGTAGAACCCTTTCCCTTTTTGATCCTGGGGAACTTCTATCAGGACTTTTTTTAGATAGAAGAGATAGGATCTCTATTTCTAGAGCCCTCTGTTGGTCCTGACCTTTTGGAGATGTTATTATGAAGGAATCCCAAGGGATTCGATCAAATTCCAATTTAAGGCCGTATTGCACAATGTCCAGAATCCACTGGCTGGATGTTATCTGTTCCCATTGGGGAAGAAAAAATTTTAATCTGCCGCCTACTTCCTGGTTAGCGGTATTTACGTCTCGGATTATGGGACCCGCTAAAAAAGGCACCTTTTTGCTTTGGGTCCTTCGACTCCCATCGCTCTCTTTGTTCAAGCGGCTTGTTCCTAGTAAAGGGGCGTCTCCTGAAGGCTCTCCTGTAGGATGGGAGATATTGGTTAGGGAAGCCTTTCTTCCTTTCACCTGCTTTATTCAGGAGTTCATCCAGCGTCTTCCCAAAAAGGAACTCACCCTGACAGGGAATCGCACAAAGTTTCGCTTTAGCTTGTGCGTCCCCCTTCCAATTCTTTAGCCAGAGTGCACGCCGGGCTGTGTTGACTAGGCCGGCTGACCTGGCTGCAAGACGTAGCGAGTCCACTGAGGCATCAGCTAGGAATGCTACTGCTTCTTTAATTTGAGGCAATTTCAGCAGGATAGATTCCCTCGAAGTTTTGCCTCTAATCTGTTCCTCCAATTGCTCCGTCCATACTAGTAGAGATCTTGCAGTACAGGTACTAGATATGGCGGGCCTGAATGCCCCCGTATTGACTTCCCATGACCTCTTTAGTAAAGCTTCTGCTTTACGGTCCAGCGGGTCTGTCAGGACCCCTGAATCCTCCACTGGTAGGACCGACTGTTTGGTTGTGGAGGCTACCGCAGCATCAACTTTCGGCACCTTTGACCAGGTGTTTAGGTCTTCATCGCTGAAGGGATAGCGCCTTTTAGAGGATGATGGTAAAAACCCTCTATTCTGCTTGTCCCACTCCTTTTTAACAATATCTTTGATGGTTTGTATGACGGGGAAGGACCTACGTTTCCTCTGTCCTAACCCCGCAAACATTATGTCCTGTGCTGATTTCTTTTCTTTCCCATCTGGGCACCCCATCGTGCTCCTGACAGATTTTATTAAATTGTCCACATTACTGTTGGGAAGACAAAGTCCCCTTCAGTCTCGGATGAGCTCGGCTGAGATCCCTCTTCGTCTGAAGAAATACATACACCCTCTGACTCCGAACTAACCGGAGACCGGGACCTGCTAGGCTGACGGTTACTGGCGCTACTTGTCTGCGCCAAACCCTGCATCTCTTCTCGGATAATAGCTCTGACATCTGAGGGAGTCATGATATTTTCCTGCCGTAGAGTTTGCATGATACACTCCGCACACAGTTTTTTGGCATAATCATCCGGGAGGGGCTGCGTACATAGAGCACACTCTTTATGCTTAGATTTGTGTGTCCTTTTCTTAGTCTAGAGGAAGGATACAGGAGGAACATATATCAGCATATAGGAAGAGACTCTTTCAAAAACTCACCCAGTGAAGCTGACAGGTACCGGTTCTGGAGGCGGAATTCGTTTGGTGGTAGAACTCTTCTCTGGAGGTCGGCCACCACTCTTTGTGCTGCTCCTCGTGCTTCTCTCCCTGCTGGGAGAGCGCTGTTGCACTGCGGGCAGGTGCGCTTCGTCGGCCGGTGAAGCCATTTCACACACACCGGCCCGACGCTAGCGCTGCATTTTTAAAACTTTTAAAAAATTTTTAGACGCGCCGCTCTCACTCACCATGCGGCAGCCAGAGGCTATTAAGCCGGCCGCTGCAGCGCGCGCGTCCTCACAGTGCCGGCCGGACCTACGGTGACCGGACCCGGACCGTGAATGTTTGGCCAGACGAGGGGGGAGGCTGCAAGCAGGGGCTCCCCCGCCGCTGCTTCTGGAACCGCAGCCCCTGCCATTCCCACAGAAACCGGCGCAGGCGGGTGCATGGCCCAGGGATCCTCTTCATCTGTAGGTAAGCCGGGTCCCTGTAGGAACAGGAAACCTAAACTGAGGAGGAGAGGGGACCGCCTCCTTTTATTCTGTAGGTTTCCTGTTCCTATGGGCGGATCCCTCTCTCTCATGTGGGGTGCTGTCGTGGCGAAGGGTAAAAACTCAACTCATAGCTGTCAAACAAGTTTATTACAAGTGAAATAGTTAGAAATAAAGAAGAGATATATAAATATATGCATACATACAAATGAATAATAAAGAGATTAAGAAATCAAAACAATAAATTAAACATTAAAGACAGATTAATGACAAAAAAGCAAAACACATTTTGTACCAAAAGCCCCTGTGCTTTAGCTGCAAAAAATAGGGACCCGGCGGGGCCGGGGAGGCGGGGGGACCCGGCGGGGCCGGGGAGGCGGGGGGACCCGGCGGGGCCGGGGAGGCGGGGGGACCCGGCGGGGCCGGGGAGGCGGGGGGACCCGGCGGGGCCGGGGAGGCGGGGGGACCCGGCGGGGCCGGGGAGGCGGGGGGACCCGGCGGGGCCGGGGAGGCGGGGGGACCCGGCGGGGCCGGGGAGGCGGGGGGACCCGGCGGGGCCGGGGAGGCGGGGGGACCCGGCGGGGCCGGGGAGGCGGGGGGACCCGGCGGGGCCGGGGAGGCGGGGGGACCCGGCGGGGCCGGGGAGGCGGGGGGACCCGACGGGGCCGGGGAGGCGGGGGGACCCGACGGGGCCGGGGAGGCGGGGGGACCCGACGGGGCCGGGGAGGCGGGGGGACCCGACGGGGCCGGGGAGGCGGGGGGACCCGACGGGGCCGGGGAGGCGGAGGGACCCGACATTATCAGACACCCACAGTGTCATCACTTTGGGTCCTCACATGGATTGTGAGGCACAAGCATTCCACTTGGTGAAGAGAAGTCCAGTGATGAAATGACATCTGTAGGGAGGTCACTGCTCTGAGCGACACAGGATGGGGAAAAGCCACAATACCTAGAATAAAACAGAAAAAATCATGTAGAAAACTCAAGTAGTGGCTGACACCAGTGGCCACCAGGCTAATACTGAACAGAATAGCGTGCGAGGAGAGAATAAAGCCCGGGATCTGGAGACATTATCACGCAGTTTTGCTCCCAGAGGTCATAGGTCAGTCATCAACCTGACGTCATGTGCGCCCAATAATATTAATAAGAAAGTTTTATGTAAAAAACAAAACACACAACAGGACCGACTCACCATCAGGCAGAGATTCTCATGTTAAGTAATATCAATCCCTCAGATCTCCATCATCATTCATTCCCTCCCCTGTTCGTCCCCTCACACTATTCTTCCCTACACACACCCCACCGCAAGTGACATCACACACTGACCTGCACAGTACGTGACAACAGCCCCCCACACCATGCACACCCATGCAAATAACATCAGCCCCACTCTGCAGGTAGACCCCCCTGCAAACAGATCCCCCACGCATGCAACATGACCCCCTTCCCAACAGAGACTCCAGCACACAGCCTCTCTTCCCCAGAGACCCCCAGCACGCAGCCCCCCTTCCCAACAGACACACAGCCCCGCTCGCAAGGAACATGACCCCCTTCCAACAGAGACCCCCAGCATGCAGTCACCCTTCCCCAGGCAGGCCCCTCCAGCACGCAGTCCCAGGCAAGCCCCTCCAGCGTGCAGTCCCACACAAGCATCACCCCTTTCCCCAGGCAGACCCCCAGCACGCAGTCTCACGCAAGCATCACCCCCTTCCCCAGGCAGACCCCCAGCATGCAGTCCCACGCAAGCATCACCCCTTTCCTCAGGCAGACCCCCAGCACGCAGTCTCACGCAAGCATCACCCCCTTCCCCAGGCAGACCCCCAGCACGCAGTCCCACGCAAGCAATGTCACCACCTTCCCTAGGTAGCGCCCCCAGCACGCAGTCCCACGCAAGCTATGTACCCCCTTCTCCAGGCAGACCATCAGCACGCAGTGCCATGCAAGCATCACCAGCTTCCCCAGGCAGACCACCAGCACACAGTCCCATGCAAGCACCATCTCCCCTGGCAGACCCCCCCTTCCAGCATGCACATGCAGCCCCATGCAAACATCACCCCCTCCTCCCCAGACAGACCCCCTCCAGCATGCACATGCAGCCCCATGCAAGCCCCCTCCAGCATGTGCATGCAGCCCCATGCAAGCCCCCTCCAGCATGCACATGCAGCCCCATGCAAGCATCACCACCCCTTCTCCCCAGGCAGACCCCCCTCCAGCGTGCACATGCAGCCCCATGCAAGTATCACCCCCTTCTCTCCAGGCAGACCCCCCCTCCACTATACACATGCAGCCCCATGCAAGCATCACCACCCCTTCTCCCCAGGCAGACCCCCCTCCAGCGTGCACATGCAGCCCCATGCAAGTATCACCCCCTTCTCTCCAGGCAGACCCCCCCCCTCCACTATACACATGCAGCACCATGCAAGCAACATTACCCCCTTCTCCCCAGGCAGACCCGCGTCCAGCATGCACATGCAGTCCCACGCACATGCAGCCCCATGCAACATCACCCCTTTCTCCCCAGGCAGACCCCCCGTCCAGCATGCACATGCAGCCCCATGCAAACATCACCCCCTCCTCCTTAGACAGACCCCCTCCAGCATGCAAATTCAGCCCCATGCAAAGCCCCCTCCAGCATGCACATGCAGCCCCATGCAAGCATCGCCACCCCTTCTCCCCAGGCAGACCCCCCTCCAGCGTGCACATGCAGCCCCACGCAAGCATCACCCCCTTCTCTTCAGGCAGACCCCCGTTCAGCATGCACATGCAGCCCCATGCAAGCAACATCACCTTTTTCTCCCCAGGCAGACCCCCGTCCAGCATGCACATGCAGCCCCATGCAAGCAACATCACCTTTTTCTCCCCAGGCAGACTCCCACTTACCTGATCTTGTACAAAATCCGGCCATAACATCAACAGCTCCCGCCTGTCTGCTCTGCTCTATGGAGGAAGAGGCAAATCCTGCACAAAACACTCAAAATCCAAATCCTGCACGAAATCCCGCCATGACATCCACAGCTTCCTCATATCTGCTCTGTCTGCGCTATGGAGGAAGAAGCGCCGCCCCTTCCGGTCACATGGGCACGACGTCAGCAGAGGTCCCTTAGCCGACTTGGATTTAGCCTCTACCATGGCTGCGCCCTGGTTACTGAGGGACAGCGATCAGGTATTTGTCAATTTCACGGAGGTGATCACTGCCCCCATTATACCCCCTGTAATCGCTGCCCCCATTATACCCCCTGTAATCACTCCCCCCATTATACCCCCTGTAATCACTCCCCCCATTATACCCCCTGTAATCGCTGCCCCCATTATACCCCCTGTAATCGCTGCCCCCATTATACCCCCTGTAATCGCTGCCCCCATTATACCCCCTGTAATCGCTGCCCCCATTATACCCCCTGTAATCGCTGCCCCCATTATACCCCCTGTAATCGCTGCCCCCATTATACCCCCTGTAATCGCTGCCCCCATTATACCCCCTGTAATCGCTGCCCCCATTATACCCCCTGTAATCGCTGCCCCCATTATACCCCCTGTAATCACTCCCCCCATTATACCCCCTGTAATCACTCCCCCCATTATACCCCCTGTAATCGCTGCCCCCATTATACCCCCTGTAATCGCTGCCCCCATTATACCCCCTGTAATCGCTGCCCCCATTATACCCCCTGTAATCGCTGCCCCCATTATACCCCCTGTAATCGCTGCCCCCATTATACCCCCTGTAATCACTGCCCCCTTATACCCCCTGTAATCACTGCTCTACATGATACCCCCTGTAATCACTGCCCCCATTATACCCCCTGTAATCACTGCCCCCATTATACCCCCTGTAATCACTGCCCCCATTATACCCCCTGTAATCACTGCCCCCATTATACCCCCTGTAATCACTGCCCCCATTATACCCCCTGTAATCACTGCCCCCATTATACCCCCTGTAATCACTGCCCCCATTATACCCCCTGTAATCACTGCCCCCATTATACCCCCTGTAATCACTGCCCCCATTATACCCCCTGTAATCACTGCCCCCATTATACCCCCTGTAATCACTGCCCCCATTATACCCCCTGTAATCACTGCCCCCATTATACCCCCTGTAATCACTGCTCTACATTATACCCCCTGTAATCACTGCTCTACATTATACCCCCTGTAATCACTGCCCCCATTATACCCCCTGTAATCACTGCCCCCATTATACCCCCTGTAATCACTGCCCCCATTATACCCCCTGTAATCACTGACCCCACATGATACCTCTTGCAAGCAGTCTCCACATTATATTCCCTGTTATCACTACCCCCACATTATACCCCACAGTGATCACTGACCCCACATTATACCCCACAGTGATCACTGACCCCACATTATACCCCACAGTGATCACTGACCCCACATTATACCCCACAGTGATCACTGACCTCACATTATACCCCACAGTGATCACTGACCCCACATTATACCCCACAGTGATCACTGACCCCACATTATACCCCACAGTGATCACTGACCCCACATTATACCCCACAGTGATCACTGACCCCACATTATACCCCACAGTGATCACTGACCCCACATTATACCCCACAGTGATCATCGCTTCCGCTTTGTACCTGTTCTTCTTCGTCTGTAGCAGTTTCCGTTATTGCGTCTTCTGAGTTTTAAGTTTTATTTATTTTTTCTCATAAAGTTGTGTTTTTGTGCTCTGTGACCCTGTTATGTGATCATTGATGACTGCTCTGCTTTTCAGTCTTTTCTACAGAGACATGCCCACTGGCACGAAGTCTTGGACCCCAGCCAATTACTGGCTTCTGATGTAAGTGCCAAGTACTGGACAATAGGAAGGTGGCAGCAGTGGAGGTGGTGGGAAAGGAGAGTGGAGGTGGTGGGAGGGGAGAAGTGGCAGAAGTGGAGGTGGTGGCAGGGCTGCCACTAGAAATTTTGGAGCCCCATACTGGCAAAATTTTCGGGGCCCCCTTGAGACTCCGCCCAGGCTCCACCCCAGCCCCGCCTCCAGGCTCCACCCCTCGAACTGTCCACAGTCCCACCGCTCTCTCTTGGAAAAACTCCACTTCTCACCTATCACACATCAACAGTTCCCATCACCAGATCACACATATAGCCGGCAGCTTTTGTTTTGGCCAAAAGATTTTTTAAGCCGCCACCATAACACGGTAGACACTTTTTGCCGGGCCTTACTCTGCTGTAACCTATTAAATATTTGTTAAAATATGCAATACAATTTAGGTATATTTTTATTTATTTTTCAATTTTTAAAATGACCAATAATACTACATACAAGGAACAAATACCACCGCACTATGACCAGATGACATATTACCACCACAGTGACATAGTAACATAGTAAGGCGGAAAAAAGACATTTGTCCATCCAGTTCAGCCTATATTCCATCATAATAAATCCCCAGATCTACGTCCTTCTACAGAACCTAATTGTATGATACAATATTGTTCTGCTCCAGGAAGACATCCAGGCCTCTCTTGAACCCCTCGACTGAGTTCGCCATCACCACCTCCTCAGGCAAGCAATTCCAGATTCTCACTGCCCTAACAGTAAAGAATCCTCTTCTATGTTGGTGGAAAAACCTTCTCTCCTCCAGACGCAAAGAATGCCCCCTTGTGCCCGTCACCTTCCTTGGTATAAACAGATCCTCAGCGAGATATTTGTATTGTCCCCTTATATACTTATACATGGTTATTAGATCGCCCCTCAGTCGTCTTTTTTCTAGACTAAATAATCCTAATTTCGCTAATCTATCTGGGTATTGTAGTTCTCCCATCCCCTTTATTAATTTTGTTGCCCTCCTTTGTACTCTCTCTAGTTCCATTATATCCTTCCTGAGCACCGGTGCCCAAAACTGGACACAGTACTCCATGTGCGGTCTAACTAGGGATTTGTACAGAGGCAGTATAATGCTCTCATCATGTGTATCCAGACCTCTTTTAATGCACCCCATGATCCTGTTTGCCTTGGCAGCTGCTGCCTGGCACTGGCTGCTCCAGGTAAGTTTATCATTAACTAGGATCCCCAAGTCCTTCTCCCTGTCAGATTTACCCAGTGGTTTCCCGTTCAGTGTGTAATGGTGATATTGATTCCCTCTTCCCATGTGTATAACCTTACATTTATCATTGTTAAACCTCATCTGCCACCTTTCAGCCCAAGTTTCCAACTTATCCAGATCCATCTGTAGCAGAATACTATCTTCTCTTGTATTAACTGCTTTACATAGTTTTGTATCATCTGCAAATATCGATATTTTACTGTGTAAACCTTCTACCAGATCATTAATGAATATGTTGAAGAGAACAGGTCCCAATACTGACCCCTGCGGTACCCCACTGGTCACAGCGACCCAGTTAGAGACTATACCATTTATAACCACCCTCTGCTTTCTATCACTAAGCCAGTTACTAACCCATTTACACACATTTTCCCCCAGACCAAGCATTCTCATTTTGTGTACCAACCTCTTGTGCGGCACGGTATCAAACGCTTTGGAAAAATCGAGATATACCACGTCCAATGACTCACCGTGGTCCAGCCTATAGCTTACCTCTTCATAAAAACTGATTAGATTGGTTTGACAGGAGCGATTTCTCATAAACCCATGATGATATGGAGTTAAACAGTTTTTCTCATTGAGATAATCCAGAATAACATCCCTCAGAAACCCTTCAAATATTTTACCAACAATAGAGGTTAGACTTACTGGCCTATAATTTCCAGGTTCACTTTTAGAGCCCTTTTTGAATATTGGCACCACATTTGCTATGCGCCAGTCCTGCGGAACAGACCCTGTCGCTATAGAGTCCCTAAAAATAAGAAATAATGGTTTATCTATTACATTACTTAGTTCTCTTAGTGATCGAATAATATCACATACAAGGAACAAATACCGCAACACCATGTCCAGACCACATATTACCACCACATAGTGACTGAATACTACAATTCTGATCAGTAATTAAAAAAAAGCACCATACTATCACCATAAGTGCCATTATACACAGGAGATCTGTACTTAGTATGCAGTGTCTGTGTACAGATAATACAGTGATCACTAGTGAAATTATACACAGGAGCTCTGTATACAGTATACAGTGTATAGTGTCAGTGTATAGGTAACACACTGACTCACCAGTGACGTCTCTAGGTGAAGTCCTTCATCTTTCATCCAGCACAGACCGCCATCATTTAATCCAGCCAGGACTTCTCTCTGCAGGAAATAACACAGTTATCTCGAGCTCTGCTTGTAGAATACATTACTTAATTTTTCCCACCTTCTACATTACACCACATGAAGAAAAAGAGGCGACATAGTGTCACTCTACACAGTAACAGGACCGCCCCCCCATTTAAAACCGTGTCCTCAAAAAATAAAATAAATACATCACTGCAGTAATAATATCCCTAAATTAGCCCCTATGGTATTAATAATATCCCCCAGCCTGGCCCCGTGTGTCTCATTCCTGGCGTCAGCCAGATGTTCTCCCATCCTACCCTCATGAGTATCCATTCTGCCCCATATGATCTCCCCATCCTGCCCCATATGATCGCCCCATGTGATCTCTCCATCCTGCCCCATCTTTCTCCATCATATCCATCCTGCCCCATGATCCTGCACGATCTGTCTCCAATCATGCCCCATGTCTCCATTCTGCCCCCTATGTCTCCAACCATGCCCCCATGTCTGAAATCCAGCCACTTGTCTCCAATCATGCCCCCTGTGTCTCCAATCATGCCCTGTATCTCCATTCTGCCCCAATTTCCAGCATTCTGCCCCCGGGTCTCACAGTCTGCCCCTGTGTCCAGCATTTCCGCCCCACTGTGTCCAGCATTTCCGCCCCACTGTGTCCAGCATTTCCGCCCCACTGTGTCCAGCATTTCCGCCCCACTGTGTCCAGCATTTCCGCCCCACTGTGTCCAGCATTTCCGCCCCACTGTGTCCAGCATTTCCGCCCCACTGTGTCCAGCATTTCCGCCCCACTGTGTCCAGCATTTCCGCCCCACTGTGTCCAGCATTTCCGCCCCACTGTGTCCAGCATTTCCGCCCCCCCCCCCCCCGGCCCCCCTGGATCGCAGCTCGCAAAGAAAAAAAAAAACCACGACTTCTTACCTGGCCAATCTCCAGCGCCGGGTGAAGCTCCCTCTCCAGGCTCCACACAGACGCACTCACCGGGCCCCGCAGCTGACAATGACGTCAGACGCCGGCGACGCCGGCGAGTGCGCACTGCGGCCCTATTCAACCGCCAGCCTCAGACTGGCTGGCGGCTGTTAACTATTGACGCGCGGGCCCGCACGTCAATAGTGTGCCGCAGCGCCTGCAGGGGGGGCCCGGTGAGCAGATGAGACGGGGCCCGATGCGGGCCCCCTCTGCTCACCGGGACCCAATTCGCCAGTCACGGCTGTAATGCCCTGATGGCGGCCCTGGGTGGTGGGATGGTAGAAGTGGGGGCATTGGAGGTGGTGGGATGGTGAATGTGGCAGGAGTGGAGAGGTGGACTTGGCGGGAGGGAAGAAGTGGTGGTGTTAATATGTTTTAGGTGGTAAAATGGTGGGATGGTGACAGTGGAGGTGGTGGGATGGTTGAGGTGTCAACAATGAAGGTGGTGGGATGGTAGAGGTGGCAACAGTGGAGGTGGTGGAATGGTAGAAGTGGCGGCAGTAGGGGTGGTGGGATGGTTGAGGTGGCAGCAGTGGAGGTGGTTGGATGGTGGAAGAAGCTGCAGTGGAGGTGGTGGGATAGTGGAGGTGGCAACAGTGGAGGTGGTGGGATGGTTGAGGTGGTGACAGTGGAGGTGGTTGGATGGTGAAGGTGGTGGGATGGTGAAGGTGGAAGTGTATGGATGGTTGAGGTGGCAGCAGTGGAGGTGGTGGGATGGTGAAGGTGGCGATAGTGGAGGTGGTTGGATGGTGAAGGTGGTGGGATGGTGAAGGTGGCAGCAGTGGAGGTGTATGGATGGTTGAGGTGGTGACAGTGGAGGTGGTTGGATGGTTGAGTTGGCAGCAGTGGAGGTGGTGGGAGGGTGAAGGTGGCGACAGTGGAGGTGGTTGGATGGTGAAGGTGGCAGCAGTGGAGATAGTTGAGGTGGGGACAGTGGAGGTGGTTGGATAGTTGAGGTGGCAGCAGTGGAGGTGGTGGGATGGTGAAGGTGGCGACAGTGGAGGTGGTTGGATGGTGAAGGTGGCAGCAGTGGAGATGGTTGAGGTGGTTGGATGGTTGAGGTGGCAGCAGTGGAGGTGGTGGGATGGTGAAGGTGGCGACAGTGGAGGTGGTTGGATGGTGAAGGTGGCAGCAGTGGAGATGGTTGAGGTGGTTGGATGGTTGAGGTGGTGACAGTGGAGGTGGTTGGATGGTGAAGGTGGCAGCAGTGGAGATGGTTGAGGTGGTTGGATGGTTGAGGTGGTGACAGTGGAGGTGGTTGGATGGTGAAGGTGGTGGGATGGTGAAGGTGGAAGTGTATGGATGGTTGAGGTGGCAGCAGTGGAGGTGGTGGGATGGTGAAGGTGGCGATAGTGGAGGTGGTTGGATGGTGAAGGTGGTGGGATGGTGAAGGTGGCAGCAGTGGAGGTGTATGGATGGTTGAGGTGGTGACAGTGGAGGTGGTTGGATGGTTGAGTTGGCAGCAGTGGAGGTGGTGGGAGGGTGAAGGTGGCGACAGTGGAGGTGGTTGGATGGTGAAGGTGGCAGCAGTGGAGATAGTTGAGGTGGGGACAGTGGAGGTGGTTGGATAGTTGAGGTGGCAGCAGTGGAGGTGGTGGGATGGTGAAGGTGGCGACAGTGGAGGTGGTTGGATGGTGAAGGTGGCAGCAGTGGAGATGGTTGAGGTGGTTGGATGGTTGAGGTGGCAGCAGTGGAGGTGGTGGGATGGTGAAGGTGGCGACAGTGGAGGTGGTTGGATGGTGAAGGTGGCAGCAGTGGAGATGGTTGAGGTGGCGACAGTGGAGGTGGTTGGATGGTGGAGGTGGTTGGATGGTGAAGGTGGCAGCAGTGGAGGTGTATGGATGGTTGAGGTGGCGACAGTGGAGGTGGTTGGATGGTTGAGGTGGCAGCAGTGGAGGGGGTGGGATGGTGAAGGTGGCGACAGTGGAGGTGGTTGGATGGTTGAGGTGGCAGCAGTGGAGGTTGTGGTAGGAAGAAAGCAGAAGTGGATGAGGAGTATGAAGCTGCAGTGAAAGTAGTGACAGGAGGGGGATGGTAATGGATGTAGGAAGAGAGAGCGGTCAGCAGTAGATGTGACGGGAGCAGGAAGGTGGCGGCAGTGGAGATGGTTGAGGTGGCAACAGTGGAGGTGGTTGAGGTGGCAGCAGTGGAGGTGGTGGGATGGTGAAGGTGGTGACAGTGGAGGTGGTTGGATGGTGGAGGTGGGATGGTTGAGGTGGTGACAGTGGAGGTGGTGGGATGGTGAAGGTGGCGACAGTGGAGGTGGTTGGATGGTGAAGGTGGCAGCAGTGGAGGTGGTTGAGGTGGTGACAGTGGAGGTGGTTGGATGGTGGAGGTGGTGGGATGGTTGAGGTGGTGACAGTGGAGGTGGTTGGATGGTGAAGGTGGCGACAGTGGAGGTGGTTGGATGGTTGAGGTGGCGACAGTGGAGGTGGTGGGATGGTGAAGGTGGCGACAGTGGAGGTGGTTGGATGGTGAAGGTGGCAGCAGTGGAGATGGTTGAGGTGGCAACAGTGGAGGTGGTTGGATGGTGAAGGTGGCAACAGTGGAGGTGGTTGGATGGTGGAGGTGGGATGGTTGAGATGGTGACAGTGGAGGTGGTGGGATGGTGAAGGTGGCGACAGTGGAGGTGGTTGGATGGTGAAGGTGGCAGCAGTGGAGGTGGTTGAGGTGGTGACAGTGGAGGTGGTTGGATGGTTGAGGTGGCAGCAGTGGAGGTGGTTGAGGTGGCGACAGTGGAGGTGGTTGGATGGTTGAGGTGGCGACAGTGGAGGTGGTGGTAGGAAGAAAGCAGAAGTGGATGAGGAGTATGAAGCTGCAGTGAAAGTAGTGACAGGAGGGGGATGGTAATGGATGTAGGAAGAGAGCGGTCAGCAGTAGATGTGTCGGGAGCAGGAAGGTGGCGGCAGTGTTTGTGGCAGTGGAGGGTAATAGTTGTGACAAGCAGGAGGAGCCAGGTAATGAGCGGTGGAGACAGCAGGTTGGTTTTCTGCAGCTGAGGCCACTCCTAGCTGTGAATAGTTGACCTACAACAATGTTTTCATTCAGGCAGAAATCAAGAAGGCGAAATCTTTGGTGCAGTCTCTTGAGTCGAGAAATAAAGGCAAAGATCAGGAAAATGAGGTAAAGCAGTGATACTGTGTAGTATATATGCAGTGCAGTCTTCATACCCTGTGAACTTTTCCACATTTTTTCAGGTTACACCCACAAAGTTAGGCCTTCTTCACACGTCTTTTTTTATGTCCGTATGTGGTCCGCTTTTTAAGGACCGCAAATGCAGACACGCACGGTTGCTCAGTGGTTAGCACTGTACTACATATTGAGCAGCCCTGTGGCTCAGTGGTTAGCACTGTACTATCATAGTAACATAGTAACATAGTTAGTAAGGCCAAAAAAAGCCATTTGTCCATCCAGTTCAGCCTATATTCCATCATAATAAATACCCAGATCTACGTCCTTCTACAGAACCTAATTGTATGATACAATATTGTTCTGCTCCAGGAAGACATCCAGGCGTCTCTTGAACCCCTCGACTGAGTTCGCCATCACCACCTCCTCAGGCAAGCAATTCCAGATTCTCACTGCCCTAACAGTAAAGAATCCTCTTCTATGTTGGTGGAAAAACCTTCTCTCCTCCAGACGCAAAGAATGCCCCCTTGTGCCCGTCACCTTCCTTGGTATAAACAGATCCTCAGCGAGATATTTGTATTGTCCCCTTATATACTTATACATGGTTATTAGATCGCCCCTCAGTCGTCTTTTTTCTAGACTAAATAATCCTAATTTCGCTAATCTATCTGGGTATTGTAGTTCTCCCATCCCCTTTATTAATTTTGTTGCCCTCCTTTGTACTCTCTCTAGTTCCATTATATCCTTCCTGAGCACCGGTGCCCAAAACAAATAATAATCTTTATTTTTATATAGCGCTAACATATTCCACATTACTACATATAGGGCAGCACAGTGGCTCAGTGGTTAGCACTGTACTACATATTAAGCAGCCCTGTGGCTCAGTGGTTAGCACTGTACTACATATTAAGCAGCCCTGTGGCTCAGTGGTTAGCACTGTACTACATATTAAGCAGCCCTGTGGCTCAGTGGTTAGCACTGTACTACATATTGAGCAGCCCTGTGGCTCAGTGGTTAGCATTGTACTACATATAGGGCAGTGCAGTGGCTCAGTGGTTAGCATTGTACAACATATTGAGCAGCCCTGTGGCTCAGTGGTTAGCACTGTACCACATATTGAGCAGCCCTGTGGCTCAGTGGTTAGCTCTGTACTATGTATAGGGCAGCGCGTTGGCTCAGTGGCTCATTACTAACTCCTGGGCTTGATGTCACCTGACAATGCAAAGGTGACATCAATCCCAACCCTATTACCCCACTTGCCACCGCTATAGGGCAAGTTGGAAGAACCGGGCTAAGAGCCCGAATTGGTGCATCTTATGGAATCCCCATCCCTGGGGCTGCTGGGGGCTGATGTTGGGGGGATTGGGGCAATATCTCTGACCTTTCCCAGGCTGTTCATATTAACCCACAGCTCTCTGTTAAGACTTTGCTGGTTTGAAGTTATAGGGTGACCCTTCATTTTGTTCCTGGGGTTGCCTGTTTGTGAGCTGTTATTAGTAGCCTGGAACCTTCTGGGGTATGGTCCCAGATTATTCCCATCAGCCCCCGCCATCGGCTGTCCCGGTTATCACATTTAACTCTTTATTTTACACAGGCTGTGCACAGCCGCTGCTGAATACAACTCCCATCATTGTCGCCTGGTGATGCTGATCATGGGGAGACCAGGCGACGATGATGAGTGCAGTTCTTTTACCGGGCCCGGGTATGTGTCACAATGAACCGCGGACACACGGATGGCACATATGGCACGCGGCCCAGGAATCATCAGCTTTCAATGGACTTTACTGGGATATTCTTTGCTGTAACACAAAGTAACAAGTGTTTGTGACGGGGAAAGGAGACGAGATTTTCTAATTATTTAAGAGATATAAATGCGACAATTGTGAGGTGCATCAGTGTTCAGCCCCTGTGGTCCAAGGATCCTCAGTATAACTACAACTGTTTTGTGAAGGCCTCAGGTTTGTGTGAGAGCGCAGTGGTCATCAAACTGCCCAAGGAGCCCACCAGACAGGTCAGGGATAACGTTTTGTAGAAAAGTAAAGCGGGGTTAGGTTATAAAAAAAAAAAAAAAAAAAGCCCAACCTCTCAACATCTCACCAACCACTTGTCAATCCATCATCCAAAAATGGAAGGCGTATGGCGCAACTGGAAACCCATAGGACATCCACCTAAGCGGACATCCCAAGCAAGGAGAACACTAATCACAGAAGATTGACATCCCCGGGGGAGATTCTATCCACAGGACATCTGTGAGTCATATACTTCCCAAATCTGGCCATTATGGAAGAGTGGCAAGAAAAAAGACATTTGTGGACGCAACCCATGAGAAGTCCGATTTACAGTGTACATAAAGCCATGTAGAAGACACAGCGAGCGTGTGGAAGAAGACGCTTTGGTCAGATGCGACCAAATGAGAAAACACTGTGTGGTGGAAAACTAATCCTGCGCATCACCCTGAAAACACCATCCCCACCGTCACACATGGTGGTGGCAGCATCCTGCTGTGGGGAGTCTTTTTTTTTTCACAGCAGGAGCAGTAAAGCTGGTCGGAGGTGATGGGAACATGGATGGAGGTAAATGCAGGGCAATCCTGGAGGAAAACCTGGTAAGAGGCTGCAGAAGACGCGAGACTGTGGTGTAGGTTCATCTCTTAGCTGGAAAACGACCCTCAACATCCTGCCAGAGCCACAATGGCAAGTTTAGATCAGAGCATATTCTGTGTGATCAGTCACCGTCCAGACCAAAAACCCCGAGAATCTGTGACAAGACGTGAAAATGGCCGATCACAGACGTCTCCATCCAACGTCACTGAGCGAGAGCGAGGGGGAAAGAGGAAGGGAGAATGTCACCTGTAGATGGGCAAAGCTGGAGAGGCAGACCCCAAAAGACTGCAGAGAAAGGAGGAGAGACCCCAAAAGACTGCAGAGAAAGGTGACAGACCCCAAAAGACTGCAGAGAAAGGAGGAGAGACCCCAAAAGACTGCAGAGAAAGGTGACAGACCCCAAAAGACTGCAGAGAAAGGAGGAGAGACCCCAAAAGACTGCGGAGAACGGAGGAGAGACCCCAAAGACTGCAGAGAAAGGTGACAGACCCCAAAGACTGCAGAGAAAGGTGACAGACCCCAAAAGAATGCAGAGAAAGGTGACAGACCCCAAAGACTGCAGAGAAAGGTGACAGACCCCAAAGACTGCAGAGAAAGGTGACAGACCCCAAAAGAATGCAGAGAAAGGTGACAGACCCCAAAGACTGCAGAGAAAGGTGACAGACCCCAAAGACTGCAGAGAAAGGAGGAGAGACCCCAAAAGACTGCAGAGAAAGGAGAGACCCCAAAAGACTGCAGAGAAAGGAGAGACCCCAAAAGACTGCAGAGAAAGGTGACAGACCCCAAAGACTGCAGAGAAAGGAGGAGAGACCCCAAAAGACTGCAGAGAAAGGTGACAGACCCCAAAAGACTGCAGAGAAAGGTGACAGACCCCAAAGACTGCAGAGAAAGGTGACAGACCCCAAAAGACTGCAGAGAAAGGTGACAGACCCCAAAGACTGCAGAGAAAGGTGGAGAGACCCCAAAAGACTGCAGAGAAAGGAGGAGAGACCCCAAAGACTGCAGAGAAAGGTGACAGACCCCAAAGACTGCAGAGAAAGGTGACAGACCCCAAAGACTGCAGAGAAAGGTGACAGACCCCAAAGACTGCAGAGAAAGGTGACAGACCCCAAAGACTGCAGAGAAAGGTGGAGAGACCCCAAAAGACTGCAGAGAAAGGAGAGACCCCAAAAGACTGCAGAGAAAGGTGACAGACCCCAAAGACTGCAGAGAAAGGTGACAGACCCCAAAGACTGCAGAGAAAGGTGACAGACCCCAAAGACTGCAGAGAAAGGTGGAGAGACCCCAAAAGACTGCAGAGAAAGGAGGAGAGACCCCAAAGACTGCAGAGAAAGGTGACAGACCCCAAAGACTGCAGAGAAAGGTGACAGACCCAAAAGACTGCAGAGAAAGGTGACAGACCCCAAAGACTGCAGAGAAAGGTGACAGACCCCAAAGACTGCAGAGAAAGGAGGAGAGACCCCAAAAGACTGCAGAGAAAGGTGACAGACCCCAAAGACTGCAGAGAAAGGTGACAGACCCCAAAGACTGCAGAGAAAGGTGACAGACCCCAAAGACTGCAGAGAAAGGAGGAGAGACCCCAAAAGACTGCAGAGAAAGGTGACAGACCCCAAAGACTGCAGAGAAAGGTGACAGACCCCAAAGACTGCAGAGAAAGGAGGAGAGACCCCAAAAGACTGCAGAGAAAGGTGACAGACCCCAAAGACTGCAGAGAAAGGAGGAGAGACCCCAAAAGACTGCAGAGAAAGGTGACAGACCCCAAAGACTGCAGAGAAAGGAGGAGAGACAGACCCCAAAGACTGCAGAGAAAGGTGACAGACCCCAAAGACTGCAGAGAAAGGTGACAGACCCCAAAGACTGCAGAGAAAGGAGGAGAGACCCCAAAAGACTGCAGAGAAAGGTGACAGACCCCAAAGACTGCAGAGAAAGGAGGAGAGACAGACCCCAAAGACTGCAGAGAAAGGTGACAGACCCCAAAGACTGCAGAGAAAGGTGACAGACCCCAAAGACTGCAGAGAAAGGAGGAGAGACCCCAAAAGACTGCAGAGAAAGGTGACAGACCCCAAAGACTGCAGAGAAAGGAGGAGAGACCCCAAAAGACTGCAGAGAAAGGTGACAGACCCCAAAGACTGCAGAGAAAGGAGGAGAGACAGACCCCAAAGACTGCAGAGAAAGGTGACAGACCCCAAAGACTGCAGAGAAAGGAGGAGAGACCCCAAAAGACTGCAGAGAAAGGTGACAGACCCAAAAGACTGCAGAGAAAGGAGGAGAGACCCCAAAAGACTGCAGAGAAAGGTGAGAGACCCCAAAGACTGCAGAGAAAGGTGACAGACCCAAAAGACTGCAGAGAAAGGAGGAGAGACCCCAAAAGACTGCAGAGAAAGGTGAGAGACCCCAAAGACTGCAGAGAAAGGTGACAGACCCCAAAAGACTGCAGAGAAAGGTGAGAGACCCCAAAAGACAGCAGAGAAAGGAGGAGAGACCCCAAAAGACTGCAGAGAAAGGTGACAGACCCCAAAAGACAGCAGAGAAAGGAGGAGAGACCCCAAAAGACTGCAGAGAAAGGTGACAGACCCCAAAGACTGCAGAGAAAGGTGACAGACCCCAAAGACTGCAAAGAAAGGTGACAGACCCCAAAAGACTGCAGAGAAAGGTGACAGACCCCAAAGACTGCAGAGAAAGGTGACAGACCCCAAAAGACTGCAGAGAAAGGTGAGAGACCCCAAAAGACTGCAGAGAAAGGAGGAGAGACCCCAAAAGACTGCAGAGAAAGGTGAGACCCCAAAAGACTGCAGAGAAAGGTGAGAGACCCCAAAGACTGCAGAGAAAGGTGACAGACCCCAAAGACTGCAGAGAAAGGTGAGAGACCCCAAAAGACTGCAGAGAAAGGAGGAGAGACCCCAAAAGACTGCAGAGAAAGGTGAGACCCCAAAAGACTGCAGAGAAAGGTGAGAGACCCCAAAGACTGCAGAGAAAGGTGACAGACCCCAAAAGACTGCAGAGAAAGGAGGAGAGACCCCAAAGACTGCAGAGAAAGGAGGAGAGACAGACCCCAAAAGACTGCAGAGAAAGGTGACAGACCCCAAAAGACTGCAGAGAAAGGTGACAGACCCCAAAAGACTGCAGAGAAAGGAGGAGAGACCCCAAAAGACTGCAGAGAAAGGAGAGACAGACCCCAAAAGACTGCAGAGAAAGGTGAGAGACCCCAAAAGACTGCGGAGAAAGGAGGAGAGACAGACCCCAAAAGACTGCAGAGAAAGGTGAGAGACCCCAAAAGACTGCGGAGAAAGGAGGAGAGACAGACCCCAAAAGACTGCAGAGAAAGGTGGAGAGACAGACCCCAAAAGACTGCAGAGAAAGGAGGAGAGACAGACCCCAAAAGACTGCAGAGAAAGGTGACAGACCCCAAAAGACTGCAGAGAAAGGTGAGAGACCCCAAAAGACTGCAGAGAAAGGTGACAGACCCCAAAAGACTGCAGAGAAAGGTGGAGAGACAGACCCCAAAAGACTGCAGAGAAAGGAGGAGAGACAGACCCCAAAAGACTGCAGAGAAAGGAGGAGAGACAGACCCCAAAAGACTGCAGAGAAAGGTGAGAGACCCCAAAAGACTGCAGAGAAAGGTGGAGAGACCCCAAAAGACTGCAGAGAAAGGTGGAGAGACCCCAAAAGACTGCAGAGAAAGGAGGAGAGACCCCAAAAGACTGCAGAGAAAGGTGACAGACCCCAAAGACTGCAGAGAAAGGTGACAGACCCCAAAAGACTGCAGAGAAAGGAGGAGAGACCCCAAAAGACTGCAGAGAAAGGTGACAGACCCCAAAGACTGCAGAGAAAGGAGGAGAGACCCCAAAAGACTGCAGAGAAAGGTGACAGACCCCAAAGACTGCAGAGAAAGGTGACAGACCCCAAAGACTGCAGAGAAAGGAGGAGAGACAGACCCCAAAAGACAGCAGAGAAAGGAGGAGAGACCCCAAAAGACTGCAGAGAAAGGTGAGAGACCCCAAAAGACTGCAGAGAAAGGTGAGAGACCCCAAAGACTGCAGAGAAAGGTGACAGACCCCAAAAGACTGCAGAGAAAGGAGGAGAGACCCCAAAGACTGCAGAGAAAGGTGACAGACCCCAAAGACTGCAGAGAAAGGTGACAGACCCCAAAGACTGCAGAGAAAGGTGACAGACCCCAAAAGACTGCAGAGAAAGGAGGAGAGACAGACCCCAAAAGACAGCAGAGAAAGGAGGAGAGACCCCAAAAGACTGCAGAGAAAGGTGACAGACCCCAAAGACTGCAGAGAAAGGAGGAGAGACCCCAAAAGACTGCAGAGAAAGGTGACAGACCCCAAAGACTGCAGAGAAAGGAGGAGAGACCCCAAAGACTGCAGAGAAAGGTGACAGACCCCAAAGACTGCAGAGAAAGGAGGAGAGACCCCAAAAGACTGCAGAGAAAGGTGAGAGACCCCAAAAGACTGCAGAGAAAGGAGGAGAGACCCCAAAAGACTGCAGAGAAAGGTGACAGACCCCAAAGACTGCAGAGAAAGGAGGAGAGACCCCAAAGACTGCAGAGAAAGGTGACAGACCCCAAAGACTGCAGAGAAAGGAGGAGAGACCCCAAAAGACTGCAGAGAAAGGAGGAGAGACCCCAAAAGACTGCAGAGAAAGGTGAGAGACCCCAAAAGACTGCAGAGAAAGGTGACAGACCCCAGAAGACTGCAGAGAAAGGTGACAGACCCCAAAGACTGCAGAGAAAGGAGGAGAGACCCCAAAAGACTGCAGAGAAAGGTGACAGACCCCAGAAGACTGCAGAGAAAGGTGAGAGACCCCAAAAGACTGCAGAGAAAGGTGACAGACCCCAGAAGACTGCAGAGAAAGGTGACAGACCCCAAAAGACTGCAGAGAAAGGAGGAGAGACCCCAAAAGACTGCAGAGAAAGGAGAGACAGACCCCAAAAGACTGCAGAGAAAGGTGAGAGACCCCAAAAGACTGCGGAGAAAGGAGGAGAGACAGACCCCAAAAGACTGCAGAGAAAGGTGAGAGACCCCAAAAGACTGCGGAGAAAGGAGGAGAGACAGACCCCAAAAGACTGCAGAGAAAGGTGGAGAGACAGACCCCAAAAGACTGCAGAGAAAGGAGGAGAGACAGACCCCAAAAGACTGCAGAGAAAGGTGACAGACCCCAAAAGACTGCAGAGAAAGGTGAGAGACCCCAAAAGACTGCAGAGAAAGGTGACAGACCCCAAAAGACTGCAGAGAAAGGTGGAGAGACAGACCCCAAAAGACTGCAGAGAAAGGAGGAGAGACAGACCCCAAAAGACTGCAGAGAAAGGTGAGAGACCCCAAAAGACTGCAGAGAAAGGTGGAGAGACCCCAAAAGACTGCAGAGAAAGGAGGAGAGACCCCAAAAGACTGCAGAGAAAGGTGACAGACCCCAAAGACTGCAGAGAAAGGTGACAGACCCCAAAAGACTGCAGAGAAAGGAGGAGAGACCCCAAAAGACTGCAGAGAAAGGTGACAGACCCCAAAGACTGCAGAGAAAGGAGGAGAGACCCCAAAAGACTGCAGAGAAAGGTGACAGACCCCAAAGACTGCAGAGAAAGGTGACAGACCCCAAAGACTGCAGAGAAAGGAGGAGAGACAGACCCAAAAGACTGCAGAGAAAGGAGGAGAGACCCCAAAAGACTGCAGAGAAAGGTGAGAGACCCCAAAAGACTGCAGAGAAAGGTGAGAGACCCCAAAGACTGCAGAGAAAGGTGACAGACCCCAAAAGACTGCAGAGAAAGGAGGAGAGACCCCAAAGACTGCAGAGAAAGGTGACAGACCCCAAAGACTGCAGAGAAAGGTGACAGACCCCAAAAGACTGCAGAGAAAGGAGGAGAGACAGACCCCAAAAGACAGCAGAGAAAGGAGGAGAGACCCCAAAAGACTGCAGAGAAAGGTGACAGACCCCAAAGACTGCAGAGAAAGGAGGAGAGACCCCAAAAGACTGCAGAGAAAGGTGACAGACCCCAAAGACTGCAGAGAAAGGAGGAGAGACAGACCCCAAAGACTGCAGAGAAAGGTGACAGACCCCAAAGACTGCAGAGAAAGGAGGAGAGACAGACCCCAAAGACTGCAGAGAAAGGTGACAGACCCCAAAGACTGCAGAGAAAGGAGGAGAGACCCCAAAAGACAGCAGAGAAAGGTGACAGACCCCAAAGACTGCAGAGAAAGGAGGAGAGACAGACCCCAAAGACTGCAGAGAAAGGTGACAGACCCAAAAGACTGCAGAGAAAGGTGACAGACCCCAAAGACTGCAGAGAAAGGAGGAGAGACAGACCCCAAAGACTGCAGAGAAAGGTGACAGACCCCAAAAGACTGCAGAGAAAGGAGGAGAGACCCCAAAAGACTGCAGAGAAAGGTGACAGACCCCAAAGACTGCAGAGAAAGGAGGAGAGACAGACCCCAAAGACTGCAGAGAAAGGTGACAGACCCCAAAAGACTGCAGAGAAAGGAGGGAGAGACAGACCCCAAAGACTGCAGAGAAAGGTGACAGACCCAAAAGACTGCAGAGAAAGGTGAGAGACCCCAAAGACTGCAGAGAAAGGTGAGAGACCCCAAAGACTGCAGAGAACGGTGACAGACCCAAAAGACTGCAGAGAAAGGTGAGAGACCCCAAAGACTGCAGAGAAAGGAGGAGACAGACCCCAAAAGACTGCAGAGAAAGGAGGAGAGACAGACCCCAAAAGACTGCAGAGAAAGGTGAGAGACCCCAAAGACTGCAGAGAAAGGTGACAGACCCCAAAGACTGCAGAGAAAGGTGACAGACCCCAAAAGACTGCAGAGAAAGGAGGAGAGACCCCAAAGACTGCAGAGAAAGGTGAGAGACCCCAAAGACTGCAGAGAAAGGTGACAGACCCCAAAGACTGCAGAGAAAGGAGGAGACAGACCCCAAAAGACTGCAGAGAAAGGAGGAGAGACAGACCCCAAAAGACTGCAGAGAAAGGTGACAGACCCCAAAGACTGCAGAGAAAGGTGACAGACCCCAAAGACTGCAGAGAAAGGTGACAGACCCCAAAAGACTGCAGAGAAAGGAGGAGAGACCCCAAAAGACTGCAGAGAAAGGAGGAGAGACCCCAAAAGACTGCAGAGAAAGGAGGAGAGACAGACCCCAAAGACTGCAGAGAAAGGTGGAGAGACAGACCCCAAAAGACTGCAGAGAAAGGAGGAGAGACAGACCCCAAAAGACTGCAGAGAAAGGAGGGAGACCCCAAAGACTGCAGAGAAAGGTGAGAGACCCCAAAGACTGCAGAGAAAGGTGAGAGACCCCAAAGACTGCAGAGAAAGGTGACAGACCCAAAAGACTGCAGAGAAAGGTGAGAGACCCCAAAGACTGCAGAGAAAGGTGAGAGACCCCAAAGACTGCAGAGAAAGGTGAGAGACCCCAAAGACTGCAGAGAAAGGGGGAGAGACAGACCCCAAAAGACTGCAGAGAAAGGAGGAGAGACAGACCCCAAAGACTGCAGAGAAAGGTGAGAGACCCCAAAGACTGCAGAGAAAGGTGACAGACCCAAAAGACTGCAGAGAAAGGTGAGAGACCCCAAAGACTGCAGAGAAAGGTGAGAGACCCCAAAGACTGCAGAGAAAGGGGGAGAGACCCCAAAAGACTGCAGAGAAAGGAGGAGAGACAGACCCCAAAAGACTGCAGAGAAAGGAGGAGAGACAGACCCCAAAAGACTGCAGAGAAAGGTGAGAGACCCCAAAAGACTGCAGAGAAAGGGGGAGAGACCCCAAAAGACTGCAGAGAAAGGAGGAGAGACAGACCCCAAAAGACTGCAGAGAAAGGAGGAGAGACAGACCCCAAAAGACTGCGCAGAAAGGTTACAGACCCCAAAAGACTACAGAGAAAGGAGAGACAGACCCCAAAAGACTGCAGAGAAAGGTGAGAGACCCCAAAAGACTGCAGAGAAAGGTGGAGAGACAGACCCCAAAAGACTGCAGAGAAAGGAGGAGAGACAGACCCCAAAAGACAGCATAGAAAGGAGGAGAGACAGACCCCAAAAGACTGCAGAGAAAGGAGGAGAGACAGACCCCAAAAGACTGCAGAGAAAGGTGAGAGACCCCAAAAGACTGCGGAGAAAGGTGGAGACAGACCCCAAAAGACTGCAGAGAAAGGTGGAGAGACAGACCCCAAAAGACTGCAGAGAAAGGAGGAGAGACAGACCCCAAAAGACTGCAGAGAAAGGAGAGACAGACCCCAAAGACTGCAGAGAAAGGTGGAGAGACAGACCCCAAAAGACTGCGGAGAAAGGAGGAGAGACCCCAAAAGACTGCAGAGAAAGGTGGAGAGACAGACCCCAAAAGACTACAGAGAAAGGGGGAGAGACAGACCCCAAAAGACTGCAGAGAAAGGAGGAGAGACAGACCCCAAAAGACTGCAGAGAAAGGAGGAGAGACCCCAAAAGACTGCAGAGAAAGGAGGAGAGACCCCAAAAGACTGCAGAGAAAGGGGGAGAGACCCCAAAAGACTGCAGAGAAAGGTGACAGACCCCAAAAGACTGCAGAGAAAGGTGGAGAGACAGACCCCAAAAGACTGCGGAGAAAGGAGGAGAGACAGACCCCAAAAGACTGCAGAGAAAGGTGACAGACCCCAAAAGACTGCAGAGAAAGGTGGAGAGACAGACCCCAAAAGACTGCAGAGAAAGGAGGAGAGACAGACCCCAAAAGACTGCAGAGAAAGGAGAGACAGACCCCAAAAGACTGCAGAGAAAGGAGAGACAGACCCCAAAAGACTGCAGAGAAAGGAGGAGAGACCCCAAAAGACTGCAGAGAAAGGTGAGAGACCCCAAAAGACTGCAGAGAAAGGTGAGAGACCCCAAAAGACAGCAGAGAAAGGAGGAGAGACCCCAAAAGACTGCAGAGAAAGGTGACAGACCCCAAAAGACTGCAGAGAAAGGTGGAGAGACAGACCCCAAAAGACTGCAGAGAAAGGTGACAGACCCCAAAAGACTGCGGAGAAAGGAGGAGAGACCCCAAAAGACTGCAGAGAAAGGTGACAGACCCCAAAAGACTGCAGAGAAAGGAGAGACAGACCCCAAAGACTGCAGAGAAAGGTGGAGAGACAGACCCCAAAAGACTGCGGAGAAAGGAGGAGAGACCCCAAAAGACTGCAGAGAAAGGAGGAGAGACAGACCCCAAAAGACTGCAGAGAAAGGAGGAGAGACCCCAAAAGACTGCAGAGAAAGGTGAGAGACCCCAAAAGACTGCAGAGAAAGGAGGAGAGACAGACCCCAAAAGACTGCAGAGAAAGGAGGAGAGACCCCAAAAGACTGCAGAGAAAGGTGAGAGACCCCAAAAGACTGCAGAGAAAGGAGGAGAGACCCCAAAAGACTGCAGAGAAAGGTGACAGACCCCAAAAGACTGCAGAGAAAGGAGGAGAGACCCCAAAGACTGCAGAGAAAGGTGACAGACCCCAAAAGACTGCAGAGAAAGGTGGAGAGACAGACCCCAAAAGACTGCGGAGAAAGGAGGAGAGACAGACCCCAAAAGACTGCAGAGAAAGGTGACAGACCCCAAAAGACTGCAGAGAAAGGTGGAGAGACAGACCCCAAAAGACTGCAGAGAAAGGTGGAGAGACAGACCCCAAAAGACTGCAGAGAAAGGAGGAGAGACAGACCCCAAAAGACTGCAGAGAAAGGAGAGACAGACCCCAAAAGACTGCAGAGAAAGGAGAGACAGACCCCAAAAGACTGCAGAGAAAGGAGAGACAGACCCCAAAAGACTGCAGAGAAAGGAGGAGAGACCCCAAAAGACTGCAGAGAAAGGTGAGAGACCCCAAAAGACTGCAGAGAAAGGTGAGAGACCCCAAAAGACAGCAGAGAAAGGAGGAGAGACCCCAAAAGACTGCAGAGAAAGGTGACAGACCCCAAAAGACTGCGGAGAAAGGAGGAGAGACCCCAAAAGACTGCAGAGAAAGGTGACAGACCCCAAAAGACTGCAGAGAAAGGTGGAGAGACAGACCCCAAAAGACTGCAGAGAAAGGTGACAGACCCCAAAAGACTGCAGAGAAAGGAGGAGAGACCCCAAAAGACTGCAGAGAAAGGTGACAGACCCCAAAGACTGCAGAGAAAGGTGACAGACCCCAAAGACTGCAGAGAAAGGAGGAGAGACCCCAAAAGACTGCAGAGAAAGGTGACAGACCCCAAAGACTGCAGAGAAAGGTGACAGACCCCAAAGACTGCAGAGAAAGGAGGAGAGACAGACCCCAAAAGACTGCAGAGAAAGGAGGAGAGACCCCAAAAGACTGCAGAGAAAGGTGAGAGACCCCAAAAGACTGCAGAGAAAGGTGAGAGACCCCAAAGACTGCAGAGAAAGGTGACAGACCCCAAAAGACTGCAGAGAAAGGAGGAGAGACCCCAAAGACTGCAGAGAAAGGTGACAGACCCCAAAGACTGCAGAGAAAGGTGACAGACCCCAAAAGACTGCAGAGAAAGGAGGAGAGACAGACCCCAAAAGACTGCAGAGAAAGGTGACAGACCCCAAAGACTGCAGAGAAAGGAGGAGAGACCCCAAAAGACTGCAGAGAAAGGTGACAGACCCCAAAGACTGCAGAGAAAGGAGGAGAGACCCCAAAGACTGCAGAGAAAGGTGACAGACCCCAAAGACTGCAGAGAAAGGTGACAGACCCCAAAATACTGCAGAGAAAGGTGACAGACCCAAAAGACTGCAGAGAAAGGAGGAGAGACCCCAAAAGACTGCAGAGAAAGGTGAGAGACCCCAAAAGACTGCAGAGAAAGGTGAGAGACCCCAAAGACTGCAGAGAAAGGTGACAGACCCAAAAGACTGCAGAGAAAGGAGGAGAGACCCCAAAGACTGCAGAGAAAGGTGACAGACCCCAAAGACTGCAGAGAAAGGTGACAGACCCCAAAAGACTGCAGAGAAAGGAGGAGAGACCCCAAAGACTGCAGAGAAAGGTGACAGACCCCAAAGACTGCAGAGAAAGGTGACAGACCCCAAAAGACAGCAGAGAAAGGAGGAGAGACCCCAAAAGACTGCAGAGAAAGGTGACAGACCCCAAAGACTGCAGAGAAAGGAGGAGAGACCCCAAAAGACTGCAGAGAAAGGTGACAGACCCCAAAGACTGCAGAGAAAGGAGGAGAGACCCCAAAGACTGCAGAGAAAGGTGACAGACCCCAAAGACTGCAGAGAAAGGAGGAGAGACAGACCCCAAAGACTGCAGAGAAAGGTGACAGACCCCAAAGACTGCAGAGAAAGGAGGAGAGACCCCAAAAGACAGCAGAGAAAGGTGACAGACCCCAAAGACTGCAGAGAAAGGAGGAGAGACAGACCCCAAAGACTGCAGAGAAAGGTGACAGACCCCAAAAGACTGCAGAGAAAGGTGACAGACCCCAAAGACTGCAGAGAAAGGAGGAGAGACAGACCCCAAAGACTGCAGAGAAAGGTGACAGACCCCAAAAGACTGCAGAGAAAGGAGGAGAGACCCCAAAAGACTGCAGAGAAAGGTGACAGACCCCAAAAGACTGCAGAGAAAGGAGGGAGAGACAGACCCCAAAAGACTGCAGAGAAAGGAGGGAGAGACAGACCCCAAAAGACTGCGGAGAAAGGTGACAGACCCCAAAAGACTGCATTGAAAGGAGGAGAGACAGACCCCAAAGACTGCAGAGAAAGGTGACAGACCCCAAAAGACTGCAGAGAAAGGAGGGAGAGACAGACCCCAAAAGACTGCAGAGAAAGGAGGAGAGACAGACCCCAAAAGACTGCAGAGAAAGGAGGAGAGACCCCAAAAGACTGCAGAGAAAGGTGACAGACCCCAAAGACTGCAGAGAAAGGAGGGAGAGACAGACCCCAAAGACTGCAGAGAAAGGAGGGAGAGACAGACCCAAAAGACTGCAGAGAAAGGTGAGAGACCCCAAAGACTGCAGAGAAAGGTGAGAGACCCCAAAGACTGCAGAGAAAGGTGACAGACCCCAAAGACTGCAGAGAAAGGAGGAGACAGACCCCAAAAGACTGCAGAGAAAGGTGAGAGACCCCAAAGACTGCAGAGAAAGGTGACAGACCCCAAAGACTGCAGAGAAAGGTGAGAGACCCCAAAGACTGCAGAGAAAGGAGGAGAGACAGACCCCAAAGACTGCAGAGAAAGGAGGAGAGACAGACCCCAAAAGACTGCAGAGAAAGGAGGAGAGACAGACCCCAAAAGACTGCAGAGAAAGGTGAGAGACCCCAAAGACTGCAGAGAAAGGTGACAGACCCAAAAGACTGCAGAGAAAGGTGAGAGACCCCAAAGACTGCAGAGAAAGGTGAGAGACCCCAAAGACTGCAGAGAAAGGTGAGAGACCCCAAAGACTGCAGAGAAAGGTGAGAGACCCCAAAGACTGCAGAGAAAGGGGGAGAGACCCCAAAAGACTGCAGAGAAAGGAGGAGAGACAGACCCCAAAAGACTGCAGAGAAAGGAGGAGAGACAGACCCCAAAAGACTGCAGAGAAAGGTGAGAGACCCCAAAAGACTGCAGAGAAAGGGGGAGAGACCCCAAAAGACTGCAGAGAAAGGAGGAGAGACCCCAAAAGACTGCAGAGAAAGGAGGAGAGACAGACCCCAAAAGACTGCGCAGAAAGGTTACAGACCCCAAAAGACTGCAGAGAAAGGAGGAGAGACAGACCCCAAAAGACTGCAGAGAAAGGAGAGACAGACCCCAAAAGACTGCAGAGAAAGGTGAGAGACCCCAAAAGACTGCAGAGAAAGGTGGAGAGACAGACCCCAAAAGACTGCGGAGAAAGGTGGAGACAGACCCCAAAAGACTGCAGAGAAAGGTGGAGAGACAGACCCCAAAAGACAGCATAGAAAGGAGGAGAGACAGACCCCAAAAGACTGCAGAGAAAGGAGGAGAGACAGACCCCAAAAGACTGCAGAGAAAGGTGAGAGACCCCAAAAGACTGCAGAGAAAGGTGGAGAGACAGACCCCAAAAGACTGCGGAGAAAGGTGGAGACAGACCCCAAAAGACTGCAGAGAAAGGAGGAGAGACAGACCCCAAAAGACAGCATAGAAAGGAGGAGAGACAGACCCCAAAAGACTGCAGAGAAAGGAGGAGAGACAGACCCCAAAAGACTGCAGAGAAAGGAGAGACAGACCCCAAAGACTGCAGAGAAAGGTGGAGAGACAGACCCCAAAAGACTGCGGAGAAAGGAGGAGAGACCCCAAAAGACTGCAGAGAAAGGAGGATAGACAGACCCCAAAAGACTGCAGAGAAAGGAGGAGAGACCCCAAAAGACTGCAGAGAAAGGTGAGAGACCCCAAAAGACTGCAGAGAAAGGAGGAGAGACCCCAAAAGACTGCAGAGAAAGGTGACAGACCCCAAAAGACTGCAGAGAAAGGAGGAGAGACCCCAAAAGACTGCAGAGAAAGGTGACAGACCCCAAAAGACTGCAGAGAAAGGTGGAGAGACAGACCCCAAAAGACTGCGGAGAAAGGAGGAGAGACAGACCCCAAAAGACTGCAGAGAAAGGTGACAGACCCCAAAAGACTGCAGAGAAAGGAGGAGAGACAGACCCCAAAAGACTGCAGAGAAAGGAGAGACAGACCCCAAAAGACTGCAGAGAAAGGAGAGACAGACCCCAAAAGACTGCAGAGAAAGGAGGAGAGACCCCAAAAGACTGCAGAGAAAGGTGAGAGACCCCAAAAGACTGCAGAGAAAGGTGAGAGACCCCAAAAGACTGCAGAGAAAGGAGGAGAGACCCCAAAAGACTGCAGAGAAAGGTGACAGACCCCAAAAGACTGCAGAGAAAGGTGGAGAGACAGACCCCAAAAGACTGCGGAGAAAGGAGGAGAGACCCCAAAAGACTGCAGAGAAAGGAGGAGAGACAGACCCCAAAAGACTGCAGAGAAAGGAGGAGAGACCCCAAAAGACTGCAGAGAAAGGTGAGAGACCCCAAAAGACTGCAGAGAAAGGAGGAGAGACCCCAAAAGACTGCAGAGAAAGGTGACAGACCCCAAAAGACTGCAGAGAAAGGAGGAGAGACCCCAAAAGACTGCAGAGAAAGGTGACAGACCCCAAAAGACTGCAGAGAAAGGTGGAGAGACAGACCCCAAAAGACTGCGGAGAAAGGAGGAGAGACAGACCCCAAAAGACTGCAGAGAAAGGTGACAGACCCCAAAAGACTGCAGAGAAAGGAGGAGAGACAGACCCCAAAAGACTGCAGAGAAAGGAGAGACAGACCCCAAAAGACTGCAGAGAAAGGAGAGACAGACCCCAAAAGACTGCAGAGAAAGGAGGAGAGACCCCAAAAGACTGCAGAGAAAGGTGAGAGACCCCAAAAGACTGCAGAGAAAGGTGACAGACCCCAAAAGACTGCAGAGAAAGGTGACAGACCCCAAAAGACTGCAGAGAAAGGTGACAGACCCCAAAAGACTGCAGAGAAAGGTGGAGAGACAGACCCCAAAAGACTGCAGAGAAAGGAGGAGAGACAGACCCCAAAAGACTGCAGAGAAAGGAGAGACAGACCCCAAAAGACTGCAGAGAAAGGTGAGACCCCAAAAGACTGCAGAGAAAGGTGGAGAGACAGACCCCAAAAGACTGCAGAGAAAGGTGAGAGACCCCAAAAGACAGCAGAGAAAGGAGGAGAGACAGACCCCAAAAGACTGCAGAGAAAGGGGGAGAGACAGACCCCAAAATACTGCAGAGAAAGGAGGAGAGACAGACCCCAAAAGACTGCAGAGAAAGGAGGAGAGACAGACCCCAAAAGACTGCAGAGAAAGGGGAGAGAGACAGACCCCAAAAGACAGCAGAGAAAGGTGGAGAGACAGACCCAAAAGACTGCAGAGAAAGGTGGAGAGACAGACCCAAAAGACTGCAGAGAAAGGAGGAGAGACAGACCCCAAAAGACTGCAGAGACAGGAGGAGACAGACCCCAAAAGACTGCGGAGAAAGGTGGAGAGACAGACCCCAAAAGACTGCAGAGAAAGGAGGAGACAGACCCCAAAAGACTGCAGAGAAAGGAGGAGACAGACCCCAAAAGACTGCAGAGAAAGGGGGAGAGACAGACCCCAAAAGACTGCAGAGAAAGGGGGAGAGACAGACCCCAAAAGACTGCAGAGAAAGGTGAGAGACCCCAAAAGACTGCAGAGACAGATGGGAGAGACAGACCCCAAAAGACTGCAGAGAAAGGAGGAGAGACCCCAAAAGACTGCAGAGAAAGGAGAGACAGACCCCAAAAGACAGCAGAGAAAGGAGGAGAGACAGACCCCAAAAGACTGCAGAGAAAGGAGGAGAGACAGACCCCAAAAGACTGCAGAGAAAGGTGACAGACCCCAAAAGACTGCGGAGAAAGGAGGAGAGACAGACCCCAAAAGACTGCAGAGAAAGGTGACAGACCCCAAAAGACTGCAGAGAAAGGTGGAGAGACAGACCCCAAAAGACTGCAGAGAAAGGAGGAGAGACAGACCCCAAAAGACTGCAGAGAAAGGAGAGACAGACCCCAAAAGACTGCAGAGAAAGGAGGAGAGACCCCAAAAGACTGCAGAGAAAGGTGAGAGACCCCAAAAGACTGCAGAGAAAGGTGGAGAGACAGACCCCAAAAGACTGCAGAGAAAGGAGAGACAGACCCCAAAAGACTGCAGAGAAAGGTGAGAGACCCCAAAAGACAGCAGAGAAAGGAGGAGAGACAGACCCCAAAAGACTGCAGAGAAAGGAGGAGAGACAGACCCCAAAAGACTGCAGAGAAAGGTGGAGAGACAGACCCCAAAAGACAGCAGAGAAAGGTGGAGAGACAGACCCAAAAGACTGCAGAGAAAGGTGGAGAGACAGACCCCAAAAGACAGCATAGAAAGGAGGAGAGACAGACCCCAAAAGACTGCAGAGAAAGGAGGAGAGACAGACCCCAAAAGACTGCAGAGAAAGGAGGAGACAGACCCCAAAAGACTGCAGAGAAAGGAGGAGACAGACCCCAAAAGACTGCAGAGAAAGGAGGAGACAGACCCCAAAAGACTGCAGAGAAAGGAGGAGACAGACCCCAAAAGACTGCAGAGAAAGGGGGAGAGACAGACCCCAAAAGACTGCAGAGAAAGGGGGAGAGACAGACCCCAAAAGACTGCAGAGAAAGGTGAGAGACCCCAAAAGACTGCAGAGACAGATGGGAGAGACAGACCCCAAAAGACTGCAGAGAAAGGAGAGACAGACCCCAAAAGACTGCAGAGAAAGGAGAGACAGACCCCAAAAGACAGCAGAGAAAGGAGGAGAGACAGACCCCAAAAGACTGCAGAGAAGGGGAGAGACAGACCCCAAAAGACTGCAGAGAAAGGGGGAGAGACAGACCCCAAAAGACTGCAGAGAAAGGTGAGAGACCCCAAAAGACTGCAGAGAAAGGAGGAGAGACAGACCCCAAAAGACTGCAGAGAAAGGAGGAGAGACAGACCCCAAAGACTGCAGAGAAAGGTGGAGAGACAGACCCCAAAAGACAGCATAGAAAGGAGGAGAGACAGACCCCAAAAGACTGCAGAGAAAGGAGGAGACAGACCCCAAAAGACTGCGGAGAAAGGTGGAGAGACAGACCCCAAAAGACTGCAGAGAAAGGAGGAGAGACAGACCCCAAAAGACTGCAGAGAAAGGAGGAGAGACAGACCCCAAAAGACTGCAGAGAAAGGAGGAGAGACAGACCCCAAAAGACTGCAGAGAAAGGTGGAGAGACAGACCCCAAAAGACTGCAGAGAAAGGAGGAGAGACAGACCCCAAAAGAGGATGATATGCGGAAGAGAAGTCCAGCTCCACTTGTACAGACTTAAAACGTGCTCTCTAGAATTTGGAGGTGAACTGGACACCCCTGTCAGATACGATGTGGAGAGAAAACCCGTGAAGACGGAATATACAGTTAGGTCCATATATATTTGGACAGACAACATTTTTCTAATTTTGGTTATAGACATTACCACAATGAATTTTAAACAAAACAATTCAGATGCAGTTGAAGTCCAGACTTTCAGCTTTCATTTGAGGGTATCCACATTAAAATTGGATGAAGGGTTTAGGAGTTTCAGCTCCTTCACGTGTGCCACCCTGTTTATAAAGGGACCAAAAGTAATTGGACAATTGACTCCAAGGCTATTTCATGGACAGGTGTGGGCAATCCCTTCGTTATGTCATTCTCAATGAAGCAGATAAAAGGCCTGGAGTTGATTTGAGTTGTGGTGCTGCATTTGGAAGGTTTTGCTCTGAAGTGAACATGCGGTCAGAGGAGCTCTCCATGCAGGTGAAACAAGCCATCCTTAAGCTGCGAAAACAGAAAAAAACCATCAGAGAAATTGCTACAATATTAGGAGTGGCAAAATCTACAGTTTGGTCCATCCTGAGAAAGAAAGAAAGCACTGGTGAACTCATCAATGCAAAAAGACCTGGGCGCCCACGGAAGACAACAGTGGTGGATGATCGCAGAATAATCTCCATGGTTAGGAGAAACCCCTTCACAACAGCCGACCAAGTGACCAACACTCTCCAGGAGGTCGGCGATCAATATCCAAATCTACCATAAAGAGAAGACTGCATGAAAGTAACTACAGAGGGTTCACTGCACGGTGCAGCCACTCATAAGCATCAAGAATAAAAAGGCTAAAAAACATCTAAAAAAGCCGCACAGTTCTGGAAGAACATTCTATGGACCGATGAAACCAAGATCAACCTCTACCAGAATGATGGAAAGAGAAAAGTATGGTGAAGGCGGGGTACAGCTCAGGATCCAAAGCATACCACATCATCTGTAAAACCCGGCGGAGGCAGTGTGATGGTGCGGGCATGCATAAACCCGGCGGAGGCAGTGTGATGGCGCGGGCATGCATAAACCCGGCGGAGGCAGTGTGATGGCGTGGGCATGCATAAACCCGGCGGAGGCAGTGTGATGGCGCGGGCATGTATGGCTGCCAGTGGCACTGGGTCACTAGTGTTTATTGATGATGTGACACAGGACAGAAGAATGAATTCTGAGGTCTTCAGAGCCGCCATACTGTGTGCTCAGATCCAGCCAAATGCAGCCAAACTGATTGGTCGTCGTTTCATACTACAGATGGACAATGACCCAAAACATAAAGCCAAAGCAACCCAGGAGTTTATTAAAGCAAAGAAGTGGAATATTCTGGAATGGCCAAGTCAGTCACCTGATCTCAACCCAATTGAGCAGCATTTCACTTGTTAAAGACTAAACTTCAGACAGAAAGGCCACAAACAAACAGCAACTGAAAACCACCGCAGTGAAGGCCGAGCATCAAAAAGGAGGAAACACAGCGTCTGGTGATGTCCATGCGTTCAAGACTTCAGGCAGTCATTGCCAACAACGAGTTTTCAACCCAAGTACTAAAAATGAACATTTTATTTAAAATTATTGAATCTGTCCAATTACTTTTGGTCCCTTTAAAAACAGGGTGGCACATGTTAAGGAGCTGAAACTTCTAAACCCTTCATCCAATTTTAATGTGGATCCCCTCAAATGAAAGCTGAAAGTCTGAACTTCAACTGCATCTGAATTGTTTTGTTTAAAATTCATTGTGGTAATGTCTATAACCAAAATTAGAAAAATGTTGTCTCTGTCCAAATATATATGGACCTAACTATGTTAAATGAAATGATCAGCGAGCTCTGAAGCAGACGGAAGACCAGGTAACGGAACAAAATGCGCTATCTTCGAAAAACGATCCACCACAACCCAGATGACTGAACAGTCAGAGGAGACATGGAGATCAGTAATAAAGTCCATTGCGATGTGCTGCCAGGGTACTGAAGGAACAAACAGAGGTAATAACCGCCCGGAGGGCAAACGCTTATCAGTCTTGTTGCGAGCACACGAAGGACAGGCAGCAACATACTCCTGAACATCTTTGCCCATGGTAGGCCACCAGTAGTAACGGGAGATGAGTTGCAGAGTCTTCCTTTGTCCGACATGAGCGGCCAATTTAGGAGAATGACCCCACCGAAGAACTCGTTTCCGATCTGAAGTAGATACAAAAGTTTTACCTGGAGGAAGTCGAGCAAGATTAACTGCGGCCACTGATACTAATCTGGACGGTTCAATGATGTGATGCGGTCCTTCCACAAAATCGGGAGGCAAAAACGCTCTGGAAAGTGCATCGGCTTTAATGTTCTTATCAGCTGGTCGGAAATGAACAAAATTAAATCGAGCAAAAAACAAGGCCCACCGGGCTTGACGAGGATTCAGTCTCTGAGCAGATTGAAGATAAGAAAGATTCTTATGATCTGTGTAAATGATAACCTGATGAGCAGCACCCTCAAGAAGATGACGCCACTCCTGCAGAACTAACTTGATACCCAATAATTCACGATCTCCTACGGAGTAATTTCTCTCTGAAACAGAAAAGACTTTCGAGAAAAAAAACACATGTGACCATCCGGGCGGACGACGACTTCTGGGTGAGAACTGCACCAGCACCTATGGAGGAAGCGTCTACCTCAAGAAAAAATTGTTTTTTGGAATCCGGTCAATGAAGTACGGGTACGGAAGAGAAGGCCTGCTTTAAGGAAGTAAAAGCCTCCTCAGCTTCAGGTGTCCATTCCTTGGTATTCGCGCCTTTCCGGGTCAAGGCCGAATTTGGTGCCACTCTAGTGGAAAAATTTGGAATGAACAAACGGTAATAGTTGGCAAACCCCAGGAACCGTTGAATTGCCTTCAAACCACATGGGCGAGGCCACTTTAGAATGGCGGATACCTTCTCTGGATCCATTTTTAAACCTGTAGACGAGACAATATAACCCAGGAAAGGCAGAGAGGGTTGCTCAAAGAGACATTTTTCAATTTTAGCATAAAGTCTGTTCTCCCTGAGTCTTTGTAAGACCATACGTACTTGTTTCCGGTGGGAATCTAAATCAGCAGAGAAGATCAGAATGTCGTCCAGGTAAACAACAACACAAGAATAAAGCAGATCTCTGAAAATGTCATTTACAAATTCCTGAAACACTGCTGGTGCATTACTTAGCCCAAATGGCATTGCCAGGTATTTGTAGTGTCCATCCCGGGTGTTAAAGGGAACCTGTCACCTGAATTTGGCGGGACTGGTTTTGGGTCATATGGGCGGAGTTTTTGGGTGTTTGATTCACCCTTTCCTTACCCACTGGCTGCATGCTGGCTGCAATATTGGATTGAAGTTTATTCTCTGTCCTCCATAGTACACGCCTGCACAAGGCAAGATTGCTTTGCGCAGGCATGTACTACGGAGGACAGAGAATGAACTTCAATCCAATATTGCAGCCAGCATGCAGCCAGTGGGTAAGGAAAGGGTGAATCAAACACCCAAAAACTCCGCCCATATGACCCAAAACCAGTCCCGCCAAATTCAGGTGACAGAGTCCCTTTAAAGGCGGTCTTCCATTCGTCTCCCTTACGAATGCATATTAGATTGTAAGCCCCTCTGAGATCCAGTTTGGTGAAAATTTTAGACCCCCTAAGACGATCAAACAATTCTGAAATTAATGGCAACGGATACCTGTTCTTTACCGTAATCTGGTTCAGACCCCTATAATCGATACAGGGTCGTAGAGATCCATCCGTTTTCTTCACAAAGAAGAATCCAGCTCCAGCAGAGGAGGAAGACTTCCGGATGAATCCTCTGTCCAGGTTCTCCTGAATGTACTCAGACATAGAGTGAGTCTCTGCTTGAGAAAGAGGATAGATCCGTCCACGTGGAGGAGACGCTCCGGGAAGCAGACCTATGGGGCAATCATACGACCTGTGTGGAGGTAATCTCTCTGCCTCTTTTTTCCCGAAGACATCAGCGAAGGACCAGTAAGGAGACGGCAAACCCGGCAAGGCTTTAGGTTGTACCAGAGGAAGAGCAGGATGAACCGGAATGATACATCGTTCAAAGCAAGAATCTCCCCAGCGCAGGATCTCTCCCGTCCTCCAATTTAGAACAGGATCATGCATCCGGAACCAGGGTAGACCTAGAAGCAAGGGGTGAGACAAATCTGTCAACACATAAAAACGGATACTTTCAGAATGGGTTAGACCTACCCGGAGTTCCAAAGGCACCGTCTGGAACCATGTGGACTCCGACAGGGGTCTGCAATCCACAGATGTCACTTGCAACGGTTCCAATAAACACTGGACTGGAATCTGATAACGATCCACTACCGCCTGCCGAATAAGGTTCCCAGCGGCACCAGAATCCAGGTGACAGATCTCTGAAAATCTTGTTTTGCCAAAGACCACAGAGACTGTTATCTGTAAAGCCGGAGAGGGATGATACTTACGTAGGGTAGCCTCTCCTACAGACCCTAGGCACTGGAGTTTCCCGGTCTCTTAGGACAAGAGCGGATATAATGCTTGCCACAGTAGAAAGAACTCCCCTCCAGGCGACGCGCCTCCTGGCGACGGTTGACCAGATTTGCACGGTCCACCTTCATAGCCACAGGAGCGGGAGACAAAGTTGGAGAGTTTGCAGATTTAGGAGCACAAGCAACCTGGTGATTGGATTCTTTTTCACGTCTGATCTCGTTGGAGCGTTCCTGAAAGTGTAGATCAACCCGGACTGCCAGAGAAATCAGGTCATCCAAAACAGTAGGCAAGTCACATCCCGCCAACTCATCCTTAACTCGTCCAGAGAGTCCCTGCCAGAAGGTAGCCACCAATGCCTCATTGTTCCAAGAAAGTTCAGGCGAAAGAGTACGGAACTGCACCACATAATGAGCCACCGTAAAAGCCTCCTGTCGTAGTCGAAGAAGAGCAGAGGCTGTCGACGTAGTACGACCAGGTTCGTCAAAGGTCTTGCGAAATGCCTCTAGAAAAGACTGGAGATTAGTAACCAACGGGTCCACCCTCTCCCACAGTGGATTCATCCAGGTGAGTGCCTCTCCATCAAGGTGGGACATGATGAAGCCAACTTTGGCCAGATCAGAAGGGAACCTATGCCCCAATAGCTTGAAATGCAGGGTGCACTGATTTATGAACCCTCGACACAGAACGTAAGCGGGTGGGAGCCACTAAGCAAAAATCCTTACTTGCTGTGCAGTTTGATACCTGAACACAGGTGGCAGGAGTCGGTGCAATCGAAGAAGCCAGACTATCCAGGCGAGCAGATACATTGTGCAGGAAAGGCATGATCTTATCCTGTTGCTCCTTCAGCTGGGAGATCTCCTGACGTAACTCCATGACTGGTGATTTCTGGGATCCAGCGGGTTGCATAGCCGGAGCAATCTGTAATGAATGGAAACGGAGGCACAGATGTAGAAGTTCACATTCGTATTTATTAAGGTTTGATGTTGAACCACTAGACCACAGTCCGGGGGGCTCCGAAGGGGGCGTTACTGCCTGAGCCCCAGACACCCGTAATAAGTCCCCTCGAACAGGGACAGAATGGAATGCCTGGAGGACACGCGTGCTACCTTCAGTTAGACCCCGTACTCGTGGCGGCTGTCCCAGCGGAACAGACAGATCAGGAAGGTATAGCGGGTATTGCAGAGCCGACTGGAGGATACCGGGTGTAGAAGCTGGCACCGAGGGTACTGGCGTGGTCCGGAAGAGAGGCTGGCGGACTAGACGGGTCCAGTGTAGATACTGCGGGTGCAGTCCAGCATAACCGGGTAACTGGTAGCAGAAGATCTGTGGAGACAGACAGAATAAGCGAAGTTCTATGCAGATACTTCAGAAACAGAAGCGCAAGATAACAGGAACCGGAAGTTAGTAGATACTTGTTGCTCCGGCGCCTTCCCTATGGAGGAAGGGCTAGAAATAATAGCTAAACACGCTCCATTGGTTAGAGGCAACATTTGGAAAATGCACACTGTCTCTTTAAGAGACCGGGAGTGACCGCCTGTGCGACCTAAGAACCCTGCCTGGGAACCTGCTGGCTGCACCCCAGGAAGCAGGAGAGGAAGGAGGAAAGGGGGCCGTGTCCAGACAGCGAGGAAGACCCCCTGGAGCTACAGTAAACAGACCGGGTGTAACAGTGGATATATACAGGATGATGACTGTGGTACTGTGCACTGTGTGTGTGAATATATACAGGATGATGACTGTGGTACTGTGCACTGTGTGTGAATATATACAGGATGATGACTGTGGTACTGTGCACTGTGTGAATATATACAGGATGATGACTGTGGTGCTGTGCACTGTGTGTGAATATATACAGGATGATGACTGTGGTGCTGTGCACTGTGGGTGTGAATATATACAGGATGATGACTGTGGTACTGTGCACTGTGTGAATATATACAGGATGATGACTGTGGTGCTGTGCACTGTGTGTGTGAATATATACAGGATGATGGCTGTGGTACTGTGCACTGTGTGTGAATATATACAGGATGATGGCTGTGGTACTGTGCACTGTATGTGAATATATACAGGATGATGGCTGTGGTACTGTGCACTGTGTGTGTGAATATATACAGGATGATGACTGTGGTGCTGTGCACTGTGTGTGTGAATATATACAGGATGATGACTGTGGTGCTGTGCACTGTGTGTGTGAATATATACAGGATGATGACTGTGGTGCTGTGCACTGTGTGTGTGAATATATACAGGATGATGGCTGTGGTACTGTGCACTGTGTGTGTGAATATATACAGGATGATGACTGTGGTGCTGTGCACTGTGTGTGTGAATATATACAGGATGATGGCTGTGGTACTGTGCACTGTGTGTGTGAATATATACAGGATGATGGCTGTGGTGCTGTGCACTGTGTGTGTGAATATATACAGGATGATGACTGTGGTGCTGTGCACTGTGTGTGTGAATATATACAGGATGATGGCTGTGGTACTGTGCACTGTGTGTGTGAATATATACAGGATGATGACTGTGGTGCTGTGCACTGTGTGTGTGAATATATACAGGATGATGACTGTGGTGCTGTGCACTGTGTGTGTGAATATATACAGGATGATGACTGTGGTGCTGTGCACTGTGTGTGTGAATATATACAGGATGATGACTGTGGTGCTGTGCACTGTGTGTGTGAATATATACAGGATGATGACTGTGGTGCTGTGCACTGTGTGTGTGAATATATACAGGATGATGGCTGTGGTACTGTGCACTGTGTGTGTGAATATATACAGGATGATGACTGTGGTGCTGTGCACTGTGTGTGAATATATACAGGATGATGACTGTGGTACTGTGCACTGTGTGTGAATATATACAGGATGATGGCTGTGGTACTGTGCACTGTGTGTGTGAATATATACAGGATGATGACTGTGGTGCTGTGCACTGTGTGTGAATATATACAGGATGATGACTGTGGTACTGTGCACTGTGTGTGTGAATATATACAGGATGATGACTGTGGTGCTTTGCACTGTGTGTGTGAATATATACAGGATGATGACTGTGGTGCTGTGCACTGTGTGTGAATATATACAGGATGATGACTGTGGTACTGTGCACTGTGTGTGTGAATATATACAGGATGATGGCTGTGGTACTGTGCACTGTGTGAATATATACAGGATGATGACTGTGGTACTGTGCACTGTGTGTGTGAATATATACAGGATGATGACTGTGGTGCTGTGCACTGTGTGTGTGAATATATACAGGATGATGGCTGTGGTACTGTGCACTGTGTGTGTGAATATATACAGGATGATGACTGTGGTGCTGTGCACTGTGTGTGAATATATACAGGATGATGACTGTGGTACTGTGCACTGTGTGTGAATATATACAGGATGATGGCTGTGGTGCTGTGCACTGTGTGTGAATATATACAGGATGATGACTGTGGTACTGTGCACTGTGTGTGTGAATATATACAGGATGATGACTGTGGTACTGTGCACTGTGTGTGAATATATACAGGATGATGACTGTGGTACTGTGCGCTGTGTGTGTGAATATATACAGGATGATGACTGTGGTGCTGTGCACTGTGTGTGAATATATACAGGATGATGACTGTGGTACTGTGCACTGTGTGTGAATATATACAGGATGATGGCTGTGGTGCTGTGCACTGTGTGTGAATATATACAGGATGATGGCTGTGGTGCTGTGCACTGTGTGTGAATATATACAGGATGATGACTGTGGTACTGTGCACTGTGTGTGTGAATATATACAGGATGATGACTGTGGTGCTGTGCACTGTGTGAATATATACAGGATGATGACTGTGGTGCTGTGCACTGTGTGTGTGAATATATACAGGATGATGGCTGTGGTACTGTGCACTGTGTGAATATATACAGGATGATGGCTGTGGTACTGTGCACTGTGTGTGTGAATATATACAGGATGATGACTGTGGTACTGTGCACTGTGTGTGTGAATATATACAGGATGATGACTGTGGTGCTGTGCACTGTGTGTGAATATATACAGGATGATGACTGTGGTACTGTGCACTGTGTGTGTGAATATATACAGGATGATGACTGTGGTACTGTGCACTGTGTGTGAATATATACAGGATGATGACTGTGGTGCTGTGCACTGTGTGTGTGAATATATACAGGATGATGACTGTGGTACTGTGCACTGTGTGTGAATATATACAGGATGATGACTGTGGTACTGTGCACTGTGTGTGTGAATATATACAGGATGATGACTGTGGTACTGTGCACTGTGTGTGAATATATACAGGATGATGACTGTGGTGCTGTGCACTGTGTGTGTGAATATATACAGGATGATGACTGTGGTGCTGTGTACTGTGTGTGAATATATACAGGATGATGACTGTGGTGCTGTGCACTGTGTGTGTGAATATATACAGGATGATGACTGTGGTGCTGTGCACTGTGTGTGTGAATATATACAGGATGATGACTGTGGTGCTGTGCACTGTGTGTGTGAATATATACAGGATGATGACTGTGGTGCTGTGTACTGTGTGTGAATATATACAGGATGATGACTGTGGTGCTGTGCACTGTGTGTGTGAATATATACAGGATGATGACTGTGGTGCTGTGCACTGTGTGTGTGAATATATACAGGATGATGACTGTGGTACTGTGCACTGTGTGTGTGAATATATACAGGATGATGACTGTGGTACTGTGCACTGTGTGTGTGAATATATACAGGATGATGACTGTGGTACTGTGCACTGTGTGTGTGAATATATACAGGATGATGACTGTGGTGCTGTGCACTGTGTGTGTGAATATATACAGGATGATGGCTGTGGTGCTGTGCACTGTGTGTGAATATATACAGGATGATGACTGTGGTGCTGTGCACTGTGTGAATATATACAGGATGATGACTGTGGTGCTGTGCACTGTGTGTGTGAATATATACAGGATGATGGCTGTGGTGCTGTGCACTGTGTGTGTGAATATATACAGGATGATGACTGTGGTACTGTGCACTGTGTGTGTGAATATATACAGGATGATGGCTGTGGTGCTGTGCACTGTGTGTGAATATATACAGGATGATGACTGTGGTACTGTGCACTGTGTGTGAATATATACAGGATGATGGCTGTGGTGCTGTGCACTGTGTGTGTGAATATATACAGGATGATGACTGTGGTACTGTGCACTGTGTGTGAATATATACAGGATGATGACTGTGGTACTGTGCACTGTGTGTGAATATATACAGGATGATGGCTGTGGTGCTGTGCACTGTGTGTGAATATATACAGGATGATGACTGTGGTACTGTGCACTGTGTGTGTGAATATATACAGGATGATGGCTGTGGTACTGTACACTGTGTGTGAATATATACAGGATGATGGCTGTGGTACTGTGCACTGTGTGTGTGAATATATACAGGATGATGACTGTGGTGCTGTGCACTGTGTGTGAATATATACAGGATGATGACTGTGGTACTGTGCACTGTGTGTGAATATATACAGGATGATGGCTGTGGTGCTGTGCACTGTGTGTGAATATATACAGGATGATGGCTGTGGTACTGTGCACTGTGTGTGAATATATACAGGATGATGGCTGTGGTGCTGTGCACTGTGTGTGAATATATACAGGATGATGACTGTGGTGCTGTGTACTGTGTGTGAATATATACAGGATGATGACTGTGGTGCTGTGCACTGTGTGTGTGAATATATACAGGATGATGGCTGTGGTACTGTGCACTGTGTGTGTGAATATATACAGGATGATGGCTGTGGTACTGTGCACTGTGTGTGAATATATACAGGATGATGGCTGTGGTGCTGTGCACTGTGTGTGAATATATACAGGATGATGACTGTGGTGCTGTGCACTGTGTGTGTGAATATATACAGGATGATGGCTGTGGTGCTGTGCACTGTGTGTGTGAATATATACAGGATGATGGCTGTGGTGCTGTGCACTGTGTGTGAATATATACAGGATGATGACTGTGGTGCTGTGTACTGTGTGTGAATATATACAGGATGATGACTGTGGTGCTGTGTACTGTGTGTGAATATATACAGGATGATGACTGTGGTGCTGTGCACTGTGTGTGTGAATATATACAGGATGATGGCTGTGGTGCTGTGCACTGTGTGTGAATATATACAGGATGATGACTGTGGTGCTGTGTACTGTGTGTGAATATATACAGGATGATGACTGTGGTGCTGTGCACTGTGTGTGTGAATATATACAGGATGATGGCTGTGGTACTGTGCACTGTGTGTGTGAATATATACAGGATGATGGCTGTGGTACTGTGCACTGTGTGTGAATATATACAGGATGATGGCTGTGGTGCTGTGCACTGTGTGTGAATATATACAGGATGATGACTGTGGTGCTGTGCACTGTGTGTGAATATATACAGGATGATGGCTGTGGTACTGTGCACTGTGTGTGTGAATATATACAGGATGATGGCTGTGGTGCTGTGCACTGTGTGTGAATATATACAGGATGATGACTGTGGTGCTGTGCACTGTGTGTGAATATATACAGGATGATGACTGTGGTACTGTGCACTGTGTGTGAATATATACAGGATGATGACTGTGGTGCTGTGCACTGTGTGTGAATATATACAGGATGATGACTGTGGTACTGTGCACTGTGTGTGAATATATACAGGATGATGACTGTGGTGCTGTGCACTGTGTGTGTGAATATATACAGGATGATGGCTGTGGTGCTGTGCACTGTGTGTGAATATATACAGGATGATGGCTGTGGTACTGTGCACTGTGTGTGTGAATATATACAGGATGATGGCTGTGGTGCTGTGCACTGTGTGTGTGAATATATACAGGATGATGGCTGTGGTACTGTGCACTGTGTGTGTGAATATATACAGGATGATGGCTGTGGTACTGTGCACTGTGTGTGTGAATATATACAGGATGATGACTGTGGTGCTGTGCACTGTGTGTGTGAATATATACAGGATGATGGCTGTGGTACTGTGCACTGTGTGTGTGAATATATACAGGATGATGGCTGTGGTACTGTGCACTGTGTGTGTGAATATATACAGGATGATGGCTGTGGTGCTGTGCACTGTGTGTGTGAATATATACAGGATGATGGCTGTGGTGCTGTGCACTGTGTGTGAATATATACAGGATGATGGCTGTGGTGCTGTGCACTGTGTGTGTGAATATATACAGGATGATGACTGTGGTACTGTGCACTGTGTGTGAATATATACAGGATGATGGCTGTGGTACTGTGCACTGTGTGTGAATATATACAGGATGATGACTGTGGTACTGTGCACTGTGTGTGTGAATATATACAGGATGATGGCTGTGGTGCTGTGCACTGTGTGTGAATATATACAGGATGATGACTGTGGTGCTGTGCACTGTGTGTGAATATATACAGGATGATGACTGTGGTACTGTGCACTGTGTGTGTGAATATATACAGGATGATGACTGTGGTGCTGTGCACTGTGTGTGTGAATATATACAGGATGATGGCTGTGGTACTGTGCACTGTGTGTGTGAATATATACAGGATGATGGCTGTGGTGCTGTGCACTGTGTGTGTGAATATATACAGGATGATGGCTGTGGTACTGTGCACTGTGTGTGTGAATATATACAGGATGATGACTGTGGTGCTGTGCACTGTGTGTGTGAATATATACAGGATGATGACTGTGGTGCTGTGCACTGTGTGTGAATATATACAGGATGATGACTGTGGTGCTGTGCACTGTGTGTGTGAATATATACAGGATGATGGCTGTGGTGCTGTGCACTGTGTGTTAATATATACAGGATGATGACTGTGGTGCTGTGCACTGTGTGTGTGAATATATACAGGATGATGACTGTGGTGCTGTGCACTGTGTGTGAATATATACAGGATGATGACTGTGGTGCTGTGCACTGTGTGTGAATATATACAGGATGATGACTGTGGTGCTGTGCACTGTGTGTGTGAATATATACAGGATGATGACTGTGGTGCTGTGCACTGTGTGTGTGAATATATACAGGATGATGACTGTGGTGCTGTGCACTGTGTGTGTGAATATATACAGGATGATGACTGTGGTACTGTGCACTGTGTGTGTGAATATATACAGGATGATGGCTGTGGTACTGTGCACTGTGTGTGAATATATACAGGATGATGGCTGTGGTACTGTGCACTGTGTGTGTGAATATATACAGGATGATGACTGTGGTGCTGTGCACTGTGTGTGAATATATACAGGATGATGACTGTGGTGCTGTGCACTGTGTGAATATATACAGGATGATGACTGTGGTGCTGTGCACTGTGTGTGAATATATACAGGATGATGACTGTGGTGCTGTGCACTGTGTGTGAATATATACAGGATGATGACTGTGGTGCTGTGCACTGTGTGAATATATACAGGATGATGACTGTGGTGCTGTGCACTGTGTATGTGAATATATACAGGATGATGACTGTGGTACTGTGCACTGTGTGTGAATATATACAGGATGATGACTGTGGTGCTGTGCACTGTGTGAATATATACAGGATGATGACTGTGGTGCTGTGCACTGTGTATGTGAATATATACAGGATGATGACTGTGGTACTGTGCACTGTGTGTGAATATATACAGGATGATGACTGTGGTGCTGTGCACTGTGTGTGAATATATACAGGATGATGACTGGTGCTGTGCACTGTGTGAATATATACAGGATGATGACTGTGGTGCTGTGCACTGTGTGAATATATACAGGATGATGACTGTGGTGCTGTGCACTGTGTATGTGAATATATACAGGATGATGACTGTGGTACTGTGCACTGTGTGTGAATATATACAGGATGATGACTGTGGTGCTGTGCACTGTGTGTGAATATATACAGGATGATGACTGGTGCTGTGCACTGTGTGAATATATACAGGATGATGACTGTGGTGCTGTGCACTGTGTATGTGAATATATACAGGATGATGACTGTGGTACTGTGCACTGTGTGTGAATATATACAGGATGATGACTGTGGTGCTGTGCACTGTGTGTGAATATATACAGGATGATGACTGGTGCTGTGCACTGTGTGAATATATACAGGATGATGACTGTGGTGCTGTGCACTGTGTGTGAATATATACAGGATGATGACTGGTGCTGTGCACTGTGTGAATATATACAGGATGATGACTGTGGTGCTGTGCACTGTGTGTGAATATATACAGGATGATGACTGGTGCTGTGCACTGTGTGAATATATACAGGATGATGACTGTGGTGCTGTGCACTGTGTGTGAATATATACAGGATGATGACTGGTGCTGTGCACTGTGTGAATATATACAGAATGATGACTGTGGTACTGTGCACTGTGTGTTCTGGTGAATATGTTACACTAGATGGTGGCCTGATTCTACCGCTTCGGGTATTCTTGAATATGTCTGTAGTTTATTTATGAAGATTTAAGAATAATGCAATGAATACACAGGATTTTCTGGTAAAATTTAAACATTATCATTAAATTTTATTGCTCATAGTAGTTAATACAACTGAACGAAATTCTTAAACAGATCAATAAAATATATAAACCATTACATGAATATCTAACTGTATTTAAATAAATCATCGGACGAAAGAAGTACATCGACACTATAATATATTTGTGCGTGGCACTGTGACTGACAGAACTTGTTCAGTAAATGTGAGTGAACTACGTGGCACTGTGACTGACAGAACTTGTTCAGTAAATGTGACTGAACTACGTGGCACTGTGACTGACAGAACTTGTTCAGTAAATGTGAGTGAACTACGTGGCACTGTGACTGACAGAACTTGTTCAGTAAATGTGACTGAACTACGTGGCACTGTGACTGACAGAACTTGTTCAGTAAATGTGACTGAACTACGTGGCACTGTGACTGATAGAACTTGTTCAGTAAATGTGAGTGAACTACGTGGCACTGTGACTGATAGAACTTGTTTAGTAAACGTGAGTGAACTACGTGGCACTGTGATTGACAGAACTTGTTCAGTAAACGTGTGTGAACTACGTGGCACTGTGACTGACAGAACTGTTCAGTAAACTTGACTGAACCACGTGGCACTGTGACTGACAGAACTTATTCAGTAAACGTGACTGAACTACAAGGCACTGTGACTGACAGAACTTATTCAGTAAACGTGAGTGAACTACGTGGCACTGTGACTGACAGAACTTATTCAGTAAACGTGAGTGAACTACGTGGCACTGTGACTGACAGAACTTATTCAGTAAACGTGACTGAACTACGTGGCACTGTGACTGACAGAACTGTTCAGTAAACTTGACTGAACCACGTGGAACTGTGACTGACAGAACTGCGCCTGTCGCTGATTGGTCACAGGCGCCTGGCGCGACCAATCAGGGACGCGGGATTTCCGCTACAGACAAGCAAACAGAATTCGATGATTATATAGAAGATGGCTCTTAATGATCACGTTGTTTCATGCAGGTCACGGAGGCCATGAAGCTTTGTACGGTGAGTGACAGCTTCGTTCTCGGGGTCTCTGTCCTGTTCGGTGGATCTGCTGCTTTTTCCTGGGGTTTGGGGGTCTTCTGTGGTGGAGATTTATGCTTACATGCATTTTACGTGTAATGTGATGGAATTTTCCTGCTGATTTTTGTTTTCAGGCCTCTATTCACCCAGATTCTGGCCACGTCCTCCCGCTAATCTTCAGGCCTCCAGGTGAGCTTAATGTGGTGTGATGCAGGAGTAGATGTGGATGCAGCGGCGCCTGTTATGAACTGGTGATTCAGAACCACAATGGACCTAGTGGTTAAGAGCACACAAAGTGACCTGACAGTTACCAATAACATAGGACGAGCTCTGAGACGTGGGAACTCTGCTGACCGCAATCCCTAATCCTATCATACCACACTAGAGGTAGCCGTGGAGCGCTCCTGACCAGTCCTAGGTGCCTCGGGCACAGCCTGAGAAACTAGCTAGCCCTGAAGATAGAAAAATAAGCCTACCTTGCCTCAGAGAAATTCCCCAAAGGAAAAGGCAGCCCCCCACATATAATGACTGTGAGTTGAGATGAAAATACAAACACAGAGATGAAATAGATTTTAGCAAAGTGAGGCCCGACTTACTGAACAGACCGAGGATAGGAAAGATAGCTTTGCGGTCAACACAAAACCCTACAAACAACCACACAGAGGGCGCAAAAAGACCCTCCGCACCGACTAACGGTACGGAGGTGCTCCCTCTGCGTCCCAGAGCTTCCAGCAAGCAAGAAAAACCAATCTTGCAAGCTGGACAGAAAATATAGCAAACAAAAGTAACACAAGCAAAACTTAGCTTATGCAGGATAGACAGGCCACAAGAACGATCCAGGAGAGAGCAAGACCAATACTGGAACATTGACTGGAGGCCAGGAACAAAGAACTAAGTGGAGTTAAATAGAGCAGCACTTAACGACTTAACCTCGTCACCTGAGGAAGGAAACTCAGAAGCCGCAGCCCCACTCACATCCACCAAAGGAAGCTCATAGACAGAACCAGCCGAAGTACCACTCATGACCACAGGAGGGAGCTTGACCACAGAATTCACAACAGTACCCCCCCCTTGAGGAGGGGTCACCGAACCCTCCCCAGAGCCCCCAGGCCGACCAGGATGAGCCATATGAAAGGCACGAACCAGATCGGCAGCATGGACATCAGAGGCAAAGACCCAGGAATTATCTTCCTGACCATAACCTTTCCACTTAACCAGATACTGGAGTTTCCGTCTCGAAACACGAGAATCCAAAATCTTCTCCACTATATACTCCAACTCCCCCTCAACCAAAACCGGGGCAGGAGGATCAACGGATGGAACCACAGGTGCCACGTATCTCCGCAACAACGACCTATGGAATACGTTATGGATGGAAAAAGAAGCTGGAAGGGTCAAACGAAAAGACACAGGATTAAGAACCTCAGAAATCCTATACGGACCAATGAAACGAGGCTTAAACTTAGGAGAGGAAACTTTCATAGGAATATAACGAGATGACAACCAAACCAAATCCCCAACACGAAGTCGGGGACCCACACAGCGCCTGCGGTTAGCGAAACGTTGAGCCTTCTCCTGGGACAAAGTCAAATTGTCCACTACATGAGTCCAAATCTGCTGCAATCTGTCCACCACAGTATCCACACCAGGACAGTCCGAAGACTCAACCTGCCCTGAAGAGAAACGAGGATGGAACCCAGAATTGCAGAAAAACGGCGAAACCAAAGTAGCCGAGCTGGCCCGATTATTAAGGGCGAACTCAGCCAAAGGCAAAAAGGACACCCAGTCATCCTGATCAGCAGAAACAAAGCATCTCAGATATGTTTCCAAGGTCTGATTGGTTCGTCCGGTCTGGCCATTAGTCTGAGGATGGAAAGCCGAGGAAAAAGACAAATCAATGCCCATCCTAGCACAAAAGGCTCGCCAAAACCTCGAAACAAACTGGGAACCTCTGTCAGAAACGATGTTCTCTGGAATGCCATGTAAACGAACCACATGCTGGAAGAACAATGGCACCAAATCAGAGGAGGAAGCAGAGGCGTAGCTAGAGCTTTTGCCGCCCGGGGCTGTTCCCGAGTTTGGCGCCCCCCCCAGAACCCCCCCCGGCTCAATACACACAAAGGTTACCAAAAACGGTTTTCCTGTTTTGTAGAACTTAAACTGGGCCTAATGGTGTCACCCCCACATGCCACACCTGTGACTTAATACCACCACACCATGACCAGGCCACATAGTGACCGAATAATACTACATACAAGGGACAAATACCACAACACCATTTCCAGACCACATATTACCACCACATATTACCACCACATAGTGACTGAATACTACAATACTGATCAGTAATAAAAAAAAAAACACAATACTATCACCATAAGTGCCAGTATTCACAGGAGATCTGTACTTAGTATGCAGTGTCTGTGTAGAGGTAATACAGAGATCACTGGTGACATTATACACAGGACCTCTATATAGTATACAGTGTATAGTGTCAGTGTATAGGTAACACTGACTCACCAGTGACGTCTCTAGGTGAAGTCCTTCATCTTTCATCCAGCACAGACCGCCATCATTCCTTCCAGCCAGGACTCGTTTCTGCAGGAAATAACACAGTTATCTCGAGTTCCGCTTGCAGAACACATTACTTAATTTTTTACAACTTCTACATTACATCACATGAAGAAAAAAAGGTGATATAGTGTCACTCTGCACAGTAACAGGACCGCCCCCCCATTTAAAACAGTACACTCAAAAAATAAAATAAATACATCACTGCAGTAATAATATCCCTTAATTAGCCCCTATGGTAATAATATTCCCCACCCTGGCCCCGTTTCTCATTCCTGGCTCCAGCCATATGTTCTCGCATCCTGCCCTCATGAGTATCCATTCTACCCCATATGATCTCCCCATCCTGCCCCACCAGCCTCCATCGTATCCGTCCTGCCCCATGATCCAATCCTGCCCCGTGTCTCCAATCATGCCCCGTATCTACATTCTGCCCATGCCTCAAGTCCTGCCCCCAGTGTGTCCAGCATATTACCCCCATGTTGTCCAGCAATCTGCCCCAGTGTGTCCAGCATATTACCCCCATGTTGTCCAGCAATCTGCCCCAGTGTGTCCAGCATATTACCCCCAGTGTGTCCAGCAATCTGCCCCAGTATGTCCAGCACTGCCCCCAGTGTGTCCAGCAATCTGCCCCAGTGTCCAGCCTTTCCCCAGTGTGTCCAGCAGTCTGCCCTAGTGTGTCCAGCATATTACCCCCAGTGTCCAGCATTGCCCCAGTGTATCCAGCATATTACCCCCAGTGTCCAGCATTGCCCCAGTGTATCCAGCATATTACCCCCAGTGTGTCCAGCAATCTGCCCCAGTGTCCAGCATTGCCCCAGTGTGTCCAGAAGTCTGCCCCAGGGTCTCCAGCATTGCCTCAATGTGTCCAGAAATCTGCCCCAGGGTCTCCAGTATTGCCCCAGTGTGTCCAGCAATCTGCCCCATGGTCTCCTGTATTGCCCCAGTGTGTCCAGCATTCTGCCCCATGGTCTCCAGTATTGCCCCGGTGTATCCAGCAATCTGCCCCATGGTCTCCTGTATTGCCCCAGTGTGTCCAGCATTCTGCCCCATGGTCTCCAGTATTGCCCCGGTGTGTCCAGCAATCTGCCCCATGGTCTCCAGTATTGCCCCAGTATGTCCAGAAGTCTGCCCAGGGTCTCCAGCATTGCCTCAATGTGTCCTGAAATCTGCCCCATGGTCTCCAGTATTCAGTGTGTCCAGCAATCTGCCCCATAGTCTCCTGTATTGCCCCAGTGTGTCCAGCATTCTGCCCCATGGTCTCCAGTATTTCCCCAGTGTGTCCAGCATTCTGCCCCATGGTCTCCAGTATTGCCCCAGTGTGTCCAGCAATCTGCCCCATGGTCTCCTGTATTGCCCCAGTGTGTCCAGCATTCTGCCACATGGTCTCCTGTATTGCCCCAGTGTGTCCAGCATTCTGCCCCATGGTCTCCAGTATTGCCCCAGTGTGTCCAGCAATCTGCCCCATGGTCTCCTGTATTGCCCCAGTGTGTCCAGCAATCTGCCCCATAGTCTCCTGTATTGCCCCAGTGTGTCCAGCAATCTGCCCCATGGTCTCCTGTATTGCCCCAGTGTGTCCAGCATTCTGCCCCATGGTCTCCAGTATTGCCCCGGTGTGTCCAGCAATCTGCCCCATGGTCTCCAGTATTGCCCCAGTATGTCCAGAAGTCTGCCCAGGGTCTCCAGCATTGCCTCAATGTGTCCTGAAATCTGCCCCATGGTCTCCAGTATTCAGTGTGTCCAGCAATCTGCCCCATAGTCTCCTGTATTGCCTCAGTGTGTCCAGCATTCTGCCGCATGGTCTCCAGTATTTCCCCAGTGTGTCCAGCATTCTGCCCCATGGTCTCCAGTATTGCCCCAGTGTGTCCAGCAATCTGCCCCATGGTCTCATGTATTGCCCCAGTGTGTCCAGCAATCTGCCCCATGGTCTCCAGCATTGCCCCAGCCCCAGACAGTCAGACATAAAGAAAAAAAAAAAAAAGTAAAATCCTCACCTCTCCCGTTCCCAGCGCAGGTCCGGTGCAGTCAGCGTCTCTCCGGCTCTGCGACGCTCAGGACAGAGAGGCAGAGCGGCGCGCACAGTAGTGACGTCATCGCGCCCTCTGCTCTGAGACGTCGCAGAGTCAGAGGACGCTGCAGCTGCCGGCGCCGCAGGAACCAGGAGAGGTGAGTATAGAGCGGGGGGCGGGGTCCGGTGGTGGGGGGAGCTGGCCCTGGTCGTGGCGGCGGACGGCGCCGCCCGAAGATTTAAAGGGGCGTCTTTTTTTTTTTTTTTTCTTCTGCAGCGCCGGCTGCCCCCCGCATTGTGCCGCCCGGGGCGGACCGCCCCCCCGCACCCCCCTTCCTACGCCACTGGGAGGAAGGCAATTTAGACAAGGGTACCAAATGAACCATCTTAGAGAAGCGATCACAAACCACCCAAATGACCGACATTTTTTGAGAGACGGGGAGATCCGAAATAAAATCCATAGAGATATGTGTCCAAGGCCTCTTCAGGACCGGCAAGGGCAAAAGCAACCCACTGGCACGAGAACAGCAGGGCTTAGCCCGAGCACAAATCCCACAGGACTGCACAAAAGAACGCACATCCCGCGACATACACGGCCACCAAAAGGATCTAGCCACCAAATCTCTGGTACCAAAGATTCCAGGATGACCAGCCAACACCGAACAATGAACCTCAGAGATAACTTTATTCGTCCACCTATCAGGGACAAACAGTTTCTCCGCTGGGCAACGGTCAGGTCTATTAGCCTGAAATTTTTGCAGCACCCGCCGCAAATCAGGGGAGATGGCAGACAAAATTACCCCCTCTTTGAGAATACCCGCCGGCTCAGGCAAACCCGGAGAGTCGGGCACAAAACTCCTAGACAGGGCATCCGCCTTCACATTTTTAGAGCCCGGAAGGTACGAAACCACAAAGTCAAAACGGGAGAAAAACAGCGACCAACGAGCCTGTCTAGGATTCAACCGTTTGGCAGACTCGAGATAAGTCAAGTTCTTGTGATCAGTCAAGACCACCACGCGATGCTTAGCTCCTTCAAGCCAATGACGCCACTCCTCGAATGCCCACTTCATGGCTAGCAACTCTCGATTGCCAACATCATAATTTCGCTCAACAGGCGAAAACTTCCTGGAAAAGAAGGCGCATGGTTTCATCACCGAGCAATCAGAACTTCTTTGCGACAAAACAGCCCCTGCTCCAATTTCAGAAGCATCAACCTCGACCTGGAACGGGAGCGAAACATCTAGCTGACACAACACAGGGGCAGAAGAAAAACGACGCTTCAACTCTTGAAAAGCTTCCACAGCAGCAGAAGACCAATTGACCACATCAGCACCCTTCTTGGTTAAATCAGTCAACGGTTTAGCAATACTAGAAAAATTATTGATGAAGCGACGATAAAAATTAGCAAAGCCCAGGAACTTTTGCAGACTCTTCAGAGATGTCGGCTGAGTCCAATCATAAATGGCCTGAACTTTAACAGGGTCCATCTCGATAGTAGAAGGGGAAAAAATGAACCCCAAAAATGAAACCTTCCGAACACCAAAGAGACACTTTGACCCCTTCACAAACAAAGAATTCGCACGCAGGACCTGGAACACCATTCTGACCTGCTTCTCTTGAGACTCCCAATCATCCGAGAAGACCAAAATATCATCCAAGTACACAATCAGGAATTTATCCAGGTACTCTCGGAAGATGTCATGCATAAAGGACTGAAATACTGATGGAGCATTGGAAAGCCCGAATGGCATAACTAGGTACTCAAAATGGCCCTCGGGCGTATTAAATGCTGTTTTCCATTCATCGCCCCGTTTAATACGCACAAGATTATACGCACCACGAAGATCTATCTTGGTGAACCAACTAGCCCCCTTAATCCGAGCAAACAAATCAGACAGCAGCGGCAAGGGGTACTGAAATTTGACCGTGATTTTATTTAGAAGGCGGTAATCAATACAAGGTCTCAGCGAACCATCCTTCTTGGCCACAAAAAAGAACCCTGCTCCCAATGGCGATGATGACTGGCGAATATGACCCTTCTCCAAGGATTCTTTTACGTAACTCTGCATAGCGGCGTGCTCAGGCACAGATAAATTAAACAGTCGAACTTTAGGAAGCTTACTACCAGGAATCAAATCGATAGCACAATCACAATCCCTATGCGGAGGTAGGGCATTGGACTTGGGCTCATCAAATACATCCCGGTAATCTGACAAGAACTCTGGGACCTCAGAAGGGGTGGATGATGAAATAGACAGAAATGGGACATCACCATGTACCCCCTGACAACCCCAGCTGGACACAGACATAGATTTCCAATCCAATACTGGGTTATGGACTTGTAGCCATGGCAACCCCAACACGACCACATCATGCAGATTATGCAACACCAGAAAGCGAATAACCTCCTGATGTGCAGGAGCCATGCACATGGTCAGCTGGGTCCAGTACAGAGGCTTATTCTTGGCCAAAGGCGTAGCATCAATTCCTCTCAATGGAATAGGACACTGCAGGGGCTCCAAGAAAAACCCACAACGCCTAGCATACTCCAAGTCCATCAAATTCAGGGCAGCGCCTGAATCCACAAATGCCATGACAGAATAGGATGACAAAGAGCAGATCAAAGTAATGGACAAAAGAATTTTCGACTGTACCATACCAATGGTGGCAGACCTAGCGAACCGCTTAGTGCGCTTAGGACAATCGGAGATAGCATGAGTGGAATCACAACAGTAGAAACACAGCCCATTCTGACGTCTGTGTTCTTGCCGTTCAGCTCTGGTCAAAGTCCTATCGCACTGCATAGGCTCAGGTTTATACTCAGATAATACCGCCAAATGGTGCACAGTTTTACGCTCACGCAAGCGTCGACCGATCTGAATGGCCAAAGACATAGACTCATTCAGACCAGCAGGCATAGGAAATCCCACCATGACATCTTTAAGGGCTTCAGAGAGACCCTTTCTGAAAATTGCTGCCAGCGCACATTCATTCCATTGAGTGAGCACAGACCACTTCCTAAACTTCTGACAATATATCTCTACCTCATCCTGACCCTGACACAGAGCCAGCAAATTTTTCTCTGCCTGATCCATTGAATTAGGTTCATCATAGAGCAATCCAAGCGCCAGAAAAAACGCATCAATATTACATAATGCTGGATCTCCTGGCGCAAGGGAAAATGCCCAGTCCTGAGGGTCGCCACGTAATAAAGAAATAATGATCTTAACTTGTTGAACTGGGTCACCAGAGGAGCGGGGTTTCAAAGCCAGAAACAGTTTACAATTATTTTTAAAACTCAGAAACTTAGCTCTATCTCCAGAAAACAAACCAGGAATAGTAATTCTTGGTTCTAACATAGAATTCTGAACCACAAAGTCTTGAATATTTTGTACTCTTGCAGTGAGATGATCCATACAAGAAGACAGACCTTTAATGTGCATCACTACACCTGTGTCCTGAACCACCCAAATGTCTAGGGGAAAAGAAAGACAAAACACAGTGCAAAGAAAAAAAAATGGTCTCAGAACTTCTCTTTTCCCTCTATTGAGAAGCATTAGTACTTTGGGCCTCCAGTACTGTTATGAACTGGTGGTTCAGAAACACAATGGACCTAGTGGTTAAGAGCACACAAAGTGACCTGACAGTTACCAATAACATAGGACGAGCTCTGAGACGTGGGAACTCTGCTGACCGCAATCCCTAATCCTATCATACCACACTAGAGGTAGCCGTGGAGCGCTCCTGACCAGTCCTAGGCACCTCGGGCACAGCCTGAGAAACTAGCTAGCCCTGAAGATAGAAAAATAAGCCTACCTTGCCTCAGAGAAATTCCCCAAAGGAAAAGGCAGCCCCCCACATATAATGATTGTGAGTTGAGATGAAAATACAAACACAGAGATGAAATAGATTTTAGCAAAGTGAGGCCCGACTTACTGAACTGTTATGGCTGGCAATCAGGCAACACAGCGTGCAGTAATCAGCGCACATACAGAGATCTGGCAATAACCCAAAACAATAGGACGAGCTCTGAGACGTGGAATCTCTGTAGACTGCAGTACCTGATCTATCCTCACACAACTGGAAGCAGCAGTGGATTGCGCCTATCAACTACCTATGCAACTCGGCACTGCCTGAGGAGCTGACTAGCCTGAAGATAGAAATACAAGCCTGACTTACCTCAGAGAAATACCCCAAAGGAATAGGCAGCCCCCACATATAATGACTGTTAGCAAGATGAAAAGACAAACGTAGGAATGAAATAGATTCAGCAAAGTGAGGCCCGATATTCTAGACAGAGCGAGGATAGCAAAGAGAACTATGCAGTCTACAAAAAACCCTAAAACGAAAACCACGCAAAGGGGCAAAAAGACCCACCGTGCCGAACTAACAGCACGGCGGTGCACCCCTTTGCTTCTCAGAGCTTCCAGCAAAAGATAATAACAAGCTGGACAGAAAAAACAGAAAACAAACTAGAAGCACTTATCTAGCAGAGCAGCAGGCCCAAGGAAAGATGCAGTAGCTCAGATCCAACACTGGAACATTGACAAGGAGCAAGGAAGACAGACTCAGGTGGAGCTAAATAGCAAGGCAGCCAACGAGCTCACCAAAACACCTGAGGGAGGAAGCCCAGAGACTGCAATACCACTTGTGACCACAGAAGTGAACTCAGCCACAGAATTCACAACAGTACCCCCCCCTTGAGGAGGGGTCACCGAACCCTCACCAGAACCCCCAGGCCGACCAGGATGAGCCACATGAAAGGCACGAACAAGATCTGGGGCATGGACATCAGAGGCAAAAACCCAGGAATTATCTTCCTGAGCATAACCCTTCCATTTGACCAGATACTGGAGTTTCCGTCTAGAGACACGAGAATCCAAAATCTTCTCCACAATATACTCCAATTCCCCCTCCACCAAAACAGGGGCAGGAGGCTCCACAGATGGAACCATAGGTGCCACGTATCTCCTCAGCAACGACCTATGGAATACATTATGTATGGAAAAGGAGTCTGGGAGGGTCAGACGAAAAGACACCGGATTGAGAATCTCAGAAATCCTATACGGACCAATAAAACGAGGTTTAAATTTAGGAGAGGAAACCTTCATAGGTATATGACGAGAAGATAACCAAACCAGATCCCCAACACGAAGTCGGGGTCCCACACGGCGTCTGCGATTAGCGAAAAGCTGAGCCTTCTCCTGGGACAAGGTCAAATTGTCCACTACCTGAGTCCAGATCTGCTGCAACCTGTCCACCACATAATCCACACCAGGACAGTCCGAAGACTCAACCTGTCCTGAAGAGAAACGAGGATGGAAACCAGAATTGCAGAAAAATGGAGAGACCAAGGTAGCCGAGCTGGCCCGATTATTAAGGGCGAACTCAGCCAACGGCAAAAATGACACCCAATCATCCTGGTCAGCGGAAACAAAACATCTCAGATATGTTTCCAAGGTCTGATTGGTTCGTTCGGTCTGGCCATTAGTCTGAGGATGGAAGGCCGAGGAAAAAGATAGGTCAATGCCCATCCTACCACAAAAGGCTCGCCAGAACCTCGAGACAAACTGGGAACCTCTGTCAGAAACAATATTCTCAGGAATGCCATGTAAACGAACCACATGCTGGAAGAACAAAGGCACCAAATCAGAGGAGGAAGGCAATTTAACCAAGGGCACCAGATGGACCATTTTAGAAAAGCGATCACAGACCACCCAAATGACAGACATCTTTTGAGAAACGGGAAGGTCAGAAATGAAATCCATCGAAATATGTGTCCAAGGCCTCTTCGGGACCGGCAAGGGCAAAAGCAACCCACTGGCACGTGAACAGCAGGGCTTAGCCCTAGCACAAATTCCACAGGACTGCACAAAAGCACGCACATCCCGTGACAGAGATGGCCACCAGAAGGATCTAGCAACCAACTCCCTGGTACCAAAGATTCCTGGATGACCGGCCAGCACCGAACAATGAAGTTCAGAGATAACTTTACTAGTCCACCTATCAGGGACGAACAGTTTCTCGGCCGGACAACGATCAGGTTTATTAGCCTGAAATTTCTGCAACACTCTCCGCAAATCAGGGGAGATGGCAGACACAATGACTCCTTCCTTGAGGATACTCGCCGGCTCAGATAACCCCGGAGAGTCGGGCACAAAACTCCTAGACAGAGCATCCGCCTTCACATTTTTAGAGCCCGGAAGGTATGAAATCACAAAATCAAAACGAGCAAAAAATAACGACCAACGGGCCTGTCTAGGATTCAAGCGCTTGGCAGACTCAAGATAAGTAAGGTTCTTATGATCAGTCAAAACCACCACGCGATGCTTAGCACCCTCAAGCCAATGACGCCACTCCTCGAATGCCCACTTCATGGCCAGCAACTCTCGGTTGCCCACATCATAATTACGCTCAGCAGCAGAAAATTTCCTGGAAAAGAAAGCACATGGTTTGAACACTGAGCAACCAGAACCTCTCTGTGACAAAACCGCCCCTGCACCAATCTCAGAAGCATCAACCTTGACCTGGAACGGAAGAGAAACATCAGGTTGACACAACACAGGGGCACAGCAAAAACGACGCTTCAACTCCTGAAAAGCTTCCACGGCAGCAGAAGACCAATTAACCAAATCAGCACCCTTCTTGGTCAAATCGGTCAATGGTCTGGCAATGCTAGAAAAATTACAGATGAAGCGACGATAAAAATTAGCAAAGCCCAGGAATTTCTGCAAACTTTTTAGAGATGTCGGCTGAGTCCAATCCTGGATGGCCTGAACCTTAACCGGATCCATCTCGATAGTAGAAGGGGAAAAGATGAACCCCAAAAATGAAACTTTCTGCACACCGAAGAGACACTTTGATCCCTTCACGAACAAGGAATTAGCACGCAGTACCTGGAAAACCATTCTGACTTGCTTCACATGAGACTCCCAATCATCTGAGAAGATCAAAATGTCATCCAAGTAAACAATCAAGAATTTATCCAGATACTCACGGAAAATGTCATGCATAAAAGACTGAAAAACAGATGGAGCATTGGCAAGTCCGAACGGCATCACCAGATACTCAAAATGACCCTCGGGCGTATTAAATGCCGTTTTCCATTCATCTCCCTGCCTGATTCTCACCAGATTATACGCACCACGAAGATCAATCTTAGTAAACCAACTAGCCCCCTTAATCCGAGCAAACAAGTCAGAAATCAATGGCAAGGGATACTGAAACTTAACAGTGATCTTATTAAGAAGGCGGTAATCAATACACGGTCTTAGCGAACCATCCTTCTTGGCTACAAAAAAGAACCCTGCTCCCAATGGTGACGACGATGGGCGAATATGTCCCTTCTCCAGGGACTCCTTCACATAACTGCGCATAGCGGCGTGTTCAGGTACGGACAAATTAAATAAACGACCCTTAGGGAATTTACTACCAGGAATCAAATTGATAGCACAATCACAATTCCTATGCGGAGGTAGAGCATCGGACTTGGACTCTTCAAATACATCCTGAAAGTCCGACAAGAACTCTGGGACCTCAGAAGGAATGGATGACGAAATAGACAAAAATGGAACATCACCATGTACCCCCTGACAACCCCAGCTGGTTACCGACATAGAGTTCCAATCCAATACTGGATTATGGGTTTGTAGCCATGGCAACCCCAACACGACCACATCATGCAAATTATGCAATACCAAAAAGCGAATAACTTCCTGATGTGCAGGAGCCATGCACATGGTCAGCTGGGCCCAGTACTGAGGCTTATTCTTGGCCAGAGGTGTAGCATCAATTCCTCTCAATGGAATAGGACACCGCAAAGGCTCCAAGAAAAATCCACAACGTTTAGCATAATCCAAATCCATCAGATTCAGGGCAGCGCCTGAATCCACAAACGCCATGACAGAATATGATGACAAAGAGCACATTAAGGTAATGGACAAAAGGAATTTGGACTGTACAGTACCAATAACGGCAGAGCTATCGAACCGCCTAGTGCGTTTAGGACAATTAGAAATAGCATGAGTAGAATCACCACAATAGAAACACAGTCTGTTCAGACGTCTGTGTTCGTGCCGTTCTACTTTAGTCATAGTCCTGTCGCACTGCATAGGCTCAGGCTTACTCTCAGACAATACCGCCAGATGGTGCACAGATTTACGCTCGCGCAAGCGACGACCGATCTGAATGGCCAAGGACATAGACTCATTCAAACCAGCAGGCATAGGAAATCCCACCATTACATCCTTAAGAGCTTCAGAGAGACCCTTTCTGAACAAAGCCGCTAGTGCAGATTCATTCCACAGAGTGAGTACTGACCATTTTCTAAATTTCTGACAATATACTTCTACATCATCCTGACCCTGGCATAAAGCCAGCAGATTTTTCTCAGCTTGATCCACTGAATTAGGCTCATCGTAAAGCAATCCCAGCGCCTGGAAAAATGCATCAACATTACTCAATGCAGAATCTCCTGGTGCAAGAGAAAACGCCCAGTCCTGTGGGTCGCCGCGCAAAAAAGAAATAATAATCAAAACCTGTTGAATAGGATTACCAGAAGAATGAGGTTTCAAGGCCAAAAATAGCTTACAATTATTTCTGAAGCTCAGGAACTTAGTTCTGTCACCAAAAAACAAATCAGGAATCGGAATTCTTGGTTCTAGCATCGATTTCTGATCAATAGTATCTTGAATCTTTTGTACATTTACAACGAGATTATCCATTGAGGAGCACAGAGCCTGAATATCCATGTCCACAGCTGTGTCCCGAAGCACTCTAATGTCTAGGGGAAAAAAAAGACTGAAGACAGAGCTAAGAAAAAAAAATGATGTCAGGATTTCTTTTTTCCCTCTATTGGAAATCATTGAATGGGCTCCTTGTACTGTTATGGCTGGCAATCAGGCAACACAGCGTGCAGTAATCAGCGCACATACAGAGATCTGGCAATAACCTAAAACAATAGGACGAGCTCTGAGACGTGGAATCTCTGTAGACTGCAGTACCTGATCTATCCTCACACAACTGGAAGCAGCAGTGGATTGCGCCTATCAACTACCTATGCAACTCGGCACTGCCTGAGGAGCTGACTAGCCTGAAGATAGAAATACAAGCCTGACTTACCTCAGAGAAATACCCCAAAGGAATAGGCAGCCCCCACATATAATGACTGTTAGCAAGATGAAAAGACAAACGTAGGAATGAAATAGATTCAGCAAAGTGAGGCCCGATATTCTAGACAGAGCGAGGATAGCAAAGAGAACTATGCAGTCTACAAAAAACCCTAAAACGAAAACCACGCAAAGGGGCAAAAAGACCCACCGTGCCGAACTAACAGCACGGCGGTGCACCCCTTTGCTTCTCAGAGCTTCCAGCAAAAGATAATAACAAGCTGGACAGAAAAAACAGAAAACAAACTAGAAGCACTTATCTAGCAGAGCAGCAGGCCCAAGGAAAGATGCAGTAGCTCAGATCCAACACTGGAACATTGACAAGGAGCAAGGAAGACAGACTCAGGTGGAGCTAAATAGCAAGGCAGCCAACGAGCTCACCAAAACACCTGAGGGAGGAAGCCCAGAGACTGCAATACCACTTGTGACCACAGAAGTGAACTCAGCCACAGAATTCACAACACTGAACAGACCGAGGATAGGAAAGATAGCTTTGCGGTCAACACAAAACCCTACAAACAACCACGCAGAGGGCGCAAAAAGACCCTCCGCACCGACTAACGGTACGGAGGTGCTCCCTCTGCGTCCCAGAGCTTCCAGCAAGCAAGAAAAAACAATATAGCAAGCTGGACAGAAAATATAGCAAACAAAAGTAACACAAGCAAAACTTAGCTTATGCAGGATAGACAGGCCACAAGAACGATCCAGGAGAGAGCAAAACCAATACTGGAACATTGACTGGAGGCCAGGAACAAAGAACTAGGTGGAGTTAAATAGAGCAGCACCTAACGACTTAACCTCGTCACCTGAGGAAGGAAACTCAGAAGCTGACAGAGAGTCGGCTCAGCATTACATCAGTACATAGGGAGCGGCAGCTGTAACCTCGCCTGACACTGACAGACAGTCGGCTCAGCATTACATCAGTACATAGGGAGCAGCAGCTGTAACCTCGCTTGGCACTGACTGACAGCCTGCTCAGCATTACATCAGTACATAGGGAGCGGCAGCTGTAACCTCGCCTGCCACTGACAGAGAGTCGGCTCAGCATTACATCAGTACATAGGGAGCGGCAGCTGTAACCTCGCCTGCCACTGACACAGAGTCGGCTCAGCATTACATCAGTACATAGGGAGCGGCAGCTGTAACCTCGCCTGACACTGACAGACAGTCGGCTCAGCATTACATCAGTACATAGGGAGCAGCAGCTGTAACCTCGCTTGGCACTGACTGACAGCCTGCTCAGCATTACATCAGTACATAGGGAGCGGCAGCTGTAACCTCGCCTGCCACTGACAGAGAGTCGGCTCAGCATTACATCAGTACATAGGGAGCGGCAGCTGTAACCTCGCCTGACACTGACAGGCAGTCGGCTCAGCATTGCATCAGTACATAGGGAGCGGCAGCTGTAACCTCGCCTGACACTGACAGGCAGTCGGCTCAGCATTGCATCAGTACATAGGGAGCGGCAGCTGTAACCTCGCCTGCCACTGACACAGTCGGCTCAGCATTACATCAGTACATAGGGAGCGGCAGCTGTAACCTCGCCCGCCACTGACAGACAGTCGGCTCAGCATTACATCAGTACATAGGGAGCGGCAGCTGTAACCTCGCCCGCCACTGACAGAGAGTCGGCTCAGCATTACATCAGTACATAGGGAGCGGCAGCTGTAACCTCGCCTGACACTGACAGACAGTCGGCTCAGCATTACATCAGTACATAGGGAGCGGCAGCTGTAACCTCGCCCGCCACTGACAGTCGGCTCAGCATTGCATCAGTACATAGGGAGCGGCAGCTGTAACCTCGCCTGCCACTGACACAGAGTCGGCTCAGCATTACATCAGTACATAGGGAGCGGCAGCTGTAACCTCGCCTGACACTGACAGACAGTCGGCTCAGCATTACATCAGTACATAGGGAGCAGCAGCTGTAACCTCGCCTGGCACTGACTGACAGCCTGCTCAGCATTACATCAGTACATAGGGAGCGGCAGCTGTAACCTCGCCTGCCACTGACAGAGAGTCGGCTCAGCATTACATCAGTACATAGGGAGCGGCAGCTGTAACCTCGCCTGACACTGACAGGCAGTCGGCTCAGCATTGCATCAGTACATAGGGAGCGGCAGCTGTAACCTCGCCCGCCACTGACAGTCGGCTCAGCATTGCATCAGTACATAGGGAGCGGCAGCTGTAACCTCGCCTGCCACTGACACAGAGTCGGCTCAGCATTACATCAGTACATGGGGAGCGGCAGCTGTAACCTCGCCTGACACTGACAGGCAGTCGGCTCAGCATTGCATCAGTACATAGGGAGCGGCAGCTGTAACCTCGCCTGACACTGACAGACAGTCGGCTCAGCATTACATCAGTACATAGGGAGCGGCAGCTGTAACCTCGCCTGCCACTGACACAGAGTCGGCTCAGCATTACATCAGTACATAGGGAGCGGCAGCTGTAACCTCGCCCGCCACTGACAGTCGGCTCAGCATTGCATCAGTACATAGGGAGCGGCAGCTGTAACCTCGCCTGACACTGACACAGAGTCGGCTCAGCATTACATCAGTACATAGGGAGCGGCAGCTGTAACCTCGCCTGACACTGACACAGAGTCGGCTCAGCATTACATCAGTACATAGGGAGCGGCAGCTGTAACCTCGCCTGACACTGACAGACAGTCGGCTCAGCATTACATCAGTACATAGGGAGCGGCAGCTGTAACCTCGCCCGCCACTGACAGTCGGCTCAGCATTGCATCAGTACATAGGGAGCGGCAGCTGTAACCTCGCCTGACACTGACACAGAGTCGGCTCAGCATTACATCAGTACATAGGGAGCGGCAGCTGTAACCTCGCCTGACACCGACAGAGAGTCGGCTCAGCATTACATCAGTACATAGGGAGCGGCAGCTGTAACCTCGCCTGACACTGACAGACAGTCGGCTCAGCATTACATCGGTACATAGGGAGCGGCAGCTGTAACCTCGCCCGCCACTGACAGACAGTCGGCTCAGCATTACATCAGTACATAGGGAGCAGCAGCTGTAACCTCGCCTGGCACTGACTGACAGCCTGCTCAGCATTACATCAGTACATAGGGAGCGGCAGCTGTAACCTCGCCTGCCACTGACAGAGAGTCGGCTCAGCATTACATCAGTACATAGGGAGCGGCAGCTGTAACCTCGCCTGACACTGACAGGCAGTCGGCTCAGCATTGCATCAGTACATAGGGAGCGGCAGCTGTAACCTCGCCTGACACTGACAGGCAGTCGGCTCAGCATTGCACCAGTACATAGGGAGCGGCAGCTGTAACCTCGCCTGCCACTGACAGACAGTCGGCTCAGCATTACATCAGTACATTGGGAGCGGCAGCTGTAACCTCGCCCGCCACTGACAGACAGTCGGCTCAGCATTACATCAGTACATAGGGAGCGGCAGCTGTAACCTCGCCTGCCACTGACAGACAGTCGGCTCAGCATTACATCAGTACATAGGGAGCGGCAGCTGTAACCTCGCCTGCCACTGACAGTCGGCTCAGCATTACATCAGTACATAGGGAGCGGCAGCTGTAACCTCGCCTGACACTGACACAGAGTTGGCTCAGCATTACATCAGTACATAGGGAGCGGCAGCTGTAACCTCGCCCGCCACTGACAGACAGTCGGCTCAGCATTACATCAGTACATAGGGAGCGGCGGCTGTAACCTCGCCCGCCACTGACAGTCGGCTCAGCATTACATCAGTACATAGGGAGCGGCAGCTGTAACCTCGCCCGCCACTGACAGTCGGCTCAGCATTACATCAGTACATAGGGAGCGGCAGCTGTAACCTCGCCCGCCACTGACAGTCGGCTCAGCATTACATCAGTACATAGGGAGCGGCAGCTGTAACCTCGCCCGCCACTGACAGAGAGTCGGCTCAGCATTACATCAGTACATAGGGAGCGGCAGCTGTAACCTCGCCTGACACTGACAGACAGTCGGCTCAGCATTGCATCAGTACATAGGGAGCGGCAGCTGTAACCTCGCCCGCCACTGACAGTCGGCTCAGCATTACATCAGTACATAGGGAGCGGCAGCTGTAACCTCGCCCGCCACTGACAGTCGGCTCAGCATTGCATCAGTACATAGGGAGCGGCAGCTGTAACCTCGCCTGACACCGACAGAGAGTCGGCTCAGCATTACATCAGTACATAGGGAGCGGCAGCTGTAACCTCGCCCGCCACTGACAGTCGGCTCAGCATTGCATCAGTACATAGGGAGCGGCAGCTGTAACCTCGCCCGCCACTGACAGTCGGCTCAGCATTGCATCAGTACATAGGGAGCGGCAGCTGTAACCTCGCCTGACACCGACAGAGAGTCGGCTCAGCATTACATCAGTACATAGGGAGCGGCGGCTGTAACCTCGCCTGCCACTGACTGACAGCCAGTTCACCAGTGCATCAGTACAGACCTACTGTCAGTCAGTACCAGGTGGCCTGAATGTGTGAACACTGGGGTTGCAGGGAGGTTTGCAGTTCATTTTCTACCGTCATTCAGGTTCTCATTGAGGCGGACGCATTCCTTGAGAATGCTATTCGCTGTCGATTAACCCTGTATCTGCAGGTTAGTAGCGGTTTTCCCAGCAGGTTCCCTTTAATATAAGCCACCATTTCGCCTCCGCTCAGCACAATAGAAAAAGGGTTTTGAATTGTCAGTAATTATAGCACAAACTGCAGACGACGGGATTTGGGCCACTCATGACTAGACTGTACCAAACCCTCAGCAGCGCATGGACTAGCTCAGTGTATTTGTGACATGTCCTGGCTGTTTATATCTCAGCGGGCGGCCGGTGTCATTGTAATACATTCTGCGATGTGCGAAGGTCTGGAATGTTCCAGTTTTATTGACATGAATCAGATATGATGAAATTGGCTGGGGGTGGAGCCGATTTCTGAGCGCAGAGTGTGGAGGGTGATCAGTGGCAGCGAGTGTGGCGGGTGATCAGTGGCAGCGAGTGTGGCAGGTGATCAGTGGCAGCGAGTGTGGAGGGTGATCAGTGGCAGCGGCGCAGGCGCTGCTCCTCTCCAGTGGGTACGGATTAACCCATTGTAACGAGGCTTCTCTCTTGCAGTGTACGTGTTGCTGGGTGCTCCTCTGGTGAGTATTTCTGCTCGTGGTCCACCTTGGCACCAGGGAGATGCAGCCTCTAATCAGCCTTGTACGTTCATCAGGTGGTGGCTTCACTGGTCCGGCACACTTCTGTCACAGCTGCCTTCTTCTTCCAGGTCAGTCAGTCTCCGCTTTAATCTGCTAAGCTCGGCACTGCTACACTCTATTACCCCATATTGTTTTCCCTCAGCTTCCCTTCCAGACATACAATGCCGGATTCACTATAATGAACGGGAACCGCTCTCTGCCGGTGAGTGTCAGTGATGGAGGGGCTAGTGCTTAGTGCTGAGCAGAGGAGTGTCAGGGATGGGGCTAGTGCTTAGTGCTGAGCAGGGGAGGGGCTAGTGCCTAGTGCTGAGCAGAGGAGTGTCAGTGATGGAGGGGCTAGTGCTTAGTGCTGAGCAGAGGAGTGTCGGGAGGGGCTAGTGCTTAGTGCTGAGCAGGGGAGTGTCAGGGAAGGGGCTAGTGCTTAGAGCTGAGCAGGGGAGTGTCAGGGGAGGGGCTAGTGCTTAGTGCTGAGCAGGGGAGTGTCAGGGAAGGGCTAGTGCTTAGTGCTGAGCAGGGGAGTGTCAGGGAAGGGGCTAGTGCTTATTGCTGAGCAGAGGAGTGTCAGTGATGGAGGTGCTAGTGCTTATTGCTGAGCAGAGGAGTGTCAGGGGAGGGGCTAGTGCTTATTGCTGAGCAGGGGAGTGTCAGTGATGGAGGGGCTAGTGCTTTTTGCTGAGCAGGGGAGGGGCTAGTGCTTAGTGCTCAGCAGAGGAGTCTGTTATGGAGGGGCTAGTGCTTAGTGCTGAGCAGAGGAGTGTCAGGGGAGGGGCTAGTACTTATTGCTGAGCAGGGGAGTGTCAGTGATGGAGGGGCTAGTGCTTATTGCTGAGCAGGGGAGGGACTAGTGCTTAGTGCTCAGCAGAGGAGTGTCAGTTATGGAGGGGCTAGTGCTTAGTGCTGAGCAGAGGAGTGTCAGGGGAGGGGCTAGTGCTTAGAGCTGAGCAGGGGAGGGGCTAGTGCTTAGTGCTGAGCAGAGGAGTGTCAGTGATGGAGGGGCTAGTGCTTATTGCTGAGCAGAGGAGTGTCAGGGGAGGGGCTAGTGCTTAGTGCTGAGCAGAGGAGTGTCAGGGGAGGGGCTAATGCTTAGTGCTGAGCAGGGGAGTGTCAGGGGAGGGGCTAGTGCTTAGAGCTGAGCAGAGGAGTGTCAGGGGAGGGGCTAGTGCTTAGTGCTGAGCAGAGGAGTGTCAGAGGAGGGGCTAGTGCTTAGTGCTAAGCAGGGGAGTGTCAGGGGAGGGGCTAGTGCTTAGAGCTGAGCAGAGGAGTGTCAGGGGAGGGGCTAGTGCTTAGTGCTGAGCAGAGGAGTGTCAGGGGAGGGGCTAGTGCTTAGTGCTGAGCAGGGGAGTGTCAGGGGAGGGGCTAGTGCTTAGAGCTGAGCAGAGGAGTGTCAGGGGAGGGGCTAGTGCTTAGTGCTGAGCAGAGGAGTGTCAGGGGAGGGGCTAGTGCTTAGTGCTGAGCAGGGGAGTGTCAGGGAAGGGCTAGTGCTTAGTGCTGAGCAGGGGAGTGTCGGGAGGGGCTAGTGCTTAGTGCTGAGCAGGGGAGTGTCAGGGAAGGGGCTAGTGCTTAGTGCTGAGCAGGGGAGTGTCAGGGAAGGGCTATTGCTTAGTGCTGAGCAGGGAAGTGTCAGGGAAGGGCTAGTGCTTAGTGCTGAGCAGGGGAGTGTCAGGGAAGGGGCTAGTGCTTAGTGCTGAGCAGGGGAGGGGCTAGTGCTTAGTGCTGAGCAGGGGAGTGTCAGGGAAGGGCTACTGCTTAGTGCTGAGCAGGGGAGGGGCTAGTGCTTAGTGCTGAGCAGGGGAGGGGCTAGTGCTTAGTGCTGAGCAGGGGAGGGGCTAGTGCTTAGTGCTGAGCAGGGGAGTGTCAGGGAAGGGGCTAGTGCTTAGTGCTGAGCAGGGGAGTGTCAGGGAAGGGGCTAGTGCTTAGTGCTGAGCAGGGGAGTGTCAGGGAAGGGGCTAGTGCTTAGTGCTGAGCAGGGGAGTGTCAGGGAAGGGCTAGTGCTTAGTGCTGAGCAGGGGAGTGTCAGGGAAGGGCTAGTGCTTAGTGCTGAGCAGGGGAGTGTCAGGGAAGGGCTAGTGCTTAGTGCTGAGCAGGGAAGTGTCAGGGAAGGGGCTAGTGTTGAGTGCTGAGCAGGGCAGGGGCTATATCTTAGTGCTGAGAAAGTTAGTGTCGGGAGGGGCTAGTGCTTAGTGCTGAGCAGGGTAGTGTCAGGGGAGTTAATGAATGTGTTTTTTCAGGAGAAGTCCCAGCAACCGCTCTACCTTTCTGCTTCCATTCTCTACCTCACCTGTATAGGGGTACGTATCAGGTGGGAGGTCACATGACATGCACTTGTCCTGGTGTCAACAGTCTTGGCATAATACGTTATCCTTGTTGTCTTCTCCGGCAGGCAGCCCCAGCACTCGCTATGAAGAGGCTTGGGATCCGCAGTCCGGCGATCCACAGCTTCTTTGGTAAAATACTCCCACCTCCACTCTATGGTAAGTGAGGGTCTGCCGTCCATCCTTCCCTCCCTCATACTGACCATAAAGTCAGTGCTGCCCCTCTAGTATGGCCTCTCTGTGTTTTGCAGCTTTGTTTGGGGGACTGAGTGTTGCACTGATGAGGTTTTCAGAAATGGAACGTGGTGTTCAGATCGTGGATAGAGAGGGAAATGTGGTCGGGGCTTCTTACAAAGCAGCAGAGAAGGTAAATTCTGCCCCTTATACTGAACACCTCCAGCCCCACGGTGTATAATCTTCGGCCCCTCGCCCCCCCCGGTGTATAACCTCCGGCCCCTCACCCCCGGTGTATAATCTCTGGCCTCTTGCCACCCCCCCGGTGTATAACCTTCAGCCCCCCAATGTATATCCTCCGGCCCTTTGCCCGCCCCCGGTGTATAACCTCCGGCCCCTAGCCCCCCGGTGTATAATCTCTGGCTTCTCGCCCCTGGGGTACAACCTCCAGCCCCTCACCCCCCGATGTATATCATCCGGCCCTTCTCCCACTCCCCGGTGTATAACCTCCGGCCCTTCGCCTACTCCCCGGTGTATAACCTCCAGCCCCCCAGTGTATAACCTCCGGCCCCTAGCCCCCGATGTATAACCACCGGCCCCTCGCCCCCCGGTGTATATCCGCCGGCCCCTCACTCCCCGGTGTATATCCTCTGGCCCCTCGCCCCCCGGTGTATATCCTCCAGCCCCTTGCCCCCCGGTGTATATCCTCCGGCCCTTGCCCCTCGGTGTATATCCTCCGGCCCCTTGCCCCCCCGGTGTATATCCTCCGGCCCTCACCCCCCGGTGTGTATCCGCCGGCCCCTCACCCCCCGGTGTATATCCTCCGGCCCCTCGCCCCCCGGTGTATATCCTCCGGCCCCTCACCCCCCGGTGTATATCCTCCGGCCCCTCGCCCCCCGGTGTATATCCTCCGGCTTTTGCCCCTTGGTGTTGAACCTTCGGCCCCTAGCCCCCCCAGTGTATAAACTCTGGCCCCTCGCCACCCCGGTGTATATCCTCCGGCCTCTCGCCCCCCGGTGTATATCCTCCGGCCCTTGCCCCTCGGTGTAGAACCTTCGGCCCCTTGCCCCCCCAGTGTATAAACTCTGGCCCCTCGCCACCCCGGTGTATAACCTCTCACCCCACACCCCGCGGTGTGTATCCTACGTCCTCTCTACCTCTGGTGTATACCCTCCGGTCCCCTGGTGAATGCTTTCCAGTGCCCCAGCATTTACCCTCCGGCCCCCTGCCATGCTGTCTGCCAGCTGTCAGCGATGAAGTGGAGACCCCATAAGGTAACAGATCAGGGGGTGGAGTACTGAGGAGCAGAAAAGTCGCTACCTCTATGCTGACCCCATAACTACAGAGTCCAGACCTCCTCTAGTATCAGCACAAACACTGCTCCCCCATCGGGAGCTTCATGGCCGAGCAGCTGCATGCAGCCGTACATCACCAAGCACAATGCCGAGCGTTGGATGTAGTGGTGTAAATCTGCCACCACTGGACTCTGGAGGAGACGTGTCCTGTGCAGTGACAGATAGCACTTCTCCATCGGCTGGAGGATAGAGAAGCCCCCGGAGGAGGATGTGGGGGGCACATACTTTCTCCATATTAATGTCTATGGATGTAGATGAGGACAGTGAAGCCCCCGGAGGAGGATGTGGGGGGCACATACTGTCTCCATATTAATGTCTATGGATGTAGATGAGGACAGTGAAGCCCCCGGAGGAGGATGTGGGGGGCACATACTGTCTCCATATTAATGTCTATGGATGTAGATGAGGACTAAGAAGCCCCCGGAGGATGATGTGGGGGGCACATACTTTCTCCATATTAATGTCTATGGATGTAGATGAGGACAGAGAAGCCCCCGGAGGAGGATGTGGGGGGCACATACTGTCTCCATATTAATGTCTATGGATGTAGATGAGGACAGTGAAGCCCCCGGAGGAGGATGTGGGGGGCACATACTGTCTCCATATTAATGTCTATGGATGTAGATGAGGACTAAGAAGCCCCCGGAGGATGATGTGGGGGGCACATACTTTCTCCATATTAATGTCTATGGATGTAGATGAGGACCGAGAAGCCCCCGGAGGAGGATGTGGGGGGCACATACTGTCTCCATATTAATGTCTATGGATGTACAGTTAGGTCCATATATATTTGGACAGGGACAACATTTTTCTAATTTTTGGTTATAGACATTACCACAATTAATTTTAAACAAAACAATTCAGATGCAGTTGAAGTTCAGACTTTCAGCTTTCATTTGAGGGTATCCACATTAAAATTGGATGAAGGGTTTAGGAGTTTCAGCTCCTTATCATGTGCCACCCTGTTTTTAAAAGGACCCAAAGTAATTGGACAGATTCAATAATTTTAAATAAAATGTTCATTTTTAGTACTTGATTGAAAACCCTTTGTTGGCAATGACTGCCTGAAGTCTTGAACTCATGGACATCACCAGACGCTGTGTTTCCTCCTTTTTGATGCTCGGCCTTCACTGCAGTGGTTTTCAGTTGCTGTTTGTTTGTGGCCTTTCTGTCTGAAGTTTAGTCTTTAACAAGTGAAATGCTGCTCAATTGGGTTGAGATTAGGGGACTGACTTGGCCATTCGTGAATATTCCACTTCTTTGCTTTAATAAACTCCTGGGTTGCTTTGGCTTTATGTTTTGGGTCATTGTCCATCTGTAGTATGAAACGACGACCAATCAGTTTGGCTGCATTTGGCTGGATCTGAGCACACAGTATGGCGGCTCTGAAGACCTCAGAATTCATTCTTCTGTCCTGTGTCACATCATCAATAAACACTAGTGACCCAGTGCCACTGGCAGCCATACATGCCCGCGCCATCACACTGCCTCCGCCGGGTTTATGCATGCCCGCGCCATCACACTGCCTCCGCCGGGTTTATGCATGCCCGCGCCATCACACTGCCTCCGCCGGGTTTATGCATGCCCGCGTCATCACACTGCCTCCGCCGGGTTTTACAGATGATTTGGTATGCTTTGGATCATGAGCTGTACCACGCCTTCGCCATACTTTTCTCTTTCCATCATTCTGGTAGAGGTTGATCTTGGTTTTATCTGTCCAAAGAATGTTCTTCCAGAACTGTGCGGCTTTTTTAGATGTTTTTTAGCCTTTTTCTTCTTGATGCTTATGAGTGGCTGCACCGTGCAGTGAACCCTCTGTAGTTACTTTCATGCAGTCTTCTCTTCATGGTAGATTTGGATATTGATACGCCGACCTCCTGGAGAGTGTTGGTCACTTGGTCGGCTGTTGTGAAGGGGTTTCTCTTCACCATGGAGATTATTCTGCGATCATCCACCACTGTTGTCTTCCGTGGGCGCCCAGGTCTTTTTGCATTGATGAATTCACCAGTGCTTTCTTTCTTTCTCAGGATGGACCAAACTGTAGATTTTGCCACTCCTAATATTGTAGCAATTTCTCGGATGGTTTTTTTTCTGTTTTCGCAGCGTAAGGATGGCTTGTTTCACCTGCATGGAGATCTCCTTTGACCGCATGTTCACTTCAGAGCAAAACCTTCCAAATGCAGCACCACAACTCAAATCAACTCCAGGCCTTTTATCTGCTTAATTGAGAATGACATAACGAAGGGATTGCCCACACCTGTCCATGAAATAGCCTTGGAGTCAATTGTCCAATTACTTTTGGTCCCTTTAAAAACAGGGTGGCACATGTTAAGGAGCTGAAACTCCTAAACCCTTCATCCAATTTTAATGTGGATACTCTCAAATGAAAGCTGAAAGTCTGAACTTCAACTGCATCTGAATTGTTTTGTTTAAAATTCATTGTGGTAATGTCTATAACCAAAATTAGAAAAATGTTGCCTCTGTCCAAATAGATATGGACCTAACTGTAGATGAGGACCGAGAAGCCCCCGGAGGAGGATGTGGGGGGCACATACTTTCTCCATATTAACGTCTATGGATGTAGATGAGGACAGAGAAGCCCCCAGAGGAGGTGTAAGGACCCTGGACTGTATGAGCACCTCTGTACATAGAGGCAGCCATGGTCACCAGCTCTTCTGCTCTTCAGGCCATGAAGGAGACAGCACTGTCCCGGTCGGCTCTTCTTGGCATCACTGCATTGATTCCCTCCCTGATGAGATGGTGAGTGCTGTCAGCGCCTTTCCTCCAGCTTGGAGCTGTGCCACAGTTCTGTAAACTCTGTATTTTCCTCACTTTTCACAGCTCTTCCAATATGACGAGAAACCCGCAGATGTTCACTCTGCTTGGACACCTGGCTGCTCTTGTTACCTTTGGGATGATGGTTCCTGTGTCATTCAGCATCTTTCCTCAGAAGGGATGGGTGCGTGTTCACAGCCATAGACCTTTATGTGGGGCATTCACATCCCTCTAATGTTCCCATACAATGTGTTTCAGATCAGACGAGATGATTTGGAGGAAGAACTGAAGGAGAAGTCATCAGAGCCTGTGCTGTTCTATAATCGGGGATTATGAAACTGTGGGTGACTGCAGCCAGAGGACATTGTTGAGCCTGTTAGCAACTGGGGGTCGTCTCTGAGCCTGGAAGTGTCCTCCACAATTTTAGGTCATTTCTGACTCTGGAAGTTTCCTCCACGGCTAAGGATGTTCTCTGAGTTTGGAAATGTCCTCTACGGTCAGTGATCTTCTCTGAGCCAGGAAATATCCTCCACGGTATGGGATCTTCTCTGAGCTTGGATATGTCCTCCACCATCGGGGGTCTTTTCTGAGCTTTGAAATGTCCTCCACATTTGGGGGTCTTTTCTGAGCTTGGAAATTTCCTCCTCGTTCGGGGCTCTTCTGAGCTTGGAAATGTCCTTCACGGTTGGGGATCTTCTCTGAGTCTGGAATTGTCCTCCACGGTCGGGGATCTTCTCTGAGCCTGGAATTGGCCTTCACGGTCATTGATCTTGTTTGAGTTGGACAATGCTGACATTTTCTTCTTATAACATAAAACCGTAAAAGCCTTTCTGATGGTTGTGTAATGCCTGCTGCAGCACAGTAGGACACAACCTCCACCATGGGGTTCGGGTGAAGGAAAACAGGTACACTCACAGAGAAATCACAGAGCAGCAGGCAGAAGCCACTAGGTGGTAAAAGAGTAGTCAGAAAAAGGTGGGTCAGCAACAGAGAGGGAACGAAGTACCAGAGGTTACAGCAATACACGTGGTCAGAAACAAGCCAAAAAGTTAGAGCCGATCAGGAGCAGGAAAGCCAGAGACGCAAGACAGTCAAACAGGTCAGAGGACAAGCCAAGTCAAATACCAAGAAGTCACAACACGGAGAACGAGTACTGCAACGAGCGAAGTCACAGGGGAGCACAGGAACGGGACCTAGGTAAACGGGCAAATCAGGGTATAACGGGTCAGCTGCTCAAGCCAGAGACAGGAACTATAACTGACACTGCTTGCAGGTAACATCGGACTGAAATAGCCAGACAGATCCCAAAATGAGGCAAGGAAGATTAACCCCCGCATGACCATCCCGGGGAGAGAATATTCAGAAACAAACCCTGGACTGGATCATGACAGTACCCCTCTCTCAATGGGGGCCACCGCACCCCCAGGTTTCCTCAGATATCGAGCATGAAAGGGTCGGACCAAACGATCCGCATTGACCGAGCGAGCCGGTACCCAAGACCGGCCCTCTGGACCGCAACCTTTCCAATGGACCAGATACTGATACCAGATACTGAAGTGAACGGTCTGATCATCCACCAAAACAGGAGGCGAACGAGATCCGCAGCGACGGGGACAAGCGCAGACGAAAGGCAACATGATTAACTACCTCCAAAATTTCGTAAGGTCCAATAACTTTGGGACCCAACTTAGCAGAAGGAAACCTCAACCTTATATTCTTAGTGGCTAACCATACCTTATCCCCTACCTGGAATTCCAGCCCCACCGACCGTCGTTTATCAGCAAAAAATGTATACTTGCCCTGTCATGATCCCAATGGCAGGGGATCACAAAAGGACAAGCACAAAAAACAGAACAAGCTCTAGGGTGATGGAAACTGAGCTGACCGCGATCCTGAACCTAATTCACAACACTAGCAGTAGCCGGGGAACGTGCCTACGATGATTCTAGACGTCTCGCGCCAGCCGAAGGACTAACTTCCCCTATTAGAAGAAACAAAGACCTCTCTTGCCTCCAGAGAAACACCCCACAGAAATAGCAGCCCCCCACATGTAATGACGGTGAAATGAGAGGAAAGCACATACGTAGTAATGAAAACAGATTCAGCAAAATGAGGCCCGCTAAAACTAGATAGCAGAGGATACAAAAGTGAACTGCGCGGTCAGCGAAAAACCCTACAAAAAACCATCCTGAAATTACTTGAACTCATGTGCCAACTCATGGAACATGAGGAGTAATATCAGGCCACTAGAGCAACCAGCAACAAGGAATCACATAACTGCAAGCTGGACTAAAACAAAAATAAAGCAAAACGTGGAACAGGAAAATCAAAAACTTAGCTTGTCCTGAAGATTACAGAAGCGGAAAGCAGAGGTAACAAGACACACTGATTACATTGATCGCCGGCGAGGAAATGACAAGAAAGCCAGGTTAAATAGGAAACTCCCATATCCTGATAGAACAGGTGGACACCAGAGACCGCAGAGAACACAAGTCACCCAGTACCATCTGTAACCACCAAAGGGAGCCCAAAAACAGAATCCACAACAGTACCCCCCCCTTGAGGAGGGGTCACCGAACCCTCACGAGAACCACCAGGGCGACCAGGATGAGCCCTATGAAATGCACGGACCAAATCAGCAGCATGAACATCAGAGGCAACCACCCAAGAATTATCCTCCTGACCATAACCCTTCCACTTGACCAAATATTGAAGTTTCCGTCTGGAAACACGAGAATCCAAGATCTTCTCCACAACATACTCCAATTCTCCCTCCACCAGCACCGGAGCAGGAGGCTCAAGCGAAGGAACAACCGGTACCTCATACTTCCGCAACAACGACCGATGGAACACATTATGAATAGCAAACGATGCCGGGAGATCCAAACGAAACGACACAGGGTTAAGAATTTCCAAGATCCTATAGGGACCGATGAACCGAGGCTTGAACTTAGGAGAAGAGACCTTCATAGGAACAAAACGAGAAGACAACCACACCAAGTCCCCAACACGAAGTCGAGGACCCACGCGGCGACGGCGATTAGCAAACTGCTGAGCCCTCTCCTGGGACAACTTCAAATTGTCCACCACATGACTCCAAATCTGATGCAACCTATCCACCACCATGTCCACTCCAGGACAATCAGAAGGCTCCACCTGACCAGAGGAAAAACGAGGATGAAACCCCGAATTACAAAAGAAAGGAGAAACCAAGGTAGCAGAACTAGCCCGATTATTAAGGGCAAATTCGGCAAGCGGCAAAAAGGTAACCCAGTCATCTTGATCAGCAGAAACAAAACACCTTAAATAAGTTTCCAAGGTCTGATTAGTTCGTTCCGTCTGGCCATTCGTCTGAGGATGGAATGCAGACGAAAAGGACAAATCAATGCCCATCTTAGCACAGAACGTCCGCCAAAATCTAGACACAAACTGGGATCCCCTGTCAGAAACAATGTTCTCCGGAATCCCATGCAAACGAACCACGTTCTGAAAAAACAGAGGGACCAACTCAGAGGAGGATGGTAACTTAGGCAAGGGTACCAGATGAACCATCTTAGAAAAGCGGTCACACACAACCCAGATGACGGACATTTTTTGAGAGACAGGGAGATCCAAAATAAAGTCCATGGAAATGTGCGTCCAAGGCCTCTTCGGGATAGGCAAAGGTGACAACAATCCACTGGCCCGAGAACAGCAAGGCTTAGCCCGAGCGCAAACTTCACAAGACTGCACAAAAGAACGCACATCCCTCGACAAGGAAGGCCACCAAAAAGACCTGGCCACCAAGTCTCTAGTACCAAATATTCCAGGATGACCTACGCAGAAGAATGGACCTCGGAGATGACTCTACTGGTGCAATTATCCGGAACAAACAGTCTTTCAGGCGGACAACGATCAGGTTTATCCGCCTGAAACTCCTGCAAAGCACGTCTCAAGTCTGGGAAGACAGCCGACAAAATCACCCCATCCCTAAGGATACCAGTGGGCTCAGAATTTCCAGGGGAATCAGGCACTAAACTCCTAGAAAGAGCATCCGCCTTCACATTCTTTGAACCTGGCAGGTATGAAACCACAAAATCGAAACGGGAGAAAAACAGTGACCAACGAGCCTGTCTAGGATTCAGACGCTTGGCAGACTCAAGGTAAATCAGATTTTTGTGATCAGTCAAGACCACCACACGATGTCTAGCACCCTCAAGCCAATGACGCCACTCCTCAAATGCCCACTTCATGGCCAAAAGCTCCCGATTACCAACATCATAATTCCGCTCAGTGGGCGAAAACTTTCTAGAAAAGAAAGCACATGGCTTCATCACCGAGCAATCGGAGCTTCTCTGTGACAAAACCGCCCCCGCTCCAATCTCAGAAGCATCAACCTCAACCTGAAAAGGAAGCGAAACATCTGGCTGACGCAACACAGGAGCAGAAGAAAACCGGCGCTTAAGTTCCTGAAAGGCCTCCACCGCCGCAAGAGACCAATCAGCAACATCAGCACCCTTCTTAGTCAGATCCGTCAAAGGCTTAACAACACTAGAAAAATTAGTTATGAAACGACGATAAAAATTAGCAAAGCCCAAGAACTTCTGTAGACTCTTAAGAGATGTAGGCTGCGTCCAGTCACAAATAGCTTGAACCTTGACGGGATCCATCTCAATAGTAGAAGGGGAAAAAATATACCCCAAAAAAAGAAATCTTCTGGACTCCAAAGAGACACTTTGAACCTTTTACAAACAAAGAATTGGCCCGCAGGACCTGAAACACCTTCCTGACCTGCTGAACATGGGACTCCCAGTCATCAGAAAAAACCAAAACATCATCCAAATACACAATCATAAATTTATCCAGATATTCACGGAAAATATCGTGCATAAAGGACTGGAAGACAGAAGGAGCATTAGAAAGTCCAAAAGGCATCACCAAATACTCAAAATGGCCCTCAGGCGTATTAAATGCGGTTTTCCACTCATCACCCTGCTTAATCCGCACAAGATTATACGCACCCCGAAGATCAATCTTAGTGAACCATTTATCCCCCTTAATGCGAGCGAACAAATCAGTCAACAATGGAAAAGGATACTGATATTTGACCGTAATCTTATTCAAAAGACGGTAATCTATACAAGGCCTCAAGGAACCATCTTTTTTGGCCACGAAAAAAAAACCTGCTCCCAAAGGAGACAAAGATGGACGGATATGTCCCTTTTCCAAGGACTCCTTAACATAATCCCGCATAGCAGTATGCTCTGGCACTGACAGATTGAACAAACGACCTTTAGGAAATTTACTGCCAGGAATCAAATCTATAGCACAATCGCAATCCCTGTGAGGAGGAAGCGAATTGAGCTTAGGCTCCTCAAAAACATCCCGATAATCAGACAAAAATACAGGAACCTCAGAAGGAGTAGATGAAGCGATAGAAATCGGAGGTGCATCATCATGAACCCCCTGACATCCCCAGCTTAACACCGACATCGTTTTCCAGTCCAAGACTGGGTTATGAGTTTGTAACCATGGCAGACCAAGCACTAAGACATCATGTAAATTATACAGTACCAGGAAGCGAATCACCTCCTGATGAACGGGAGTCATACGCATGGTCACGTCTGTGCAATACTGAGGTTTATTCATAGCCAAAGGTGTAGAGTCAATTCCTTTCAAAGGAATAGGGATTTCCAGAGGCTCCAGACTAAACCCACAGCGGTTGGCAAATGACCAATCCATAAGACTCAGGGCAGCGCCTGAATCCACATAGGCATCGACGGAAATGGCTGATAATGAACAAATCAGAGTCACAGACAGAATGAACTTAGACTGTAAAGTACTAATGGCAACAGACTTATCAACCTTTTTTGTGCGTTTAGAGCATGCTGATATAACATGAGCTGAATCACCACAATAAAAACACAACCCATTTTTCCGCCTATAGTTTTGCCGTTCACTTCTGGACTGAATTCTATCACATTGCATTGTCTCAGGTGCCTGTTCAGAAGACACCGCCAAATGGTGCACAGGTTTGCGCTCCCGTAAACGCCGATCAATCTGAATAGCCATAGTCATAGACTCATTCAGACCTGTAGGCGCAGGGAACCCCACCATAACATCTTTAATGGCCTCAGAAAGGCCATCTCTGAATTTTGCAGCCAGAGCGCACTCATTCCACTGAGTAAACACCGACCATTTCCGAAATTTCTGACAATATATTTCTGCTTCATCTTGCCCCTGAGAGAGAGCCAATAAAGCTTTTTCAGCCTGAATCTCTAGGTTAGGTTCCTCATAGAGCAAACCCAATGCCAGAAAAAACGCATCCACATTGAGCAACGCAGGATCCCCTGGTGCCAATGCAAATGCCCAATTCTGAGGGTCACCCCGCAGGAAAGATATAACAATCTTGACTTGCTGAGCAGGGTCTCCAGAAGAGCGAGATTTCAAAGAAAGAAACAACTTGCAATTGTTCCTAAAATTCAGAAAACTAGATCTATCTCCAGAAAAAAACTCTGGGATAGGAATTCTAGGTTCAGACATAGGAGCATGTACAACAAAATCTTGTATATTTTGAACCTTAGCAGCAAGATTATTCAGGCTGGAAGCCAAACTCTGGACGTCCATGATAAACAGCTGAGGTCAGAGCCATTCAAGGATTAAGAGGAGGTAAGACGCAGCCAGGCTGCAATTAAGGCTATGCAGCAAACTCTGAGGGGAAAAAAAAAAAAAACTTCCTCAGACTACTTTTCCTCCTACTTCAGCCAATACGATTACCACTTTTTGGCCGGCTATACTGTCATGATCCCAATGGCAGGGGATCACAAAAGGACAAGCACAAGAAACAAAACAAGCTCTAGGGTGATGGAAACTGAGCTGACCGCGATCCTGAACCTCAACACACAACTAGCTGTAGCTGGGGAACGTGCCTACGATGATTCCTAGACGTCTCGCGCCAGCCGAAGAACTAACTTCCCCTATTAGAAGAAACACAGACCTCTCTTGCCTCCAGAGAAACACCCCACAGAAATAGCAGCCCCCCACATGTAATGACGGTGAAATGAGAGGAAAGCACATACGTAGTAATGAAAACAGATTCAGCAAAATGAGGCCCGCTAAAACTAGATAGCAGAGGATACAAAAGTGAACTGCGCGGTCAGCGAAAAACCCTACAAAAAACCATCCTGAAATTACTTGAACTCATGTGCCAACTCATGGAACATGAGGAGTAATATCAGCCCACTAGAGCAACCAGCCAGAAGGAATCACATAACTTCAAGCTGGACTAAAACAAAAATAAAGCAAAACGTGGAACAGGAAAATCAAAAACTTAGCTTGTCCTGAAGATTACAGAGGCGGAAAGCAGAGGTAACAAGACACACTGATTACATTGATCGCCGGCGAGGAAATGACAAGAAAGCCAGGTTAAATAGAAAACTCCCATATCCTGATAGAACAGGTGGACACCAGAGACCGCAGAGAACACAAGTCACCCAGTACCATCTGTAACCACCAGAGGGAGCCCAAAAACAGAATCCACAACATTGCCCTGAGCCTCCCCAATGTTCCTTTGGACCTCCTCCCAGACCTCCCCCAACTGATTAATTGCAACATCAGCACCAAGACAACCCGAATCCAGATGAGAAAATTCACCAAAATGGGAGGTGGAGACAGGCTCGGACTGGCCCACCGGGGAACTGAAGGATCCTCCGGTGGGCCCTGGCACTGACACCTACTGGCAGGGCCCCCACTGCTCCAGGGCCGGGCCCCCACTGCTCCAGGGCCCCCTTCCCTGCTGGGGCCCCCCGCCGCCCGCCTTGAATACTCACCCTGCTCCAGCGATGGTCTCGGCGTCTGCACTGCAGCTCGTCCTGAACGAGCGGTCACGTGACACCGCTCATTAAGGCCATGAATATGCACATATTCATGACCTTAAATGAGCAGTGTCACATGACCGCTCAAGCAGGAAGAAGGTGCTGCGCCGCCGCCTGGAGTCGGGACAGAGCGCGAGGGATGTCGGCACGGCCGTGCAGTGGGACAGGTGAGTATGAGGGACAGGGGGGAAATGAAGGAGGACATAAGCCGGCGCGCCAAGCGGGAGCGGGTGCGGAGAGATAAGCCATGCATACAGGGGGGAATATAAGCCATGCATACAGGGGGGAATATGAGCCATGCATACAGGGGGGAATATTAAGCCATGCATACAGGGCAGAATATAAGCCATGCAAACAGGGGGGAATATAAGCCATGCATACAGGGGGGAATATAAGCCATGCATACAGGGGCGGAATATGAGCCATGCATACAGGGGGGAATATGAGCCATGCATACAGGGGGGAATATGAGCCATGCATACAGGGGCGGACTATGAGCCATGCATACAGGGGGGAATATAAGCCATGCATACAGGGGCTGACTATGAGCCATGCATACAGGGGGGAATATAAGCCATGCATACAGGGGCGGAATATGAGCCATGCACACATGGGTAGATATGAGTCATGCATACAGGAGGGGGTAATATGATCCATGTATATGGGATGGGAGGGAGATGAGCCATGCATACAGGAGGGGGGTCATTATACAGTATTGAGCATCATGTGTGGCCGTTATACAGTATGGAGCATCATGTGTGGCCAATGGATATTATACAGTATGGAGCATCATGTGTGGCCGTTATACAGTATAGAGCATCATTTGTGGCCATTATGCAGTATTGAGCATTATGTGGGATCATTATACAGTATGGAGAACTGTGTGGCCATTATACAGTATGGAGCACTATGTGTGGGTGGTCATTATACAGTATGGAGCACTGTCTGGCCATTATACAGTATGGAGCAATGTGTGGCCATTATACACTATGGAGCATCATGTGTGGCCATTGTACACTATGGAGCATCATGTGTGGCCATTATACAGTATGAAGAACTGTGTGTGGCCATTATACAGTATGCAGCATGATGTGTGGCCATTATACAGTATGGAGCACTGTGTGGCCATTATACAGTATGGAGCATCATGTGCGGCCATTGTACAGTATTGAGCATCATGTGTGGCCATTATACAGTATGTGGAGCACTGTGTGGCCATTATACAGTATGGAGCACTGTGTGGCCATTATACAGTATTGAGCATCATGTGTGGCCATTATACAGTATTGAGCACCATGTGTGTTCATTATACAGTATGGAGCATCATGTGTGGCCATTATACAGTATTGAGCACCATGTGTGGCCATTATACAGTATGGAGCACTGTGTGGCCATTATACAGTATGGAGCATCATGTGTGGCCATTATACAGTATGGAGCACTGTGTGGCCATATTTTTGTTTGCTTATAATTATTGTATATAAAACTGTGATCAGCAGTGCTAAATGGCTGCGGTTGGGACATGGATATGGGTGTGACTAGTTGTGAAATGGGTGTGGTCGGAGGCGTGGCCTAAAATTTGCTGCGGCGCACTACGCGCGCCACAAACTTTATACCTCCTTCCCTTCTTCAAAAGTTGGGAGGTATGGTACCACATTTTCCAGATCACGGCAAGTGCCGCAAATCCCATAGGGAATGAATGAGGCCAAACGCAGTGTTGCCATAAGTGATCCGTTACGCGGCAGATGCAGAAAATCTGCCGGATCTGCTGCAAAAGGCGACTTTCACATCAGCGATTCTTACCAAAGTCACTGCCGATAGTGTCATACTCACCAAAAGGGGAGGCAGCGCTAAAAATGCCTAGGGCAGCAGAAACTCTAAATACGGCCCTGGGGGGCTACATTATATTCTGTGGGGGGACTGCATTATACTCAGGGTACTACATTATATTATGGGGGGCTACATCATACTATATGAGGGATTACAGTATACTCTATGGGGGGCTGCATTATATTTTGTGGTGGGGCTGCATTATTCTCTCAGGGGACTACATAATATTATGGGGGCTACATCATACTATATGAGGGGGCTGCATTATATTCTGTGGTGGAACTGCATTCTCTCAGGGGACTACATTATATTCTGTGGTGGGTGGCATTATACTATATGAGGGGGGTTGCATTATACCCTATGGGGTGCTACATTATATTCTATGGTGGGGACTGCGTCATACCTGAGAGGGTTGCATTATATTTTGTGGGGTGCTGCATTATATTCTATGAGAGGGGACTGCATTATATTTTATGAGGGGGCTACATTATATTCTGTGAGGTGGCTACCCCAACCCTTGCTACATTATTAAGACGTGAACTACCTTATATTATACCCTGATATTAGCGCTTTTTACCGCACAATTGGTGGTCTTGTATCTATTTCTATGTAGCTACATAGTGGGCCCCAAGAATGATTTTCTCTGGTGGGCCCAAGGTGCTCCAGTCCGACGCTGGGTGGAGACCATAATTGCAAATGAACGAGGAAGCACCAGTGGACTGATTAATACGATTATTAAATACGAATTCTGCCAATGGTAATGAAGAGCACCAATCATCTTGACAAGACGTGGCAAGGCACCGTAAAATCTGCTCCAAAGATTGATTGGTCCTCTCAGTCTGACCGCTGGTCTCAGGATGATAGGCTGAAGAAAAGGTCCAACTGATGCCCAGCCTTTTACAAAAAGCCCTCCAGAACTTGGATACGAATTTTACCCCTCTATCAGACACCACACTCACAGGCACACCATGTAATTGCACAACATGCTCGATGGGAAAAATTTAGACAAAGTTTCCGCATTATAGTAATAGAGGACACGGCACTCAAGGTTTGTAGGAGGTGCACAAGTTAGGTATCCAACCCATCAATCATATAGAATAAATTACTTGGCACTCAAGAGATAGTCTTTGCAAGATAAGATGTGAACAATTCGTTTATTAGGTGCATCCAGTTCCACATAAATTGAACGTTTTCGGTCTAATCATAAGACCTTCATCAGAAAAGGTTATTGAGTACTGGATGAAGGTGCACCTTATGGGCCCTATCAGATTGTTTCCATCATCCAGTACTCAATAACCTTTTCTGATGAAGGTCTTATGATTAGACCGAAAACGTTCAATTTATGTGGAACTGGATGCACCTAATAATCGAATTGTTCACATCTTATCTTGCAAAGACTATCTCTTGAGTGCCAAGTAATTTATTCTAAAAGTTTCCGCATTAGGCAGCCCTGCCAATGGTACAAAATGCGCTCACCACCACTACCCAGATCACAGTTTTACCATTAGAAGGACGAAGGTCTGTGCTTTATCCATGCACAGATAGGTCCAAGGTTTATCTGGAATTAGCAATGGAACCAATTCCCCGGCCGGCCGGTTTTGGAGGTTTTAGCGTGGGCACATGTCTCACAGGAAGACACAAATACGACATCAGAAGCCCATGAAGACCACCAAAACAGCCTAGCGATGGCTTTGCACGTGGCTGAGATTCCCGGAATGCCCACTAAGAGCCGAGTCATGGAATTCCTAGAGCACCCTTAACTGATACTGGACAGGCACAAAAACATATTATCCGGCATGGACAGAGGAGCAAGAGACTGGGCTTTCCGAATCTGCTGCACTAATGCCGAGGAAACTCCAGCCACAACCACCCCGTGCTGAAGAATGGAGGAAGGAGGTTCAGAGGAGATATTGGATCCAAGCTGCAGGATAAGGCATCCGCCTTCACATTCTTGGATCCAGGCCTAAAAGTGATTGAAAACTGAAAGCGGGAAAAAAAATTACCGCTTCGCCTGCCTCGGGGTTAAACGTTTGACCGACTCAATGTAAGACAGGTTCTTGTGGTCCATGATGACCGTGATTCGATGGACAGCCCCCACAACACCACCTCCACTCCCACCTCTGAAGCATCCACCTCCACGATAAATGGCTTAGACAGATCAGGTTGAATCCGTACCGGGGCAGACATGAAACATTCTTTTAAAGAAGAAAATGTCGCTAAAGCTGGAGTTGACCAATTTTTTATTTCAGCCTCCTTGCGAAATAAATCAGTGAGGGGTTTAACCACCTGTGAAAACCCCTTGATGAATTTTCTATAGTAATTGGCAAAACCCAAACATCTCTGAAGACCCTTGAGATCTTGGGGTTGCACCCAATCAACAATAGCCTGTACCTTTCCAGGGTCCATGCAAAACCCCTCAGCAGCCAAAATAAACCCAAGAAAGGACAATTCTTGCACAAGAAAATGAACACTTCTCCAGTTTAGCAGAGAGAGAGAGTTCTTCCTGAGCCTCCGGAGGACATCACGGAGATGAACCATATGTTTCATTTTATCAACAAAATATGTAAGGATATCATCCAGATACACCACCATGAAGCGAACAATGAAATCCGAAAAAACATGATTAGTGACATTCTGAGATACCGCTGGCACGTTAGTCAGACCAAAGGGCATAACCAGGTTCTCAAATAAACCCTTGGAGGTGAAGAAAGCCGTATTTCATTCATCCCCCTCCCGCATACGGATGAGATTATATGCTCCCCTGAGGTCTAACTTAGAGAACCACCTGGCCCAATTTATTGTACAAATCAGGAATAAGTGGGAGGGGGTAAGTATTCCTCACGGTGACCTTGTTTAATTCTCGAAAATCGAGGCATGAGCCTTAACCACCATCTTTTTTCTTCACAAGAAAAGAATCCTGCCACCACAGGAAACAGAGGGGCAAATGTGCCCTCTACGAAGACTGTTGGAGATATACTCCTTCATAGCCTCCCGCTCAGGGCTGGAGAGATTGTATAAACGAGCCTTGGGCAGTTTGGCACCAAGGACGAGATTAAAAGCACAATCGAATGGGCGGTGTGGTGATAGAACCTCAGCCTCGTTTTTGGAGAATACATTTTCAAAATCCTTCAGGTACTCCGGAATACCCTCCAGACTGACGGATGACACAGACACATTTGTGACGGGGTATGCGACAGAGCAGAAAGAGACACCAGGCCGATAAACAATCCAACAAGATTTATTGGAACAGGGAACTGGGACAACAAAAATTAAAGTAATTCTGTAGCGTCCGCAATGAGTCCACACAAAGTGAGTAGATCCAGGGGTGCCACCTGGCAATCCGACCCCAGGGAAATAGCAATAGTCCTTGAGTGAATTCCATAGATCCAGCAGATGAGGGGCACAACACAGTCCCATGTGGCAGCTTCCAACAATACACACAGTCACAGGGATCTTGCCTCAGCCTAAGATCCCAGCCCTTCGCAAATCACCACACAATTGAATCAGCCAACACATGAGTCTATTGTTCTGTGTCCTGAGATCCACCCCTTCATAGGATAGGGCTCCCCCCACTGGTTGTTGACTCCAGTCTGATTACATGGCAATCCAGGGACACAGGCCGGGGGAGGGACATGCTGTTACAACATTAGCAAGGCAATCTTTAGAACAATTAGGACCCCAATTAACAATGCACTGAGATTCCCAATCAATGATCGGGTTATGTAATGGTAACCAGGGAAACCCCAACACCAGTCCCGCAGGTAGGTTGTCCATAATAAAACATGTAATACGTTCTTGATGACAGGACCACACCTTAAGGATAAACTCCTCAGAGATCAACTTAACAACATTTTTAGTGAGGGGTGTTTTATCAATTGCCATGATATTAATGGGCGTTTCCAACCTGACTGTCCCTATCTTATATTTGGCCACCAAATCAGAGTCAATCAAGTTCAAAGATGACCCACAATCCACAAAAGCTGAAGTGGAGGTACAACCATTCTTGACACAAAGTTCTACTTCCGACAGTAGTTTAAGAGATGAGGACAAAGGTACCCGAGATTCTGGGCAACCTCCTTGACAGTTACCCAGACTTAGGAGTTTCTCGACTCCTTGGGAGTTGGAGGACAGAAGGAACAGTCCTTCCAGTGTCCCCGGCTACCACAGTAGAGGCAGAGTCTTCCATCATGTCATCGTCTCCTTTCCCTTTCCTTGAGGGTGGTGACCCCCACCTCCATGGGCTCAAACTGAGGCATAGCATCAGGGTTACTCGGAAGCAAAGGACCTGCTCGCTGCATGACATCCCTCTCTCTTAGTCTTCGATCCATCCAGATGGCCTGAGTCATAGCCTCCTTTAAAGAACTAGGTGGTGGATGGAGAGCCAGAGTATCCTTCAAATGGTCAGACAGTCCCCTCCGGAACTGGCACCTGAGTCATTCCATGAGACCTCTGGGGACCTTCGTCTAAATTTCGAGCAATACCACTCGACTGAGCGCTTTCCCTGAGCAAGACCCATGATAGTATCCTCTGCCACCCTAACACGGTCTGGTTCGTAGATAGAGATAAGTCCTAGAGTCTCAAAAAACCTATCCTCCGACATCTGTTCAGGGTCAGTGGGAGACGGGAAAGCCCAAGATTGGGGACCTTCCCGGAGTAAGGAAATAATTATTCCAACCCGCTGACTCTCATCCCCAGAGGATTGAGGTCTAAGTGAAAACAACAATTTGCAACTCCCCGTTGTCACGATATGGTATGAAATATCATATAAGTAGTTTCTCTTGCTAGCAGGCTGTGGGCTAAAAAAACCCCTTCCCTTTCACTCAGCCAAGAGCTTCCTTTCCAAGGGATGGGGGAAGAAGAGTTTATTACCTCTAGCTCGGAGAGCAAAGGTATTTACGACATCCCTGCAGTGGAAAGTGACCAGCAAGAACTGGATTCTAAGTAGAACACATGGAAGTTCTTTGTTGTGTTTTTGTAAGATATTACGCAAACCGTTTACGTTAAGAACACAAAAATATATATTCTTAATCTCCATCGGTGGATCTGCCCATCCCTCGAAACACGGGCTTCTAACTCCATCTGATAAAGAAGTAGGGATTTCTCTGTAAATATGTATCACAGATAGGACATATTTGATCTCGTTAGAATGCCCACGTTACTCCGAGATGAATGCTGGGTTTGTTATGACTATGACATGTTTTGTAGCGAAGTTGTAGAAAGTAGATAAATTTAAGGTTGAAGTACTCAGAATGTAGAGAGAGGAGGGTCTGGATAAGCCAGCCTTTCTGTAATGTCACTAGCTGCAGGTTTTAAGTTTGTGGCAGGCTCCCCAGCAGGAGTTCTTCTACTTCTTGCCTCTTTCCTGTAAGAGCCCTGAGCACGTCCAATGAACTGGGACGTATGGTTGCCTGCAATGCAATGAACTGAGAACATGGGAGTGTTATCTTTTCTCCTTTCATCCCCTTTATGTTATAATTACCTTTGTACATATTTGCAATTGTCTCATTTGTAACATCTTTGTAAAATATTTTGATAAAGCACTGCCTAAATTTTGTGGGGTATATTATTTTATGCCAGTTCTTTCTCCATGCTCTAAAAACGTACCCTAAGTCTCCTTAAGGGAATTACGCTACTGTGTTGGGTTAGCTTCGGACCAGTTTTATCGAAGCTGGTGGCAGCGATACCGTGCAGGCTTTTGGGGTGATGTTGTAGCGACTGCGGCGTTGATAATTATTGTTCCTGCCTGAGTGGGAGTAGTTTATCGCGTCGCTGCAGCGTGCCCAATAGCCAGTACATAGCAGACAGCCTGTCTGGCGACTAATTACCCAGGGTGCAGTACCTAATCTGACCTGAGAGTAAGGGGGCGCCAGAGAGCTGCAAGTGTTAAGTGGAGCTGTAAGCGGGATATACATAAATCCCTGCAGTTCGTGGTATATTGAAAAGCAGTGGGATACCTACAATAAGCCCCTGCTGTAAACTAAGAGGTCAATAGCCTTGTGTGTGTTGTTTCATCACATTGTGGAGTGGAGGGACTACTAAGATAAGCCCCCCTGCACATGTGATAGCCGTCTGTTGGCCTACAGTCACCCCAACCCGTGACGTAGGGGTGACGGTCACGGTGTGAATCGTGACAAATTGGTGGCAGCGGTCAGGGATTCCTGACAAATTGGTGGCAGCGGTCAGGGATTCCTGACACCCGTAAATGTATGAAATTTATCCTCACCAGCAAAGGTGTCAGGAAGCTTGACTGAGGGTTCGGGAGAGTGCAAGGCGACGTCTACTGAATCACCAGACCTGCTGACAACATGGGGGGTGGCACCCTGCTCAGTTTTAACCGTCTCTGTCAACTCTTTCAGTAATTGAGTATGGGACGTGGCCAGGGCCGTATGTTCCACTGACAATTCCTGCATTATCTGTGCCAAACTGGACACCTGGTCAGCCAGATTGCGCAGTGGATCCACAGCCAAGAAAAGAAAATGAATAAACCCCTCTAAATAAATAGTTATAATGTAATGCCTGCTGCAGCGCAGTAACACACAACCTCCACCAGGGGGTGCGGGTGAAGGAAAACAGGTGCACTCACAGAGAAATCACAGAGCAGCAGGCAGAAGCCACTAGGTGGTGAAAGAGTAGTCAGAAAAAGCCGGGTCAGCAACAGAGAGGGAACGAAGTACCAGAGGTCACAGCAATACACATGGTCAGAAACAAGCCAAAAAGTCAGCCGATCGGGAGCAGGAAAGCCAGAGACGCAAGACAGTCAAACAGGTCAGAGGACAAGCCTAGTCAAATACCAAGGGGTCACAGCACGGAGAGCGAGTACTACAACGAGTGAAGTCACAGGGGAGCACAGGAACGGGACCTAGGTAAACGGGCAGAGGACAAATCAGGGTATAACGGGTCAGCTGCTCAAGCCAGAGACAGGAACTATAACTGACAATGCTTGCAGGTAACATCGGACTGAAATAGCCAGACAGATCCCAAAACGTGGCAAGGAAGATTAACTTCAGCATGGCCATCCCAGGGAGAGAATATTCAGAAACAAACCCTGGACTGGATCATGACAGGTTGAGGCTGTAGTGTGAGGTCCCCTCTGGCAGGAGCACCACACCATTTATTCTATTTAGTGGAGTGCCTCCATCTTTCCAGCCCCCATACAGAGGCAGCAGCACAGTCCTGAGTTGTAGCCTTTGATCCATGCAGCCGTTAATCTGGCAGTACACGTGAACAGTTGCAGGAAGTTCTCCACTGTTTTCAGTGAGCGGAGGAAACGTTTGGCTGCTCCAGGTTTATTGCACCTTCTGCTGATGCTCCTCTCTGCACATGAGCACAGGGCAGAAATCTCTGCTGCAGATAAAGTGAAAAAGTGCATGTGAAGACACAGGGGTCAATGGGTGCTCTTGTCTGCTAGCCCGGCTGTCTTTAGAAAGACCACATGGACCAGGGCTCAAACCATTGAAAGCCCCCTTTCTTTTCAAATGAGCACTACTCAGACAACACAGGGTGAGGGTAAAACAGTGTGGCAATACTTTATTGAATGACAAAACAGTCAGATAACATGTAGAACAGTCCCAGCAAAATTCCCAAGATGGTATGTGGCCAAGTGACCTGATTGTTCCCAACCTGGATTCTTCAAGACGTCTCTGCGAGTTCAGCGATGGTTAGTAGAGCAGATCTGTGTTCTTCCAGCTGGGGCTGTGGTCCCCTAAGCTGATATCCTGTACAATGTTCCAGGCTGTGGTTTTGTAAAGTCTCTATGATTATTCTTTCAGAACGATAGAAATTGCTGTTTATTCTCACATCTGTGGCTCCGGTCATCATCCACAGGTCAGACGAGACGTTATATGAGTTTAACTCTTATTGTTTGAGTATTTAATCAATTTGCCTAGTTCATCCTCTGTTTTTTGCAGGTCAACAAACTAGCTGTCTTGGTACAATGTGTAATCAACATATTAACAAACCTCTATTGTTCAATTACCCTGCCTCTCTTTCATCCAAGATACACACAATATGCTGCAACAAAGGTTAACTCGAGAGACAACGTTTAAGGCTCATATGAACAATAGTCTGTGTTTCTTAACCAACCAAATAAAATCAAATTCAAAAGTCAATAGAAAGATAAGTCTATGCCTCCTGGCCTACTTAAATTCATGTCTGGCATAATTAAGAAGAAATGATGTGTCGTCACAATGTCCCTGTAGCGTGTTGCATGTGTATCAGCCGTGGGCAAGGGATTGATCTCTTTTTACGCCACAGCGCGCTACATGAAAGTGAGGGTCCTGGCTGAGTGTTTGTATTGGTGTTGTGAGCGCTGCTTGTAGCCGGTGGTGTGGGCTCACAAGGGAACCATGGGTTCTGCAGTTCAATAAAGGAGACTCCCATTCAAACAGTCTTTATTGAACGATAACTTGGTAAGGGTTATGTACAAGGTGTAGCAGGTTAAAAATCTTATTGGTCTTTCTTTCACAGCATAATGCGTTTTCACCCACATCGTTTCCTTCCACCGTGGACTGCTCCAGTGCCGATGAAGCACACTTTTTCGCTCTACTTAGTCACAGCCTTGCTTGTCACCACAGTCCTGATCAGCAAGTCTATACTTGCTCATCGATTCTATGCCCTGGATCTACCGCTCGGGAACCCCACTACTCCCACAAAATCAGTCCTGTCTGTTACCTTCGGTGTTTGCGAGCTCAGAGTTTCTTGCAACTCATCGTCCTATTCAAGGACTCTTTTCCAAAAGTCCACTCTTGGTTACTTCACAAATTTTTATCCATCTCCTCAAGTCTCCTTTCCTTATGTGAATCACCCCAACAGCACCACTGCTCTCTTCACTCTCCAAACCTTATCTATCGAAAGCAGTCTTTTTTGCTAACACTAAGCCCTCCCACTGTGGGCTAGTCTCAAACATTAATTTAATGTCTTTCAGGGCCAGTGTCACCGCCATAGCAAGTGTCGGGGGCCTTGGATGAACTGGGGGGCCTACTCGCAGTCAGGGACACCGGCACACTATGGGGCTCATGACTTGGGGGAGCCCATTGCTGGCATCACCCTCCCCCCTCAAATACTCACCTCTCCCCGTTCCACACTCCTCCGATCTCTTCAGTGTCTTCTGTCTCTCTGTGATCTCAGGGCAGAGGACGTGATGTCTTCACTACAGCGCCCCATCTGCTGTGCAGGGCAGACAGAAGACGCTGAGGCAAACGCAGCAACGGGGAACTTAGAGAGGTGAGTATTTGGTTATTTTTTTATGTATTGAGCAATACATGGGCCCATTATTCTTTATGGAGCAATATATGCGGCTCATTACTGTATAATGTATAGAGCAATATATGGGGCCATTATACGCAGTATGGAGCAATATATTTATTATGCTGATTATCACCGCTGTCCCCAATGGGGCTCACAATCTACATTCCCTAATAGTCTTTGGAATGTGGGAGGAAACCGGAAGACATCCACGAAAACATGGAGAGCACATACAAACTCCTTGCAGATGTTGCCTTTAGTGGCATTTGAACCCAGGACCCCAGCGCTGCAAGGTTGCAATGCTAGCCACCGTGCTGCCCATGTAAATAAGGGGCCTTTATGCTGTATGGAGCAATATATGGTCCTCGCGGCCAAGACACAGTCCATGTGGGGCAGAGTCCATCGTACCCCGTCAGTCTACAAAATGGGGACATTGTCACTTAAATGTTTCCTGGCACCTGCAATGGGCGGGTCCATCTTCCTGTTTCGCGACACTAACTCCCATCATGCAATCCCTGCTTGGTGTCATCTTAGACTGCTCCACGGTCGCCATCTTCCCCGTCACCCAGTCTTCTTTGCACTGCGTTGTCACAGATGCAATACTCGATTCCGCCGACTACGACAAGTGTAGCACAGTGCGGGGTGGTAGCCACGGGCGAGGCACTAGTCTCTTTTACTCCCTGGCGTGCTACATGAAAATGGGGGTCCTGGCTGAGTGTTTGTATTTGTGCCTTATACCCATGCAAGCCGCCTGTAGCCGGTGGTGCGGGCTGGCCAGGACCATAAATTCTGCAGTTCAATAAAAGTGACTCCCGTTCAAAATCCCAGTTTTTGCTGAATGGTAAATTGGTGAGGGTTATGTGCAAGGCTTAGCGGGTGCAAAGTCTAGTGGAGGTTTCCGTCACGGTAGAAAACCTTTTCACACTCATCGCTCTCTTCCTCCGGAGTCTGCTCCAGGGCCGGTGAAGCACACTGGTCACCATTCTTCGTCACAACTCCTCTTCTATGTCACAGTCCTGATCAGCAAGTGTCGGGACTCGCTCAGATGTTCCGCATCCAATTCCTCCACTAATGGTGCCCGGAATCTCCCTCTTGGGACCCCACTAGTCCCGCAGACTTTCCCATCTCCTTCTGTGGATCTCTACTCTCTTCACTCTCCAAACCCTACAGTAGTGTTCAGAATAATATCCGCGTGCTGAAAAACACGAGGTGACCACAAAAGCTTCCTCCTAGTTTTTATTTCCAGCATTGGGAACATTGCACGCTGTTTTCTGATTCACCACATGAAGAGAAATGTAGATAACTTCTAACTATTTTTATAGAAAATAGCAATAATTGATCTCTGGGAAGTTCTAATAAGCCGCAGTGTTTACAACATCACCGTACTTTGTAGATTTCCTGTCAATCACTACCCTGATATTTGGATCTTACCCACGGATTTTTTACAACTGCTTCACATGTTTGTTGCAACCAACCTCTGGCCCCGGTCACCTGTTATTCCAGCCCGGGATGCTTGGACTACATCCCACAATGTTTTGCCATTTGTTGACTTTGCCTCAGAAATGGCATTTTTTTATGTCGCCCCATGTGAAGGATAAATTTGTCAGGACTTTCTTAATCCCACAAATTCCTGATATCACAGGCCGGGAAGGTCCCGAGTACCACCCGCTGTGATCCTTGGGGCGAACAGCTCTCTGCTGCCCCCTATCATCCGGACAATTAGGCTATATTCACACTTTGCGGATTTTGCTGCGGATCCGCAGCGGATTTGACCGCTGCGGATCCGCAGCAGTTTCCCATGAGTTTACATTTCAATGTAAACCTATGGGAAACAAAAAACGCTGTGCACATGCTGCAGAAAAATCCGCGCGGAAACGCTGCGGATTACATTCCGCTGCATGTCACTTCTTTTCTGCGGATTTTCAGCTGCTCCAATAGAAAACTGCAGTTGAAAATCCGCAGAAGAAAACGCAGTAAAAACCGCGATAAATCCGCAGTAAAAACCGCGATGGGTTTTCACTGCGGATTTTGCAATTCCGCTGCGGAAAAATCCGCAGTGGAATCTGCAAAGTGTGCACATAGCCTTAGGGTATGTGCACACGATGCGGATTTTGCTGCGGATCCGCAGCGCTTCCGTAACAGCGGGTCCGCAGCGGTTTCCCATGAGTTTACAGTTCAATGTAAACCTATGGGAAACAAAAAACGCTGTGCACGTGCTGCGCAAAAAAAACGTGCGGAAACGCAGCGGTTTACATTCCGCAGCATGTCACTTGTTTCTGCGGATTCCGCAGTGATTTTACAACTGCCCCTATAGATAACCACAGTTGTAAAACCGCGATAAATCCGCAGCGGTTTTCCACTGCACTTCCACTTATGAAATCCGCTGCAGAAAAATCCGCAGTGGACTTAGAATACGTGTGCACATAGCCTTACACGATTGGCCGACGATCAACGAAGAAGGCCGCAGCCTGTTCACACCACTAGGCTGGCTGTCAGAAAATGAACACTCAACGTACGGCATATACACCTCTGGATTCCAACACCTGGAATATGTGCACACACCCCGGGTCGGTCACCACTAACCCCAGATAACCCCAAACTACTCCCTGCCACCACCGATCCGTTTTGGACGATTGGACACAGATTGCGCTAGCTTATGGCTTCCAGGCATAGTTTACAGAACAGAAGGAACAGAACTATTACATTTTATATTTAATCCAAAGGAAGGCAGTGTTTATGAAAAATATGCAAAAGATTTTACAAGGGGGACAAAATAATAGAGCATAAAGAGCTACATAAAATAAAAGGGATTAACAGGAGAATCTACTACACCGATCGCAGAGACGATAGAAGACTCAAAACCTCCTAAGACTTTTCCCGTCTCTCTGTCTGCGCACAATACACATCCTCTTCTGTCACCGGGCATAAAGAGGACTCATTGCATGTTAATTAAGCTGCTTCACTTCTCTCTGTACATTGCATTTTACATAAAAATAATAATTTTTTTATTTATATAGCGCCAACATATTCCGCAGCGCTTTACAAATTATAGAGGGGACTTGCACAGACAATAGACATTACAGCATAACAAAAATACAGTTCAAAACAGATACCAGGAGGAATGAGGGCCCCGATCACCAGATACAGGAGGAGTGAGGGCCCCGATCACCAGATACAGGAGGAGTGAGGGCCCCGATCACCAGATACAGGAGGAGTGAGGACCCCGATCACCAGATACAGGAGGAGTGAGGGCCCCGATCACCAGATACAGGAGGAGTGAGGACCCCGATCACCAGATACAGGAGGAGTGAGGACCCCGATCACCAGATACAAGAGGAGTGAGGGCCCCGATCACCAGATACAGGAGGAGTGAGGGCCCCGATCACCAGATACAGGAGGAGTGAGGGCCCCGATCACCAGATACAGGAGGAGTGAGGGCCCCGATCACCAGATACAGGAGGAGTGAGGGCCCCGATCACCAGATACAGGAGGAGTGAGGGCCCCGATCACCAGATACAGGAGGAGTGAGGGCCCCGACCACCAGATACAGGAGGAGTGAGGGCCCCGATCACCAGATACAAGAGGAGTGAGGGCCCCGATCACCAGATACAGGAGGAATGAGGACCCCGATCACCAGATACAGGAGGAGTGAGGGCCCCGATCACCAGATACAAGAGGAGTGAGGGCCCCGATCACCAGAAACAAGAGGAGTGAGGGCCCCGATCACCAGATACAGGAGGAGTGAGGACCCCGATCACCAGATACAGGAGGAGTGAGGGCCCCGATCACCAGATACAGGAGGAGTGAGGACCCCGATCACCAGATACAGGAGGAGTGAGGACCCCGATCACCAGATACAAGAGGAGTGAGGGCCCCGATCACCAGATACAGGAGGAGTGAGGGCCCCGATCACCAGATACAGGAGGAGTGAGGGCCCCGATCACCAGATACAGGAGGAGTGAGGGCCCCGATCACCAGATACAGGAGGAGTGAGGGCCCCGATCACCAGATACAGGAGGAGTGAGGGCCCCGATCACCAGATACAGGAGGAGTGAGGGCCCCGACCACCAGATACAGGAGGAGTGAGGGCCCCGATCACCAGATACAAGAGGAGTGAGGGCCCCGATCACCAGATACAGGAGGAATGAGGACCCCGATCACCAGATACAGGAGGAGTGAGGGCCCCGATCACCAGATACAAGAGGAGTGAGGGCCCCGATCACCAGATACAGGAGGAATGAGGGCCCCGATCACCAGATACAGGAGGAGTGAGGACCCCGATCACCAGATACAGGAGCAGTGAGGGCCCCGATCACCAGATACAGGAGGAGTGAGGGCCCCGATCACCAGATACAGGAGGAGTGAGGGCCCCGATCACCAGATACAGGAGGAATGAGGGCCCCGATCACCAGATACAGGAGGAGTGAGGACCCCGATCACCAGATACAGGAGGAGTGAGGGCCCCGATCACCAGATACAGGAGGAATGAGGGCCCCGATCACCAGATACAAGAGGAGTGAGGGCCCCGATCACCAGATACAGGAGGAATGAGGGCCCCGATCACCAGATACAGGAGGAATGAGGGCCCCGATCACCAGATACAAGAGGAGTGAGGGCCCCGATCACCAGATACAGGAGGAATGAGGGCCCCGATCACCAGATACAGGAGGAGTGAGGGCCCCGATCACCAGATACAGGAGGAGCGAGGGCCCCGATCACCAGATACAGGAGGAGTGAGGGCCCCGATCACCAGATACAAGAGGAGTGAGGGCCCCGATCACCAGATACAGGAGGAATGAGGGCCCCGATCACCAGATACAGGAGGAGTGAGGGCCCCGATCACCAGATACAGGAGGAGCGAGGGCCCCGATCACCAGATACAGGAGGAGTGAGGGCCCCGATCACCAGATACAAGAGGAGTGAGGGCCCCGATCACCAGATACAGGAGGAATGAGGGCCCCGATCACCAGATACAGGAGGAATGAGGGCCCCGATCACCAGATACAAGAGGAGTGAGGGCCCCGATCACCAGATACAAGAGGAGTGAGGGCCCCGATCACCAGATACAGGAGGAATGAGGGCCCCGATCACCAGATACAGGAGGAGTGAGGGCCCCGATCACCAGATACAGGAGGAGCGAGGGCCCCGATCACCAGATACAGGAGGAGTGAGGGCCCCGATCACCAGATACAAGAGGAGTGAGGGCCCCGATCACCAGATACAAGAGGAGTGAGGGCCCCGATCACCAGATACAGGAGGAATGAGGGCCCCGATCACCAGATACAGGAGGAGTGAGGGCCCCGATCACCAGATACAGGAGGAGTGAGGGCTCCGATCACCAGATACAGGAGGAGCGAGGGCCCCGATCACCAGATACAGGAGGAGCGAGGGCCCCGATCACCAGATACAGGAGGAGTGAGGGCCCCGATCACCAGATACAGGAGGAATGAGGGCCCCGATCACCAGATACAGGAGGAGTGAGGGCCCCGATCACCAGATACAGGAGGAGCGAGGGCCCCGATCAGATACAGGAGGAGCGAGGGCCCCGATCACCAGATACAGGAGGAGCGAGGGCCCCGATCACCAGATACAGGAGGAGCGAGGGCCCCGATCACCAGATACAGGAGGAGCGAGGGCCCCGATCACCAGATACAGGAGGAGCGAGGGCCCCGATCACCAGATACAGGAGGAGTGAGGGCCCCGATCACCAGATACAGGAGCAGTGAGGACCCCGATCACCAGATACAGGAGGAATGAGGGCCCCGATCACCAGATACAGGAGGAGCGAGGGCCCCGATCACCAGATACAGGAGGAGCGAGGGCCCCGATCACCAGATACAGGAGGAGCGAGGGCCCCGATCACCAGATACAGGAGGAGTGAGGGCCCCGATCACCAGATACAGGAGGAGTGAGGGCCCCGATCACCAGATACAGGAGGAATGAGGACCCCGATCACCAGATACAAGAGGAGTGAGGGCCCCGATCACCAGATACAGGAGGAATGAGGGCCCCGATCACCAGATAGAAGAGGAGTGAGGGCCCCGATCACCAGATACAGGAGGAATGAGGGCCCCGATCACCAGATAGAAGAGGAGTGAGGGCTCCGATCACCAGATACAGGAGGAGTGAGGGCCCCGATCACCAGATACAGGAGGAGTGAGGACCCCGATCACCAGATACAAGAGGAGCGAGGGCCCCGATCACCAGATACAGGAGGAGCGAGGGCCCGATCACCAGATACAGGAGCAGTGAGGGCCCCGATCACCAGATAGAAGAGGAGTGAGGGCTCCGATCACCAGATACAGGAGGAGTGAGGGCCCCGATCACCAGATACAAGAGGAGTGAGGGCCCCGATCACCAGATACAGGAGGAGTGAGGGCCCCGATCACCAGATACAAGAGGAGTGAGGGCCCCGATCACCAGATACAGGAGGAGTGAGGGCCCCGATCACCAGATACAGAAGGAGTGAGGGCCCCGATCACCAGATACAGGAGGAGTGAGGGCCCCGATCACCAGATACAGGAGGAGTGAGGGCCCCGATCACCAGATACAAGAGGAGTGAGGGCCCCGATCAGATACAGGAGGAGCGAGGGCCCCGATCACCAGATACAGGAGGAGTGAGGGCCCCGATCACCAGATACAAGAGGAGTGAGGGCCCCGATCACCAGATACAGGAGGAGTGAGGGCCCCGATCACCAGATACAAGAGGAGTGAGGGCCCCGATCACCAGATACAAGAGGAGCGAGGGCCCCGATCACCAGATACAAGAGGAGTGAGGGCCCCGATCACCAGATACAGGAGGAGTGAGGGCCCCGACCACCAGATATAGGAGGAGTGAGGACCCCGATCACCAGATACAGGAGGAGTGAGGGCCCCGATCACCAGATACAGGAGGAGTGAGGACCCCGATCACCAGATACAGGAGGAGTGAGGGCCCCGACCACCAGATATAGGAGGAGTGAGGACCCCGATCACCAGATACAGGAGGAGTGAGGGCCCCGATCACCAGATACAGGAGGAGTGAGGGCCCCGATCACCAGATACAGGAGGAGTGAGGACCCCGATCACCAGATACAGGAGGAATGAGGGCCCCGATCACCAGATACAGGAGTGAGGGCCCCGATCACCAGATACAGGAGGAGTGAGGGCCCCGATCACCAGATACAGGAGGAGCGAGGGCCCCGATCACCAGATACAGGAGGAATGAGGGCCCAGATCACCAGATACAGGAGGAATGAGGACCCCGATCACCAGATACAGGAGGAGCGAGGACCCCGATCACCAGATACAGGAGGAGCGAGGGCCCCGATCACCAGATACAAGAGGAGCGAGGGCCCCGATCACCAGATACAGGAGGAGCGAGGGCCCCGATCACCAGATACAGGAGGAGTGAGGACCCCGATCACCAGATACAGGAGGAGCGAGGGCCCCGATCACCAGATACAGGAGGAGTGAGGACCCCGATCACCAGATACAGGAGGAGTGAGGGCCCCGATCACCAGATACAGGAGGAGTGAGGGCCCCGATCACCAGATACAGGAGGAGTGAGGGCCCCGATCACCAGATACAAGAGGAGTGAGGGCCCAGATCACCAGATACAGGAGGAGTGAGGGCCCCGATCACCAGATACAGGAGGAGTGAGGACCCCGATCACCAGATACAGGAGGAGTGAGGGCCCCGATCACCAGATACAAGAGGAGCGAGGACCCCGATCACCAGATACAGGAGGAGTGAGGGCCCCGATCACCAGATACAGGAGGAGTGAGGACCCCGATCACCAGATACAGGAGGAGTGATGGCCCCGATCACCAGATACAGGAGGAGCGAGGGCCCCGATCACCAGATACAGGAGGAGTGAGGACCCCGATCACCAGATACAGGAGGAGTGAGGGCCCCGATCACCAGATACAGGAGGAGTGAGGACCCCGATCACCAGATACAGGAGGAGCGAGGGCCCCGATCACCAGATACAGGAGGAGTGAGGACCCCGATCACCAGATACAGGAGGAGTGAGGGCCCCGATCACCAGATACAGGAGGAGTGAGGGCCCCGATCACCAGATACAGGAGGAGTGAGGGCCCCGATCACCAGATACAAGAGGAGTGAGGGCCCAGATCACCAGATACAGGAGGAGTGAGGGCCCCGATCACCAGATACAGGAGGAGTGAGGACCCCGATCACCAGATACAGGAGGAGCGAGGGCCCCGATCACCAGATACAAGAGGAGCGAGGGCCCCGATCACCAGATACAAGAGGAGCGAGGGCCCCGATCACCAGATACAAGAGGAGCGAGGGCCCCGATCACCAGATACAAGAGGAGCGAGGGCCCCGATCACCAGATACAAGAGGAGCGAGGGCCCCGATCACCAGATACAAGAGGAGCGAGGGCCCCGATCACCAGATACAAGAGGAGCGAGGACCCCGATCACCAGACACAAGAGGAGCGAGGACCCCGATCACCAGATACAGGAGGAGCGAGGGCCCCGATCACCAGATACAGGAGGAGCGAGGGCCCCGATCACCAGATACAGGAGGAGCGAGGGCCCCGATCACCAGATACAAGAGGAGCGAGGGCCCCGATCACCAGATACAAGAGGAGCGAGGGCCCCGATCACCAGATACAAGAGGAGCGAGGGCCCCGATCACCAGATACAGGAGGAGCGAGGGCCCCGATCACCAGATACAGGAGGAGCGAGGGCCCCGATCACCAGATACAGGAGGAGTGAGGGCCCCGATCACCAGATACAAGAGGAGTGAGGGCCCCGATCACCAGATACAGGAGGAGTGATGGCCCCGATCACCAGATACAGGAGGAGTGAGGGCCCCGATCACCAGATACAGGAGGAGCGAGGACCCCGATCACCAGATACAGGAGGAGCGAGGGCCCCGATCACCAGATACAGCAGGAGTGATGGCCCCGATCACCAGATACAGGAGGAGTGAGGGCCCCGATCACCAGATACAGGAGGAGTGATGGCCCCGATCACCAGATACAGGAGGAGTGAGGGCCCCGATCACCAGATACAGGAGGAGCGAGGACCCCGATCACCAGATACAGGAGGAGTGAGGGCCCCGATCAACAGATACAGGAGGAGTGAGGGCCCCGATCACCAGATACAGGAGGAGCGAGGACCCCGATCACCAGATACAGGAGGAGTGAGGGCCCCGATCACCAGATACAGGAGGAGCGAGGACCCCGATCACCAGATACAGGAGGAGTGATGGCCCCGATCACCAGATACAGGAGGAGCGAGGACCCCGATCACCAGATACAGGAGGAGTGAGGGCCCCGATCAACAGATACAGGAGGAGTGAGGGCCCCGATCACCAGATACAGGAGGAGTGATGGCCCCGATCACCAGATACAGGAGGAGTGAGGGCCCCGATCACCAGATACAGGAGGAGCGAGGACCCCGATCACCAGATACAGGAGGAGTGAGGGCCCCGATCAACAGATACAGGAGGAGTGAGGGCCCCGATCACCAGATACAGGAGGAATGAGGGCCCCGATCACCAGATACAGGAGGAGTGAGGGCCCCGATCACCAGATACAGGAGGAGTGAGGGCCCCGATCACCAGATACAGGAGGAGTGAGGGCCCCGATCACCAGATACAGGAGGAGTGAGGGCCCCGATCACCAGATACAGGAGGAGTGAGGGCCCTGATCACCAGATACAGGAGGAGTGAGGACCCCGATCACCAGATACAGGTGGAGCGAGGGCCCCGATCACCAGATACAAGAGGAGCGAGGGCCCCGATCACCAGATACAAGAGGAGCGAGGGCCCCGATCACCAGATACAAGAGGAGCGAGGACCCCGATCACCAGATACAAGAGGAGCGAGGACCCCGATCACCAGATACAAGAGGAGCGAGGGCCCCGATCACCAGATACAAGAGGAGCGAGGGCCCCGATCACCAGATACAAGAGGAGCGAGGGCCCCGATCACCAGATACAAGAGGAGCGAGGGCCCCGATCACCAGATACAAGAGGAGCGAGGGCCCCGATCACCAGATACAAGAGGAGCGAGGGCCCCGATCACCAGATACAAGAGGAGTGAGGACCCCGATCACCAGATACAAGAGGAGTGAGGACCCCGATCACCAGATACAAGAGGAGTGAGGGCCCCGATCACCAGATACAAGAGGAGTGAGGGCCCAGATCACCAGATACAAGAGGAGTGAGGACCCCGATCACCAGATACAAGAGGAGTGAGGGCCCCGATCACCAGATACAGGAGGAGTGAGGGCCCCGATCACCAGATACAGGAGGAGTGAGGGCCCCGATCACCAGATACAAGAGGAGTGAGGGCCCCGATCACCAGATACAGGAGTGAGGGCCCCGATCACCAGATACAAGAGGAGTGAGGGCCCCGATCACCAGATACAGGAGTGAGGGCCCCGATCACCAGATACAAGAGGAGTGAGGGCCCCGACCACCAGATACAAGAGGAGTGAGGGCCCCGATCACCAGATACAGGAGGAGTGAGGGCCCCGATCACCAGATACAGGAGGAGTGAGGGCCCCGACCACCAGATACAGGAGGAGCGAGGGCCCCGATCACCAGATACAGGAGGAGCGAGGGCCCCGATCACCAGATACAAGAGGAGCGAGGGCCCCGCTCACCAGATACAGGAGGAGCGAGGGCCCCGATCACCAGATACAGGAGGAATGAGGGCCCTGCTGCTCGCAAGCTACAATCTATGAGGAAAACGGGAGACACGAGAGGTGGATGGTAACAATTGCTTTAGTTATTCGGACCGGCCATAGTGTAAGGCTCGGGTGTTCATGTAAAGCTGCATGAACCAGTTAACTGCCTAAGTATGTAACAGTACAGACACAGAGGGCTATTAACTGCATAAAGTGAATGAGAACATAATGCGAGGAACCGGATTATGTTGTGGTTTTTTTTGTTGTTTTTTTTTATTTTTTTTAAATAGGCCACACAGGGATCGTTAGCTTAATGCATTGAGGCGGTAGGCCAGTCTGAACAAATGCGTTTTTAGGGCACGCTTAAAACTGTGGGGATTGGGGATTAATCGTATTAACCTAGGTAGTGCATTCCAAAGAATTGGCGCAGCACGTGTAAAGTCTTGGAGACGGGAGTGGGAGGTTCTGATTATTGAGGATGCTAACCTGAGGTCATTAGCGGAGCGGCGGGCACGGGTATGGTGGTAGACTGACACCAGAGACCTTTTACAAGGGGTTCAAGAGAGGCCTGGATGTCTTCCTGGAGCAGAACAATATTGTATCATACAATTATTAAGTTCTGTAGAAGGACGTAGATCTGGGTATTTATTATGATGGAATATAGGCTGAACTGGATGGACAAATGTCTTTTTTCGGCCTTACTAACTATGTTACTATGTAACCTGGATACACATGATGAGAGCATTATACTGCCTCTGTACAAATCCCTAGTTAGACCGCACATGGAGTACTGTGTCCAGTTTTGGGCACCGGTGCTCAGGAAGGATATAATGGAACTAGAGAGAGTACAAAGGAGGGCAACAAAATTAATAAAGGGGATGGGAGAACTACAATACCCAGATAGATTAGCGAAATTAGGATTATTTAGTCTAGAAAAAAGACGACTGAGGGGCGATCTAATAACCATGTATAAGTATATAAGGGGACAATACAAATATCTCGCTGAGGATCTGTTTATACCAAGGAAGGTGACGGGCACAAGGGGGCATTCTTTGCGTCTGGAGGAGAGAAGGTTTTTCCACCAACATAGAAGAGGATTCTTTACTGTTAGGGCAGTGAGAATCTGGAATTGCTTGCCTGAGGAGGTGGTGATGGCGAACTCAGTCGAGGGGTTCAAGAGAGGCCTGGATGTCTTCCTGGAGCAGAACAATATTGTATCATACAATTATTAGGTTCTGTAGAAGGACATAGATCTGGGTATTTATTATGATGGAATATAGGCTGAACTGGATGGACAAATGTCTTTTTTCGGCCTTACTAACTATGTTACTATGTTACTATGTTACTATGTTACACAAAGGCAGCTTGAAGTGCTAGCTCCTGCCTCATACAAAGGGGAGGGGGAATATGACGAACCTCAGCAATTGTTAATATTTTCTATGACAACTCCCCCCTTTTTGAGGTTGCTTGGGAACCTGATTTACAGATTGTTTCCCAAGCCTTACTCCTCGACATCCCCTTGGTAGGGTGCCGTGTTTGCTACCCTTCTTGTGCTGAATGGTAAAATTGTACTGCTTTAGAACCAGACTCCACAACAGTAGTTTACCACTGTTACCATCCATGCGATGCAGCCAGCTGAGGGGGTTGTGGTCAGTCACTATGATGAAGTTGCACCCATATAGGTTGGACTGCAGCTTATGCAGGGCCCACACTATAGCAAGACTCTACTCCACAGTGGCTTATGCCACTTCCCTTGGTAAGAGCTTGCATCTGAGGAAGATCACTGGGTGCTCTTCCCCCAGGCTGAGCACAGCACCAAGGCCAAACGCACTGGCATCCATTTGGACTACAAACCGCAGGGTGAAGTCCCGGGCCTGTAGAACTGGGGAAATGGCCAGGGTATCCTTCAGGGCTGTGAAGGACCGTTCATAGTCAGCTTTCCAGTTGACCATTAGTGATAACTTCTTTTTCGTGAGGTCTGTCAGTTCTAGTTCGTAACAAACTTTCTATAGAACCCTACTGCACCTAAGAAGGACATCACCTGCTTCTTGGTCTTGGGGGTAAGCCAGGAGGTGACGGAATCAACCTTCCCGGGCTCTGGCTTCAGAGTTTCGACACCCACTCGGTGACCGAGGTACTGCACCTCCGTCATGCCTATCTGACTCTTGCCCAGCTTTATAGTCAGCCTAGCTCCCTAGACCTGCCTGAGCACCTACTTCAGGTGCCACAGATGTTCCTTCCAGGTGGGACTGAAAATGGCAATGTCATCCAGGTAAGCAACTGCAAACACCTCCAGTGCCTCGAGCAGCTGGTTCACTAATTGCTGGAAAGTGGCAGGTGCATTTCATGCCAAAGGGCAAGACAAGGGATTCATACAGCCCGAATGGGGTAATGAAGGCGGACCTCCTTGGACATAGGAATCTGCCAGTATCCTTGACCCTGATCCATAATTGTCAAGTACGGGACCCTGGCTAAGCGATCCAACAGCTCATCGATGTGTGGCATTTGGTACACATCAGGAGCTGTGATGGCATTTAGCCTCATGTAGTCCATGAAGATCCGGGTTGTCCAGTCCTTTTTTCTGGACCAGAACTATAGGCGAGGCCCATGCACTTTTGGACCTTTGGATCACCCCCAGGCACAACATTTCATCTTTCTGCACCTTTATGTCTTTCTGCACCTCTAGGGAAAGACGGTAAGTGGCTTGCCAGACAGGGGGGTTGGGGGTTGACTCCCTATGTCCACTTGGTGGCTAGCTAGATGTCCTCCCTGGTAAACAAGTGAATATGATCAGGTAAGGCCAGAACACCTCCTGCAACTGGGACCTCTAGTCCATGGACAGCTGCGGGTTGAATTCCGCATCCTCAATTGACCCTCCATCTCGGGATGCAGCCAGCAAATTCAACAGGACCTCTGTCTTCCCTGCGGCAGGAAGGCTACAAACAGGAAGGGCACAGGCTTCTGTTGTGGATTCTGTTTTTGGGCTCCCTCTGGTGGTTACAGATGGTACTGGGTGACTTGTGTTCTCTGCGGTCTCTGGTGTCCACCTGTACTCAGGATATGGGAGTTTCCTATTTAACCTGGCTTTCTTGTCATTTCCTCGCCGGCTATCAATGTAATCAGTGTGTCTTGTTACCTCTGCTTTCCGCTTCTGTAATCTTCAGGACAAGCTAAGATTTTTATTTTCCTGTTCCACGTTTTGCTTAATTTTTGTCTTAGTCCAGCTTGCAGATATGTGATTCCTTGTTGCTGGTTGCTCTAGTGGGCTGATATTACTCCTCATGTTCCATGAGTTGGCACATGAGTTCAAGTAATTTCAGGATGGTTTTTTGTAGGGTTTTTCGCTGACCGCGCAGTTCACTTTTGTATCCTCTGCTATCTAGCTTTAGCGGGCCTCATTTTGCTGAATCTGTTTTCATAACTACGTATGTGCTTTCCTCTCATTTCACCGTCATTACATGTGGGGGGCTGCTATTTCTGTGGGGTGTTTCTCTGGAGGCAAGAGAGGTCTGTGTTTCTTCTAATAGGGGAAGTTAGTCCTTCGGCTGGCGCGAGACGTCTAGGAATCATCGTAGGCATGTTCCCCGGCTACTGCTAGTTGTGTGATTAGGTTCAGGATCGCGGTCAGCTCAGTTTCCATCACCCTAGAGCTCGTTTTGTTTTTTGTGCTTGTCCTTTTGTGATCCCCTGCCATTGGGATCATGACAGTATAGCCGGCCAAAAAGTGGTAATCGTATTGGCTGAAGTAGGAGGAAAAGTAGTCTGAGGAAGTTTTTTTTTTTTTTTTTTCCCCTCAGAGTTTGCTTCCTAGCCTTAATTGCAGCCTGGCTGCGTCTTACCTCCTCTTAATCCTTGAATGGCTCTGACCTCAGCTGTTTATCATGGACGTCCAGAGTTTGGCTTCCAGCCAGAATAATCTTGCTGCTAAGGTTCAAAATATACAAGATTTTGTTGTACATGCTCCTATGTCTGAACCTAGAATTCCTATCCCAGAGTTTTTTTCTGGAGCTAGATCTAGTTTTCTGAATTTTAGGAACAATTGCAAGTTGTTTCTTTCTTTGAAATCTCGCTCCTCTGGAGACCCTGCTCAGCAAGTCAAGATTGTTATATCTTTCCTGCGGGGTGACCCTCAGAATTGGGCATTTGCATTGGCACCAGGGGATCCTGCGTTGCTCAATGTGGATGCGTTTTTTCGGGCATTGGGTTTGCTCTATGAGGAACCTAACCTAGAGATTCAGGCTGAAAAAGCTTTATTGGCTCTCTCTCAGGGGCAAGATGAAGCATAGTAACATAGTAACATAGTAACATAGTTAGTAAGGCCGAAAAGAGACATTTGTCCATCCAGTTCAGCCTAAGCAGAAATATATTGTCAGAAATTTCGGAAATGGTCGGTGCTTACTCAGTGGAATGAGTGCGCCCTGGCTGCAAGATTCAGAGATGGCCTTTCTGAGGCCATTAAAGATGTTATGGTGGGGTTCCCTGCGCCTACAGGTCTGAATGAGTCTATGACTATGGCTATTCAGATTGATCGGCGTTTACGGGAGCGCAAACCTGTGCACCATTTGGCGGTGTCTTCTGAACAGGCACCTGAGACAATGCAATGTGATAGAATTCAGTCCAGAAGTGAACGGCAAAACTATAGGCGGAAAAATGGGTTGTGTTTTTATTGTGGTGATTCAGCTCATGTTATATCAGCATGCTCTAAACGCACAAAAAAGGTTGATAAGTCTGTTGCCATTAGTACTTTACAGTCTAAGTTCATTCTGTCTGTGACTCTGATTTGTTCATTATCAGCCATTTCCGTCGATGCCTATGTGGATTCAGGCGCTGCCCTGAATCTTATGGATTGGTCATTTGCCAACCGCTGTGGGTTTAGTCTGGAGCCTCTGGAAGTCCCTATTCCTTTGAAAGGAATTGACTCTACACCTTTGGCTATGAATAAACCTCAGTACTGGACACAAGTGACCATGCGTATGACTCCCGTTCATCAGGAGGTGATTCGCTTCCTGGTACTGTATAATTTACATGATGTCTTAGTGCTTGGTCTGCCATGGTTACAAACTCATAACCCAGTCTTGGACTGGAAAACGATGTCTGTGTTAAGCTGGGGATGTCAGGGGGTTCATGATGATGCACCTCCGATTTCTATCGCTTCATCTACTCCTTCTGAGGTTCCTGTATTTTTGTCTGATTATCGGGATGTTTTTGAGGAGCCTAAGCTCAATTCGCTTCCTCCTCACAGGGATTGCGATTGTGCTATAGATTTGATTCCTGGCAGTAAATTTCCTAAAGGTCGTTTGTTCAATCTGTCAGTGCCAGAGCATACTGCTATGCGGGATTATGTTAAGGAGTCCTTGGAAAAGGGACATATCCGTCCATCTTTGTCTCCTTTGGGAGCAGGTTTTTTTTTCGTGGCCAAAAAAGATGGTTCCTTGAGGCCTTGTATAGATTACCGTCTGTTGAATAAGATTACAGTCAAATATCAGTATCCTTTGCCATTGTTGACTGATTTGTTTGCTCGCATTAAGGGGGATAAATGGTTCACTAAGATTGATCTTCGGGGTGCGTATAATCTTGTGCGGATAAAGCAGGGTGATGAGTGGAAAACCGCATTTAATACGCCTGAGGGCCATTTTGAGTATTTGGTGATGCCTTTTGGACTTTCTAATGCTCCTTCTGTCTTCCAGTCCTTTATGCACGATATTTTCCGTGAATATCTGGATAAATTTATGATTGTGTATTTGGATGATGTTTTGGTTTTTTCTGATGACTGGGAGTCCCATGTTCAGCAGGTCAGGAAGGTGTTTCAGATCCTGCGGGCCAATTATTTGTTTGTAAAAGGTTCAAAGTGTCTCTTTGGAGTCCAGAAGATTTCTTTTTTGAGGTATATTTTTTCCCCTTCTACTATTGAGATGGATCCCGTCAAGGTTCAGGCTATTTGTGACTGGACGCAGCCTACATCTCTTAAGAGTCTACAGAAGTTCTTGGGCTTTGCTAATTTTTATCGTCGTTTCATAACTAATTTTTCTAGTGTTGTTAAGCCTTTGACGGATTTGACTAAGAAGGGTGCTGATGTTGCTGATTGGTCTCCTGCGGCTGTGGAGGCCTTTCAGGAACTTAAGCGCCGGTTTTCTTCTGCTCCTGTGTTGCGTCAGCCAGATGTTTCGCTTCCTTTTCAGGTTGAGGTTGATGCTTCCGAGATTGGAGCGGGGGCGGTTTTGTCACAGAGAAGCTCCGATTGCTCAATGATGAAGCCATGTGCGTTCTTTTCTAGAAAGTTTTCGCCCACTGAGCGGAATTATGATGTTGGTAATCGGGAGCTTTTGGCCATGAAGTGGGCATTTGAGGAGTGGCGTCATTGGCTTGAGGGTGCTAGACATCGTGTGGTGGTCTTGACTGATCCCAAAAATCTGATTTACCTTGAGTCTGCCAAGCGTCTGAATCCTAGACAGGCTCGTTGGTCACTGTTTTTCTCCCGTTTCGATTTTGTGGTTTCATACCTGCCAGGTTCAAAGAATGTGAAGGCGGATGCTCTTTCTAGGAGTTTTGTGCTTGACTCCCCTGGAAATTCTGAGCCCACTGGTATCCTTAGGGATGGGGTGATTTTGTCGGCTGTCTTCCCAGACTTGCGACGTGCTTTGCAGGAGTTTCAGGCGGATAAACCTGATCGTTGTCCGCCTGAAAGACTGTTTGTTCCGGATAATTGGACCAGTAGAGTCATCTCCGAGGTCCATTCTTCTGCGTTGGCAGGTCATCCTGGAATATTTGGTACTAGAGACTTGGTGGCCAGGTCTTTTTGGTGGCCTTCCTTGTCGAGGGATGTGCGTTCTTTTGTGCAGTCTTGTGAAGTTTGCGCTCGGGCTAAGCCTTGCTGTTCTCGGGCCAGTGGATTGTTGTCACCTTTGCCTATCCCGAAGAGGCCTTGGACGCACATTTCCATGGACTTTATTTTGGATCTCCCTGTCTCTCAAAAAATGTCCGTCATCTGGGTTGTGTGTGACCGCTTTTCTAAGATGGTTCATCTGTTACCCTTGCCTAAGTTACCTTCCTCCTCTGAGTTGGTCCCTCTGTTTTTTCAGAACGTGGTTCGTTTGCATGGGATTCCGGAGAACATCGTTTCTGACAGGGGATCCCAGTTTGTGTCTAGATTTTGGCGGACGTTCTGTGCTAAGATGGGCATTGATTTGTCCTTTTCGTCTGCATTCCATCCTCAGACGAATGGCCAGACGGAACGAACTAATCAGACCTTGGAAACTTATTTAAGGTGTTTTGTTTCTGCTGATCAAGATGACTGGGTTACCTTTTTGCCGCTTGCCGAATTTGCCCTTAATAATCGGGCTAGTTCTGCTACCTTGGTTTCTCCTTTCTTTTGTAATTCGGGGTTTCATCCTCGTTTTTCCTCTGGTCAGGTGGAGCCTTCTGATTGTCCTGGAGTGGACATGGTGGTGGATAGGTTGCATCAGATTTGGAGTCATGTGGTGGACAATTTGAAGTTGTCCCAGGAGAGGGCTCAGCAGTTTGCTAATCGCCGTCGCCGCGTGGGTCCTCGACTTCGTGTTGGGGACTTGGTGTGGTTGTCTTCTCGTTTTGTTCCTATGAAGGTCTCTTCTCCTAAGTTCAAGCCTCGGTTCATCGGTCCCTATAGGATCTTGGAAATTCTTAACCCTGTGTCGTTTCGTTTGGATCTCCCGGCATCGTTTGCTATTCATAATGTGTTCCATCGGTCGTTGTTGCGGAAGTATGAGGTACCTGTTGTTCCTTCGCTTGAGCCTCCTGCTCCGGTGCTGGTGGAGGGAGAATTGGAGTATGTTGTGGAGAAGATCTTGGATTCTCGTGTTTCCAGACGGAAACTTCAATATTTGGTCAAGTGGAAGGGTTATGGTCAGGAGGATAATTCTTGGGTGGTTGCCTCTGATGTTCATGCTGCTGATTTGGTCCGTGCATTTCATAGGGCTCATCCTGGTCGCCCTGGTGGTTCTCGTGAGGGTTCGGTGACCCCTCCTCAAGGGGGGGGTATTGTTGTGGATTCTGTTTTTGGGCTCCCTCTGGTGGTTACAGATGGTACTGGGTGACTTGTGTTCTCTGCGGTCTCTGGTGTCCACCTGTTCTATCAGGATATGGGAGTTTCCTATTTAACCTGGCTTTCTTGTCATTTCCTCGCCGGCTATCAATGTAATCAGTGTGTCTTGTTACCTCTGCTTTCCGCTTCTGTAATCTTCAGGACAAGCTAAGTTTTTTATTTTCCTGTTCCACGTTTTGCTTAATTTTTGTCTTAGTCCAGCTTGCAGTTATGTGATTCCTTGTTGCTGGTTGCTCTAGTGGGCTGATATTACTCCTCATGTTCCATGAGTTGGCACATGAGTTCAAGTAATTTCAGGATGGTTTTTTGTAGGGTTTTTCGCTGACCGCGCAGTTCACTTTTGTATCCTCTGCTATCTAGCTTTAGCGGGCCTCATTTTGCTGAATCTGTTTTCATAACTACGTATGTGCTTTCCTCTCATTTCACCGTCATTACATGTGGGGGGCTGCTATTTCTGTGGGGTGTTTCTCTGGAGGCAAGAGAGGTCTGTGTTTCTTCTAATAGGGGAAGTTAGTCCTTCGGCTGGCGCGAGACGTCTAGGAATCATCGTAGGCACGTTCCCCGGCTACTGCTAGTTGTGTGATTAGGTTCAGGATCGCGGTCAGCTCAGTTTCCATCACCCTAGAGCTCGTTTTGTTTTTTGTGCTTGTCCTTTTGTGATCCCCTGCCATTGGGATCATGACAGGCTTCCCTGTCATGATGAGCTTTTATCATGTTGACGTGGAAGACTTTTTGCCTCTTCCTGGCATGGTCAATGGTGACCACATAATTTACATCGTTGAGGTGCTAATGTATGGGGTATGGACTTTCCCAGGCCGCCTAAAGCTTGTTCTGGGTCATTAGGACTAGGACCCACACTTTTCGTCCCACTTTGTACATCCGCTCCAGGGCATTTCGGTCGTCCCACACGTTCTGGTTGGCCTGGGCCTGCACCATGTTCCCCTGCACCAGCTGCATCATTGCATGCATTTTGTCACTGAGATGCATGACATACTCTACGACGAACACTTCGGGGGTGTTCAGATCCCCTTCCCAGGATTCTCTTATCAGACCAAGGGGTCCCTGGACTCATCTGCCGTACAGGAGCTTAACCCTGCTGTTCTGTTGGTCAAAAATGACCGACTTTGAACTTCAATATTCTTTAAAATATTCAAGATGCGGCTCTGAAACCCGTGGCCGACCGACCCATCCTCATTTAAGTCAATATAGTAACATAGTAACATAGTTAGTAAGGCCGAAAAAAGACATTTGTCCATCCAGTTCAGCCTATATTCCATCATAATAAATACCCAGATCTACGTCCTTCTACAGAACCTAATAATTGTATGATACAATATTGTTCTGCTCCAGGAAGACATCCAGGCCTCTCTTGAACCCCTCGACTGAGTTCGCCATCACCACCTCCTCAGGCAAGCAATTCCAGATTCTCACTGCCCTAACAGTAAAGAATCCTCTTCTATGTTGGTGGAAAAACCTTCTCTCCTCCAGACGCAATCAACCACAAGTTTCAGAACCGCATCTTGAACACCCCAAAAAATACCAAAGTTCAAAATAGGTCTCCCCAGACCGAACAGAACAGCAGGGTTAAAGAGGGAGAACCACGATGAGGCCTGTGGTACCTCTCTGTAGGCAAACAGCAGGTGTGGGAGGTGCCGCTCCCAGTCGCTCCCATGGTACTCAACCAGCATCTTAAGCATCTGCTTCAGGGTACCATTGAATCGTTCACACAAACCATTGGTCTGTGGGTGATACGGACTCCATACCAGGTGCTGCACCTCATTTTCTTACAGAGAGCCTCCATTAACCAAGACATGAAGGAGCATTTCCTCGCCAGCTGGGAACAGACACTCTAGGTCACTAGAGGGCGAGCAGCAATCCCTGAGGATGGAATATTTTACTAATAGACAATCCAGGAGAAAAGAACTTTTGTCAACAATTACTTCATCGACACTACCAACATCAAGAGAGAATCCCGAAGAGACTCCTTTGGATTTGGAAGGTAAAAAAATAATCAATCGACTGTTCTCGGACTTTGAGAAAATAATGAAAAATGAAATCCGACATCAATTAGATGCTGAATTTTTAAATATTTGTGCACAGCAAAGAATCATACCGAAAGGTTTAAGGATTTATTTTAAAAGCACTTTTCCGGGGGATCTGTTTTTTTTCTGAAAGATGGGATAAGATCCTGGACTCGTGGTATTATAATCTGATGGACATCTTAGTACAAAAGCGGAGGTCACTAGCAAATATATCAGCAGACCAGTGCTGTGATATACTTACAAAACTTAAACGGTTTGAAAAATGTTATAATTATGATACTGTAAACAAGGATGTAACTAGGAAATTAAGATTATTTGAGAATGATTTAATGGAAGCAAAAACTAAGAAATTTCGTAGGGACTCAGAAATTATCCATCCATCAGCAAATAAGGGAAAGTTTCAAGCCCCTACAGTAGAGAGCCCCCTACTGTAAAACAAACCGGACATATAAATAAAATTGTAGAAAAACTGAAGGACAAACCCAAAAATCAGTGGGTAAAAATTGAAGATAAAAAGGGAAATAAAGCTAAAAACAGGGAAGCCAGTTTTAGGGTCGAGGATATGCTTGAGGAGAGCATGAATTTGATAAATCTTACAACAGATCAGGGGTCACCAAAGCCAAGTACATCTGGGAAGGGAAATACGCCCCTATCATTTTTTTCTACAACATTGCTCAGCCCGGACAAAAGAAATCCGGTGAACATTTCTACACCGGTATTGACGCACCTTCACTGTCCCACTTATGGTGTAAAGGCCCCTTCACATTAAGCGACGCTGCAGCGATACCGACAACGATCTGGATCGCTGCAGCGTCGCTGTTTGGTCGCTGGAGAGCTGTCACACAGACAGCTCTCCAGCGACCAACGATGCCGGTAACCAGGGTAAACATCGGGTAACTAAGCGCAGGGCCGCGCTTAGTAACCCGATGTTTACCCTGGTTACCATCCTAAAAGTAAAAAAAACAACCACTACATACTTACCTACCGCTGTATGTCCCCGGCGCTCTGCTTCTCTGCACTCCTCCTGTACTGGCTGTGAGCACAGCGGCTGGAAAGCAGAGCGGTGACGTCACCGCTCTGCTTTCCGGCTGACCGACGCTCACAGCCAGAGCAGGAGGAGTGCAGAGCACAGCGCTGGAGGACAGACGGCTGTAGGTAAGTATGTAGTGCTTGTTTTTTTTACTTTTAGGATGGTAACCAGGGTAAACATCGGGTTACTAAGCGCGGCCCTGCGCTTAGTTACCCGATGTTTACCCTGGTTACCAGTGAAGACATCGCTGGATCGGTGTCACACACGCCGATCCAGCGATGTCCACGAGAGATCCAGCGACGAAATAAAGTTCTGGACTTTCTTCAGCGACCAACGATCTCCCAGCAGGGGCCTGATCGTTGGTCGCTGTCACACATAACGATTTTATTAACGATATCGTTGCTACGTCACAAAAAGCAACGATATCGTTAACAATATCGTTATGTGTGAAGGTACCTTAAGACAAGAAAACTCCACTTTGCCCAATGTATCCTCCTCTAACCCTCTACATCCATCCTCAAACAGCTACAATTTGGGTGCACATACAGACATCAGTTTCTACACATGATTACGCCATCCATGACAGTTCCAGTCCACCTTTCACCACAGTACTACAGGCTCCTTCTCCCTCTCCATCTTCCACCATCTCACATGTATCTTTTTTATCGATAGTTCCAACGAGACCCATCGTAACAAACACGAACCCCCAAATGTTGACCAATACGAGCAAAGTGAAAATGAACAATTCTCATCCTCCACCGAACATACAACAGAATCGAATCACACGTTATTTCCAAAAATTGCCAACACAAATGTGCAAAAAAAAGAGAACAAGAGGGACAAGAGGCAGAGGCCTCACAAAGAAATCAAAAAAAATCCAACAAATTCAAAACATTTACAAAGCCAAATGAAGTAAAAATATCAGAAAATAGGAATAAGTGTGATAAATCTACAGTATCGGTAGATCAGAATAAAATAAGTACAGGGATTAATGAGGAAATAAAAAGTATTCCAACAGTAACAATGTTTAATCTCTCTGATCACTCGTTATCACCCACTGAAATGGGCATCCTAACGAAAGGGTTAAATTTTTGTCCATCACAAATGGTTTTGAGTTATTTTTGGACTTAAATAGATTCAAAAGAAAATTAACCCTATTGAGGCATTTCACAAAGAAAGAAATGCCCCAGTACAAACAGATACGAAACTAGTTGATAAAAATATAGATATTTTGGAAACAGACCACAAGTGCTGGCAACTACCTACATAAAGAAGTAGTGCCTGTCTGTATGTTTTATCCCACCCACCATAGGGGTTATTGTCTAGAGACATTTTTTCATCTTGTTTCAGAAGAATTCAGGAGTCTGAATAAAAATAGTCTTAGTTCTAATGAGGAACAGAAAGTTTTTGGTAAGAATAAAAGGATAAAAACAAAAAAGAATAAAAAAAACCATAATGTTTACAAAGAGAACATCACACAACAGGAAAAAAATGCATTGAATTCCTTGAAAAACCCAGAGATTGTGATAAGACAGATAAGGGGGGAGGGGTAGTGTTGTGAATTCTGTTGTTGAACTCCCTCCTGTGGTCGTGAATGGTACTTCGGCGAGTTCTGTCCATGGACTCCCTCTGGTGCCTGTGAGTGAAGCTGCTGCTTCTGAGGTTCCTTACACAGGTGACGTGGTTTATCCTTTGGTTGGCTGCTCTATTTAACTCCACTCAGATCGTTACTCCATGTCAATGTTCCTGCATTGGTTCAGTTCGCTCTTGGATCTTTCTGTTGACCTGTCTTCTCCAGCAGAAGCTAAGTTCCTGATAGTTATTATTTGTTCATTGTTTCCTTGTCCAGCTTGCTATCATGATTTTGTCTTGCTAGCTGGAAGCTCTGCGATGCAGAGTGGCACCTCCGCGCCGTGAGTCGGTGCGGAGGTCTTTTTGCACACTCTGCGTGGTCTTTTGTAGTTTTTTGTGCTGACCGCAAAGATACCTTTCCTATCCTCTGTCTGTTTAGTAAGTCTGGCCTCCCTTTGCTGAAACCTGTTTCATTTCTGCGTTTGTGACTTTCATCTTTACTCACAGTCAATATATGTGGGGGGCTGCCTTTTCCTTTGGGGAATTTCTCTGAGGCAAGGTAGGCTTTATTTCCTATCTCTAGTGCTAGCTAGCTCTGAGGCTGTGAAGAGGTGTCTAGGGAGAGACAGGAACACTCCACGGCTATTTCTAGTGTGTGTGATAGGATTAGGGCTTGCGGTCAGCAGAGCTCCCACATCCCAGAGCTCGTCCTGTGTGAGTTTAACTATCAGGTCGTGGCGGGTGCTCCTAACCACCAGGTCCATAACAGTACAGCTGGCCCAAAGTATTAATGTAATAACATAGTAACATAGTTAGTAAGGCCGAAAAAAGACATTTGTCCATCCAGTTCAGCCTATATTCCATCATAATAAATACCCAGATCTACGTCCTTCTACAGAACCTAATAATTGTATGATACAATATTGTTCTGCTCCAGGAAGACATCCAGGCCTCTCTTGAACCCCTCGACTGAGTTCGCCATCACCACCTCCTCAGGCAAGCAATTCCAGATTCTCACTGCCCTAACAGTAAAGAATCCTCTTCTATGTTGGTGGAAAAACCTTCTCTCCTCCAGACGCAAAGAATGCCCCCTTGTGCCCGTCACCTTCCTTGGTATAAACAGATCCTCAGCGAGATATTTGTATTGTCCCCTTATATACTTATACATGGTTATTAGATCGCCCCTCAGTCGTCTTTTTTCTAGACTAAATAATCCTAATTTCGCTAATCTATCTGGGTATTGTAGTTCTCCCATCCCCTTTATTAATTTTGTTGCCCTCCTTTGTACTCTCTCTAGTTCCATTATATCCTTCCTGAGCACCGGTGCCCAAAACTGGACACAGTACTCCATGTGCGGTCTAACTAGGGATTTGTACAGAGGCAGTATAATGCTCTCATCATGCGTATCCAGACCTCTTTTAATGCACCCCATGATCCTGTTTGCCTTGGCAGCTGCTGCCTGGCACTGGCTGCTCCAGGTAAGTTTATCATTAACTAGGATCCCCAAGTCCTTCTCCCTGTCAGATTTACCCAGTGGTTTCCCGTTCAGTATGTAATGGTGATATTGTTTCCCTCTTCCCATGTGTATAACCTTACATTTATCATTGTTAAACCTCATCTGCCACCTTTCAGCCCAAGTTTCCAACTTATCCAGATCCATCTGTAGCAGAATACTATCTTCTCTTGTATTAACTGCTTTACATAGTTTTGTATCATCTGCAAATATCGATATTTTACTGTGTAAACCTTCTACCAGATCATTAATGAATATGTTGAAGAGAACAGGTCCCAATACTGACCCCTGCGGTACCCCACTGGTCACAGCGACCCAGTTAGAGACTATACCATTTATAACCACCCTCTGCTTTCTATCACTAAGCCAGTTACTAACCCATTTACACACATTTTCCCCCAGACCAAGCATTCTCATTTTGTGTACCAACCTCTTGTGCGGCACGGTATCAAACGCTTTGGAAAAATCGAGATATACCACGTCCAATGACTCACCGTGGTCCAGTCTATAGCTTACCTCTTCATAAAAACTGATTAGATTGGTTTGACAGGAGCGATTTCTCATAAACCCATGCTGATATGGAGTTAAACAGTTATTCTCATTGAGATAATCCAGAATAACATCCCTCAGAAACCCTTCAAATATTTTACCAACAATAGAGGTTAGACTTACTGGCCTATAATTTCCAGGTTCACTTTTAGAGCCCATTTTGAATATTGGCACCACATTTGCTATGCGCCAATCCTGCGGAACAGACCCTGTCTCTATAGAGTCTCTAAAAATAAGAAATAATGGTTTATCTATTACATTACTTAGTTCTCTTAGTACTCGTGGGTGTATGCCATCCGGACCCGGAGATTTATCTATTTTAATCTTATTTAGCCGGTTTCGCACCTCTTCTTGGGTTAGATTGGTGACCCTTAATATAGGGTTTTCATTGTTTCTTGGGATTTCACCTAGCATTTCATTTTCCACCGTGAATACCGTGGAGAAGAAGGTGTTTAATATGTTAGCTTTTTCCTCGTCATCTACAACCATTCTTTCCTCACTATTTTTTAAGGGGCCTACATTTTCAGTTTTTATTCTTTTACTATTGATATAGTTGAAGAACAGTTTGGGATTAGTTTTACTCTCCTTAGCAATGTGCTTCTCTGTTTCCTTTTTGGCAGCTTTAATTAGTTTTTTAGATAAAGTATTTTTCTCCCTATAGTTTTTTAGAGCTTCAATGGTGCCATCCTGCTTTAGTAGTGCAAATGCTTTCTTTTTACTGTTAATTGCCTGTCTTACTTCTTTGTTTAGCCACATTGGGTTTTTCCTATTTCTAGTCCTTTTATTCCCACAAGGTATAAACCGCTTACACTGCCTATTTAGGATGTTCTTAAACATTTCCCATTTATTATCTGTATTCTTATTTCTGAGGATATTGTCCCAGTCTACCAGATTAAGGGCATCTCTAAGCTGTTCAAACTTTGCCTTCCTAAAGTTCAATGTTTTTGTGACTCCCTGACAAGTCCCCCTAGTGAAAGACAGGTGAAACTGCACAATATTGTGGTCGCTATTTCCTAAATGCCCAACCACCTGCAGATTTGTTATTCTGTCAGGTCTATTAGATAGTATTAGGTCTAAAAGTGCTGCTCCTCTGGTTGGATTCTGCACCAATTGTGAAAGATAATTTTTCTTGGTTATTAGCAGAAACCTGTTGCCTTTATGGGTTTCACAGGTTTCTGTTTCCCAGTTAATATCCGGGTAGTTAAAGTCCCCCATAACCAGGACCTCATTATGGGTTGCAGCTTCATCTATCTGCTTTAGAAGTAGACTTTCCATGCTTTCTGTTATATTTGGGGGTTTGTAACAGACCCCAATGAGAATTTTGTTACCATTTTTCCCTCCATGAATTTCAACCCATATGGACTCGACATCCTCATTCCCTTCGCTAATATCCTCCCTTAAAGTGGACTTTAGACAAGACTTTACATAGAGACAAACCCCTCCTCCTCTCCGATTTTTACGATCCTTTCTAAACAGACTGTAACCCTGTAAGTTAACTGCCCAGTCATAGCTTTCATCTAACCATGTCTCGGTTATTCCCACTATGTCAAAGTTACCTGTAGATATTTCTGCTTCTAGTTCTTCCATCTTGTTTGTCAGGCTTCTGGCGTTTGCGAGCATGCAGTTTAGAGGATTTTGTTTTGTTCCAATCTCCTCACTGTGGATTGTTTTAGAAATGTTCTTACCTCCCTTCTGAGTATGTTTTCCTGGGTCGTCTTTGTTCGAGTCTAATGTTTTTCTTCCCGTCCCCTCTTCTTCTAGTTTAACGCCCTCCTGATGAGTGTAGCGAGTCTTCTGGCGAATGTGTGTTTCCCAGGTTTGTTGAGGTGTAGTCCGTCTCTGGCGAGGAGTCCATCATACCAGTAATTCACACCGTGGTCCAGGAATCCAAATCCTTGTTGTCTGCACCATTGTCTTAGCCAGTTGTTTGCATCAAGGATCCTGTTCCATCTCCTGGTGCCATGCCCGTCTACTGGAAGGATAGAAGAAAAAACTACCTGTGCATCCAGTTCCTTTACTTTCTTCCCCAACTCTTCAAAGTCCTTGCAGATTGTCGGTAGGTCCTTCCTTGCCGTGTCATTGGTGCCAACATGTATCAGAAGAAATGGGTGGACGTCCTTGGAGCTGAAGAGCTTTGGTATCCTATCGGTCACATCCTTGATCATCACACCTGGAAGGCAGCATACTTGTCTTGCAGTTATGTCCGGTCTGCAGATGGCTGCTTCTGTGCCTCTCAGTAGTGAGTCTCCCACCACCACCACTCTTCGTTGCTTCTTGGCTGTACTTTTTGCTGTCACTTGTTGCTGTGTGCCCTTTTCTTTTTTGCTTGCTGGTATTGCTTCATTCTTAGGTGTGCCATCTTCATCCTCTACAAAGATTTGATATCGGTTCTTCAGTTGTGTGGTTGGTGATTTCTCCATAGTCTTCTTGCTTCTTTTGGTCACATGCTTCCACTCATCTGCTTTTGGAGGTTCTCTGACACTTTTTGCACCTTCTGTGACCAGTAGAGATGCTTCTGTTCTGTCTAGAAAATCTTCATTCTCTTTGATGAGTTTCAAAGTTGCTATTCTTTCTTCCAGACCCCGCACCTTTTCTTCTAAAAGAGCCACTAGTCTACACTTCTGACAGGTGAAATTGGATTCTTCTTCTGGTCGATCTGTGAACATGTAGCACATGCTGCAGCTCACCATGTAGGTTGTCACATCTGCCATGTTGCTCCTAGATCCTGCTGACTTGCTGTGTGTTTTCCTTCTTGTGTAATCTACTCAGCCAAGCTCTCTTGCATTAATGTCCTACAGGCAAAAATTCGCGCGCCGTAAGGCGCGCGGTTTGGTGATGCTTTCGAAGCAGCTGGTCCCGGCTGTACCCAACGATCTTCTAGCTTAGGGAGACTTCGCTTCTCCCAGAAGGCACCTGGAATATGCAAATTAGCCTCCTGAAGCTTGAATCCCTGGTTTGGTGATGCTTTCGAAGCAGCTGGTCCCGGCTGTACCCAACGATCTTCTAGCTTAGGGAGACTTCGCTTCTCCCAGAAGGCACCTGGAATATGCAAATTAGCCTCCTGAAGCTTGAATCCCTGGTTTGGTGATGCTTTCGAAGCAGCTGGTCCCGGCTGTACCCAACGATCTTCTAGCTTAGGGAGACTTCGCTTCTCCCAGAAGGCACCTGGAATATGCAAATTAGCCTCCTGAAGCTTGAATCCCTGGTTTGGTGATGCTTTCGAAGCAGCTGGTCCCGGCTGTACCCAACGATCTTCTAGCTTAGGGAGACTTCGCTTCTCCCAGAAGGCACCTGGAATATGAAAATTAGCCTCCTGAAGCTTGAATCCCTGGTTTGGTGATGCTTTCGAAGCAGCTGGTCCCGGCTGTACCCAACGATCTTCTAGCTTAGGGAGACTTCGCTTCTCCCAGAAGGCACCTGGAATATGCAAATTAGCCTCCTGAAGCTTGAATCCCTGGTTTGGTGATGCTTTCGAAGCAGCTGGTCCCGGCTGTACCCAACGATCTTCTAGCTTAGGGAGACTTCGCTTCTCCCAGAAGGCACCTGGAATATGCAAATTAGCCTCCTGAAGCTTGAATCCCTGGTTTGGTGATGCTTTCGAAGCAGCTGGTCCCGGCTGTACCCAACGATCTTCTAGCTTAGGGAGACTTCGCTTCTCCCAGAAGGCACCTGGAATATGCAAATTAGCCTCCTGAAGCTTGAATCCCTGGTTTGGTGATGCTTTCGAAGCAGCTGGTCCCGGCTGTACCCAACGATCTTCTAGCTTAGGGAGACTTCGCTTCTCCCAGAAGGCACCTGGAATATGCAAATTAGCCTCCTGAAGCTTGAATCCCTGGTTTGGTGATGCTTTCGAAGCAGCTGGTCCCGGCTGTACCCAACGATCTTCTAGCTTAGGGAGACTTCGCTTCTCCCAGAAGGCACCTGGAATATGCAAATTAGCCTCCTGAAGCTTGAATCCCTGGTTTGGTGATGCTTTCGAAGCAGCTGGTCCCGGCTGTACCCAACGATCTTCTAGCTTAGGGAGACTTCGCTTCTCCCAGAAGGCACCTGGAATATGCAAATTAGCCTCCTGAAGCTTGAATCCCTGGTTTGGTGATGCTTTCGAAGCAGCTGGTCCCGGCTGTACCCAACGATCTTCTAGCTTAGGGAGACTTCGCTTCTCCCAGAAGGCACCTGGAATATGCAAATTAGCCTCCTGAAGCTTGAATCCCTGGTTTGGTGATGCTTTCGAAGCAGCTGGTCCCGGCTGTACCCAACGATCTTCTAGCTTAGGGAGACTTCGCTTCTCCCAGAAGGCACCTGGAATATGCAAATTAGCCTCCTGAAGCTTGAATCCCTGGTTTGGTGATGCTTTCGAAGCAGCTGGTCCCGGCTGTACCCAACGATCTTCTAGCTTAGGGAGACTTCGCTTCTCCCAGAAGGCACCTGGAATATGCAAATTAGCCTCCTGAAGCTTGAATCCCTGGTTTGGTGATGCTTTCGAAGCAGCTGGTCCCGGCTGTACCCAACGATCTTCTAGCTTAGGGAGACTTCGCTTCTCCCAGAAGGCACCTGGAATATGCAAATTAGCCTCCTGAAGCTTGAATCCCTGGTTTGGTGATGCTTTCGAAGCAGCTGGTCCCGGCTGTACCCAACGATCTTCTAGCTTAGGGAGACTTCGCTTCTCCCAGAAGGCACCTGGAATATGCAAATTAGCCTCCTGAAGCTTGAATCCCTGGTTTGGTGATGCTTTCGAAGCAGCTGGTCCCGGCTGTACCCAACGATCTTCTAGCTTAGGGAGACTTCGCTTCTCCCAGAAGGCACCTGGAATATGCAAATTAGCCTCCTGAAGCTTGAATCCCTGGTTTGGTGATGCTTTCGAAGCAGCTGGTCCCGGCTGTACCCAACGATCTTCTAGCTTAGGGAGACTTCGCTTCTCCCAGAAGGCACCTGGAATATGCAAATTAGCCTCCTGAAGCTTGAATCCCTGGTTTGGTGATGCTTTCGAAGCAGCTGGTCCCGGCTGTACCCAACGATCTTCTAGCTTAGGGAGACTTCGCTTCTCCCAGAAGGCACCTGGAATATGCAAATTAGCCTCCTGAAGCTTGAATCCCTGGTTTGGTGATGCTTTCGAAGCAGCTGGTCCCGGCTGTACCCAACGATCTTCTAGCTTAGGGAGACTTCGCTTCTCCCAGAAGGCACCTGGAATATGCAAATTAGCCTCCTGAAGCTTGAATCCCTGGTTTGGTGATGCTTTCGAAGCAGCTGGTCCCGGCTGTACCCAACGATCTTCTAGCTTAGGGAGACTTCGCTTCTCCCAGAAGGCACCTGGAATATGCAAATTAGCCTCCTGAAGCTTGAATCCCTGGTTTGGTGATGCTTTCGAAGCAGCTGGTCCCGGCTGTACCCAACGATCTTCTAGCTTAGGGAGACTTCGCTTCTCCCAGAAGGCACCTGGAATATGCAAATTAGCCTCCTGAAGCTTGAATCCCTGGTTTGGTGATGCTTTCGAAGCAGCTGGTCCCGGCTGTACCCAACGATCTTCTAGCTTAGGGAGACTTCGCTTCTCCCAGAAGGCACCTGGAATATGCAAATTAGCCTCCTGAAGCTTGAATCCCTGGTTTGGTGATGCTTTCGAAGCAGCTGGTCCCGGCTGTACCCAACGATCTTCTAGCTTAGGGAGACTTCGCTTCTCCCAGAAGGCACCTGGAATATGCAAATTAGCCTCCTGAAGCTTGAATCCCTGGTTTGGTGATGCTTTCGAAGCAGCTGGTCCCGGCTGTACCCAACGATCTTCTAGCTTAGGGAGACTTCGCTTCTCCCAGAAGGCACCTGGAATATGCAAATTAGCCTCCTGAAGCTTGAATCCCTGGTTTGGTGATGCTTTCGAAGCAGCTGGTCCCGGCTGTACCCAACGATCTTCTAGCTTAGGGAGACTTCGCTTCTCCCAGAAGGCACCTGGAATATGCAAATTAGCCTCCTGAAGCTTGAATCCCTGGTTTGGTGATGCTTTCGAAGCAGCTGGTCCCGGCTGTACCCAACGATCTTCTAGCTTAGGGAGACTTCGCTTCTCCCAGAAGGCACCTGGAATATGCAAATTAGCCTCCTGAAGCTTGAATCCCTGGTTTGGTGATGCTTTCGAAGCAGCTGGTCCCGGCTGTACCCAACGATCTTCTAGCTTAGGGAGACTTCGCTTCTCCCAGAAGGCACCTGGAATATGCAAATTAGCCTCCTGAAGCTTGAATCCCTGGTTTGGTGATGCTTTCGAAGCAGCTGGTCCCGGCTGTACCCAACGATCTTCTAGCTTAGGGAGACTTCGCTTCTCCCAGAAGGCACCTGGAATATGCAAATTAGCCTCCTGAAGCTTGAATCCCTGGTTTGGTGATGCTTTCGAAGCAGCTGGTCCCGGCTGTACCCAACGATCTTCTAGCTTAGGGAGACTTCGCTTCTCCCAGAAGGCACCTGGAATATGCAAATTAGCCTCCTGAAGCTTGAATCCCTGGTTTGGTGATGCTTTCGAAGCAGCTGGTCCCGGCTGTACCCAACGATCTTCTAGCTTAGGGAGACTTCGCTTCTCCCAGAAGGCACCTGGAATATGCAAATTAGCCTCCTGAAGCTTGAATCCCTGGTTTGGTGATGCTTTCGAAGCAGCTGGTCCCGGCTGTACCCAACGATCTTCTAGCTTAGGGAGACTTCGCTTCTCCCAGAAGGCACCTGGAATATGCAAATTAGCCTCCTGAAGCTTGAATCCCTGGTTTGGTGATGCTTTCGAAGCAGCTGGTCCCGGCTGTACCCAACGATCTTCTAGCTTAGGGAGACTTCGCTTCTCCCAGAAGGCACCTGGAATATGCAAATTAGCCTCCTGAAGCTTGAATCCCTGGTTTGGTGATGCTTTCGAAGCAGCTGGTCCCGGCTGTACCCAACGATCTTCTAGCTTAGGGAGACTTCGCTTCTCCCAGAAGGCACCTGGAATATGCAAATTAGCCTCCTGAAGCTTGAATCCCTGGTTTGGTGATGCTTTCGAAGCAGCTGGTCCCGGCTGTACCCAACGATCTTCTAGCTTAGGGAGACTTCGCTTCTCCCAGAAGGCACCTGGAATATGCAAATTAGCCTCCTGAAGCTTGAATCCCTGGTTTGGTGATGCTTTCGAAGCAGCTGGTCCCGGCTGTACCCAACGATCTTCTAGCTTAGGGAGACTTCGCTTCTCCCAGAAGGCACCTGGAATATGCAAATTAGCCTCCTGAAGCTTGAATCCCTGGTTTGGTGATGCTTTCGAAGCAGCTGGTCCCGGCTGTACCCAACGATCTTCTAGCTTAGGGAGACTTCGCTTCTCCCAGAAGGCACCTGGAATATGCAAATTAGCCTCCTGAAGCTTGAATCCCTGGTTTGGTGATGCTTTCGAAGCAGCTGGTCCCGGCTGTACCCAACGATCTTCTAGCTTAGGGAGACTTCGCTTCTCCCAGAAGGCACCTGGAATATGCAAATTAGCCTCCTGAAGCTTGAATCCCTGGTTTGGTGATGCTTTCGAAGCAGCTGGTCCCGGCTGTACCCAACGATCTTCTAGCTTAGGGAGACTTCGCTTCTCCCAGAAGGCACCTGGAATATGCAAATTAGCCTCCTGAAGCTTGAATCCCTGGTTTGGTGATGCTTTCGAAGCAGCTGGTCCCGGCTGTACCCAACGATCTTCTAGCTTAGGGAGACTTCGCTTCTCCCAGAAGGCACCTGGAATATGCAAATTAGCCTCCTGAAGCTTGAATCCCTGGTTTGGTGATGCTTTCGAAGCAGCTGGTCCCGGCTGTACCCAACGATCTTCTAGCTTAGGGAGACTTCGCTTCTCCCAGAAGGCACCTGGAATATGCAAATTAGCCTCCTGAAGCTTGAATCCCTGGTTTGGTGATGCTTTCGAAGCAGCTGGTCCCGGCTGTACCCAACGATCTTCTAGCTTAGGGAGACTTCGCTTCTCCCAGAAGGCACCTGGAATATGCAAATTAGCCTCCTGAAGCTTGAATCCCTGGTTTGGTGATGCTTTCGAAGCAGCTGGTCCCGGCTGTACCCAACGATCTTCTAGCTTAGGGAGACTTCGCTTCTCCCAGAAGGCACCTGGAATATGCAAATTAGCCTCCTGAAGCTTGAATCCCTGGTTTGGTGATGCTTTCGAAGCAGCTGGTCCCGGCTGTACCCAACGATCTTCTAGCTTAGGGAGACTTCGCTTCTCCCAGAAGGCACCTGGAATATGCAAATTAGCCTCCTGAAGCTTGAATCCCTGGTTTGGTGATGCTTTCGAAGCAGCTGGTCCCGGCTGTACCCAACGATCTTCTAGCTTAGGGAGACTTCGCTTCTCCCAGAAGGCACCTGGAATATGCAAATTAGCCTCCTGAAGCTTGAATCCCTGGTTTGGTGATGCTTTCGAAGCAGCTGGTCCCGGCTGTACCCAACGATCTTCTAGCTTAGGGAGACTTCGCTTCTCCCAGAAGGCACCTGGAATATGCAAATTAGCCTCCTGAAGCTTGAATCCCTGGTTTGGTGATGCTTTCGAAGCAGCTGGTCCCGGCTGTACCCAACGATCTTCTAGCTTAGGGAGACTTCGCTTCTCCCAGAAGGCACCTGGAATATGCAAATTAGCCTCCTGAAGCTTGAATCCCTGGTTTGGTGATGCTTTCGAAGCAGCTGGTCCCGGCTGTACCCAACGATCTTCTAGCTTAGGGAGACTTCGCTTCTCCCAGAAGGCACCTGGAATATGCAAATTAGCCTCCTGAAGCTTGAATCCCTGGTTTGGTGATGCTTTCGAAGCAGCTGGTCCCGGCTGTACCCAACGATCTTCTAGCTTAGGGAGACTTCGCTTCTCCCAGAAGGCACCTGGAATATGCAAATTAGCCTCCTGAAGCTTGAATCCCTGGTTTGGTGATGCTTTCGAAGCAGCTGGTCCCGGCTGTACCCAACGATCTTCTAGCTTAGGGAGACTTCGCTTCTCCCAGAAGGCACCTGGAATATGCAAATTAGCCTCCTGAAGCTTGAATCCCTGGTTTGGTGATGCTTTCGAAGCAGCTGGTCCCGGCTGTACCCAACGATCTTCTAGCTTAGGGAGACTTCGCTTCTCCCAGAAGGCACCTGGAATATGCAAATTAGCCTCCTGAAGCTTGAATCCCTGGTTTGGTGATGCTTTCGAAGCAGCTGGTCCCGGCTGTACCCAACGATCTTCTAGCTTAGGGAGACTTCGCTTCTCCCAGAAGGCACCTGGAATATGCAAATTAGCCTCCTGAAGCTTGAATCCCTGGTTTGGTGATGCTTTCGAAGCAGCTGGTCCCGGCTGTACCCAACGATCTTCTAGCTTAGGGAGACTTCGCTTCTCCCAGAAGGCACCTGGAATATGCAAATTAGCCTCCTGAAGCTTGAATCCCTGGTTTGGTGATGCTTTCGAAGCAGCTGGTCCCGGCTGTACCCAACGATCTTCTAGCTTAGGGAGACTTCGCTTCTCCCAGAAGGCACCTGGAATATGCAAATTAGCCTCCTGAAGCTTGAATCCCTGGTTTGGTGATGCTTTCGAAGCAGCTGGTCCCGGCTGTACCCAACGATCTTCTAGCTTAGGGAGACTTCGCTTCTCCCAGAAGGCACCTGGAATATGCAAATTAGCCTCCTGAAGCTTGAATCCCTGGTTTGGTGATGCTTTCGAAGCAGCTGGTCCCGGCTGTACCCAACGATCTTCTAGCTTAGGGAGACTTCGCTTCTCCCAGAAGGCACCTGGAATATGCAAATTAGCCTCCTGAAGCTTGAATCCCTGGTTTGGTGATGCTTTCGAAGCAGCTGGTCCCGGCTGTACCCAACGATCTTCTAGCTTAGGGAGACTTCGCTTCTCCCAGAAGGCACCTGGAATATGCAAATTAGCCTCCTGAAGCTTGAATCCCTGGTTTGGTGATGCTTTCGAAGCAGCTGGTCCCGGCTGTACCCAACGATCTTCTAGCTTAGGGAGACTTCGCTTCTCCCAGAAGGCACCTGGAATATGCAAATTAGCCTCCTGAAGCTTGAATCCCTGGTTTGGTGATGCTTTCGAAGCAGCTGGTCCCGGCTGTACCCAACGATCTTCTAGCTTAGGGAGACTTCGCTTCTCCCAGAAGGCACCTGGAATATGCAAATTAGCCTCCTGAAGCTTGAATCCCTGGTTTGGTGATGCTTTCGAAGCAGCTGGTCCCGGCTGTACCCAACGATCTTCTAGCTTAGGGAGACTTCGCTTCTCCCAGAAGGCACCTGGAATATGCAAATTAGCCTCCTGAAGCTTGAATCCCTGGTTTGGTGATGCTTTCGAAGCAGCTGGTCCCGGCTGTACCCAACGATCTTCTAGCTTAGGGAGACTTCGCTTCTCCCAGAAGGCACCTGGAATATGCAAATTAGCCTCCTGAAGCTTGAATCCCTGGTTTGGTGATGCTTTCGAAGCAGCTGGTCCCGGCTGTACCCAACGATCTTCTAGCTTAGGGAGACTTCGCTTCTCCCAGAAGGCACCTGGAATATGCAAATTAGCCTCCTGAAGCTTGAATCCCTGGTTTGGTGATGCTTTCGAAGCAGCTGGTCCCGGCTGTACCCAACGATCTTCTAGCTTAGGGAGACTTCGCTTCTCCCAGAAGGCACCTGGAATATGCAAATTAGCCTCCTGAAGCTTGAATCCCTGGTTTGGTGATGCTTTCGAAGCAGCTGGTCCCGGCTGTACCCAACGATCTTCTAGCTTAGGGAGACTTCGCTTCTCCCAGAAGGCACCTGGAATATGCAAATTAGCCTCCTGAAGCTTGAATCCCTGGTTTGGTGATGCTTTCGAAGCAGCTGGTCCCGGCTGTACCCAACGATCTTCTAGCTTAGGGAGACTTCGCTTCTCCCAGAAGGCACCTGGAATATGCAAATTAGCCTCCTGAAGCTTGAATCCCTGGTTTGGTGATGCTTTCGAAGCAGCTGGTCCCGGCTGTACCCAACGATCTTCTAGCTTAGGGAGACTTCGCTTCTCCCAGAAGGCACCTGGAATATGCAAATTAGCCTCCTGAAGCTTGAATCCCTGGTTTGGTGATGCTTTCGAAGCAGCTGGTCCCGGCTGTACCCAACGATCTTCTAGCTTAGGGAGACTTCGCTTCTCCCAGAAGGCACCTGGAATATGCAAATTAGCCTCCTGAAGCTTGAATCCCTGGTTTGGTGATGCTTTCGAAGCAGCTGGTCCCGGCTGTACCCAACGATCTTCTAGCTTAGGGAGACTTCGCTTCTCCCAGAAGGCACCTGGAATATGCAAATTAGCCTCCTGAAGCTTGAATCCCTGGTTTGGTGATGCTTTCGAAGCAGCTGGTCCCGGCTGTACCCAACGATCTTCTAGCTTAGGGAGACTTCGCTTCTCCCAGAAGGCACCTGGAATATGCAAATTAGCCTCCTGAAGCTTGAATCCCTGGTTTGGTGATGCTTTCGAAGCAGCTGGTCCCGGCTGTACCCAACGATCTTCTAGCTTAGGGAGACTTCGCTTCTCCCAGAAGGCACCTGGAATATGCAAATTAGCCTCCTGAAGCTTGAATCCCTGGTTTGGTGATGCTTTCGAAGCAGCTGGTCCCGGCTGTACCCAACGATCTTCTAGCTTAGGGAGACTTCGCTTCTCCCAGAAGGCACCTGGAATATGCAAATTAGCCTCCTGAAGCTTGAATCCCTGGTTTGGTGATGCTTTCGAAGCAGCTGGTCCCGGCTGTACCCAACGATCTTCTAGCTTAGGGAGACTTCGCTTCTCCCAGAAGGCACCTGGAATATGCAAATTAGCCTCCTGAAGCTTGAATCCCTGGTTTGGTGATGCTTTCGAAGCAGCTGGTCCCGGCTGTACCCAACGATCTTCTAGCTTAGGGAGACTTCGCTTCTCCCAGAAGGCACCTGGAATATGCAAATTAGCCTCCTGAAGCTTGAATCCCTGGTTTGGTGATGCTTTCGAAGCAGCTGGTCCCGGCTGTACCCAACGATCTTCTAGCTTAGGGAGACTTCGCTTCTCCCAGAAGGCACCTGGAATATGCAAATTAGCCTCCTGAAGCTTGAATCCCTGGTTTGGTGATGCTTTCGAAGCAGCTGGTCCCGGCTGTACCCAACGATCTTCTAGCTTAGGGAGACTTCGCTTCTCCCAGAAGGCACCTGGAATATGCAAATTAGCCTCCTGAAGCTTGAATCCCTGGTTTGGTGATGCTTTCGAAGCAGCTGGTCCCGGCTGTACCCAACGATCTTCTAGCTTAGGGAGACTTCGCTTCTCCCAGAAGGCACCTGGAATATGCAAATTAGCCTCCTGAAGCTTGAATCCCTGGTTTGGTGATGCTTTCGAAGCAGCTGGTCCCGGCTGTACCCAACGATCTTCTAGCTTAGGGAGACTTCGCTTCTCCCAGAAGGCACCTGGAATATGCAAATTAGCCTCCTGAAGCTTGAATCCCTGGTTTGGTGATGCTTTCGAAGCAGCTGGTCCCGGCTGTACCCAACGATCTTCTAGCTTAGGGAGACTTCGCTTCTCCCAGAAGGCACCTGGAATATGCAAATTAGCCTCCTGAAGCTTGAATCCCTGGTTTGGTGATGCTTTCGAAGCAGCTGGTCCCGGCTGTACCCAACGATCTTCTAGCTTAGGGAGACTTCGCTTCTCCCAGAAGGCACCTGGAATATGCAAATTAGCCTCCTGAAGCTTGAATCCCTGGTTTGGTGATGCTTTCGAAGCAGCTGGTCCCGGCTGTACCCAACGATCTTCTAGCTTAGGGAGACTTCGCTTCTCCCAGAAGGCACCTGGAATATGCAAATTAGCCTCCTGAAGCTTGAATCCCTGGTTTGGTGATGCTTTCGAAGCAGCTGGTCCCGGCTGTACCCAACGATCTTCTAGCTTAGGGAGACTTCGCTTCTCCCAGAAGGCACCTGGAATATGCAAATTAGCCTCCTGAAGCTTGAATCCCTGGTTTGGTGATGCTTTCGAAGCAGCTGGTCCCGGCTGTACCCAACGATCTTCTAGCTTAGGGAGACTTCGCTTCTCCCAGAAGGCACCTGGAATATGCAAATTAGCCTCCTGAAGCTTGAATCCCTGGTTTGGTGATGCTTTCGAAGCAGCTGGTCCCGGCTGTACCCAACGATCTTCTAGCTTAGGGAGACTTCGCTTCTCCCAGAAGGCACCTGGAATATGCAAATTAGCCTCCTGAAGCTTGAATCCCTGGTTTGGTGATGCTTTCGAAGCAGCTGGTCCCGGCTGTACCCAACGATCTTCTAGCTTAGGGAGACTTCGCTTCTCCCAGAAGGCACCTGGAATATGCAAATTAGCCTCCTGAAGCTTGAATCCCTGGTTTGGTGATGCTTTCGAAGCAGCTGGTCCCGGCTGTACCCAACGATCTTCTAGCTTAGGGAGACTTCGCTTCTCCCAGAAGGCACCTGGAATATGCAAATTAGCCTCCTGAAGCTTGAATCCCTGGTTTGGTGATGCTTTCGAAGCAGCTGGTCCCGGCTGTACCCAACGATCTTCTAGCTTAGGGAGACTTCGCTTCTCCCAGAAGGCACCTGGAATATGCAAATTAGCCTCCTGAAGCTTGAATCCCTGGTTTGGTGATGCTTTCGAAGCAGCTGGTCCCGGCTGTACCCAACGATCTTCTAGCTTAGGGAGACTTCGCTTCTCCCAGAAGGCACCTGGAATATGCAAATTAGCCTCCTGAAGCTTGAATCCCTGGTTTGGTGATGCTTTCGAAGCAGCTGGTCCCGGCTGTACCCAACGATCTTCTAGCTTAGGGAGACTTCGCTTCTCCCAGAAGGCACCTGGAATATGCAAATTAGCCTCCTGAAGCTTGAATCCCTGGTTTGGTGATGCTTTCGAAGCAGCTGGTCCCGGCTGTACCCAACGATCTTCTAGCTTAGGGAGACTTCGCTTCTCCCAGAAGGCACCTGGAATATGCAAATTAGCCTCCTGAAGCTTGAATCCCTGGTTTGGTGATGCTTTCGAAGCAGCTGGTCCCGGCTGTACCCAACGATCTTCTAGCTTAGGGAGACTTCGCTTCTCCCAGAAGGCACCTGGAATATGCAAATTAGCCTCCTGAAGCTTGAATCCCTGGTTTGGTGATGCTTTCGAAGCAGCTGGTCCCGGCTGTACCCAACGATCTTCTAGCTTAGGGAGACTTCGCTTCTCCCAGAAGGCACCTGGAATATGCAAATTAGCCTCCTGAAGCTTGAATCCCTGGTTTGGTGATGCTTTCGAAGCAGCTGGTCCCGGCTGTACCCAACGATCTTCTAGCTTAGGGAGACTTCGCTTCTCCCAGAAGGCACCTGGAATATGCAAATTAGCCTCCTGAAGCTTGAATCCCTGGTTTGGTGATGCTTTCGAAGCAGCTGGTCCCGGCTGTACCCAACGATCTTCTAGCTTAGGGAGACTTCGCTTCTCCCAGAAGGCACCTGGAATATGCAAATTAGCCTCCTGAAGCTTGAATCCCTGGTTTGGTGATGCTTTCGAAGCAGCTGGTCCCGGCTGTACCCAACGATCTTCTAGCTTAGGGAGACTTCGCTTCTCCCAGAAGGCACCTGGAATATGCAAATTAGCCTCCTGAAGCTTGAATCCCTGGTTTGGTGATGCTTTCGAAGCAGCTGGTCCCGGCTGTACCCAACGATCTTCTAGCTTAGGGAGACTTCGCTTCTCCCAGAAGGCACCTGGAATATGCAAATTAGCCTCCTGAAGCTTGAATCCCTGGTTTGGTGATGCTTTCGAAGCAGCTGGTCCCGGCTGTACCCAACGATCTTCTAGCTTAGGGAGACTTCGCTTCTCCCAGAAGGCACCTGGAATATGCAAATTAGCCTCCTGAAGCTTGAATCCCTGGTTTGGTGATGCTTTCGAAGCAGCTGGTCCCGGCTGTACCCAACGATCTTCTAGCTTAGGGAGACTTCGCTTCTCCCAGAAGGCACCTGGAATATGCAAATTAGCCTCCTGAAGCTTGAATCCCTGGTTTGGTGATGCTTTCGAAGCAGCTGGTCCCGGCTGTACCCAACGATCTTCTAGCTTAGGGAGACTTCGCTTCTCCCAGAAGGCACCTGGAATATGCAAATTAGCCTCCTGAAGCTTGAATCCCTGGTTTGGTGATGCTTTCGAAGCAGCTGGTCCCGGCTGTACCCAACGATCTTCTAGCTTAGGGAGACTTCGCTTCTCCCAGAAGGCACCTGGAATATGCAAATTAGCCTCCTGAAGCTTGAATCCCTGGTTTGGTGATGCTTTCGAAGCAGCTGGTCCCGGCTGTACCCAACGATCTTCTAGCTTAGGGAGACTTCGCTTCTCCCAGAAGGCACCTGGAATATGCAAATTAGCCTCCTGAAGCTTGAATCCCTGGTTTGGTGATGCTTTCGAAGCAGCTGGTCCCGGCTGTACCCAACGATCTTCTAGCTTAGGGAGACTTCGCTTCTCCCAGAAGGCACCTGGAATATGCAAATTAGCCTCCTGAAGCTTGAATCCCTGGTTTGGTGATGCTTTCGAAGCAGCTGGTCCCGGCTGTACCCAACGATCTTCTAGCTTAGGGAGACTTCGCTTCTCCCAGAAGGCACCTGGAATATGCAAATTAGCCTCCTGAAGCTTGAATCCCTGGTTTGGTGATGCTTTCGAAGCAGCTGGTCCCGGCTGTACCCAACGATCTTCTAGCTTAGGGAGACTTCGCTTCTCCCAGAAGGCACCTGGAATATGCAAATTAGCCTCCTGAAGCTTGAATCCCTGGTTTGGTGATGCTTTCGAAGCAGCTGGTCCCGGCTGTACCCAACGATCTTCTAGCTTAGGGAGACTTCGCTTCTCCCAGAAGGCACCTGGAATATGCAAATTAGCCTCCTGAAGCTTGAATCCCTGGTTTGGTGATGCTTTCGAAGCAGCTGGTCCCGGCTGTACCCAACGATCTTCTAGCTTAGGGAGACTTCGCTTCTCCCAGAAGGCACCTGGAATATGCAAATTAGCCTCCTGAAGCTTGAATCCCTGGTTTGGTGATGCTTTCGAAGCAGCTGGTCCCGGCTGTACCCAACGATCTTCTAGCTTAGGGAGACTTCGCTTCTCCCAGAAGGCACCTGGAATATGCAAATTAGCCTCCTGAAGCTTGAATCCCTGGTTTGGTGATGCTTTCGAAGCAGCTGGTCCCGGCTGTACCCAACGATCTTCTAGCTTAGGGAGACTTCGCTTCTCCCAGAAGGCACCTGGAATATGCAAATTAGCCTCCTGAAGCTTGAATCCCTGGTTTGGTGATGCTTTCGAAGCAGCTGGTCCCGGCTGTACCCAACGATCTTCTAGCTTAGGGAGACTTCGCTTCTCCCAGAAGGCACCTGGAATATGCAAATTAGCCTCCTGAAGCTTGAATCCCTGGTTTGGTGATGCTTTCGAAGCAGCTGGTCCCGGCTGTACCCAACGATCTTCTAGCTTAGGGAGACTTCGCTTCTCCCAGAAGGCACCTGGAATATGCAAATTAGCCTCCTGAAGCTTGAATCCCTGGTTTGGTGATGCTTTCGAAGCAGCTGGTCCCGGCTGTACCCAACGATCTTCTAGCTTAGGGAGACTTCGCTTCTCCCAGAAGGCACCTGGAATATGCAAATTAGCCTCCTGAAGCTTGAATCCCTGGTTTGGTGATGCTTTCGAAGCAGCTGGTCCCGGCTGTACCCAACGATCTTCTAGCTTAGGGAGACTTCGCTTCTCCCAGAAGGCACCTGGAATATGCAAATTAGCCTCCTGAAGCTTGAATCCCTGGTTTGGTGATGCTTTCGAAGCAGCTGGTCCCGGCTGTACCCAACGATCTTCTAGCTTAGGGAGACTTCGCTTCTCCCAGAAGGCACCTGGAATATGCAAATTAGCCTCCTGAAGCTTGAATCCCTGGTTTGGTGATGCTTTCGAAGCAGCTGGTCCCGGCTGTACCCAACGATCTTCTAGCTTAGGGAGACTTCGCTTCTCCCAGAAGGCACCTGGAATATGCAAATTAGCCTCCTGAAGCTTGAATCCCTGGTTTGGTGATGCTTTCGAAGCAGCTGGTCCCGGCTGTACCCAACGATCTTCTAGCTTAGGGAGACTTCGCTTCTCCCAGAAGGCACCTGGAATATGCAAATTAGCCTCCTGAAGCTTGAATCCCTGGTTTGGTGATGCTTTCGAAGCAGCTGGTCCCGGCTGTACCCAACGATCTTCTAGCTTAGGGAGACTTCGCTTCTCCCAGAAGGCACCTGGAATATGCAAATTAGCCTCCTGAAGCTTGAATCCCTGGTTTGGTGATGCTTTCGAAGCAGCTGGTCCCGGCTGTACCCAACGATCTTCTAGCTTAGGGAGACTTCGCTTCTCCCAGAAGGCACCTGGAATATGCAAATTAGCCTCCTGAAGCTTGAATCCCTGGTTTGGTGATGCTTTCGAAGCAGCTGGTCCCGGCTGTACCCAACGATCTTCTAGCTTAGGGAGACTTCGCTTCTCCCAGAAGGCACCTGGAATATGCAAATTAGCCTCCTGAAGCTTGAATCCCTGGTTTGGTGATGCTTTCGAAGCAGCTGGTCCCGGCTGTACCCAACGATCTTCTAGCTTAGGGAGACTTCGCTTCTCCCAGAAGGCACCTGGAATATGCAAATTAGCCTCCTGAAGCTTGAATCCCTGGTTTGGTGATGCTTTCGAAGCGAGCTGGTCCCGGCTGTACCCAACGATCTTCTAGCTTAGGGAGACTTCGCTTCTCCCAGAAGGCACCTGGAATATGCAAATTAGCCTCCTGAAGCTTGAATCCCTGGTTTGGTGATGCTTTCGAAGCAGCTGGTCCCGGCTGTACCCAACGATCTTCTAGCTTAGGGAGACTTCGCTTCTCCCAGAAGGCACCTGGAATATGCAAATTAGCCTCCTGAAGCTTGAATCCCTGGTTTGGTGATGCTTTCGAAGCAGCTGGTCCCGGCTGTACCCAACGATCTTCTAGCTTAGGGAGACTTCGCTTCTCCCAGAAGGCACCTGGAATATGCAAATTAGCCTCCTGAAGCTTGAATCCCTGGTTTGGTGATGCTTTCGAAGCAGCTGGTCCCGGCTGTACCCAACGATCTTCTAGCTTAGGGAGACTTCGCTTCTCCCAGAAGGCACCTGGAATATGCAAATTAGCCTCCTGAAGCTTGAATCCCTGGTTTGGTGATGCTTTCGAAGCAGCTGGTCCCGGCTGTACCCAACGATCTTCTAGCTTAGGGAGACTTCGCTTCTCCCAGAAGGCACCTGGAATATGCAAATTAGCCTCCTGAAGCTTGAATCCCTGGTTTGGTGATGCTTTCGAAGCAGCTGGTCCCGGCTGTACCCAACGATCTTCTAGCTTAGGGAGACTTCGCTTCTCCCAGAAGGCACCTGGAATATGCAAATTAGCCTCCTGAAGCTTGAATCCCTGGTTTGGTGATGCTTTCGAAGCAGCTGGTCCCGGCTGTACCCAACGATCTTCTAGCTTAGGGAGACTTCGCTTCTCCCAGAAGGCACCTGGAATATGCAAATTAGCCTCCTGAAGCTTGAATCCCTGGTTTGGTGATGCTTTCGAAGCAGCTGGTCCCGGCTGTACCCAACGATCTTCTAGCTTAGGGAGACTTCGCTTCTCCCAGAAGGCACCTGGAATATGCAAATTAGCCTCCTGAAGCTTGAATCCCTGGTTTGGTGATGCTTTCGAAGCAGCTGGTCCCGGCTGTACCCAACGATCTTCTAGCTTAGGGAGACTTCGCTTCTCCCAGAAGGCACCTGGAATATGCAAATTAGCCTCCTGAAGCTTGAATCCCTGGTTTGGTGATGCTTTCGAAGCAGCTGGTCCCGGCTGTACCCAACGATCTTCTAGCTTAGGGAGACTTCGCTTCTCCCAGAAGGCACCTGGAATATGCAAATTAGCCTCCTGAAGCTTGAATCCCTGGTTTGGTGATGCTTTCGAAGCAGCTGGTCCCGGCTGTACCCAACGATCTTCTAGCTTAGGGAGACTTCGCTTCTCCCAGAAGGCACCTGGAATATGCAAATTAGCCTCCTGAAGCTTGAATCCCTGGTTTGGTGATGCTTTCGAAGCAGCTGGTCCCGGCTGTACCCAACGATCTTCTAGCTTAGGGAGACTTCGCTTCTCCCAGAAGGCACCTGGAATATGCAAATTAGCCTCCTGAAGCTTGAATCCCTGGTTTGGTGATGCTTTCGAAGCAGCTGGTCCCGGCTGTACCCAACGATCTTCTAGCTTAGGGAGACTTCGCTTCTCCCAGAAGGCACCTGGAATATGCAAATTAGCCTCCTGAAGCTTGAATCCCTGGTTTGGTGATGCTTTCGAAGCAGCTGGTCCCGGCTGTACCCAACGATCTTCTAGCTTAGGGAGACTTCGCTTCTCCCAGAAGGCACCTGGAATATGCAAATTAGCCTCCTGAAGCTTGAATCCCTGGTTTGGTGATGCTTTCGAAGCAGCTGGTCCCGGCTGTACCCAACGATCTTCTAGCTTAGGGAGACTTCGCTTCTCCCAGAAGGCACCTGGAATATGCAAATTAGCCTCCTGAAGCTTGAATCCCTGGTTTGGTGATGCTTTCGAAGCAGCTGGTCCCGGCTGTACCCAACGATCTTCTAGCTTAGGGAGACTTCGCTTCTCCCAGAAGGCACCTGGAATATGCAAATTAGCCTCCTGAAGCTTGAATCCCTGGTTTGGTGATGCTTTCGAAGCAGCTGGTCCCGGCTGTACCCAACGATCTTCTAGCTTAGGGAGACTTCGCTTCTCCCAGAAGGCACCTGGAATATGCAAATTAGCCTCCTGAAGCTTGAATCCCTGGTTTGGTGATGCTTTCGAAGCAGCTGGTCCCGGCTGTACCCAACGATCTTCTAGCTTAGGGAGACTTCGCTTCTCCCAGAAGGCACCTGGAATATGCAAATTAGCCTCCTGAAGCTTGAATCCCTGGTTTGGTGATGCTTTCGAAGCAGCTGGTCCCGGCTGTACCCAACGATCTTCTAGCTTAGGGAGACTTCGCTTCTCCCAGAAGGCACCTGGAATATGCAAATTAGCCTCCTGAAGCTTGAATCCCTGGTTTGGTGATGCTTTCGAAGCAGCTGGTCCCGGCTGTACCCAACGATCTTCTAGCTTAGGGAGACTTCGCTTCTCCCAGAAGGCACCTGGAATATGCAAATTAGCCTCCTGAAGCTTGAATCCCTGGTTTGGTGATGCTTTCGAAGCAGCTGGTCCCGGCTGTACCCAACGATCTTCTAGCTTAGGGAGACTTCGCTTCTCCCAGAAGGCACCTGGAATATGCAAATTAGCCTCCTGAAGCTTGAATCCCTGGTTTGGTGATGCTTTCGAAGCAGCTGGTCCCGGCTGTACCCAACGATCTTCTAGCTTAGGGAGACTTCGCTTCTCCCAGAAGGCACCTGGAATATGCAAATTAGCCTCCTGAAGCTTGAATCCCTGGTTTGGTGATGCTTTCGAAGCAGCTGGTCCCGGCTGTACCCAACGATCTTCTAGCTTAGGGAGACTTCGCTTCTCCCAGAAGGCACCTGGAATATGCAAATTAGCCTCCTGAAGCTTGAATCCCTGGTTTGGTGATGCTTTCGAAGCAGCTGGTCCCGGCTGTACCCAACGATCTTCTAGCTTAGGGAGACTTCGCTTCTCCCAGAAGGCACCTGGAATATGCAAATTAGCCTCCTGAAGCTTGAATCCCTGGTTTGGTGATGCTTTCGAAGCAGCTGGTCCCGGCTGTACCCAACGATCTTCTAGCTTAGGGAGACTTCGCTTCTCCCAGAAGGCACCTGGAATATGCAAATTAGCCTCCTGAAGCTTGAATCCCTGGTTTGGTGATGCTTTCGAAGCAGCTGGTCCCGGCTGTACCCAACGATCTTCTAGCTTAGGGAGACTTCGCTTCTCCCAGAAGGCACCTGGAATATGCAAATTAGCCTCCTGAAGCTTGAATCCCTGGTTTGGTGATGCTTTCGAAGCAGCTGGTCCCGGCTGTACCCAACGATCTTCTAGCTTAGGGAGACTTCGCTTCTCCCAGAAGGCACCTGGAATATGCAAATTAGCCTCCTGAAGCTTGAATCCCTGGTTTGGTGATGCTTTCGAAGCAGCTGGTCCCGGCTGTACCCAACGATCTTCTAGCTTAGGGAGACTTCGCTTCTCCCAGAAGGCACCTGGAATATGCAAATTAGCCTCCTGAAGCTTGAATCCCTGGTTTGGTGATGCTTTCGAAGCAGCTGGTCCCGGCTGTACCCAACGATCTTCTAGCTTAGGGAGACTTCGCTTCTCCCAGAAGGCACCTGGAATATGCAAATTAGCCTCCTGAAGCTTGAATCCCTGGTTTGGTGATGCTTTCGAAGCAGCTGGTCCCGGCTGTACCCAACGATCTTCTAGCTTAGGGAGACTTCGCTTCTCCCAGAAGGCACCTGGAATATGCAAATTAGCCTCCTGAAGCTTGAATCCCTGGTTTGGTGATGCTTTCGAAGCAGCTGGTCCCGGCTGTACCCAACGATCTTCTAGCTTAGGGAGACTTCGCTTCTCCCAGAAGGCACCTGGAATATGCAAATTAGCCTCCTGAAGCTTGAATCCCTGGTTTGGTGATGCTTTCGAAGCAGCTGGTCCCGGCTGTACCCAACGATCTTCTAGCTTAGGGAGACTTCGCTTCTCCCAGAAGGCACCTGGAATATGCAAATTAGCCTCCTGAAGCTTGAATCCCTGGTTTGGTGATGCTTTCGAAGCAGCTGGTCCCGGCTGTACCCAACGATCTTCTAGCTTAGGGAGACTTCGCTTCTCCCAGAAGGCACCTGGAATATGCAAATTAGCCTCCTGAAGCTTGAATCCCTGGTTTGGTGATGCTTTCGAAGCAGCTGGTCCCGGCTGTACCCAACGATCTTCTAGCTTAGGGAGACTTCGCTTCTCCCAGAAGGCACCTGGAATATGCAAATTAGCCTCCTGAAGCTTGAATCCCTGGTTTGGTGATGCTTTCGAAGCAGCTGGTCCCGGCTGTACCCAACGATCCTTCTAGCTTAGGGAGACTTCGCTTCTCCCAGAAGGCACCTGGAATATGCAAATTAGCCTCCTGAAGCTTGAATCCCTGGTTTGGTGATGCTTTCGAAGCAGCTGGTCCCGGCTGTACCCAACGATCTTCTAGCTTAGGGAGACTTCGCTTCTCCCAGAAGGCACCTGGAATATGCAAATTAGCCTCCTGAAGCTTGAATCCCTGGTTTGGTGATGCTTTCGAAGCAGCTGGTCCCGGCTGTACCCAACGATCTTCTAGCTTAGGGAGACTTCGCTTCTCCCAGAAGGCACCTGGAATATGCAAATTAGCCTCCTGAAGCTTGAATCCCTGGTTTGGTGATGCTTTCGAAGCAGCTGGTCCCGGCTGTACCCAACGATCTTCTAGCTTAGGGAGACTTCGCTTCTCCCAGAAGGCACCTGGAATATGCAAATTAGCCTCCTGAAGCTTGAATCCCTGGTTTGGTGATGCTTTCGAAGCAGCTGGTCCCGGCTGTACCCAACGATCTTCTAGCTTAGGGAGACTTCGCTTCTCCCAGAAGGCACCTGGAATATGCAAATTAGCCTCCTGAAGCTTGAATCCCTGGTTTGGTGATGCTTTCGAAGCAGCTGGTCCCGGCTGTACCCAACGATCTTCTAGCTTAGGGAGACTTCGCTTCTCCCAGAAGGCACCTGGAATATGCAAATTAGCCTCCTGAAGCTTGAATCCCTGGTTTGGTGATGCTTTCGAAGCAGCTGGTCCCGGCTGTACCCAACGATCTTCTAGCTTAGGGAGACTTCGCTTCTCCCAGAAGGCACCTGGAATATGCAAATTAGCCTCCTGAAGCTTGAATCCCTGGTTTGGTGATGCTTTCGAAGCAGCTGGTCCCGGCTGTACCCAACGATCTTCTAGCTTAGGGAGACTTCGCTTCTCCCAGAAGGCACCTGGAATATGCAAATTAGCCTCCTGAAGCTTGAATCCCTGGTTTGGTGATGCTTTCGAAGCAGCTGGTCCCGGCTGTACCCAACGATCTTCTAGCTTAGGGAGACTTCGCTTCTCCCAGAAGGCACCTGGAATATGCAAATTAGCCTCCTGAAGCTTGAATCCCTGGTTTGGTGATGCTTTCGAAGCAGCTGGTCCCGGCTGTACCCAACGATCTTCTAGCTTAGGGAGACTTCGCTTCTCCCAGAAGGCACCTGGAATATGCAAATTAGCCTCCTGAAGCTTGAATCCCTGGTTTGGTGATGCTTTCGAAGCAGCTGGTCCCGGCTGTACCCAACGATCTTCTAGCTTAGGGAGACTTCGCTTCTCCCAGAAGGCACCTGGAATATGCAAATTAGCCTCCTGAAGCTTGAATCCCTGGTTTGGTGATGCTTTCGAAGCAGCTGGTCCCGGCTGTACCCAACGATCTTCTAGCTTAGGGAGACTTCGCTTCTCCCAGAAGGCACCTGGAATATGCAAATTAGCCTCCTGAAGCTTGAATCCCTGGTTTGGTGATGCTTTCGAAGCAGCTGGTCCCGGCTGTACCCAACGATCTTCTAGCTTAGGGAGACTTCGCTTCTCCCAGAAGGCACCTGGAATATGCAAATTAGCCTCCTGAAGCTTGAATCCCTGGTTTGGTGATGCTTTCGAAGCAGCTGGTCCCGGCTGTACCCAACGATCTTCTAGCTTAGGGAGACTTCGCTTCTCCCAGAAGGCACCTGGAATATGCAAATTAGCCTCCTGAAGCTTGAATCCCTGGTTTGGTGATGCTTTCGAAGCAGCTGGTCCCGGCTGTACCCAACGATCTTCTAGCTTAGGGAGACTTCGCTTCTCCCAGAAGGCACCTGGAATATGCAAATTAGCCTCCTGAAGCTTGAATCCCTGGTTTGGTGATGCTTTCGAAGCAGCTGGTCCCGGCTGTACCCAACGATCTTCTAGCTTAGGGAGACTTCGCTTCTCCCAGAAGGCACCTGGAATATGCAAATTAGCCTCCTGAAGCTTGAATCCCTGGTTTGGTGATGCTTTCGAAGCAGCTGGTCCCGGCTGTACCCAACGATCTTCTAGCTTAGGGAGACTTCGCTTCTCCCAGAAGGCACCTGGAATATGCAAATTAGCCTCCTGAAGCTTGAATCCCTGGTTTGGTGATGCTTTCGAAGCAGCTGGTCCCGGCTGTACCCAACGATCTTCTAGCTTAGGGAGACTTCGCTTCTCCCAGAAGGCACCTGGAATATGCAAATTAGCCTCCTGAAGCTTGAATCCCTGGTTTGGTGATGCTTTCGAAGCAGCTGGTCCCGGCTGTACCCAACGATCTTCTAGCTTAGGGAGACTTCGCTTCTCCCAGAAGGCACCTGGAATATGCAAATTAGCCTCCTGAAGCTTGAATCCCTGGTTTGGTGATGCTTTCGAAGCAGCTGGTCCCGGCTGTACCCAACGATCTTCTAGCTTAGGGAGACTTCGCTTCTCCCAGAAGGCACCTGGAATATGCAAATTAGCCTCCTGAAGCTTGAATCCCTGGTTTGGTGATGCTTTCGAAGCAGCTGGTCCCGGCTGTACCCAACGATCTTCTAGCTTAGGGAGACTTCGCTTCTCCCAGAAGGCACCTGGAATATGCAAATTAGCCTCCTGAAGCTTGAATCCCTGGTTTGGTGATGCTTTCGAAGCAGCTGGTCCCGGCTGTACCCAACGATCTTCTAGCTTAGGGAGACTTCGCTTCTCCCAGAAGGCACCTGGAATATGCAAATTAGCCTCCTGAAGCTTGAATCCCTGGTTTGGTGATGCTTTCGAAGCGGCTGGTCCCGGCTGTACCCAACGATCTTCTAGCTTAGGGAGACTTCGCTTCTCCCAGAAGGCACCTGGAATATGCAAATTAGCCTCCTGAAGCTTGAATCCCTGGTTTGGTGATGCTTTCGAAGCGGCTGGTCCCGGCTGTACCCAACGATCTTCTAGCTTAGGGAGACTTCGCTTCTCCCAGAAGGCACCTGGAATATGCAAATTAGCCTCCTGAAGCTTGAATCCCTGGTTTGGTGATGCTTTCGAAGCGGCTGGTCCCGGCTGTACCCAACGATCTTCTAGCTTAGGGAGACTTCGCTTCTCCCAGAAGGCACCTGGAATATGCAAATTAGCCTCCTGAAGCTTGAATCCCTGGTTTGGTGATGCTTTCGAAGCGGCTGGTCCCGGCTGTACCCAACGATCTTCTAGCTTAGGGAGACTTCGCTTCTCCCAGAAGGCACCTGGAATATGCAAATTAGCCTCCTGAAGCTTGAATCCCTGGTTTGGTGATGCTTTCGAAGCAGCTGGTCCCGGCTGTACCCAACGATCTTCTAGCTTAGGGAGACTTCGCTTCTCCCAGAAGGCACCTGGAATATGCAAATTAGCCTCCTGAAGCTTGAATCCCTGGTTTGGTGATGCTTTCGAAGCAGCTGGTCCCGGCTGTACCCAACGATCTTCTAGCTTAGGGAGACTTCGCTTCTCCCAGAAGGCACCTGGAATATGCAAATTAGCCTCCTGAAGCTTAAATCCCTGGTTTGGTGATGCTTTCGAAGCAGCTGGTCCCGGCTGTACCCAACGATATTCTAGCTTAGGGAGACTTCGCTTCTCCCAGAAGGCACCTGGAATATGCAAATTAGCCTCCTGAAGCTTGAATCCCTGGTTTGGTGATGCTTTCGAAGCAGCTGGTCCCGGCTGTACCCAACGATCTTCTAGCTTAGGGAGACTTCGCTTCTCCCAGAAGGCACCTGGAATATGCAAATTAGCCTCCTGAAGCTTGAATCCCTGGTTTGGTGATGCTTTCGAAGCAGCTGGTCCCGGCTGTACCCAACGATCTTCTAGCTTAGGGAGACTTCGCTTCTCCCAGAAGGCACCTGGAATATGCAAATTAGCCTCCTGAAGCTTGAATCCCTGGTTTGGTGATGCTTTCGAAGCAGCTGGTCCCGGCTGTACCCAACGATCTTCTAGCTTAGGGAGACTTCGCTTCTCCCAGAAGGCACCTGGAATATGCAAATTAGCCTCCTGAAGCTTGAATCCCTGGTTTGGTGATGCTTTCGAAGCAGCTGGTCCCGGCTGTACCCAACGATCTTCTAGCTTAGGGAGACTTCGCTTCTCCCAGAAGGCACCTGGAATATGCAAATTAGCCTCCTGAAGCTTGAATCCCTGGTTTGGTGATGCTTTCGAAGCAGCTGGTCCCGGCTGTACCCAACGATCTTCTAGCTTAGGGAGACTTCGCTTCTCCCAGAAGGCACCTGGAATATGCAAATTAGCCTCCTGAAGCTTGAATCCCTGGTTTGGTGATGCTTTCGAAGCAGCTGGTCCCGGCTGTACCCAACGATCTTCTAGCTTAGGGAGACTTCGCTTCTCCCAGAAGGCACCTGGAATATGCAAATTAGCCTCCTGAAGCTTGAATCCCTGGTTTGGTGATGCTTTCGAAGCAGCTGGTCCCGGCTGTACCCAACGATCTTCTAGCTTAGGGAGACTTCGCTTCTCCCAGAAGGCACCTGGAATATGCAAATTAGCCTCCTGAAGCTTGAATCCCTGGTTTGGTGATGCTTTCGAAGCAGCTGGTCCCGGCTGTACCCAACGATCTTCTAGCTTAGGGAGACTTCGCTTCTCCCAGAAGGCACCTGGAATATGCAAATTAGCCTCCTGAAGCTTGAATCCCTGGTTTGGTGATGCTTTCGAAGCAGCTGGTCCCGGCTGTACCCAACGATCTTCTAGCTTAGGGAGACTTCGCTTCTCCCAGAAGGCACCTGGAATATGCAAATTAGCCTCCTGAAGCTTGAATCCCTGGTTTGGTGATGCTTTCGAAGCAGCTGGTCCCGGCTGTACCCAACGATCTTCTAGCTTAGGGAGACTTCGCTTCTCCCAGAAGGCACCTGGAATATGCAAATTAGCCTCCTGAAGCTTGAATCCCTGGTTTGGTGATGCTTTCGAAGCAGCTGGTCCCGGCTGTACCCAACGATCTTCTAGCTTAGGGAGACTTCGCTTCTCCCAGAAGGCACCTGGAATATGCAAATTAGCCTCCTGAAGCTTGAATCCCTGGTTTGGTGATGCTTTCGAAGCAGCTGGTCCCGGCTGTACCCAACGATCTTCTAGCTTAGGGAGACTTCGCTTCTCCCAGAAGGCACCTGGAATATGCAAATTAGCCTCCTGAAGCTTGAATCCCTGGTTTGGTGATGCTTTCGAAGCAGCTGGTCCCGGCTGTACCCAACGATCTTCTAGCTTAGGGAGACTTCGCTTCTCCCAGAAGGCACCTGGAATATGCAAATTAGCCTCCTGAAGCTTGAATCCCTGGTTTGGTGATGCTTTCGAAGCAGCTGGTCCCGGCTGTACCCAACGATCTTCTAGCTTAGGGAGACTTCGCTTCTCCCAGAAGGCACCTGGAATATGCAAATTAGCCTCCTGAAGCTTGAATCCCTGGTTTGGTGATGCTTTCGAAGCAGCTGGTCCCGGCTGTACCCAACGATCTTCTAGCTTAGGGAGACTTCGCTTCTCCCAGAAGGCACCTGGAATATGCAAATTAGCCTCCTGAAGCTTGAATCCCTGGTTTGGTGATGCTTTCGAAGCAGCTGGTCCCGGCTGTACCCAACGATCTTCTAGCTTAGGGAGACTTCGCTTCTCCCAGAAGGCACCTGGAATATGCAAATTAGCCTCCTGAAGCTTGAATCCCTGGTTTGGTGATGCTTTCGAAGCAGCTGGTCCCGGCTGTACCCAACGATCTTCTAGCTTAGGGAGACTTCGCTTCTCCCAGAAGGCACCTGGAATATGCAAATTAGCCTCCTGAAGCTTGAATCCCTGGTTTGGTGATGCTTTCGAAGCAGCTGGTCCCGGCTGTACCCAACGATCTTCTAGCTTAGGGAGACTTCGCTTCTCCCAGAAGGCACCTGGAATATGCAAATTAGCCTCCTGAAGCTTGAATCCCTGGTTTGGTGATGCTTTCGAAGCAGCTGGTCCCGGCTGTACCCAACGATCTTCTAGCTTAGGGAGACTTCGCTTCTCCCAGAAGGCACCTGGAATATGCAAATTAGCCTCCTGAAGCTTGAATCCCTGGTTTGGTGATGCTTTCGAAGCAGCTGGTCCCGGCTGTACCCAACGATCTTCTAGCTTAGGGAGACTTCGCTTCTCCCAGAAGGCACCTGGAATATGCAAATTAGCCTCCTGAAGCTTGAATCCCTGGTTTAGAAACCTATCAGTGGGAACACGGTCCTACATGCTACCAGCAGCCACCCTAAACATACAATTCAATCAATACCTGTAGGGGAATACACGAGCTAAAAAGAAACTGCAGTAGAATCGAGGACAGAAACAGAGAATTCAGAGAATTAGAGAATAAATTAATAGCAAGAAAATACCCTAAATGGACTCTGAAAAGGGCAGAAAAAATAGTCAGTGAAAAAGAAAGAGAAGCAATGTTAGCACCAAAACAAGATAATTTAAGAGATAGACATAATAAGAAACCATTTATTTGCCTACAGTATAGCCCGCAGTTTAATGAAATAAAACAAATAATTAATAAACGTTTACCGATCTTATATGAAGACACCACGTTGTTGAATATATTAGAGGAAGGTATAAATGTAGTTTCAAGGAGGGCTCCTGCTATGGGGAATTTAGTCTCCCCAGGTTTGTTTTGTTCTGACACTAAATCTACTACATGGCTGGAAACAAAGGGCTTCTATAGGTGCGGCACAACATCGTGCAGCACGTGTGAACATGCACATATAGGTAAAACCTTTTCTGATAACTCAAATGACACAGTTTATGATATAAGACAATTTATAAATTGCCACACTACTGTTGTATATAAAATAGATTGTGATTTGTGCAATTTGACGTACATAGGCTGCACCACTAGAAAATTGAAAACGCGCATATCTGAACATATAAGAGACACCTTGAAAGGTAGTAATAGTAATAGAAATATTTCAATGGTAGCCAAACATTTTATTACATTTCATGCAGGAAATTTGTCCGCAATGAAGTTTCAAGGAATAGAACAGGTAAAAAAACCATTGCGCGGAGGAGACACAAAAAGACGTCTTCTGACTAAAGAAGCCTATTGGACTTACAGTTTGCATACGAGACATCCAAAAGGCCTGAATAGGAAAAATGAGCTGTTGTATCACTATTTGTAAAATGTTTATCGTTATGTTTTTGTACTGTGTTGTTTATAATTTTTTTTTAAATATTGTGCAGTATAAATGTTTGACAAATGCCCAATGAAATCAAATGGGGGTGTTTTTTTTGTGTGTTCCTCACCAGGTGGACTATTTAACTATGTAAGAACAGAAGTAATGCCATATATAAAGACTCACAGATCAGGGTGAGTTCAAGCTGTGAAAAAGATCATATTAGATCGAAACGCGTTGCTTGTTTTTCTGTATCCACTGTAACTACATCCAGTTTGCACAAGGACTTTGCAGTTTTACTGAAAAAATAAAGAATTGGAAATTTTAAAAAGAGCTGGAGCTACTAACTTTTTTCACATATTGGATTGAAGACACGTTGAATCAGGACGGGTTCCGTGCATCTGTGAAGCGAATGGGTGAGCTGGCTGAGGCTTCGCCTCATATCTATTTATTTACTTTATAGGAGTACACAGGTGGCATTGCTTTGTTCAGTGGAGGACAACTGTAAGGAGTGGCGCAGACAGACACAGGTAGTAGGCCTAAAATAAAAAAAGTAGGCTAAATGCAGTTCAAAATTGGTAACAGGAGTACACAAGCAGCATTACTTTGTTCAGCGGAGGACAACTGTAATGAGGGGCAGACACAGTTAGAAGGCCCAAATAAGAAAGTAGGCTAAATGCAGTTCCAAATTGGTAACAGGACTAAACTGGCGGCATTGCTTTGTTCAGCAGAGGACAACTTAAGGAGTGGCTGACACAGTTAGTAGGTCCAAATAATTAAGTAGGCTAAATGCAGTTCAAAATTGGTAACAGGACTAAACAGGGGGCATTGCTTTGTTCAGCAGAGGAAAACTGTAAGGAGTGGCTGACACAGTTAGTAGGCCCAAATAATTAAGTAGGCTAAATGCAGTTCAAAATTGGTAATAGGAGTACACAGGCGGCATAGCTTTGATCAGTGGAGGACAACTGTATTGAGTGGCGCAGACAGACTTAGTAGGCCTAAAATAAAAAAGTAGGCTAAATGCAGTTCAAAATTGGTAACAGTAGTACACAGGCGGCATAGCTTTGTTCAGTGGAGGACAACTGTAAGGAGTGGCGCAGACAGACTTAGTAGGCCTAAAATAAAAAAGTAGGCTAATTGCAGTTCAAAATTGGTAACAAGAGTACACAGGCGGCATAGCTTCGTTCAATGGAGCACAACTGTAAGGAGTGGCTGACACAGTTAGTAGGCCAAAATAATAAAGTGGGCTAAATGTCTGCCAAAAAAATGTTCATAAATAAACAGGTGGCATAGCTAGGTACAGGGGTGGGCTCCTCTGCTGAGTAGCAGACAGTGGTAGTTGGCGCAAAGTATTAACTGGTCAAAATGGAGGCCAGGGCCCCTGTATATTTTTACTATCATCTATCATTTCAACAAATTTGTATTGGCAGTGCCATTGAAGGATTTAACAGCACAGACTACACAGTGGTGGAGCAGAATGAGGTAAGTTTTGCAAGTGGTAGAGCACTGTTCGAGCTGGGGGGAACACTCTCTCGTGGGCGGCGGTACTGGCACAGGGCCCCTCATATTACGACGGTGTGTGTGACCTTGGTTGTGCACCACCACCATCAGAGACACTTCATTGTACTATAACGGACCCTGTGCCAGTGCCGTCGCCCAAGAGTGGGCACACCCACCTGTCCAGGCAAACGGCACTCGCATGGGTGCTTACGCCAAGTGGTGACCACAGCCCTGTGGGGGGAGTCAGCCCATTTAGGGAGTTATAAAAATGGCCTATGGTGGGACATTCAGCAGCTGCAAATGGAGGGATTGGAGCAGTCAGTAAGAGGAGGCCAAAAGCAAGACATTTTTCAGGCAAGCTACGTGTCAGCACGGGAAGATGGGGCAAAATAATTTGAAATCCATGATTGGTTAACTTTAATGAAGGTTAGATCTTCAACATTCTGGGTAGCCAGACATGTCCTTTTTTCGGTCAGTATTGAACCAGCAGCACTGAAGACTCTTTCTGATAGCACACTAGCAGCTGGGCAAGCGAGCTCCCGTAATGCATATTCTGCCAATTCAGGCCAGGTGTCTATTTTAGATGCCCAGAAATCAAAGGGGAATGACCTGTGAGGGGGAACATCGACAAGGGAGGAAAAGTAGTTTGTAACCTTACTGGACAAATGCTGTCTCCTGTCACTTTGAATCGATGCAGCAGTACCTGTCGTGTCAGCGGTCATTGCGAAATCACTCCACAACCTGGTCATAAAACCCCTCTGTCCAACGCCACTTCGGATTTGTGCACCTCTAACACCTCTGCCATGTTGCCCCCTACGGCTCATGTGAGAACCATCACCGCCGCTGTGTGCTGGGAATGCCTGAACCAAACGGTCTACAAGAGTTGCTTGTTTGGTAGCCAATATTTGCTCAAGGTTCTCATGTGGCCTGATACTTTGTAATTTTCCTTTATATCGTGGATCCAGGAGGCAGGCCAACCAGTAATCATCATCGGTCATCATTTTGATAATGCGGGGGTCCCTTTTTAGGATACGCAAGGCATACTCAGCTATGTGGGCCAATGTTCCAGGTGTCAATTCACTGCTTGTGCAGGGTTGAGGTGCACTTTCTTGCAAATCAACATCACTTGTGTCCAGCAAAAACCCTGTACCTGACCTTGTAGCGCCACCAGTTTCTATTGCCCCCTGAGAAGCATCCTCCTCCCATAAATATTCATCCCCATCATCCTCCTCCTCCTCTTCGTCCTCCACCTCATCCAGGAGAGTTCCCTGAGCAGACAATGGCTGACTGTCATCAAGGATTCCCTCCTCCTCGGCTGCAGACGCCAGCTCCTTAATGTGCGTCAAACTTTGCATCAGCAGACGCATTAGTGGGATGCTCATGCTTATGATCTGCACTTACCAGCCATGTGCATTCCTCAAAACACTGAAGGACATGACAGAGGTCTTGTAGCTTCGACCACTGCACACCAGTAAACTCCATGTCTGCCATCCAAGTGCCTGCCCGTGTATGTGTATCCTCCCACAAATTAATTACAGCACGCCTCTGTTCGCACAGCCTCTGAAGCATGTGCAGTGTGGAGTTCCACATTGTTGCAACGTCGATTATTAGGCGGTTCTGGGGAAGATTCAGCGATCGCTGATGGTTCAGCATATGGCTGGAGTGAATGCCTACAGCCAACTGTTTCCTAGACCATGGGCTACAGTCATGGCCAAAAGTATTCACACCCCTGCAATTCTGTCAGATAATACTCAGTTTCTTCCTGAAAATGATCGCAAACACAAATTCTTTGGTATTATTATCTTCATTTAATTTGTCTTAAATGAAAAAGCACAAAAGAGAATGAAGCAAAAAGCAAAACATTGATCATTTAACACAAAACTCCAAAAATGGGCCAGACAAAAGTATTGGCACAACCTTTAGCCAAAATAATTGCGACCAACCGCTTCCGGTAACCATCAATGAGTTTCTTACAATGCTCTGCTGGAATTTTAGTCCATTCTTCTTTGGCAAACTGCTCCAGGTCCCTGATATTTGAAGGGTGCCTTCTCCAAACTGCCATTTTTAGATCTCTCCACAGGTGTTCTATGGGATTCAGGTCTGGACTCATTGCTGGCCACCTTAGAAGCCTCCAGTGCTTTCTCTCAAACCATTTTCTAGTGCTTTTTGAAGTGTGTTTTGGGTCATTGTCCTGTTGGAAGACCCATGACCTCTGAGGGAGACCCTGCTTTCTCACAATGGGCCCTGCATTATGCTGAAACATTTGTTGGTAGTCTTCAGACTTCATAATGCCATGCACACGGTCAAGCAGTCCAGTGCCAGAGGCAGCCAAGCAACCCCAAAACATCAGGGAACCTCTGCCATGTTTGACTGTAGGGACCGTGTTCTTTTCTTTGAATGCCTCTTTTCTTCTCCTGTAAACTCTATGTTCATGCCTTTGCCCAAAAAGCTCTACTTTTGTCTCATCTGACCAGAGAACATTCTTCCAAAACGTTTTAGGCTTTTTCAGGTAAGTTTTGGCAAACTCCAGCCTGGCTTTTTTATGTCTCGGGGTAAGAAGTGGGGTCTTCCTGGTTCTCCTACCATACAGTCCCTTTTCATTTAGACGCCGATGGATAGTACGGGTTGACACTGTTGTACCCTCGGACTGCAGGGCAGCTTGAACTTGTTTAGATGTTAGTCTAGGTTCTTTATCCAACATCCGCACAATCTTGCGTTGAAATCTCTTGTCAATTTTTCTTTTCCGTCCACATCTAGGGAGGTTAGCCACAGTGCCATGGGCTTTACACTTCTTGATGACACTGCGCACTGTAGACACAGGAACATTCAGGTCTTTGGAGATGGACTTGTAGCATTGAGATTGCTCATGCTTCCTCACAATTTGGTTTCTCAAGTCCTCAGACAGTTCTTTTTTCTTTTTCTTTTCTCCATGCTCAATGTGGTACACACAAGGACACAGGACAGAGGTTGAGTCAACTTTAATCCATGTCAACTGGCTGCAAGTGTGATTTAGTTATTGCCAACACCTGTTAGGTGCCACAGGTAAGTTACAGGTGCTGTTAATTACACAAATTAGAGAAGCATCACATGATTTTTCAAAGGGTGCCAATACCTTTGTCCACCCCCTTTTTTATGTTTGGCGTGGAATTATATCCAATTTGGCTTTAGGACAATTCTTTTTGTGTTTTTTTCATTTAACACAAATTAAATGAAGATAATAATACCAAATAATTTGTGTTTGCAATCATTTTCAGGAAGAAACTGAGTATTATCTGACAGAATTGCAGGGGTGTGAATACTTTTGGCCATGACTGTAGGCAGAACTGTCCCATTATGGCTGTCCCCTGTGGACTCTGCGTCCACCACATTAACACAGTGTGTTGTGATGGACACGTAACGTCCCTGGCCATGCCTACTGGTCCATGCATCTGTTGTGAGGTGCACCTTTCCACTGACTGATTGCCTCAGTGCATGGACAATGCGGTCTTTGACATGCTGGTGGTGGGCTGGGATGGCTTTTCTTGCAAAGAAGTGCCGACAGGAATGAGTACTTTCTTTTCCTAACGAGAGTCTCTTGTAGGGTGAGCTGGACTGGAGAGCTGCATATGGTGGAACTAGCATGGGTGGTGGTGGACATGGTGGATTGAGAGAGGGTTGGTGATGGTATTCTTGATGTTGGCCTACATACAGTGTTTCCTACCAAGAACCTTGTGATTCCCTGACTGCTTTGGCCTTGCGACGATACCTCCACATTTGCTGCTGGTGGTGTCCTAACCGGTGGGCTTACAGTGAGGGAAGCAATGTTGCATTGCTGACTACCTTCATTCTAAGCAGGTGCACCAACGGTACGGGATGTTTGGTAGTTAGTCCAGGCTTGCAAGTGCATGCTGGTTAAATGTCTAAGCATGCACGTTGTATTTAAATTTTGAAGATTCTTCCTTCTGCTAAAGGCCTTTGAGCATTTCTTACAGATAACTTTTGACTGATCATTCGGATCTTGGTTAAAAAATTGCCACACTACACTCTTTCTATTATGGAATACCTTTGCAGGCATTGCACGCTGTGCTACTTTCACCGGATGAAAAAGCAGGGTGTGATTAATTAGTTAAAAATTTACTTTTAATATCATTTAAAATAGTATACCATAGGTAGTGATAAAAATACATATGGGACTCACAATATATCACATTTAAAAAGAAATGCCAATTAAACCAGAATACCACAGACCTCAATCTGTTGAAGGTGTTATTACAAAATTCCCTTGGCAGGTGAAGAGAACTATACAGTTTCACACCAAATGTCTTTCAGTAAACTAAAAAACATAAACAATATACACTCTCCAAATAGACATCCAATGCTGGGTAGAATGCAATGATAAATAAGACAAAGTCCAGCTCACCATGATCGGCATCCTTAGGAACTCGGAGCACGGAACCGCTGTGTCAGGGCGTGGAGGAATCGAAAAAAAAGGATGAGGAATCCAGCTCAACGAAGTAGTGAAAAAAAACTTTCTTTATGTTAGGGGTCGAGTTCCCGCCTCTGCACAGGGGGAATCTCAGGCCATCACCGCTGCGGTCTCCCATTCTTCTCCTGCCACAGTGGAGCCTGCTCAGCAGAGACGTTGGTCTCAGTGTCTTGCTCAGTCTCACTCTGTACAAATAGTTACTGCTGCTTTTCCTGCTTCTGCCATTGAAGTTAGTGCTGGGCAGCGGCGAGCAGACGCTTCTGGGACTAAGTCCTGCTTTTCTCATTCTGAGCATGCCCTGAGTAAGATCTCTCAGTGGAGATCGAGGGTCACCATGGTCAAATACTGCAGCTAAGTCCATTGGTCCTTTCAGGAAGGTCCTGTAGGTGCTAGGACTAAGTCCTGCTTTGCATACACTTAGCATGCCCAGGGCAAGATCTCTCAGTGGAGATCTAGGGTCACATGCTCAGGTATGGCAGTCTCTCATTGGTCCTTCTAGGAAGGTCTTTTACTTGCTGCAGCTATATAAGGCTCGCATGGCCGCACGGCCATGCGCTAGTATTGTCTTTTGTTATGTGCTTTGCGCCAGTGTGATCACGTGAGAGTGTGTTCAGGGACCCGGCTGATATAAGCCCCTAGAATGCTGGCACCTCCGGCGAGGAGTTTGTGTTTGAATGTGTTCAGGGACCTGGCTGAAATAAGCCCCTAGAATGCTGGCACCTCCAGCGAGGAGTTTGTGTTTGAATGTGTTCAGGGACCTGGCTGAAATAAGCCCCTAGAATGCTGGCACCTGGAGAGGAGTTTTGTGTGCATGCGTGACCACTGACTGCTCTCTGTTTGGGCAGTTAGCCTGTGCCTCTGTGGAATCTAACAGGGCACAGTGCTTTTCTTTCACGGCTAATCGGTGAATTAACTGAGTTAGTCCATACCGCCAGTTTGCGTCTCGGTTCTGGAGAGAGCTGTGTCGCCTTCTGAGCATTGAGTTAAATCTCTCTTCCGCATATCATCCCAAGACGAATGGGTTGGTAGAGAGGGCCAATCAGACTCTGGTCACATATTTATGACATTTTGTTTCTGCCAGGCAGGATGACTGGGCATCCTTGTTACCGTGGGCAGAGTTTGCCCTTAACAACACTGTAGCCGACTCCACCGGTCAGACTCCTTTCCTCCTTAATTACGGCCAGCATCCGCGGGTTCCTGTGCCTATGCCCGTGTCCTCTGCTGACTCCAGGGTGGCAGACTGGGCAGTGGAGGCACGGGACATTTGGGACCGCACTCAGGATGCCATCCGGGCCTCCAAGGAGAGAATGAGGTCCTCCACCGATGCACATCGACCTTTGCCCCTGGCGATTTGGTGTGGCTCTCCGCCCGTAACATCAGGCTGCGTGTAGAGTCCACTAAGTTTGTTCCTCGCTACTTGGGTCCCTTCAAGGTCCTCGAACAGGTTAATCCTGTGGTCTACCGTCTAGCCCTTCCTCCACGCCTAGGTATCACTGACACCTTTCATGTGTCCCTCCTTAAGCCCGTATGCATGTCCCGGTTTTCTGAGTCATCTGCCGGGACATCGGGTTCGTCTACGGACGATTTCGAGGTGAACGCTATTTTGGGGTGCAAGGTGGTACGTGGCAAAAAAATTTTTTGGGTGGACGGGAAGGGTTACAGTCCTGAGGATAGGTCCTGGGAGCCTGTTGAGCACATTCGGGCTCCGCAGCTCATTGCCGCCTTCGAGCGTAGCGAGGCTCAAGGAGGGGGGGGCCCTAGGAGGGGGGTAACGTTAGGGGTCGAGTTCCTGCCTCTGCACAGGGGGAATCTTGGGCCATCTCCGCTGCGGTCTCCCATTTTTCTCCTGCCGCAATGGAACCTGCTCAGTGGAGACTTCGGTCCCAGCGTCTTGCTCAGTCTCACTATGTACAAAGAGTTACTGCTGCTTTTCCTGCTTCTGCCATTGAAGTCAGTGCTGGGCAGCGGCGAGCAGACGCTTCTGGGACTAAGTCTTGCTTTTCTCGTTCTGAGCATGCCCTGAGTAAGATCTTTCAGGAAGGTCCTGTAGGTGCTAGGTGTTATGGCTGGCAATCAGGCAACACAGCGTGCAGTAATCAGCGCACATACAGAGATCTGGCAATAACCAAAAACAATAGGACGAGCTCTGAGACGTGGAATCTCTGTAGACTGCAGTACCTGATCTATCCTCACACAACTATAAGCAGCAGTGGATTGCGCCTATCACTACCTATGCAACTCGACACTGCCTGAGGAGCTGACTAGCCTGAAGATAGAAATACAAGCCTGACTTACCTCAGAGAAATACCCCAAAGGAATAGGCAGCCCCCCACATATAATGACTGTTAGCAAGATGAAAAGACAAACGTAGGAATGAAATAGATTCAGCAAAGTGAGGCCCGATATTCTAGACAGAGCGAGGATAGCAAAGAGAACTATGCAGTCTACAAAAAACCCTAAAACGAAAACCACGCAAAGGGGCAAAAAGACCCACCGTGCCGAACTAACAGCACGGCGGTGCACTCCTTTGCTTCTCAGAGCTTCCAGCAAAAGTTAATAGCAAGCTGGACAGAAAAAACAGAAAACAAACTAGAAGCACTTATCTAGCAGAGCAGCAGGCCCAAGGAAAGATGCAGTAGCTCAGATCCAACACTGGAACATTGACAAGGAGCAAGGAAGACAGACTCAGGTGGAGCTAAATAGCAAGGCAGCCAACGAACTCACCAAAACACCTGAGGGAGGAAGCCCAGAGACTGCAATACCACTTGTGACCACAGAAGTGAATTCAGCCACAGAATTCACAACAGTACCCCCCCCCTTGAGGAGGGGTCACCGAACCCTCACCAGAACCCCCAGGCCGACCAGGATGAGCCACATGAAAGGCACGAACAAGATCTGGGGCATGGACATCAGAGGCAAAAACCCAGGAATTATCTTCCTGAGCATAACCCTTCCATTTGACCAGATACTGGAGTTTCCGTCTAGAGACACGAGAATCCAAAATCTTCTCCACAATATACTCCAATTCCCCCTCCACCAAAACAGGGGCAGGAGGCTCCACAGATGGAACCATAGGTGCCACGTATCTCCTCAACAACGACCTATGGAATACATTATGTATGGAAAAGGAGTCTGGGAGGATCAGACGAAAAGACACCGGATTGAGAATCTCAGAAATCCTATACGGACCAATAAAACGAGGTTTAAATTTAGGAGAGGAAACCTTCATAGGAATATGACGAGAAGATAACCAAACCAGATCCCCAACACGAAGTCGGGGTCCCACACGGCGTCTGCGATTAGCGAAAAGCTGAGCCTTCTCCTGGGACAAGGTCAAATTGTCCACTACCTGAGTCCAGATCTGCTGCAACCTGTCCACCACAGAATCCACACCAGGACAGTCCGAAGACTCAACCTGTCCTGAAGAGAAACGAGGATGGAACCCAGAATTGCAGAAAAATGGAGAGACCAAGGTAGCCGAGCTGGCCCGATTATTAAGGGCGAACTCAGCCAACGGCAAAAATGACACCCAATCATCCTGGTCAGCGGAAACAAAACATCTCAGATATGTTTCCAAGGTCTGATTGGTTCGTTCGGTCTGGCCATTAGTCTGAGGATGGAAGGCCGAGGAGAAAGAAAGGTCAATGCCCATCCTACCACAAAAGGCTCGCCAGAACCTCGAGACAAACTGGGAACCTCTGTCAGAAACAATATTCTCAGGAATGCCATGTAAACGAACCACATGCTGGAAGAACAAAGGCACCAAATCAGAGGAGGAAGGCAATTTAACCAAGGGCACCAGATGGACCATTTTAGAAAAGCGATCACAGACCACCCAAATGACCGACATTTTTTGAGAAACGGGAAGGTCAGAAATGAAATCCATCGAAATATGTGTCCAAGGCCTCTTCGGGACCGGCAAGGGCAAAAGCAACCCACTGGCACGTGAACAGCAGGGCTTAGCCCTAGCACAAATTCCACAGGACTGCACAAAAGCACGCACATCCCGCGACAGAGATGGCCACCAGAAGGATCTAGCAACCAACTCCCTGGTACCAAAGATTCCTGGATGACCGGCCAGCACCGAACAATGAAGTTCAGAGATAACTTTACTAGTCCACCTATCAGGGACGAACAGTTTCTCGGCCGGACAACGATCAGGTTTATTAGCCTGAAATTTCTGCAACACTCTCCGCAAATCAGGGGAGATGGCAGACACAATGACTCCTTCCTTGAGGATACTCGCCGGCTCAGATAACCCCGGAGAGTCGGGCACAAAACTCCTAGACAGAGCATCCGCCTTCACATTTTTAGAGCCCGGAAGGTATGAAATCACAAAATCAAAACGAGCAAAAAATAACGACCAACGGGCCTGTCTAGGATTCAAGCGCTTGGCAGACTCAAGATAAGTAAGGTTCTTATGATCAGTCAAAACCACCACGCGATGCTTAGCACCCTCAAGCCAATGACGCCACTCCTCGAATGCCCACTTCATGGCCAGCAACTCTCGGTTGCCCACATCATAATTACGCTCAGCAGCAGAAAATTTCCTGGAAAAGAAAGCACATGGTTTGAACACTGAGCAACCAGAACCTCTCTGTGACAAAACCGCCCCTGCACCAATCTCAGAAGCATCAACCTCGACCTGGAACGGAAGAGAAACATCAGGTTGACACAACACAGGGGCACAGCAAAAACGACGCTTCAACTCCTGAAAAGCTTCCACGGCAGCAGAAGACCAATTAACCAAATCAGCACCCTTCTTGGTCAAATCGGTCAATGGTCTGGCAATGCTAGAAAAATTACAGATGAAGCGACGATAAAAATTAGCAAAGCCCAGGAATTTCTGCAGACTTTTTAGAGATGTCGGCTGAGTCCAATCCTGGATGGCCTGAACCTTAACCGGATCCATCTCGATAGTAGAAGGGGAAAAGATGAACCCCAAAAATGAAACTTTCTGCACACCGAAGAGACACTTTGATCCCTTCACGAACAAGGAATTAGCACGCAGTACCTGGAAAACCATTCTGACTTGCTTCACATGAGACTCCCAATCATCTGAGAAGATCAAAATGTCATCCAAGTAAACAATCAAGAATTTATCCAGATACTCACGGAAAATGTCATGCATAAAAGACTGAAAAACAGATGGAGCATTGGCAAGTCCGAACGGCATCACCAGATACTCAAAATGACCCTCGGGCGTATTAAATGCCGTTTTCCATTCATCTCCCTGCCTGATTCTCACCAGATTATACGCACCACGAAGATCAATCTTAGTAAACCAACTAGCCCCCTTAATCCGAGCAAACAAGTCAGAAATCAATGGCAAGGGATACTGAAACTTAACAGTGATCTTATTAAGAAGACGGTAATCAATACACGGTCTTAGCGAACCATCCTTCTTGGCTACAAAAAAGAACCCTGCTCCCAATGGTGACGACGATGGGCGAATATGTTCCTTCTCCAGGGACTCCTTCACATAACTGCGCATAGCGGTGTGTTCAGGTACGGACAAATTAAATAAACGACCCTTAGGGAATTTACTACCAGGAATCAAATCGATAGCACAATCACAATTCCTATGCGGAGGTAGGGCATCAGACTTGGACTCTTCAAATACATCCTGAAAGTCCGACAAGAACTCTGGGATGTCAGAAGGAATGGATGACGAAATAGACAAAAATGGAACATCACCATGTACTCCCTGACAACCCCAGCTGGTTACCGACATAGAGTTCCAATCCAATACTGGATTATGGGTTTGTAGCCATGGCAACCCCAACACGACCACATCATGCAAATTATGCAGTACCAGAAAGCGAATAACTTCCTGATGTGCAGGAGCAATGCACATGGTCAGCTGGGCCCAGTACTGAGGCTTATTCTTGGCCAAAGGTGTAGCATCAATTCCTCTCAACGGAATAGGACACCGCAAAGGCTCCAAGAAAAATCCACAATGTTTAGCATAATCCAAATCCATCAGATTCAGGGCAGCGCCTGAATCCACAAACGCCATGACAGAATACGATGACAAAGAGCACATTAAGGTAATGGACAAAAGGAATTTGGACTGTACAGTACCAATAACGGCAGAACTATCGAACCGCCTAGTGCGTTTAGGACAATTAGAAATAGCATGAGTAGAATCACCACAATAGAAACACAGTCTGTTCAGACGTCTGTGTTCTTGCCGTTCTACTTTAGTCATAGTCCTGTCGCACTGCATAGGCTCAGGTTTACTCTCAGACAATACCGCCAGATGGTGCACAGATTTACGCTCGCGCAAGCGACGACCGATCTGAATGGCCAAGGACATAGACTCATTCAAACCAGCAGGCATAGGAAATCCCACGATTACATCCTTAAGAGCTTCAGAGAGACCCTTTCTGAACAAAGCCGCTAGTGCAGATTCATTCCACAGAGTGAGTACTGACCACTTCCTAAATTTCTGACAATATACTTCTACATCATCCTGACCCTGGCATAAAGCCAGCAGATTTTTCTCAGCCTGATCCACTGAATTAGGCTCATCGTAAAGCAATCCCAGCGCCTGGAAAAATGCATCAACATTACTCAATGCAGAATCTCCTGGTGCAAGAGAAAACGCCCAGTCCTGTGGGTCGCCGCGCAAAAAAGAAATAATAATCAAAACCTGTTGAATAGGATTACCAGAAGAATGAGGTTTCAAGGCCAAAAATAGCTTACAATTATTTCTGAAGCTCAGGAACTTAGTTCTGTCACCAAAAAACAAATCAGGAATCGGAATTCTTGGTTCTAGCATCGATTTCTGATCAATAGTATCTTGAATCTTTTGTACATTTACAACGAGATTATCCATTGAGGAGCACAGAGCCTGAATATCCATGTCCACAGCTGTGTCCTGAAGCACTCTAATGTCTAGGGGAAAAAAAAGACTGAAGACAGAGCTAAGAAAAAAAAATGCTGTCAGGATTTCTTTTTTCCCTCTATTGGGAATCATTGGTTTGGCTCCTTGTACTGTTATGGCTGGCAATCAGGCAACACAGCGTGCAGTAATCAGCGCACATACAGAGATCTGGCAATAACCAAAAACAATAGGACGAGCTCTGAGACGTGGAATCTCTGTAGACTGCAGTACCTGATCTATCCTCACACAACTATAAGCAGCAGTGGATTGCGCCTATCACTACCTATGCAACTCGACACTGCCTGAGGAGCTGACTAGCCTGAAGATAGAAATACAAGCCTGACTTACCTCAGAGAAATACCCCAAAGGAATAGGCAGCCCCCCACATATAATGACTGTTAGCAAGATGAAAAGACAAACGTAGGAATGAAATAGATTCAGCAAAGTGAGGCCCGATATTCTAGACAGAGCGAGGATAGCAAAGAGAACTATGCAGTCTACAAAAAACCCTAAAACGAAAACCACGCAAAGGGGCAAAAAGACCCACCGTGCCGAACTAACAGCACGGCGGTGCACTCCTTTGCTTCTCAGAGCTTCCAGCAAAAGTTAATAGCAAGCTGGACAGAAAAAACAGAAAACAAACTAGAAGCACTTATCTAGCAGAGCAGCAGGCCCAAGGAAAGATGCAGTAGCTCAGATCCAACACTGGAACATTGACAAGGAGCAAGGAAGACAGACTCAGGTGGAGCTAAATAGCAAGGCAGCCAACGAGCTCACCAAAACACCTGAGGGAGGAAGCCCAGAGACTGCAATACCACTTGTGACCACAGAAGTGAATTCAGCCACAGAATTCACAACAGCTAGGACTAAGTCCTGCTTTGCACACACTGAGCATGCCCAGGGCAAGATCTCTCAGTGGAGATCTAGGGTCACATGCTCAGGTATGGCAGTCTCTCATTGGTCCTTCTAGGAAGGTCTTTTACTTGCTGCAGCTATATAAGGCTCACATGGCCCCACGGCCATGCGCTAGTATTGTCTTTTGTTATGTGCTTTGCGCCAGTGTGGTCACGTGAGAGTGTGTTCAGGGACCCGGCTGAAATAAACCCCTAGAATGCTGGCACCTCCGGCGAGGAGTTTGTGTTTGAATGTGTTCAGGGACCTGGCTGAAATAAGCCCCTAGAATGCTGGCACCTCCGGCGAGGAGTTTGTGTTTGAATGTGTTCAGGGACCTGGCTGAAATAAGCCCCTAGAATGCTGGCACCTCCGGCGAGGAGTTGTGTGCATGCGTGACCACTGACTGCTCTCTGTTTGGGCAGTTAGCCTGTGCCTCTGTGGAGTCTAACAGGGCACAGTGCTTTTCTTTCACGGCTACTCGGTGAATTAACTGAGTTAGTCCATACCGCCATATAGTGCCGCCATTTGCTGGCAGCAGGTGCTCCTACACGGTGGACCCCGGGCTGCGAACGCACCAATATCAATAAAAACATCTCTATTTACTCGGTGCATTCCACTAGCCCTAACATAATACTAGCGCCAGGGTCTGACTAGTAAATGGCGGACATTCAGCAATCTTTGCGGTATATCCAGCAGCTGGAGGGTAGGTTGGCGGCTCTCGAGAGCTCAACCTCAGTTGTGGATGTTACCGCAGTTGCTGTCCAGGCTGCTAGCGTGGCTGCAGCAACCTTGTCCACTGCCAAACCTGTTCTGACATTATCTCGCCTCCCGCTGCCAGAAAAATTTTCTGGAGATAGCAAATCTTGTAGGGTATTTGTGAGTCAGTGCTCTATTCACCTCGAGCTCCTGGCTGCACGTTTTCCCACAGAGCGGGCTAAGGTGGGATTTATTGTGTCTCTCTTGTCGGACAGGGCATTGGAATGGGCTACGCCGCTGTGGGAGCGTAGCAATCATGTGGTGCAGAGTTCTCCGCTGTTCCTGGGCACTCTGAAACGGGTCTTTTTAGGACCTCAAGTCACCCATGACACGGTGCTCCAACTGCTGGCACTAACTCAGCGTGAGTCCTTGGTCAGCCATTTTTCCTTCTGCTTTCGTACTTTAGCTTCCGAGCTGGAGTGGTCGGATAAAGCCCTTATCCCCATATTTTGGAGGGGTCTGGCTGATCACATTAAGGACGCTCTGGCCACTAGGGAGATTCCTGCCACACTGGAGGAGTTACTAACTGTCTCTACTCGAATTGACCTCCGTTTTAACGAGTGGAGGTTAGAGCGAGCCCAGTGTAGGCAGAGGTTTCGGCTGGCTCCCACCTTCACCAAACCTCTGGAATCTCCGGTCCAGGTTCCTGAGTCACATGAGGTCATGGAAGTGTCACGAGCGGGATCTAAGTCCCTGACTGCTTGTGCACTCAAGGTCTGTAATGTTTGCCAGCAGTCAGGACATCTTGCCACCAGATGTCCCCAGCGGTCGAGGAAACGTCAGCGTCTAGTGGTAGTAGGTGGAAGTACACTAGACACGGCGACGTTTGCCTCCAAATTATCTTTTAAGGGGACAATTATTATAGGCTCATCCTCTCACTTGGTAGAGCTCTGTGTGGATTCTGGGGTGGAGGGCAATTTTATGTCTTCTGCCTTCGCCCAACGTCACGCAATACCCCTGGCTATGCTAGCTCAACTAGTAACGGTATGAGTGGTGAATAGGTCGACACTGCCCTCACAGATAACACACCAGACCATCCCTTTTACTCTGTCCATGTCGCCATCCCATCAGGAGATTATATCTCTGCTCGTCATTCCTGAGGGAATTCATGCGGTTCTGTTGGGGATACCTTGGTTATGGTGCCACTCTCCTCATATCGAGTGGTCCTCAGGCAGAATTCTGGGACGGGGTGAATCTTGTGGGGGTAGGTGTCAGAGGGAGTGCGTTCAGGTTGCTAATACAGAGGTACCCGCAGATCTATCCTCTCTCCCCAAGCAATATTGGTCTTATGCAGATGTGTTCTCCAAAAAGGCGGCGGAGACCCTTCCGCTCCATCGCCCCTATGACTGTCCTATTGATCTCTTGCCTGGTGCTGAGCCTCCCTGGGGTCGAGTTTATCCGTTATCTCTCCCGGAGATGGAGGCAATGTCTCGGTACATTCAAGAGAATCTGGCAAGAGGGTTCATCAGGAAGTCAGTGTCACCTGCTGGGGCTGGGTTCTTCTTCGTGCAGAAGAAGAATGGAGAACTGCGTCCATGCATAGACTACAGGGGTCTTAACGCCATCACCGTTAAGAATAAGTATCCTTTGCCCTTGATACCTGAGCTCTTCGATAGGCTTCGGGGAGCAAGGGTGTTTACTAAACTAGATCTGCGTGGTGCTTACAACCTGATTCGCATCCGTGAGGGGGATGAATGGAAGACGGCTTTTAACACCAGGGATGGGCACTATGAATATCTGGTGATGCCCTTTGGGCTCTGTAATGCCCCAGCCATTTTCCAAGACTTTGTGAATGACATCTTCCGGGATATGCTTTCCACCTCGGTCGTAGTCGATCTGGATGATATTCTCATCTACTCTCCAGATATTGACTCCCACCGGAGAGATGTTTGCAAAGTCTTCGACCTGCTACGGGCAAACTCCCTCTATGCCAAGTTGGAGAAGTGTATGTTTGAGCAGGAGTCCTTACCTTTCCTCGGCTATATCATCTCCGCCCAGGGATTGGCTATGGATCCTGCCAAACTACAGGCTGTGATGGACTGGCAGAAACCCCATTCTCTTAAAGCGGTGCAGCGCTTTATGGGGTTCATTAATTATTATCACCAGTTTATTCCGCACTTCTCCACTTTGGTAGCTCCCTTGGTTGCCCTCACCAAGAAGAGGGCAAATCCCAAATTGTGGTCTGAGGAGGTCTCCAAGGCCTTTGTCTCCATAAAGTCACACTTAGCTAGCACTCCCATCTTACATCGCCCCGATGTAGATAAGCCATTTATCATGGAGGTGAATGCCTCATCTGTTGGTGCTGGAGCAGTGCTCTTCCAAAAGGATGCTCAAGGTCGGAAGCATCCTTGCTTCTTCTTTTCTAAGACCTTCTCACCAGCATAGAGGAATTATTCCATCGGGGACAGGGAGTTGCTAGCCATGAAGTTGGCTTTCTCGGAGTGGAGACATCTCTTGGAGGGAGCTCGTTTTCCCTTCCAAGTCTTCACAGATCATAAAAATTTGGTGTACCTGCAGACAGCCCAGCGGTTAAATTCTCGCCAGGCCAGATGGTCCTTGTTCTTCTCCCGGTTTCATTTCACCCTCCATTTTCTTTCTGGGGAGAAGAACATTCGTGCCGACGCTCTCCCTCGCTCCGTTGTGTCATCTGTGGAGGAGGAAGAGGAGCCTCGGCTTATTGTCCCCACCGAGAGCCTGAGAACTGTGGATCTGGTTTCGCTAGAGTCTGTGCCTCCGGGCAAGACTTTTGTACCATCCAGTTTGCGACCGGAGGTTCTCTCTTGGGCACACTCGTCCAGGGTGGGTGGACATTTTGGTTCCAAAAGGACATCTGAGTTACTGGCGAGGACATACTGGTGGCCGCATATGGCTTGTGATGTCGCAGATTATGTTCAGGCGTGTGTCTCTTGCGCCAAGAACAAGTCTCCTTGACAACGGCCAGCTGGCTTGCTCCATCCCTTGCCGGTGGCAGACAGGCCCTAGGAGATGGTTAGGATGGACTTTGTAGTGGGTTTGCCCAAGTCTCGTGGTTGTACCATCATTTGGGATATTACCGATCATTTCTTGAAAATGGTGCATTTGGTGCCGCTTCCACGGTTACCTTCTGCACGGGCCTTGGCAGCGTTGTTCATGAAACACATCTTCCGCCTTCACGGCATGCAGGACAAAATTGTCAGTGACCGGGGTCCCCAGTTTGCGTCTCGGTTCTGGAGAGAGCTGTGTCGCCTTCTCAGCATTGAGTTAAATCTCTCTTCCGCATATCATCCCAAGACAAATGGGTTGGTAGAGAGGGCCAATCAGACTCTGGTCACATATTTATGACATTTTGTTTCTGCCAGGCAGGATGACTGGGCATCCTTGTTACCGTGGGCAGAGTTTGCCCTTAACAACACTGTAGCCGACTCCACCGGTCAGACTCCTTTCCTCCTTAATTACGGCCAGCATCCGCGGGTTCCTGTGCCTATGCCCGTGTCCTCTGCTGACTCCAGGGTGGCAGACTGGGCAGTGGAGGCACGGGACATTTGGGACCGCACTCAGGATGCCATCCGGGCCTCCAAGGAGAGAATGAGGTCCTCCACCGATGCACATCGACCTTTGCCCCTGGCGATTTGGTGTGGCTCTCCGCCCGTAACATCAGGCTGCGTGTAGAGTCCACTAAGTTTGTTCCTCGCTACTTGGGTCCCTTCAAGGTCCTCGAACAGGTTAATCCTGTGGTCTACCGTCTAGCCCTTCCTCCACGCCTAGGTATCACTGACACCTTTCATGTGTCCCTCCTTAAGCCCGTATGCATGTCCCGGTTTTCTGAGTCATCTGCCGGGACATCGGGTTCGTCTACGGACGATTTCGAGGTGAACGCTACTTTGGGGTGAAAGGTGGTACGTGGCAAAAAAAATTTTTTGGGTGGACGGGAAGGGTTACAGTCCTGAGGATAGGTCCTGGGAGCCTGTTGAGCACATTCGGGCTCCGCAGCTCATTGCCGCCTTCGAGCGTAGCAAGGCTCAAGGAGGGGGGGCCCTAGGAGGGGGGTAATGTTAGGGGTCGAGTTCCTGCCTCTGCACAGGGGGAATCTTGGGCCATCTCCGCTGCGGTCTCCCATTCTTCTCCTGCCGCAATGGAACCTGCTCAGCGGAGACTTCGGTCCCAGCGTCCTGTAGGTGCTGTAGGTGCTAGGACTAAGTCCTGCTTTGCACACACTGAGCATGCCCAGGGCAAGATCTCTCAGTGGAGATCTAGGGTCACATGCTCAGGTATGGCAGCCTCTCATTGGTCCTTCTAGGAAGGTCTTTTACTTGCTGCAGCTATATAAGGCTCACATGGCCCCACGGCCATGCGCTAGTATTGTCTTTTGTTATGTGCTTTGCGCCAGTGTGGTCACGTGAGAGTGTGTTCAGGGACCCGGCTGAAATAAACCCCTAGAATGCTGGCACCTCCGGCGAGGAGTTTGTGTTTGAATGTGTTCAGGGACCTGGCTGAAATAAGCCCCTAGAATGCTGGCACCTCCGGCGAGGAGTTTGTGTTTGAATGTGTTTGAACACCTCTCGTGTCTCCCCTTTTCCTCATAGTTTGTAAGCTTGCGAGCAGGGCCCTCACTCCTCCTGGTATCTGTATTGAACTATATTTCTGTTATGCTGTAATGTCTATTGTCTGTACAATTCCCGTCTATAATTTGTAAAGCGCTGCGGAATATGTTGGCGCTATATAAATAAAAATTATTATTATTATAATGTGTTCAGGGACCTGGCTGAAATAAGCCCCGAGAATGCTGGCACCTCCGGCGAGGAGTTGTGTGCATGCGTGACCACTGACTGCTCTCTGTTTGGGCAGTTAGCCTGTGCCTCTGTGGAGTCTAACAGGGCACAGTGCTTTTCTTTCACGGCTACTCGGTGAATTAACTGAGTTAGTCCATACCGCCATATAATAATAATAATAATAATAATAATCTTTATTTTTATATAGCGCTAACATATTCCGCAGCGCTTTACAGTTTGCACACATTATCATCACTGTCCCCGATTGGGCTCACAATCTAGAATTCCTATCAGTATGTCATCAAGATTAAGGGTGCTTGTTCACCAGAAACGCGTTGATATCGCATTTTATTCTTTGTTGCTGCTGATGTTTTATCCTCCACTGAATATGATTTGAAGTGAATAAAGAAAGGTTTTTTTCACTACTTTGTTGAGCTGGATTCCTCATCCTTTTTGTTAGAATGCAATGATACCTTTCAATGGTTTCTGAATGGTGCGCAAAACAAACCCAAAAAAAAGGAAGAAAAAGGGACAGTCTCATGATAGGTAAGACAGTAGCCGTTTATATCTGGTGCTATGTCTGGGGAGATGGCACATTCTCATCCATACTAATACCCCATCATTAGATGTCACCAGTTCTCATAGAAGCCCCAAATAAATAAAGTATACTTCCCTACGCATTTCGTTTTCTTATACTCATCAGGGGAAGGTTCCTATATCCCTCCATTTGTGTGGGAGATTTATCCAAAAACGGGGTGCTGTAACGGTCTTACATGTCTCTTACCTGCTGCTGTTAAATAGTCTGCCAGCTCGTTTCTGTGTCCCATAATCAGGCGTCACTTCCTGTGCGTCCGCTGTGAGGCGCACGGCCTTAACCGCACACGTCATTTCCGGTGACGCGTGCCCAGTGTTTCCATGACAGCACATGAATGAGCCGCAAATGTCAATTCCGGTCAAAGCGTCTATGTCATTTAGTGACTACCGGAGTCCTGATAATAGAAGCGCAGTGCTGGAAATTAAACTCTCGTATCCCAGGGCCGCACTGTGAATTGAAAACATATTAACCCCTTCTGGTTATAGCATCGCTAACTAGAGCGTGCATAACTATGTTACATAACTTCTGTTACAGGGGACCATTTTTTCTATATAAAAGTGAGATTCTACCTAAACCTCCTTGTAGGAAGGAGAATCTTTCGTCTAGGGCACATGCTTAGTTTATCCAAAAAAAAGGGGGAAAAATATGTACATTAAGCATTATTCATCTACTTATCTAAACTTTTCTATGGTAGCAGAAACATACATATAGAATAATTATGCAACAAAACTGCAAACAAGAAAGGAAAAAGGGGGAAGTTTTTTTAGGATAAAGGAGAGATGTAAGGGGAGGTAAAAATCAATTTCTCGAAATATACCCCCATTATGTGCCCAGAAAAAACAGTTTGAGGGATAGTATAATTATTTATTATTATTATTATACATTTTTATAGCGCCATTTATTCCATGGCGCTTTACATGTGAATACGGGGCAAATATAGACAAATACATTAAACATGAGCAGATAACAAGGCACACGAGTACATAAGGAGGGAGGACCCTGCCCGCGAGGGCTCACAGTCTGCAGGGGGTGGGTGAGGATACACTAGGAGAGGGAAGAGCTGGCTGTACGGCTGTTCAGTAGGTTGAGGATCACTGCAGGCTGTAGGCTTGTCGGAAGAGATGAGTCTTCAGGTTCTTTTTGAATGTTTCTATGGTAGGCGCAAGTCTGATGTGTTGGGGTAGAGAGTTCCAGAGTATGGGGGAAGCACGGGAGAAGTCTTGGATGCGGTTATGGGAAGAAGAGATGAGAGGGGAGTAGAGAAGGAGGTCTTGGGAGGATCGGAGGTCGCGTGTAGGTAGGTACCGGGAGACCATGTCACAGATGTATGGAGGAGACAGGTTGTGGATGGCTTTGTATGTCAGTGTGAGGGTTTTGAACTGGAGTCTCTGGGCGATAGGAAGCCAGTGAAGGGCTTGACACAGGGGAGAGGCTGGGGAATAGCGGGGGGACAGGTGGATTAGTCGGGCAGCAGAGTGTAGGATGGATTGGAGCGGTGCCAGAGTGCTAGAGGGGAGTCCAGAGAGTAGGAGGTTGCAGTAGTCGAGGCGGGAGATGATAAGGGCATGCACTAGCGTTTTTGCAGTGTTGCGGTCAAGGAAAGCACGGATCCGGGAAATATTTTTGAGTTTGAGACGACAGGAGGAGGCAAGGGCTTGGATATGTGGCTTGAAAGAGAGGGCAGAGTCGAGGATCACCCCGAGGCACCGGGCGTGTGGGACTGGGGATAGTGAGCAGCCATTGACATTGATGGATAGGTCTGGTGGAGGGGTAGAGTGAGATGGGGGAAAGATGATGAATTCTGTTTTGTCCATGTTCAGTTGTAGAAAGCGAGCAGAAAAGAAGGCTGAAATGGCAGACAGACAGTGCGGGATTTTGGTAAGCAAGGAGGAGAGGTCAGGTCCGGAGAGGTAGATCTGCGTGTCGTCAGCGTAGAGATGGTACTGCATACCGTGGGATTCTATGAGCTGTCCCAGGCCGAAAGTGTAGATGGAGAAGAGTAGGGGTCCTAGAACAGAGCCTTGAGGAACACCGACTGACAAGGGGCGAAGTGAGGAGGTGGTGTGGGGGAGGGAGACACTGAATGTTCGGTCTGTCAGATATGACGAGATCCAGGAAAGGGCCAAGTCTGTGATGCCAAGGGATGGGAGGATTTGTAGCAAAAGGGAGTGATCTACAGTGTCAAAGGCAGAAGACAAGTCCAGGAGAAGGAGGACAGAGTAGTGTCGCTTGCTCCTGGCAGTTAGTAGGTCATTGGTGACTTTAGTTAGGGCAGTTTCAGTTGAGTGATGGGAACGGAAGCCTGATTGTAACCGATCAAAGAGGGAGCAGGAGGAGAAGTGGGAGGACAGTTCAAGATGGACGTGTTGCTCCAGCAATTTGGAGGCATAAGGGAGAAGAGATATTGGGCGATAGCTAGACACAGAGGATGGGTCGAGGGAGGGCTTTTTGAGGATGGGTGTGATCTTGGCATGCTTGAAGGATGAGGGAAAGACACCTGTTGTGAGTGAGAGGTTGAAGAGGTGCTTTAGGGTTGGGATGAAGACCGTGGAAAGGTTAGGGATGAGGTGGGATGGGAGCGGGTCAAGCGTGCAGGTGGTGAGGTGTGATCTTGACAGGAGGGTGGAGAGCTGATCTTCTGTCATGGTGGAGAAGCTGGTTTTGGAGGAGCAGGGTTGAGCAGCTAAGAGGGGCAGTGGGCGCTGTGGGCCAAAGCTTTCTCTGATCGTATCGATCTTCTGTTTAAAGAAAGAGGCGAAGTCATCAGCAGAAATGAGGGGGGAGGGAGGAGGTGCGGGGGGACGGAGTAGAGAATTGAAAGTGTTGAAAAGCTGTTTAGGGTTGTGGGACAGGGAGGATATGAGGGATGAGAAGTAAGTTTGTTTTGCGGCAGTGAGCGCAGACTTGAAGCTGGCGAGGGACTGCTTGTATGCAGTGAAGTGGTCGGCAGAGTGGGATCGCTTCCATCTCCGCTCAGCAATCCTGGAAGCCCGTCTCAATTCTTTGGTCAGGCTGGTCAGCCAGGGCTGCCTGTTAATTGTACGAGTTTTACTATGCATGAGTGGGGCGGCCGAATCGAGTGTTGTTGTTATTGTGGTGTTATAAAAAGTGGCAGCAGCATCTGTGTCATGAAGGGAAGCTATGTCTGTGAGAGGGAGAAGGGACTCAGAGAGTGATTGTAAGTTGAGATGTTTGAGATTTCTGCGAGGGTGAGTGAGTTTGTAGAGTGGGGGTTGCACACTAGGAGAGGAGAGGGACGAGAATGTCAGTAGGTTGTGGTCAGACAGGGGGAGGGGTGTGTTAGTGAGGTTAGTAAGGGAGCAGAGGCGGGTGAAGATGAGGTCCAGCGTGTGGCCATCTTTGTGAGTGGCCTCAGAGGACCATTGAGTGAGGCCAAAGGAGGCAGTCAGTGATAAAAGTTTAGAGGTAGCTGAGGTGAAAGTGTCAATGGGGACATTGAAATCACCCATGATGATAGTGGGGATGTCAACAGAGAGGAAATGAAGTAGCCAGGTGGTGAAGTGGTCGAGAAAGGTGGAGATGGCTAGTTCTGGGGGGCGGTAGATGACAGCCAGCTGGAGGTTGGAGGGGGAATAGATGCGGACAGAGTGCACCTCAAACGAGGGAAGAGTAGCGGAGGGTGGTAGCGGGATTGGAGTAAAGGAGCAGGTGTCGGACAGGAGCAAGCCAACTCCTCCACCGCGTTTGTTGCTGGGGCGAGGGGTGTGAGAGAGGTGGAATCCGCCATAGGAGAGCGCAGCTGGAGAGGCCGAGTCAGAGGGGGTGAGCCAGGTTTCAGTGAGGCCGAGGAAGGAGAGTTTGTTGGTGATGAAGAGGTCATGGATAAATGGCAGTTTGTTGCAGATGGAGCGTGCGTTCCATAGTGCTCCAAGTAGGGGGAGCTGGGGAGTGGGGGCTGGATGAATGGTTATGAGGTTGTCGTGGTTGGGAAAACGTGCGGAGGATCGTGGCAGGGGGTTAGAAACGAGTGTGGGGATGAATTGGGGAGGGCCGGGATTTGGGGATATGTCACCAGCAATGAGGAGTAACAGACAGATCATTAGAAGGTGGGAGCAGGATAGGACATGATGTGGCCGTGTGTGTCTGGAGAAAAAGGATTGTATGTGGAGGAACAGTTCTGAGGGGAAGGTGAGATGGCTGGGGAGTATGGAGGAAGAAATGACTAGTTCCTTACTAGGAGGAGGGATTGCAGGAGATTGTAAGAAGGAAAGTAGTATGGGGGTGAAAGAGAAAAGAAACCGAAACATTGTAGTGGTCAGTAGTCTGTTACCTTCCAGTCAATTCCAGTCCAATTCAGTCTAATTCAGAATCATAATTAAAAAGATGTAATTTAAAAGATGGAAGTTAAAAGATGAATTTGCAGCAGACTGAGTCTATAGCAGACTCCTGCATGTGAATATATCCCCAGTTAAGGGCAATCAGGTGTGAATGAGGGGGTGGCTGGGTATGGGAGACCAGATGTAGAGAGTTAAGCAAAGGTCATAAAGTGAGGGAGGGGTAAGACTGACCACTCAAAGAGATGCCAGGATCACACAATGAGATACATCAAAACAGGTCATGGAAAACAAGCTGATAGGTAAGAAAGCATACTAAAAGGATTATATGTGCTGCACCAAGACACTCAGATCCTGGGGAAGCATAGAAAAGCCAGTGCAATATACAGAGATATTCTGGAGCCAGGGAGAGCTGGGTAAAGTCAGTGCATACCATGGAAAATCAATGCAGTATACAGAGATATTCTGGAGCCAGGGAGAGCTGGGTAAAGTCAGTGCATACCATGGAAAATCAATGCAGTATACAGAGATATTCTGGAGCCAGGGAGAGCTGGGTAAAGTCAGTGCATACCATGGAAAATCAATGCAGTATACAGAGATATTCTGGAGCCAGGGAGAGCTGGGTAAAGTCAGTGCATACCATGGAAAATCAATGCAGTATACAGAGATATTCTGGAGCCAGGGAGAGCTGGGTAAAGTCAGTGCATACCATGGAAAATCAATGCAGCATACAGAGACACTCTGGAGCCAGGGAGAGCTGGGCAAAGTCAGTGCATACCATGGAAAATCAATGCAGTATACAGAGATATTCTGGAGCCAGGGAGAGCTGGGTAAAGTCAGTGCATACCATGGAAAATCAATGCAGTATACAGAGATATTCTGGAGCCAGGGAGAGCTGGGTAAAGTCAGTGCATACCATGGAAAATCAATGCAGTATACAGAGATATTCTGGAGCCAGGGAGAGCTGGGTAAAGTCAGTGCATACCATGGAAAATCAATGCAGTATACAGAGATATTCTGGAGCCAGGGAGAGCTGGGTAAAGTCAGTGCATACCATGGAAAATCAATGCAGTATACAGAGATATTCTGGAGCCAGGGAGAGCTGGGTAAAGTCAGTGCATACCTGTGGGAAGAGGAGAACAGCTCGATTAGATGGTGCAGATGATGATAATATTGTAGTAGTGATGAGTAGCCAAATGCATTCTAGAATTCAGTCTAATTCAGAATCATAATTAAAAAGATGTAATTTAAAAGATGGAAGTTAAAAGATGAATTTGCAGCATAATGTACGGGCCCACGCCTTTTTATATCCATCTCCTAATTCTGATAACCTACCTAACAATGGAGGTTGGCACCCTAGGATAGACAGTACGAAAGAAAAGCGCCCCCATTCCACGGCGGCTCTCCCTATTCTTGGCCCTGCATATCCCTGATGTACAAAAAAGTGCGAAGGAAGTATAGGGTTAGTGCCCGTATTGGTCAAGTCCATAAGCTTTTTATACGTGTCCTAGCATATAGCCTGATAGGGGTTTCCTACAGGAAACAACTATATGTTAGGATCTCATTCAAGCCTCTTGGTGTTTGTGTCTTGAGGCGGTAGATCCACTTGGTCTCGCATTGTAGGATTAATTGATCCCAATTTCCCCCTCTCTTAGGTGCATTGATTTTATCAATCCCCATGAACTTTAAGTTACGTCTTTCTCCATTGTGTTCCTTGTTAACATGTCTGGCCAAGGGTATATCTCTTTTAAGGGCAATGTCTCTCAAGTGTTCCCCCACTCGTCTCCTAAACTCACGTATCGTTTTATAAAGATAAATATGACAAATATGCATGGTAATCACAGCAATCTACAGGATCATTAATTATGTTTCTATGTATATATATACCACTAGATCGTGGCCCGATTCGAACGCATCGGGTATTCTAGAATATGCATGTCCCCGTAGTATATGGACAATGATGATTCCAGAATTCGCGGCAGACTGTGCCCGTCGCTGATTGGTTGAGGCAACCTTTATGACATTGTCGCCATGGCAACCATTATGACATCATCGTCACTGTGCCCGTTGCTGATTGGTCGAGGCCAATCCTGGCCTCGACCAATCAGACGCGGGATTTCTACGTCCTTTATGACATCATCGTCGCTGTGCCCGTTGCTGATTGGTCGAGGCCTGGCGGCCTCGACCAGAGACGCGGGATTTCTATGTCGATGCTGTGCCGGTGCTGAGAATGGGCAGCACGGTGGCGCAGTGGTTAGCACAGCAGCCTTGCAGCGCTGGGGTCCTGGGTTCTAATCCCACCAAGGACAACATCTGCAAAGAGTTTGTATGTTCTCTCCGTGTTTGCGTGGGTTTCCTCCGGGCACTCCGGTTTCCTCCCACATTGCAAAGACATACTGATAGGGATTCTAGATTGTGAGCCCCATTGGGGACAGTGATGATAATGTGTGCAAATAAACTGTAAAGCGCTGCGGAATATGTTAGCGCTATATAAAAAAAAAATAAAGATTATAATGTCATATATTGTGAGTCCTATATGTATTTTTATCACGCAGCACGGTGGCGCAGTGGTTAGCACAGCAGCCTTGCAGCGCTGGAGTCATGGGTTCTAATCCCACCCAGGATAACATCTGCAAAGAGTTTGTATGTTCTCTCCATGTTTGCGTGGGTTTCCTCCGGGTTCTCCGGTTTCCTCCCACATTCCAAAGACATACTGATAGGGAATTTAGATTGTGAGCCCCATTGGGGACAGCCATGATAATGTGTTCAAACTGTAAAGCGCTGCGGAATATGTTAGCGCTATATAAAAATAAAGATTTTTTTTTTTTTATCACTACCTATGGTATACTATTTTAAATGAACATATTAAAAGTTAATTTTTAACTAATTAATCACACCCTGCTTTTTCGTACAATATTTTTTGATTGGTGGTCACAGTCTTCCAAAGTTTTTTTTTTTTTTTAATAGGGCATGGCTGGTTTTCTAACTAGAGGGATTAATACTGACTCTTGGGTGGCGGGAGCAAAAGAGGTCTTTTCAGACCGCAATTTTGTACAGCCCAAGTATACGCCTACCTATAATAATGCCTTTAAAGAATTAACAAAAGTTTACAAAAACCAAATTGCAAGTTGTTGGGAGGTTCAGAGTCTTGAGAATTATATTAAAACAGGCATAGTTCCCCGCCACTTAAGAATATCACTACAACCAGGTTTCCTTAATAGAAACTCCAATCTAAATGAGCAGTGGGAAAAAGAGGCTACTTTGAGTTCACTGAGATTCATGAATCTTCTTTTGGAAGAAGAGAAAAAAACATTGGTAGTTTTGAATGAGAACCTCGGGGAACACATCGAAATAACGAAAAAATTCTCAGCAGAACCGGATTTCTCCTCTAAAGATACCAACGATATCAGTTCCACTTAAAAGAAAGAAAGCATCGCAATTTTGTAAGGGATTTACAGGAGTTCAAAGAAAATAAGGCCTATCAATTCCCACCCAATAGGCATCCGGGTAGGATTTTTAAAACAGATATTTCATCCACGGATATAGACGTATCTGACTCTGACACATGTCCAAAAAACATCAGAGGGAGACAAAGAGGGAGGGGGAATCAAAGGGGACGCCCTAATGATAGATCAGGAGGTGGTCGTTTTTTAGACCGAGACTACTTCCTGAGGAACAGGTCCAGCCCCAACACAAATTAATACAACCCCTAGCCCCCAAGTGATCAACCTCTCATCTAAAATTCTTAATGACTTGGAGATAGGGATCTTGAATAAAGGTCTAAATTTCATACCTTCCTCGAATTTACAAATTTTTGACAGTGTTAAAGACCTCCACGTTTTTACACGAAAGCTTAAAGGGAACCTGTCACCCCGTTTTTTGAGATTGAGCTATAAATACTGTTAAATAGGGCCTGCGCTGTGTGTTCCTATAGTGTATGTAGTGTACCCCGATTCCCCACCTATGCTGAGATATAACTTACCAAAGTCGCCGTTTTCGCCTGTCAATCAGGCTGGTCAGGTCGGGAGGGCGTGGTGACATCGCTGGTTCTTCCTCAGCTTTACGTTGGTGGCGTAGTGGTGAACAAGCAGCGCGCGATCTGCGCTGTAATCCCTTGCATCGGTGGGGGCGGCCATCTTCCTTTGCATCTCGGCTTTGGGAAAATGGCCGCCGCGATCTCTAATGCACACGCGCGGCATCCCGCGGCCATTTTCCTGAAGCCCCGTGCAGCAGAGCACTCGATCTGCGCACGCGCGGCCCCAGGAAGATGGCCGCCCCCACCGATGCAAGGGATTACAGCGCAGATCGCGCGCTGCTTGTTCACCACTACGCCATTACGCCACCAACGTAAAGCTGAGGAAGAACCAGCGATGTCACCACGCCCTCCCGACCTGACCAGCCTGATTGACAGGCGAAAACGGCGACTTTGTTAAGTTATATCTCAGCATAGGTGGGGAATCGGGGTACACTACATACACTATAGGAACACACAGCGCAGGCCCTATTTAACAGTATTTATAGCTCAATCTCAAAAAACGGGGTGACAGGTTCCCTTTAAGTGGAAAACATTTTTCATTAAAGAGGACATAAGAATGTGCAGAGATATGGATATCCCTGATTCTTTACTGGCTGATGTCAGATTTCTATATGGATTGACAGACTCTAATCCGGAACATACGGGTGAGGGGCCCTTCACCAAATTGAAAGAAAAAAGTAAAAAAATGCCCCCATTACAAAGTGACCGGTCTACAATAGATATCTTTGAGGAGTTGGTGACCAGAGATTTGGAGGAATTAGAAAAAGAACCCATGAAGGGAAAGTACAATCTGTCCAAATCTGAGGTTGAAACATTGAAAAATCTAGAGAAGGACCCCAATATCATAATCAAACCCTAAGATAAAGGGGGAAACACAGAGATTATGAATCATGGGGATTATGTCGATATGTGTGAGAGAATCCTGAAAGACACAAAAACTATGAAAAACTTCCCTCCAATCCGATCACGTTGTTCAAGAAACAACTTAAGGAGATACTGGATAGAGGTTTAAGAGAATCGTTGATTGACAAAAATGAATATGACTTTCTCCTTCCACAGTACCCAATAACAGCGACCTTTTATTAACTTCCGAAAGTACACAAGGGTTTGGTTCCCCTAACCCCCCTTCCCTAAAGGGAAGACCCATAATATCAGGGATTAACAGCTTATGTCATCATATTGGAATCTATCTTGATGAAATTTTAAAATCATATGTGACATCCCTTAACTCATATACGAGAGTCTCGACAGATCTCCTAAGGAAGATAGATGGTCTAACCTTGGAACCAGATGCTCTACTGTGCAGTATAGATGTTGAGGCACTCTACTCCTCTTGTTGTGAATTCTGTGGCTGAGTTCACTTCTGTGGTCACAAGTGGTATTGCAGTCTCTGGGCTTCCTCCCTCAGGTGTTTTGGTGAGCTCGTTGGCTGCCTTGCTATTTAGCTCCACCTGAGTCTGTCTTCCTTGCTCCTTGTCAATGTTCCAGTGTTGGATCTGAGCTACTGCATCTTTCCTTGGGCCTGCTGCTCTGCTAGATAAGTGCTTCTAGTTTGTTTTCTGTTTTTTCTGTCCAGCTTGCTATTAACTTTTGCTGGAAGCTCTGAGAAGCAAAGGGGTGCACCGCCGTGCTGTTAGTTCGGCACGGTGGGTCTTTTTGCCCCTTTGCGTGGTTTTCGTTTTAGGGTTTTTTGTAGACTGCATAGTTCTCTTTGCTATCCTCGCTCTGTCTAGAATATCGGGCCTCACTTTGCTGAATCTATTTCATTCCTACGTTTGTCTTTTCATCTTGCTAACAGTCATTATATGTGGGGGGCTGCCTATTCCTTTGGGGTATTTCTCTGAGGTAAGTCAGGCTTGTATTTCTATCTTCAGGCTAGTCAGCTCCTCAGGCAGTGTCGAGTTGCATAGGTAGTGATAGGCGCAATCCACTGCTGCTTATAGTTGTGTGAGGATAGATCAGGTACTGCAGTCTACAGAGATTCCACGTCTCAGAGCTCGTCCTATTGTTTTTGGTTATTGCCAGATCTCTGTATGTGCGCTGATTACTGCACGCTGTGTTGCCTGATTGCCAGCCATAACAGTACAAGGAGCCCTCCAATGATTCCCAATAGAGGGAAAAAAGAAATCCTGACATCATTTTTTTTTCTTAGCTCTGTCTTCAGTCTTTTTTTTCCCCTAGACATTAGAGTGCTTCAGGACACAGCTGTGGACATGGATATTCAGGCTCTGTGCTCCTCAATGGATAATCTCGTTGTAAATGTACAAAAGATTCAAGATACTATTGATCAGAAATCGATGCTAGAACCAAGAATTCCGATTCCTGATTTGTTTTTTGGTGACAGAACTAAGTTCCTGAGCTTCAGAAATAATTGTAAGCTATTTTTGGCCTTGAAACCTCATTCTTCTGGTAATCCTATTCAACAGGTTTTGATTATTATTTCTTTTTTGCGCGGCGACCCACAGGACTGGGCGTTTTCTCTTGCGCCAGGAGACCCTGCATTGAGTAGTGTCGATGCGTTTTTCCTGGCGCTCGGATTGCTTTACGATGAGCCTAATTCAGTGGATCAGGCTGAGAAAAATCTGCTGGCTTTATGCCAGGGTCAGGATGATATAGAAGTATATTGTCAGAAATTTAGAAAGTGGTCAGTACTCACTCTGTGGAATGAATCTGCACTAGCGGCTTTGTTCAGAAAGGGTCTTTCTGAAGCTCTTAAGGATGTAATGGTGGGATTTCCTATGCCTGCTGGTTTGAATGAGTCCATGTCCTTGGCCATTCAGATCGGTCGTCGCTTGCGCGAGCGTAAATCTGTGCACCATCTGGCGGTATTGTCTGAGAGTAAACCTGAGCCTATGCAGTGCGACAGGACTATGACTAAAGTAGAACGGCAAGAACACAGACGTCTGAACAGACTGTGTTTCTATTGTGGTGATTCTACTCATGCTATTTCTAATTGTCCTAAACGCACTAGGCGGTTCGATAGCTCTGCCGTTATTGGTACTGTACAGTCCAAATTCCTTTTGTCCATTACCTTAATGTGCTCTTTGTCATCGTATTCTGTCATGGCGTTTGTGGATTCAGGCGCTGCCCTGAATCTGATGGATTTGGATTATGCTAAACGTTGTGGATTTTTCTTGGAGCCTTTGCGGTGTCCTATTCCGTTGAGAGGAATTGATGCTACACCTTTGGCCAAGAATAAGCCTCAGTACTGGGCCCAGCTGACCATGTGCATGGCTCCTGCACATCAGGAAGTTATTCGCTTTCTGGTACTGCATAATTTGCATGATGTGGTCGTGTTGGGGTTGCCATGGCTACAAACCCATAATCCAGTATTGGATTGGAACTCTATGTCGGTAACCAGCTGGGGTTGTCAGGGAGTACATGGTGATGTTCCATTTTTGTCTATTTCGTCATCCATTCCTTCTGACATCCCAGAGTTCTTGTCGGACTTTCAGGATGTATTTGAAGAGTCCAAGTCTGATGCCCTACCTCCGCATAGGAATTGTGATTGTGCTATCGATTTGATTCCTGGTAGTAAATTCCCTAAGGGTCGTTTATTTAATTTGTCCGTACCTGAACACACCGCTATGCGCAGTTATGTGAAGGAGTCCCTGGAGAAGGAACATATTCGCCCATCGTCGTCACCATTGGGAGCAGGGTTCTTTTTTGTAGCCAAGAAGGATGGTTCGCTAAGACCGTGTATTGATTACCGCCTTCTTAATAAGATCACTGTTAAGTTTCAGTATCCCTTGCCATTGATTTCTGACTTGTTTGCTCGGATTAAGGGGGCTAGTTGGTTCACCAAGATAGATCTTCGTGGTGCGTATAATCTGGTGAGAATCAGGCAAGGAGATGAATGGAAAACGGCATTTAATACGCCCGAGGGTCATTTTGAGTATCTGGTGATGCCGTTTGGACTTGCCAATGCTCCATCTGTTTTTCAGTCTTTTATGCATGACATTTTCCGTGAGTATCTGGATAAATTCTTGATTGTTTACTTGGATGACATTTTGATCTTCTCTGATGATTGGGAGTCTCATGTGAATCAAGTCAGAATGGTTTTCCAGGTACTGCGTGCTAATTCCTTGTTCGTGAAGGGATCAAAGTGTCTCTTCGGTGTGCAGAAAGTTTCATTTTTGGGGTTCATCTTTTCCCCTTCTACTATCGAGATGGATCCGGTTAAGGTTCAGGCCATCCAGGATTGGACTCAGCCGACATCTCTAAAAAGTCTGCAGAAATTCCTGGGCTTTGCTAATTTTTATCGTCGCTTCATCTGTAATTTTTCTAGCATTGCCAGACCATTGACCGATTTGACCAAGAAGGGTGCTGATTTGGTTAATTGGTCTTCTGCTGCCGTGGAAGCTTTTCAGGAGTTGAAGCGTCGTTTCTGCTGTGCCCCTGTGTTGTGTCAACCTGATGTTTCTCTTCCGTTCCAGGTCGAGGTTGATGCTTCTGAGATTGGTGCAGGGGCGGTTTTGTCACAGAGAGGTTCTGGTTGCTCAGTGTTCAAACCATGTGCTTTCTTTTCCAGGAAATTTTCTGCTGCTGAGCGTAATTATGATGTGGGCAACCGAGAGTTGCTGGCCATGAAGTGGGCATTCGAGGAGTGGCGTCATTGGCTTGAGGGTGCTAAGCATCGCGTGGTGGTTTTGACTGATCATAAGAACCTTACTTATCTTGAGTCTGCCAAGCGCTTGAATCCTAGACAGGCCCGTTGGTCGTTATTTTTTGCTCGTTTTGATTTTGTGGTTTCATACCTTCCGGGCTCTAAAAATGTGAAGGCGGATGCTCTGTCTAGGAGTTTTGTGCCCGACTCTCCGGGGTTATCTGAGCCGGCGAGTATCCTCAAGGAAGGAGTCATTGTGTCTGCCATCTCCCCTGATTTGCGGAGAGTGTTGCAGAAATTTCAGGCTAATAAACCTGATCGTTGTCCGGCCGAGAAACTGTTCGTCCCTGATAGGTGGACTAGTAAAGTTATCTCTGAACTTCATTGTTCGGTGCTGGCCGGTCATCCAGGAATCTTTGGTACCAGGGAGTTGGTTGCTAGATCCTTCTGGTGGCCATCTCTGTCACGGGATGTGCGTGCTTTTGTGCAGTCCTGTGGAATTTGTGCTAGGGCTAAGCCCTGCTGTTCACGTGCCAGTGGGTTGCTTTTGCCCTTGCCGGTCCCGAAGAGGCCTTGGACACATATTTCGATGGATTTCATTTCTGACCTTCCCGTTTCTCAAAAAATGTCAGTCATTTGGGTGGTCTGTGATCGCTTTTCTAAAATGGTCCATCTGGTGCCCTTGGTTAAATTGCCTTCCTCCTCTGATTTGGTGCCTTTGTTCTTCCAGCATGTGGTTCGTTTACATGGCATTCCTGAGAATATTGTTTCTGACAGAGGTTCCCAGTTTGTCTCGAGGTTCTGGCGAGCCTTTTGTGGTAGGATGGGCATTGACCTATCTTTCTCCTCGGCCTTCCATCCTCAGACTAATGGCCAGACCGAACGAACCAATCAGACCTTGGAAACATATCTGAGATGTTTTGTTTCCGCTGACCAGGATGATTGGGTGTCATTTTTGCCGTTGGCTGAGTTCGCCCTTAATAATCGGGCCAGCTCGGCTACCTTGGTCTCTCCATTTTTCTGCAATTCTGGGTTCCATCCTCGTTTCTCTTCAGGACAGGTTGAGTCTTCGGACTGTCCTGGTGTGGATTCTGTGGTGGACAGGTTGCAGCAGATCTGGACTCAGGTGGTGGACAATTTGACCTTGTCCCAGGAGAAGGCTCAGCTTTTCGCTAATCGCAGACGCCGTGTGGGACCCCGACTTCGTGTTGGGGATCTGGTTTGGTTATCTTCTCGTCATATTCCTATGAAGGTTTCCTCTCCTAAATTTAAACCTCGTTTTATTGGTCCGTATAGGATTTCTGAGATTCTCAATCCGGTGTCTTTTCGTCTGACCCTCCCAGACTCCTTTTCCATACATAATGTATTCCATAGGTCGTTGTTGAGGAGATACGTGGCAACTATGGTTCCATCTGTGGAGCCTCCTGCCCCTGTTTTGGTGGAGGGGGAATTGGAGTATATTGTGGAGAAGATTTTGGATTCTCGTGTCTCTAGACGGAAACTCCAGTATCTGGTCAAATGGAAGGGTTATGCTCAGGAAGATAATTCCTGGGTTTTTGCCTCTGATGTCCATGCCCCAGATCTTGTTCGTGCCTTTCATGTGGCTCATCCTGGTCGGCCTGGGGGTTCTGGTGAGGGTTCGGTGACCCCTCCTCAAGGGGGGGGTACTGTTGTGAATTCTGTGGCTGAGTTCACTTCTGTGGTCACAAGTGGTATTGCAGTCTCTGGGCTTCCTCCCTCAGGTGTTTTGGTGAGCTCGTTGGCTGCCTTGCTATTTAGCTCCACCTGAGTCTGTCTTCCTTGCTCCTTGTCAATGTTCCAGTGTTGGATCTGAGCTACTGCATCTTTCCTTGGGCCTGCTGCTCTGCTAGATAAGTGCTTCTAGTTTGTTTTCTGTTTTTTCTGTCCAGCTTGCTATTAACTTTTGCTGGAAGCTCTGAGAAGCAAAGGGGTGCACCGCCGTGCTGTTAGTTCGGCACGGTGGGTCTTTTTGCCCCTTTGCGTGGTTTTCGTTTTAGGGTTTTTTGTAGACTGCATAGTTCTCTTTGCTATCCTCGCTCTGTCTAGAATATCGGGCCTCACTTTGCTGAATCTATTTCATTCCTACGTTTGTCTTTTCATCTTGCTAACAGTCATTATATGTGGGGGGCTGCCTATTCCTTTGGGGTATTTCTCTGAGGTAAGTCAGGCTTGTATTTCTATCTTCAGGCTAGTCAGCTCCTCAGGCAGTGCCGAGTTGCATAGGTAGTTGTTAGGCGCAATCCACTGCTGCTTATAGTTGTGTGAGGATAGATTAGGTACTGCAGTCTACAGAGATTCCACGTCTCAGAGCTTGTCCTATTGTTTTTGGTTATTACCAGATCTCTGTATGTGTGCTGATTACTGCACGCTGTGTTGCCTGATTGCCAGCCATAACATCCTCTATAAGACATGAGGATGGTCTGAAGGCAGTAGAATATTTCATCAGGAGTAAAGGCCAACAATATACAAAGCACAACAAACTGGTATTAGATCTACTCGAATTTTGTCTAACCAAGAATGTTTTCCTTTTTAATGGTTCTGTCTTCCACCAGCTCAGGGGCACCGCGATGGGAAATTCTTGCGCGCCAGCTTACACAAATCTGCTCCTGGGCTGGTGGGAGGAAACCATAATTTTTTGGGATTCATATGTGGAAGAACAGTTGAAAATATCCTTTTGGTCACGTTATATCGACGACGTGCTACTGATATGGAATGGGGACGTGGCAAGTCTAACCACTTTTGTGTCTAAACTAAATGAGAATCCATTGGGATTATTTTTTACCTTTGAACATCATAAGGAGGAACTCCCCTTTTTGGATTTACATCTACAAAAATGGTCGGATGCATCTGTACACTAAGACATACAGAAAACCGACTTCCACGAATGCCCTTCTCAGGTGGGACAGCCATCATCCGGTAACCCTGAAGAAGGGCATTCCCAAAGGCCAATACTTGAGAATCAGACGAAACTGCTCCTCTATAGAGGAATATAAAATACAAGCAGACGATTTACGTATGAGATTCCAGGCCAGGGGATATCCTGACAACATTTTGAGAAAAGCCTACAATGAGGTCGTTAGGAAGGATAGAAACAATTTGTTGGTACCAACTCCAAAAGAAGAAGAGAGATCTGTTTGTAGATATGTCACTACATACAATAATGGGGCACAAAAAATCTGGTCAATTCTACAAAAACATTGGCCCATATTACATATGGACGAGGATATCGGAGAGATGGTGGGCGATTTCCTGAGAATTACCTTCCAAAAAGGGAAATCTATAGGCGCTAGGTTAACACACAGTCATTACTCCCCACCTGTAAAAGAAACATAGCTCCCTAATCGACCGAAGGGATGCCACAAATGTAGGGGTTGTGTGGCATGCCCGGTGATCTCAGAGGGATCGAGATTCACGAGTGAGATCATGGGAAAAGAATACCGGATATACCACTTTATTAATTGTAAATCAAGGGGAGTAATCTACAGGGTGGTATGCCCTTGTGGCCTTGAATATATAGGCAAAACGATACGTGAGTTTAGGAGACGAGTGGGGGAACACTTGAGAGACATTGCCCTTAAAAGAGATATACCTTTGGCCAGACATGTTAACAAGGAACACAATGGAGAAAGACGTAACTTAAAGTTCATGGGGATTGATAAAATCAATGCACCTAAGAGAGGGGGAAATTGGGATCAATTAATCCTACAATGCGAGACCAGGTGGATCTACCGCCTCAAGACACAAACACCAAGAGGCTTGAATGAGATCCTAACATATAGTTGTTTCCTGTAGGAACCCCTATCAGGCTATATGCTAGGACACGTATAAAAAGCTTATGGACTTGACCAATACGGGCACTAACCCTATACTTCCTTCTCACTTTTTTGTACATCAGGGTTATGCAGGGCCAAGAATAAGGAGAGCCACCGTGGAATGGGGGCGCCTTTCTTTCGTACTTTCTATCCTAGGGTGCCAACCTCCATTGTTAGATAGGTTATCAGAATTAGGAGATGGATATAAAAAGGCGTGGGCCCGTACATTATACTATCCCTCAAACTGTTTTTTCTGGGCACTTAATGGGGGTATATTTCGAGAAATTGATTTTACCTCCCCTTACATCTATCCTTTATCCTAAAAAAAACTTCCCCCTTTTTCTCTCTTGTTTGCAGTTTTGTTGCATAATTGTTCTATATGTATGTTTTTTCCAGGAGTAAGAGTCTGCCACCATAGAAAAATTTAGATAAGTAGATGAATAATGCTTAATGTACATATTTTCCCCCCTTTTTTTTGGATAAACTAAGCTTGTGCCCTAGACGAAAGATTCTCCTTCCTACAAGGAGGTTTAGGTAGAATCTCACTTTTATATAGAAAAAATGGTCCCCTGTAACAGAAGTTATGTAACATAGTTATGCACGCTCTAGTTAGCGATGCTATAACCAGAAGGGGTTAATATGTTTTCAATTCACAGTGCGGCCCTGGGATACGAGAGTTTAATTTCCAGCACTGCGCTTCTATTATCAGGACTCCGGTAGTCACTAAATGACATAGACGCTTTGACCGGAATTGACATTTGCGGCTCATTCATGTGCTGTCATGGAAACACTGGGCACACGTCACCGGAAATGACGTGTGCGGTTAAGGCCGTGCGCCTCACAGCGGACGCACAGGAAGTGACGCCTGATTATGGGACACAGAAATGAGCGGGAAGACTATTTAACAGCAGCCGGTAAGAGACATGTAAGACCGTTACAGCACCCCGTTTTTTATAAATCTCCAACACGAATGGAGGGATATAGGAACCTTCCCCTGATGAGTATAAGAAAATGAAACGCGTAGGGAAGTATACTTTATTTATTTGGAGTTTCTATGAGAACTGGTGACATCTAATGATGGGGTATTTGTATGGATGAGAATGTGCCATCTCCCCAGACATAGCACTAGATATAAACGGCTACTGTCTTACCTATCATGAGAATAGGGTGAGACTGTCTCTTTTTCTCCCTTTTTTTTTGTTTGTTTTGCACACCATTCAGAAACCATTGAAAGGTATCATTGCATTCTACCCAGCATTGGATGCCTATATGGAGAGTATATATTGTTTATGTTTTTTGGTTTGCTGAAAGACGTTTGGTGTGAAACTGTATAGTTCTCTTCAACTGCCAGGGGAATTTTGTAATAAGACCTTCAACAGATTGGTTTAATTGGCATTTCTTTTTGAATGTGATATATTGTGAGTCCTATATGTATTTTTATCACTACCTATGGTATACTATTTTAAATGAACATATTAAAAGTTAATTTTTAACTAATTAATCACACCCTGCTTTTTCGTACAATATTTTTTGATTGGTGGTCACAGCCTTTCAAAGTTTTACTTTCACTGGATGGCCACGCTGTCCTAAAACTGTTTTTGTTTTTGACAAACGTTTTTGGCCTGATACGGGCCTGCCAGATGACAGCTGTTGCGATGTAGATGGCTGCGGCGGATCATCCTCCGCCGCTTCTGAGCTACTGGCAGCGGCACCCTCTTCCCCCAATGGCTGCCAATCTGGGTCAACAACTGGGTCATCTATCACCTCCTCTTCAATGTCATGTGCACCTTCCTCTGTGTCACCGTGCAAGGTGCTATAGCGTTCGGGACGGGGCACCATAGTCTCATCAGGGTCAGATTCTGTCTCAGTACACTGCGAGGGCAATGTAGTGATCTGAGTCAATGGAACAGCATAATAATCTAGCTGTGGCTGTGCATCAGTGCACTCCATGTCCGATTCATCTTGTAATGGGCAGTTAATTTCCCTTTCTAACCCAGGCACGGTATGTGTAAAGAGCTCCATGGAGTAACCTGTAGTGTCGCCTGACGCATCCTTCACTTTTGGTTTGGGTGAAGGACACAAGGAAATGTCTTGTTCCTGACCGGGAGCATCCCCTGACGACTCGCTGCTTTTATATTTGGAACTTTCTGAAGAGGAGGTGAAAGAGCTAGACGCTGAGTCAGCAAGGAAAGCCAAAACTTTTTCCTGCTGCTCCGGCTTTAAAAGCTGTTTTCCTACTCCCAGATAAGGGAGCCTTCGAGGCCTTGTGTAGCTAGACGATGACGCTGGCTCAACACCTCCAGTCTTAGGTGCTATTGTGCTTTTGCCACCACCACCATCAGTACCAGCTGGCAACCACCGCCCATGGGCTCTTCCACCAGACTTCCTCATTTTTTTGAAAATCTAACCAAATATCAACCGTTATATGGTACTGTAAAACAAGGTAGAAGGTGTATATAAATTTGTTGAGAATTTAAATCTCCCTTTTTTGGGGGGGAGACTGAACCAAGACTCAGGCCCTGTGCATAAAACAACACAATGTAAGGCCTGTCTCACACGTCCAGATAATTCCGGTACCGTAAAAATCGGTACCGGAGTTATCCGTGTCCGTGTGTCCGTGTGCTCACGTGGCACATCAGTGTGGCACACGTGCAGCAGCCGTGTGCCGTCCGTGTGCCGACTGGGTACCACACGGACCGTGCAGGAGACAGCGCTATAGTAAGCGCTGTCCCCTGCTTTGGGTGCTTAATCGGGAATACATTCCTTCTTTCCAGCAGCGTTCGCTGGAGAGAAGGAATGAAAAATCTTTTTTGTTGTTAAAATAAAGTTCCGGGTAATCTCCCCCCTCCCACCCCCTGTGCGCCCGCCCGCTGGAAATAAAATACTCACCCAGCTCCCTCGATGCTTCCTCTCAGCATCGCAGCTTGTCCTGTATGAGCGGTCACGTGGTGCCGCACATTACAGTGATGAATATGCGGCTCCACCTCCCATAGGGGTGGAGCCGCATATTCATCACTGTAATGTGCGGCACCACGTGACCGCTCATACAGGACAAGCTGCAGCGCTGAGAGGAGCCATCGCGGGAGCTGGGTGAGTATTTTAATGCCAGCGGGCAGGCGCACAGGGGGTGGGAGGGGGGAGATTACCGGGAACTTTATTTTAAACACAAAAAAAATAAAAAACCTGATTTTTCATTCCTTCTCTCCAGCAAACGCTGCTGGGGAGAAGGAATGAATGGTGGCTTCAGCACCACACGCTGCGGGGACAGCGCTTACTGTAGCGCTGTCTCCTGCAGGTCCGTGTGGTACCCAGTCGGCACACGGGCAGCACATGGACAGCATCCGTGTGCGGTACTTGTTTACACGGACCCATTGACTTTAATGGGTCCGTGTGATCCGTGCATTCCCACAAACACTGACATGTCTCCGTGTTTTGCAAACGGACACACGGTCCGTGAAAACACGCTGACATGTGCAGAGACACATTGATTTTAATGTGTCTACGTGAGTCAGTGTCTCCGGTACGTGAGGAAACTGTCACCACACGTACCGGAGCCACTGACGTGTGAAACCGGCCTAAGTGGCAGAAATTGGCTGGCTGATATACGACAAACTAACAGGACTGAAGTATATCCACTGTGTGAGAATTTGAATCTCCCTCTTTTTTTGGGAGACTGAACCAAAACTCAGGCCCAGTGTATAAAACAACGCAATGTAAGTGGCAGAAAGTGGCTGGCTGATATACGACAAACTAACAGGACTGAAGTATATCCACTTTGTGAGAATTTTAATTTTAAGTGGCAGAAAGTGGCTGGAAGATATATGAAAAAATACAAGGACTGTAGTACAATTTCAATTTCCCTACAATGATCTCAGGACAAGTATGGCAGCAATAAAAAGGACTGCTGCACACAAAGGTGTGGACAAATAAACAAGATAACTGTGCAGAAAGGAGCAACAGGATTTTTGCTTTTAAAAAAGCAGTTGGTTTGCACAGCAGCGTGCAAACAGCAATGCAGCTATCAGGGAGCCTTATAAGGCAGCCTAATAAGCTACAGAGCTGATGCACAAAAATATAGCCTCCACTGTCCCTGCAAAAAAATGGCGGTGTTGGACAGTGGAAATCGCTACAGCACAAGCAGTTTGGTGGTTAATCTTCCCTCCCTAACTATATCCCTTCTTCTGATGAAGCTGCAGCAACCTCTCCCTATGCTAAGATCGGCAGAAGTAAGATGGCGGTCTGCGTACACGCCCCTTTATAGCCCCTGTGACACCGCAGAAAGCAAGCCAATCACTGTCATGCTCTTCTCTAAAATGGTGGGGACCGAGACCTATGTCATCACGCTGCCCACACTCTGCGTCCTCCTTCATTGGCTGAAAAATGGCGCTGAAAGCGTCATATGAAATGCGACTTTTGCGCACAGATCGCCGACCTCATGGCCGATCCCACACTAGGATCGGGTCGGGTTTCATGAAACCCGACTTTGCCGAAAGTCGGCGATTTTTTAATTTGTCCGATCCGTTTCACTCAACCCTAGTATGGAGCACAAAATGCATATTGTGAAGTGGATTTTCATGGGCACATCCAGTATGTGGGTTCCAAGGCCTAATGGGGTGCATATGACTATGCAGCAGGGCTCGCCTTTCTGCCAATGTATAAAACAAAGGAGTATGGAGCACACAATGCATATTGTGAAGTGGATTTTCATGGGCCCATCCACTATGTGGGTACCAAGGCCTAATGGGGTGCATATGACTGACTATGCAGCAGGGCTGGCCTTGCTGCCAATGTGTAAAACAAAGGAGTACGGGAGTACAAAATGCATTTTGTGAAGTGGATTTTAATGGGCCCATTCAGTATGTGGGTTCCATGGCCTAATGGGGTGCATATGACTGACTATGCAGCAGGGCTCACCTTCCTGCCAATGTATAAAACAAAGGAGTATGGAGCACAAAATGCATATTGTGATGTGGATTTTCATGGGCCCATACAGTATGTGGGTTCCAAGGCGTAAGGGAGGCATATGAATTGGTAGCAGGGCAGGCCTTGCATTCAATGCAACATTTTTTCAGGAGGCCCTCCTGGACATCTTATGAAACCCCGGGGTATTGTGGTGAGTCATAATTCTTGGCAGCCCATCCACTCACAGCATAGGCTACAACAGCTTAGCAGACCCACTGTTTCATAATGGCCCTTTAAGAAGATTAAAGGGAACCTGTCACCCCCAAAATCGCGAGTGAGGTAAGCCCACCGGCATCAGGGGCTTATCTACAGCATTTTGGAATGCTGTAGATTAGCCCCCGATGTATCCTAAAAGATAAGAAACAGACGTTAGATTATACTCAACCAGGGGCGGTCCCGCTCTTGGTCCGGGTCCGGCGCCTCCCATCTTCATCAGATGACGTCCTCTTCTTGTCTTCACTCTGCGGCTCCGGCGCAGGCGTACTTTGTCTGCCCTGTTGAGGGCAGAGCAAAGTATTGCAGTGTGCAGGTGCCGGGAAAGGTCAGAGAGGGCCGGCGCCTGCGCACTGCAGTACTTTGCTCTGTAGCTCTGCTGTAGATAAGCCCCTGAGGCCGGTGGGCTTACCTTACCCACGATTTTAGCGGTGACAGGTTCCCTTTAATGCCGCCTGATGCACCAGTAAAAATAGGCTCTGAGACTTTAAGAGTCCCTCCTTCATAAATTAACCCCTTCCCGACCCATGACGCCACGTAGGCGTCATGAAAGTCGGTGCCAATCCGACCCATGACGCCTATGTGGCGTCATGGAAAGATCGCGTCCCTGCAGATTGGGTGAAAGGGTTAACTCCCATTTCACCCGATCTGCAGGGACAGGGGGAGTGGTAGTTTAGCCCAGAGGGGGTGGCTTCACCCCCTCGTGGCTACGATCGCTCTGATTGGCTGTTGAAAGTGAAACTGCCAATCAGAGCGATTTGTAATATTTCACCTATTATAACTGGTGAAATATTACAATCCAGCCATGGCCGATGCTGCAATATCATCGGCCATGGCTGGAAATACTAATGTGCCCCCACCCCACCCCACCGATCGCCCCCCCAGCCCCCCAATCTGGCCGGTACACTGCTCCGGCTCCCCTCCGTCCAGTGCTCCGCTCCCCCCCGTGCTCTTGTCCGCTCCCCCCGTGCTCCAATCACCCCCCCGTGCTCCAATCACCCCCCCTGCACTCCGATCCACACCCCCCGGTGCTCCGTTCCACCCCCCCCGTGCTCCATTCCAGCCCCCCCGTGCTCCGTTCCACGCCCCCCGTGCTCCGTTCCACCCCTCCCGCGCTCCGATTCCCCCCCCCCGTGCTCCGATCCCCCCCCCCGTGGTCCCCCCCCCACCCCATCATACTTACCGATCCAGCCGGGGTCCCGTCCGTGCGGATTGGCCGCTGCGCATTCGCAGCAGTGTTCCATCAGGTTTACAGTACCATGTAAACATATGAAAAACCAAATCCGCTGTGCCCATGGTGCGGAAAATACCGCGCGGAAACGCTGCGTTGTATTTTCCGCAGCATGTCAATTCTTTGTGCGGATTCCGCAGCGTTTTACACCTGTTCCTCAATAGGAATCCGCAGGTGAAATCCGCACAAAAAACACTGGAAATCTGTGGAAAATCCGCAGGTAAAACGCAGTGCCTTTTACCCGCGCATTTTTCAAAAATGGTGCGGAAATATCTCACACGAATCCGCAACGTGGGCACATAGCCTTAGGGTTAGGGTTGGAATTAGGGTTGTGGTTAGGGGTGTGTTGGGGTTAGGGTTGTGGTTAGGGGTGTGTTGCGGTTAGGGTTGTGATTAGGGTTATGGCTACAGTTAGGATTAGAGTTAGGGGTGTGTTGGGGTTAGTGTTGGAGGTAGAATTGAGGGGTTACCACTGTTTAGGCACATCAGGGGTCTCCAAACGCAACATGGCGCCACCATTGATTCCAGCCAATCTCGTATTCAAAAAGTCAAATGGTGCTCCCTCACTTCCGAGCCCTGACGTGTGCCCAAACAGTGGTTTACCCCCACATATGGGGTACCAGCATACTCAGGACAAACTGCGCAACAATTACTGGGGTCCAATTTCTCCTGTTACCCTTGTGAATCTAAAAAAATGCTTGCTAAAACATCATTTTTGAGGAAAGAAAAATGATTTTTTATTTTCACGGCTCTGCGTTGTAAACGTCTGTGAAGCACTTGGGGGTTCAAAGTGCTCACCACATATCTAGATAAGTTCCTTGGGGGGTCTAGTTTCCAAAATGGGGTCACTTGTGGGGGGGTTTCTACTGTTAAGCCACATCAGGGGCTCTGCAAACGCAACGTGACGCCCACAGAGCATTCCATCAAAGTCTGCATTTCAAAACGTCACTACTTCACTTCCGAGCCTCGGCATGTGCCCAAACAGTGGTTTACCCCCACATATGGGGTATCAGCGTACTCAGGAGAAACTGGACAACAACTTTTGGGGTCCAATTTCTTCAGTAACCCTTGGGAAAATAAAAAATTCTGGGCTAAATAATTATTTTTGAGGAAAGAAAACGTATTTATTATTTTCACGGCTCTGCATTATAAACTTCTATGAAGCGCTTGGGGGTTCAAAGTGCTCACCACACATCTAGATAAGTTCCTTTGGGGGTCTAGTTTCCAAAATGGGGTCACTTGTGGGGGGTTTCTACTGTTAAGCCACATCAGGGGCTCTGCAAACGCAACGTGACGCCCACAGAGCATTCCATCAAAGTCTGCATTTCAAAACGTCACCACTTCACTTCCGAGCCCCGGCATGTGCCCAAACAGTGATTTACCCCCACATATGGGGTATCAGCGTACTCAGGAGAAACTGGACAACAACTTTTGGGGTCAAATTTCTCCTGTTACCTTTGGGAAAATAAAAAATTGCAGGCTAAAAGATCATTTTTGAGAAAATATTTTTTTTTTTTTTTTTTCATGGCTCTGCGTTATAAACTTCTGTGAAGCACTTGGGGGTTCAAAGTCCTCACCACACATCTAGATTAGTTCCTTTGGGGGTCTAGTTTCCAAAATGGTGTCATTTTTGGGGGATCTCCAATGTTTAGGCACACAGGGGCTCTCCAAACGTGACATGGTGTCCGCTAATGATTGGAGCTAATTTTCCATTTAAAAAGCCAAATGGCGTGCCATCCCTTCCGAGCCCTGCCGTGCGCCCAAACAGTGGTTTACCCCCACATATGGGGTATCAGCGTACTCAGGACAAACTGGACAACAATATTTGGGGTCCAATTTCTCCTATTATCCTTGGCAAAATAGGAAATTCCAGGCTAAAAAATCATTTTTGAGGAAAGAAAAATTATTTTTTATTTTAATGGCTCTGCGTTATAAACTTCTGTGAAGCACCTGGGGGTTTAAAGTGCTCAATATGCATCTAGATAAGTTCCTTGGGGGGTCTAGTTTCCAAAATGGGGTCACTTGTGGGGGAGCTCCAATGTTTAGGCACACAGGGGCTCTCCAAACGCGACATGGTGTCCGCTAACAATTGGAGCTAATTTTCCATTCAAAAAGTCAAATGGCGCGCCTTCCCTTCCGAGCCCTGCCGAGTGCCCAAACAGTGGTTTACCCCCACATATGAGGTATCGACGTACTCGGGAGAAATTGCCCAACAAATTTTATTATCCATTTTATCCTACTGCCCATGTGAAAATGAAAAAATTGAGGCGAAAAGAATTTTTTTGTGAAAAAAAAGTACTTTTTCATTTTTACAGATCAATTTGTGAAGCACCTGAGGGTTTAAAGTGCTCACTAGGCATCTAAATAAGTTCCTTGGGGGGTCTAGTTTCCAAAATGGGGTCACTTGTGGGGGAGCGCCAATGTTTAGGCACACAGGAGCTATCCAAACGCGACATGGAGTCCGCTAACGATGGAAATAATTTTTCATTCAAAAAGTCAAATGGCGCTCCTTCCCTTCCGAGCCTTACCATGTGCCCAAACAGTGGTTTACCCCCACATGTGAGGTATTGGTGTACTCAGGAGAAATTGCCCAACACATTTTAGGATCCATTTTATCCTGTTGCCCATGTGAAAATGAAAAAATTGAGGCTAAAAGAATTTTTTTGTGAAAAAAAAGTACTTTTTCATTTTTACGGATCAATTTGTGAAGCACCTGGGGGTTCAAAGTGCTCACTATGCATCTAGATAAGTTCCTTGGGGCGTCTAGTTTCCAAAATTGGGTCACTTGTGGGGGAGCTACAATTTTTAGGCACACGGGGGCTCTCCAAACGTGACATGGTGTCCGCTAAAGAGTGGAGCCAATTTTTGATTAAAAAAGTCAAATGGCGCTCCTTCCCTTCCAAGCCCTGCCGTGCGCCCAAACAGTGGTTTACCCCCACATATGAGGTATCAGCGTACTCAGGACAAATTGGACAACAACTTTCGTGGTTCAGTTTCTCCTTTTACCATTGGGAAAATAAAAAAATTGTTGCTAAAAGATAATTTTTGTGACTAAAAAGTTAAATGTTCATTTTTTCCTTCCATGTTGCTTCTGCTGCTGTGAAGCACCTGAAGGGTTAATAAACTTCTTGAATGTGGTTTTGAGTACCTTGAGGGGTGCAGTTTTTAGAATGGTGTCACTTTTGGGTATTTTCAGCCATATAGACCCCTCAAACTGACTTCAAATGTGAGGTGGTCCCAAAAAAAAATGGTTTTGTAAATTTCGTTGTAAAAATTAGAAATCGCTGGTCAAATTTTAACCCTTATAACTTCCTAACAAAAAAAAATTTTGTTTCCAAAATTGTGCTGATGTAAAGTAAACATGTGGGAAATGTTATTTACTAACTATTTTGTGTCACATATCTCTCTGGTTTAACAGAATAAAAATTCAAAATGTGAAAATTGCGAAATTTTCAAAATTTTCGCCAAATTTCCATTTTTATCACAAATAAACGCAGAATTTATTGACCTAAATTTACCACTAGCATGAAGCCCAATATGTCACGAAAAAACAATCTCAGAATCGCTAGGATCCGTTGAAGCGTTCCTGAGTTATTACCTCATAAAGGGACACTGGTCAGAATTGCACAAAACGGCAAGGTCTTTAAGGTCAAAATATGTGTGCATATCTGCTTATGTGTGACACACGACATGGCCAGCTAGGGGTGTTAAATGTTACAATGACATTTCCCAGTGAATACATTTGTAGTGGTTGAAAGCAATGTTAAAGTTGAAAAACGCTTCAAAAATGTTGCGTCTGAACTATGCCTAAGTGGGGGAGGAAATTTTCGGACTGGGGTTAAATATTTGGCCTTACAGGCAAGTCATTAACCTGCAAAGGATGTACCTTGACATATTTCCAAGCAATACCCGTTTTCGTTTTGTTTTCATGTGTTTTTTGACAATTTTTACAATTCTGACCACTGTCCCTCTATGAGGTTATAACTCTGGAATGCTTCAACGGATCCTAGTGATTTTGACAATGTTTTCTCATGACCTATTGTACTTCATGATAGTGGTAAAATTTATCTGATATTACCTGCGTTTATTTGTGAAAAAAACGGAAATTTCGCTATTTTCCAAATTTGAATTTTTATGCCCTTAAATCACAGAGTTATGTCACACAAAATACTTAATAAGTAACATTTCCCACATGTCTATTTTACATCAGCACGATTTTGGAGCCAAAATTTTTTTCTTAAAGGGACACTGTCACCTGAATTTGGAGGGAACAATCTTCAGCCATAGAGGCGGGGTTTTGGGGTTTTTGATTCACCCTTTCCTTACCCGCCGGCTGCATGCTGGCTGCAATATTGGATTGAAGTTCATTCTCTGTCCTCCGTAGTACATGCCTGCACAAGGAAATCTTGCCTTGCGCAGGCGTGTACTATGGAGGACAGAGAATGAACTTCAATCCAATATTGCAGCCAGCATGCAGCCAGCGGTTAAGGAAAGGGTGAATCAAACACCCAAAAACCCCGCCTCCATGGCTGAAGATTGTTCCCTCCAAATTCAGGTGACAGTGTCCCTTTAAGGAGGTATAAGGGTTAAAAGTTAATCAGCAATTTCTCATTTTTAAAACACCATTTTTTTTTAGGGACTACATTACATTTGAAGTCACTTCGAGGGGTCTATATGATACTAAATACACAAGTGTGACACCATTCTAAAAACTGCACCCCTCAAGGTGCTCAAAACCACATTCAAAAGCTTATTAACCCTTCAGGTGTTTCACAGTTTAAAAAAAAATGAACATTTAACTTTTCACAAAAAATTTACTTTAGCTCAAATTTGTTTTATTTTACCAAGGGTAACAGGAGACATTGGACCCCAAAAGTTGTTGTACAATTTGTTCTGAGTACGCTAATACCCTATATGTGGAGGTAAACCACTGTTTGGGCGCATGGCAGAGCTCAGAAGGGAAGGAGCGCCGTTTGACTTTTCAATGCAAAATTGACTGGAATTGAGATAGGCTGCCATCTCGTGTTTGGAGAGCCCCTGATGTGCCTAAGCATTGAAACCCCCATAAGTGACACAATTTTGGAAAGTAGACCCCCTAAGAAACTTATCTAGATGTATGGTGAGCACATTGACCTACCAAGTGCTTCACAGAAGTTGATAATGTAGAGCTGTCAAAATAAAAAATCATATTTTTTCACAAAAATGATCTTTTCGCCCCAAATTTTTTATCTTCCCAAGGGTAAAAGAAGAAATTGGACCCCAAAAGTTGTTGTGCAATTTGTCCTGAGTATGCTGATACCCTATATGTGGGGGTAAACCACTGTTTGGGTATATGGCACAGCTCGGAAGGGAAGGAGCGCCGTTTGACTTTGCAAAGCAAAATTGACTGGAATTGAAATGGGACGCCATGTCGCGTTTGGAGAGCCCCTGATGTGCCTAAGCATTGAAACCCCCTACAAGTGACACCATTTTGGAAAGTAGACCCCCTAAGGAACTTATCTAGATGTGTGGTGAGCACTTTGAACCCCCAAGTGTTTCACTTCAGTTTATAACGCAGAGACGTAAAAATAAAAATTATTTTTTTTCCACAAAAATTATTTTTTAGCCCCCAGTTTTGTATTTTCCCAAGAGTAAAAAGAGAAATTGGACCCCAAAAGTTGTTGTACAATTTGTCCTGAGTACGCTGATACCCCATATGTGGGAGAAAACTACTGTTTGGGCGCATGGCAGAGCTTGGAAGGGAAGGCATGCCATTTGGAATGCAGACTTAGATGGAATGGTCTGCAGGCGTCACATTGCGTTTGCAGAGCCCTTGATGTACCTAAACAGAAGAAACCCCACAAGTGATCCCATATTGGAAACTAGACCCCCCAAGGAACTGATCTAGATGTGTTGTGAGAACTTTGAACCCCCAAGTGTTTCACTACAGTTTATAACGCAAAGCCATGAAAATAAAAAATAATTTTTTTCCCACAAAAATGATTTTTTAGCCCCCCAAATTTTTATTTTCCCAAGGGTAACCAGAGAAATTGGACCCCAAAAGTTGTTGTCCAATTTGTCCTGAGTATGCGGATACCCTATATATTGGGGTAAACCCCTGTTTTGGCTCACGGGGGAGCTCTGAAGGGAAGGAGCACTATTTTACTTTTTCAACTCAGAATTGGCTGAAATTGAGTTCGGACGCCATGTTGCGTTTGGAGAGCCCCTGATGTGCCTAAACAGTGGAAACCCCCCAATTCTAACTGAAACCCTAACCCAAACACACCCCTAACCCTAATTCCAACCCTAACCATAACCCTAACCACACCCCTAACCTGAACATACCCCTAACCCTAATCCCAACCACATCCATAACCCCAAAACACCCCTAACCCTTATCCCAACCCTAACCACACCCCTAACTCCAACACACCTCTAACCCTAATCCCAACCTTAAGTGTAATACAAACCCTAACCCTAACTTTAGCCCCAACCCTCACCCTAACTTTAGCCCTAACCCTAACTGTTGCCCCAAACCTAACCCTAACTGTTGCCTCAACCCTAACTCTAGCCCCAAAGTGTAGCCCCAACTCTAACTGTAGCCCTAAACCTATCTTTAGCCCCAACCCTAACTTTAGCCCCAACCCTAACTCTAACTTTAGCCCAACCCAAACCCTAATGGGAAAATGGAAATAAATACATTTTTAAAATTTTATTATTTTTCCCTAACTAAGGGGGTGATGAAGGGGGGTTTGATTTACTTTTATAGCGGGTTTTTTAGCGGATTTTTATGATTGGCAGCTGTCACACACTAAAAGACATGTTTTATTGCAAAAAATAGTTTTTGCATCTCCACATTTTGTGAGCTATAATTTTTCCATATTTTGGTCCACAGAGTCATGTAGGTCTTGTTTTTTGCGGGACGAGTTGACGTTTTTATTGGTACCATTTTCGGGCACGTGACATTTTTTGATCGCTTTTTATTCTGATTTTTGTGAGGCAGATTGAACAAAAACCAGCAATTCATGAATTTCTTTTGGGGGTGTGTGTATACCGTTCCACGTTTGATAAAATTGATAAAGCAGTTTTATTCTTCGGGTCAGTACGATTACAGCGATACCTCATTTATATTTTATTATGTTTTGGCGCTTTAATACGGTAAAATAGATTTTATATAAAAAAAATTATTTTTGCATCACTTTATTCTGAGGACTATAACTTTTTTAATTTTTGCTGATGATGCTGTGTGGCAGCTTGTTTTTTGCGACACAAGATGACATTTTCAGCGGTACCATTTTTTTTGTATCCCTCTTTTTGATCGCGTGTTATTCCACTTTTTGTTCAGCGGTATGATAATAAAGCGTTGTTTTTTGCCTCTTTTTTTTTTTCGGTGATCACTGAAGGGGTTAACTAGTGGGACAATTTTATAGGTCGGGTCATTACGGACGCGGCGATACAAAATATGTGTACTTTATTCGTTTTTTAATTTATTTAGACAAATGTATTTATTGGAACAATATATTTTTTCTTTATTTATGATTTTTTTTTTTTTACACTTGTAAATATTTTTTTTCTTCTTTGCATTGCCCCAGGGGGGGCATGACTGTATAGTGTCAGATCGCTGATCTGACACTTTGAAATGCACTGTGTCAGATCAGCGATCTGACAGGCACTGCAGGAAGGCTTGCCGGCACCTGCTCTGAGCAGGCGCTTACAAGCCACCTCCTTGCAGGACCCGGAAGGCCCCCCGCTGCCATTCTGGATCCGGGCCTGCAGGGAGGAGGTAGGAGACCCTCGGAGCAACGCGATCATATGACGTACGCATATGATGCACTATTCCGTTGAGTCCCAGGTCACCTCGACGGGATAGTACGTCTAAGGTCAGAGAGGGGTTAAAGAGTAATGGTCATTTTAAATTTTTCATAAATCAATAATACAATTGAAAATAAGCAACTTTGTATTATATCTTATCAGAGAATTCTGCTTCTTTCTTCGCCAGGACTGATTATTCATTTTCAAAATGCTCAATTCATGGGTAAAATTTGTAATCAGTGAAGACAGATTTTTACATTACTGAGATAAAGTCAGTTGCTGCTGATAACTATATCTGCCATATTATCCTCCCTTATGAACTTTAACTGCCACACCATCCTCACTTATCAACTATACCTGCCACACTGTTCCCCCGTATGAATTATAATGGCCACACTGTATTCCATTATTAACTATAACCACCGCACTGTCCGCCCTTATGAAACATAGCTAAGGCTAAGTTCATATTTGCGTATGTTTCCACAGCGTATCGTCTGCATGTGCAAATGAATGCAAAAACGCCTGCAAACGCATGTGTACGCAGCGCTTTTTATCCGTATGCTCTTACGCATGACTAAAAAAAGCAGCGATTGCATGCGTTTGTATGCATTCTGCTTGCGTTTGTGTTGTTTATGCGCATGCGTATGGTATTTCCCAATGGGCGTGGCTTATGGGTTTTCTATATATAGAGACACTGCACAGCAGAAATTCGCTCCTTTGGATGCTGGATGATGCTGCCGCAAGTTGGAGAGCGTGGAGAGCTTCAATATGAATCTGGATTTATCTTTGAAAATGGATTTTGCTTTCGCTGTGGCTTGTGAGGAAGAAAGGAGAAGAGAAAGATGGAGAAGACGTCATCATCGCTTTTGGCAATATCCCATTGTTGAACTCCGACAGAGCCATGGAGCCTAGCACTCATTGTACACAGAGCTTCATGAAAACCTGGCGAAGTTTTGGGCTACACCAGGATGTCACAACACAGCTACGATGATTTGCTTTAATGTGTCCGAGGATACACCAGAAGGCCTCTACATATTCAATTTCGAATTGGACTGTCCACCCTTTCTGGGATTGTTGGAGACACCTGCCGTGAATTGTGTGACATTCTGCATGCAGACTTCCTCCCCAACCCACAGCTGAACTCTGAATGAAAAATGCAGCAAAATTCAATGAAGTGTGTAATTTTCCTAACTGTGTGGGGCTGTGGACGGCAAACATATTCGGATTCTGAAATCTGCAGGAAGTGGATCTGAGTACTTCAATTATAAAAAATACTTTTTCATTGTTCTGATGGAAATTGCGGATGCTCAATGTCGATTTGTTGCCGTTGACGTTGGATCATTTGGACGAGGAAATGACTCACAGACTTTCAAAAACTCGGACATGGGACAATTGTATGGGAATGATTTTAATTTTCCCCTGCCACAACCTCTTCCTAACAATGAAAGACCGCCAATGCTGTTTGTTATTGGTGGTGATGAGGCCTTTCAAATGTCTGGCAACCTCCTAAAACTGTACTCAAGTTGGGACTTGAGTCACGCAAAGAGGATTTTCAACTACCGACTGACAAGGGCACGAAGAACTATGGAGTGTGCCTTTGGTTTGCTGGCATCTAAATGGTGCATTTTGGGCACAGCCATAAATCTCAAAATAGAGACAATTGATGAGGTTGTGAAAGCATGTGTTGTTTTGCATAACTACATCCTGTCAAAAGTGGAACCCCACTTTGAACTGGAAGAAACTGTTAATACATCATTGCAGGATTACCAACATCACCCTCTCAGGACTACAGTCGAAGTTGCCCAAATGAGGGATACATTTGCAGCCTATTTTGTTAGAGGACGTGTGTCATGGCAAGAAGAAATGGTTTAACCTGTAAATAAAATGTACCTATAATGTTATGTATTTTTAATGTTATGTACTTGTAATGTTATGTACCTGTAATATTTTCTGACTCTAATATTAACACTTTGAATTTAACTTGTATAATAAACACCTTAACTGATACACTCATTCATACTTCACTCAACAATACACACATGGTTAAATAAAGAGATAAAGAAAACACAATGAGAGCGGTATTGTGAATCAAAACAATTTTTACTAACAGAAATAAAAAATTTACAATTTAAAAAAAAAGGGAAAAATGATTCATTACTTTCGGGGTCTGTGGGAGGGAGTAAGGGTGGTTTCACACTTGCATTTTTGTCTGCAGCGTTTTTTGCACACAAAAAACGCATGCGTTTTTTTCCTATATTTAACATTGAAAACGCATGCGTTTTTTGTTGTACGCGTTTGGTCGCGTTTTGAAACGCATGCGTTTTTTTTGCTGCATGCGTTCTTTTTCAGAAATGCAACTTGTAGTATTTTTGAGAGGCTTTTTTTGACACATAAAAACGCATGCGTTTTCATGCGTTTTTTGTGTCAAAAAATACATTGGAGTCAATGGAAACGCATGCGTTTTTAAGCACATGCGTTTGTTTGCTTTAAAAATGCATGCGTTTTTATTACAAAAAACAGAAAACACACTGATTTACCACCATAAAGGTGATAAAGGGATCCTAACCCTAACCCTAAAGGGATCCTAACCCTAACCCTAACCTTAAAAGGATCCTAACCCTAACCCTAAAGGGATCCTAACCCTATCCCTAACCCTACCCCTAACCCTAAAGGGATCCTAACCCTAACCCTAAAGGGATCCTAACCCTAACCCTACCCCTAACCCTACCCCTAACCCTAAAGGGATCCTAACCCTAACCCTACCCCTAATCCCTTTAGGGTTAGGATCCCTTTAGGCTTAGGGTTTGGGGTAGGGTTAGGATCCCTTTAGGGTTAGGGTTATGATCCCTACCCCTAACCCTAACTATTTCTGTTTATAGTGGGTTTTTTACTTTATTTTGATGATTGGCAGCTGTCACACATTTCTCAGCATGCGTTTAAAAAACGCAAACGCATGAAAAAACGCACGTAAACGCATCAAAACGCTGTGTTTTTTTCACCACATGCAAAAACGCATGCGTCAAAAAAACATAGCGTTTGCACGCGTTTACATGCGTTTTTTCACCATGCGTATTTTTGTTAAAACGCATACGTTTTGAAACGCAAGTGTGAAACCAGCCTAACATGGTGGACCAGGGGGGTGTCAGGCTGTGATGGTAGGTTAGGAGTAGTTGGGGAAGTTATTATAGGGGAAGTGTAAAACAATTGGAGGATTGGGTCAGACACATTGGGAGAAGACACATTGGGGGAAGAGGACACATTAGGAGTGGAAAACAAGTTGGAAGGGATTGACACATTGGAAGGGAAAGAACGAAGCAAAGATGTGGACAGACTACAAAACACAGACATATTAGGAGGTGAGGGTTGAGGGGGTGCATGTAATATTTTTTTCCAGGTTCGTCTCCTCCGGGACTTGGTTTTTGCTTTTTTCCCCTGGTGCTGTGTTGGTGTAGGAGAAGTGTGGGCTGCTGCAGTCGGCATGATGGTGGAACAGGACAGCTGGGCTGCTGCAGTCGATTGCGTGGTGGTGTATGTGGATGGCTGGGCTGCTGCACTTGGCTGCGTGGTGGGGGATATGCATGGCTGGGCTGCTGCACTCAGTTGCATGGTGAAGCTGGGTATTCTTGGCAATGTTGTAATGTCCAGCGGAGGTGGTGGTGGTAGATAAGTCCCTTGGCGAGTCGGTGCTGGCAGACTCTGCCACAGCTGCCATCCTGGAGCTTGTTCCCCTGTAGGGAAAGAACTTTGTGCCTACTGCTGATATCGGGACCGCTGCATGGCCTCGGTATAAGCATCCTGACAGGCCTTCATCATAAACAGCTTGAGATCAGGACCTAGGTTTTCCATCACACCCCGTTCTATAGTGGAAAAATAATGTTGCGCCGGTCTATTAAAGTCGCCTTCCAGGCGGTCAAGGCATTTGTGGCCTTCCTGGAATAGTTTGTTCACATGAGTGAACCCACTGTCCATCCCATCCACAACCGCCTTCATCCCAGCCTGGATGACCGAGCTTAAGTGAATAAACTCGGGCATGACTGATCTCTCCCAAGCCCTTTGCTGCTGCCGAGCAGACCCAAGTAAAGTAGTGACAGAGGGCTAAGAGAGGGGAAAACCAGAAGGACCGGCTTCCTGTTCCCCATGTTGGAACGCCTGCCTGGCTGCTCCATCGCTGGTGGATGATTGGGATGGTTCCGGTTCGTTGGCTGGTCGATGAGGGGCCTCTCCAACAGAGGAAGATCCAGGTTCTACAGTGCTGCTCCAGGTTCTGTGTGGAAATTAAATAAAAAAAGATTATTACAACAAAGAATAAATTAAATAATAGTAAAAGACAACACAAAAGATACTCACATTTGCTGAGCAAGCGCTGACTTCAGAAAAGAAAGCTCTTTATGATATTTGTATTTTCTTAGTTTTCGCGCTGCACCACTTTGAACCTAAATCTCCTCTCTCATGTCCTTATTGAAGCGATCCTTCATCAAACACCAATGAACTTTTATTCTCTTCTCTGTGAAGGGGGAAGAAAAAAAAATTGTTAAAAGACAGCAAAATTTACAGAAAAACAGAGGCTGACAAAATAGCTATACTTACCAAAATCCTTTCTGACTTTTGGTGTTGCATGGTCCCAATGATCCAGCAGCGATCTGGCCACTTCTTCCTAGTTCTTCCCAGACTTTCAAGACTGAGTCGGATTGATTCCGATCACGGGGGTCCCATAACGCTGCTTGTTCTTGCACAGCTTGAATCAGTAGGTCATTATCTATGTCATGTTGTGGAACCTATAGATGAAATACAAAAAAAGAATTTGTTAGTAAAAATGACAACAAATTCAATAAAAACTCAGATAAAGGATACTTACACCCCATCTTTCCTCCTCAGCAACTTGCGGCTGACGCCCCTGGGAAGAATCATTACCACTTGACTGCTCCTGCTCTTCTGCAGTGTCAGGTACCTGTAAAGAAAATACATGATTTAACACATTACTAGTATTGACAGTCAATACATACCAATCAGTAAATAAAATGTGATTACATAATCAGTGTCATGGGCACCTTCAGAACCTGCAGTGGAGGACATGTTGAGCAGGCAGCAGTCAAGTGAAACACTAGAGAGAAAAAAAAGACAAATGTAACTTGTTAAAAGCAAAACACAATTTAGCGGAATAAAAAATGGACATCAATACTTACATTACAGGCAGTAGTCCAAGCACACAGTAGGCAGGCACCACACAACAGGAACCTCAGCACAAGGACAGACTGAAAAACAGCACCAGGACAGCAGCACCGGGAACAAGACAGCAGCACTGGGACCAAGAGAGCAGCACCATCACCAAAACAGCAGCACCTAATCTACAAGGAATGGAAAAAAATTCTGTTCAGAGTACAGAGTGCAAAGACAGAAAGACATTTTCAACGCTTCTATACTTGCATAGATGGCAGCACCGGGACCAAGACAGCAAAACCAGGAACAGGACGGCAGCACTGGGACTAAGACGGAGGCACTGGGACCAAGATGGCGGGACTGGGACCAAGACAGAGGCACTGGGACCAAGATGGCGCTACTAGGACAAAGACGGAGGCACTGGGACCAAGACGAAGGCACTGGGACCAAGGAAGCAGCACCTAATCTACAAGGAACATAAAAAAAATCTGTACGGAGTACAGAGTGCGAAGAATGAAAGACATTTTCACATCTTCTATACTTACATATAGACGGCACCACTGGGGCCAAGACGGTGGCACCTGGACCAAGACAGCAGCACCGGGATGGCAGCAACAAACAGTCTAGAAGCAACAGAAAAAAAACATAAGTACAGAGTAAGAATGCAGTGAGAGACAGACAGACCTTTTCAAAGCTTCTATACTTACATCCAGAGTCTTTTGCCTTCTTCCAATGTCCTGTGCCCGCATCCAGAGTCTTCTGCCTTCTTCCAATGTCCTGTGCCCGCATACAGAGTCTTCTGCCTTCTTCCAATGTCCTGTGCCCATATCCAGAGTCTTCTGCCTTCTTCTAATGTCCTGTGGCCGCATCAATAGTCTTGAGAGTAATGGACTTCCTGTATACAGGCTCCCTTTTATACAGCTGGCAATTTTCAGGTGGTTAGATAATTTCCAAGGCAAAATTAGGCAGAAGTATGCATGTGTGACTCCCCAGGGTCCTGGTCATCACAGTGACAAGGCTTGACATGGGGAGAGTGATGTCACGTTTGGAAGCGATGAGGATAACTCTCACCAGGTATCACAATGCACACAACATGTTCACACTCCAGGCCACAAGGGGGAGCTTTTGATCCTATTCCTAGGTGACTCCCCTATATATATTGTGGTTTGGAGGGAAAGTCATTCAGATTCAGACAGATAGTGCCAGAGAGCAGACTGGAGCAGTCTGAGGCAGGAAGAACGTATGAGGAGCCGTGCAGCCACGAGAAAATACTACAGCTTCTGGACAGAGATACAGAAGGAAAGAACATCGTTCAGTGAGCGTGAAGGAGAGCGAAGCACAGGAGAGTGATATCAGGGGAGACCAGCTGCGAAGGAGCTGCCTCCCTCTGAAGCGCAGATAACCGGTAGCCGGAATACCCAGGTTGTAAGGGACTCTACGACTTACAGCAGAAACTGGCAGGACAGCTGAACAAAGTTACCTGTCCGCCACACACACCTGAGGACACAGTAACACATAGAGCCCAGGTCGTGATAGAGATCCTGTAAAAAGGCTTGCGTTACCTGTCATACAGGTATTGTCCTATCCTATATGGGGGACAGAGAAAAATTGTGAGGACGTTATCAGAAGCCATAGGCAGTAAGGGACTACAGCAACACCGCGCAAGAGGAACGCTTTTAACTCCACCTGGTAAAGGGGACTCTGGATTCGCTTCCAAGCCAGCCGGACCCTACCTCCCTGTGATCTGGTGCCTTGGACTGTGGCTGTCTGAAGTCTTCAGTAAACCAGGTAATATGACTGCAAACCTGTGTCCTCGTTCTTTACTGCACCCGTCACCATCATCTTCCATCTACACACCGGGAGCCCTGGGGATATACTTCACCTGTGGGAAGCTATACCATCTACAGTAGCTGTCATAACATCACCCCAGAGGACCCCTTAAAGCAGCATCAGTCCCCACGAACATAAACTTTATTCAATCTCCCTTTTACATGGGCGCCCAGGGCCATGGACCGGGTCACCACCGTGACATCCCCCTGTGAACACCGGAGCCAGCACCGGATACCCCACGGCCCTGGCGGGCGACTCACATGTGTATCGAACGCAAGCGTACGCATGTCCTTGCGTAACCATGCATTCCCATAGACAGTAATGCGTTTTTTGACACAATCATCCACAATCGTACGCATGACGACGATTTCACAAAATTTGCCGCCACAAACAATGCCTCCAAATGACGCATTTTCCATTCCATGGAGCGCTTACCTTCCAGCCATATTCTTCCTGCGGGTCAGCAGTGATGTCAGCAGCATGAGGAGGTGACGTCATCACGCTGCTGCATGTCACTTCTGCCTCAGCAACACTGGTAATTTCTTCTTCAATTGTAATTTGCATCTGAAATTGAATGCAGACAGTAGGGAACTGACTTTCCACAGCTTCTCCGAGCTTGCTGTCAGTTTAGCAAACAGTTCAAAGAACCATCTGAAAACGCCACCCCTTGAAGGCACTTTAAACCACTGCCTGAGGCAAGAGGTTCTTCTCACTTCATGGCAGAAGTAGAGTGATGTTCCCACAGCCAGACATACAATACTGTATATTCCTCCCACAGTTTCCCCCCATAAGTGCTGACCAAATGTTCTGTGCAGCATGTGGACTGAGGCTCCACGTGATCTAGTGACATAATTGCACGTGCTGTCCTGAGACTCAGACACACAAATTTTGGAAAAGGGAGTATTGACTCTTATGTGTTTAGCTGCTATTTGGAGTTTGTCACCATCCAGGGTCTTCTGTTGCCATCAGCTTCTCGGACTACTGTGATTTCTACAATTTGCACCTTATACTCCTTAAGACCGTCTCCTTAACCTATCATTTACTGTAAACCTCTTGAACACCTTAGAGACTGTTTACATTACACTACATTCATATTTTTTCAAACTCCTGTGATTTCTACAAACCCTCAGAACTGCTGGTTAACCCTCCATCTGCCACTTGCTGGTTAACGCATCATTTTTAGTAAGCATCACTGTTCACATTAAGCTGCAATCTGCTGTCTTTCATCCGTGTGCTGCTTTAGACCTGCAATTTTCCCCTACACCTGCCTTCCTGGTTCTGTGAATTCCTGTGTATCCTGTCTTGATTGTTTGTCTGCCATTCAGTATATCCTCATAGTTACACTTGCCATTCAACCTGCTGTTACAATGCTCTGGGTCCGTGTGTCTACCCTGACCTGCGGCTTCATGAACCTACCTCAACAGGTGAGCGTAACAATAGTATAATTTTTTGGAAATTGCCAATGTCATGCCCTAATACACTGATGCCCACCAACTGTGACCTCAAGTCTTTTGGCGGAGCTAGTCACTATTCACAAAGAAGCTATGAGGTGGGGAAGTTAAGAGCTCTGAGGTCAAAAGCCAAGAGGGTAAATTATAAACAGAGAGTTGAAGCAAAGGCATAGTCAGCTCATAGTCCAAGTTCCGAATTCCAAGAAGGTAGCGGATCAAGACAAAGACACTAGGCAAATGAATGGTCAATGGCAAATCCAAGGTCGAGCAGCAAAGATCAGAATACTAGAACTTAAAGCACAGAGCAGACACACACCACTTGAGCAAAGCTACAACTGGCAGAGATTAAAGGCAGACAAACAGCTAAATAGCCTGGGAAGCACTCTGAACAGGACACACCTGTATGAAACACAGGACGCCCTGGCCTTGATTGAGCCACTGGACTCTCACTCACCACATTGACAGATCAGAACACCTGCTGCGCTGTCTATCACAATACTGACCGCTCAGCAAGCCCCTGCCCCAGAATGGATGGCCGAACTGCCACTCACCATACTGAATGGAGGAATAATTACAGTATCCTTCTTCTTGGAGGGGTCACCAGGCCCCCAGGTTTACCAGTAAACTTAGAACAGAAGGCCCTGACCAGGTAATCGGCCTTCCCAGCTTGGGCTGGAATCCAGGATCTCTCCTTCTGTCTGTATCCTTTCTAATGGATAAGATACTGGATGGAATTAAGGACCTTCTGAGAATCCACAATCTTTTGTAACACGTACTCTAAACTGTCATTGACAGAAACTGGAGGAGGTGGGGATAAGAGAGACAAAATTGAAGGGACAAAGTCCTTTAACAGAGATTTATGGAAGACATTAGGGATGCAAAGGGATGGAGGAAGCAACAACTTAAAAGCCACAGGATTAACCACTTCCAGAATCTCATGGGAACCAATGAACTTTGGACCCAACTTTGCCAACGGTACTTTAAGTTTAATAATTTTGGATGGCAGCCAAACCTTATCCACTACTTTGAGTACAGGACCCCCTTCCGTTTTTGGCTAAAATATTATTTTCAACTTCCCTCCAAACATCTCCAAGTTTCTGTGTGGTGGCCTCCATCCCAGGACATTCAGAATTTATCCTAGAAAAATTCACCAAAATGGGAATGAAAACCATAATTACAAAAAAGCAGAGGTTTCAGTGGACTGATTGACCCGACTGTTGAAGGCTAACTCAGCAAGAGATAAAAATGAACACCAGTCCTCCTGCTTAGCCGCAATGAAACATCTTAATATTTGTTCCAAAGACTGTTTTGTCCTGTCTATCAGATTGATTTCAGGGTGTTAGGCAGATGAAAATGACAAGTCAACCTAAAGTTTCTTACAAAAAGCTCTCCAGAATTGGAGACAAATTGCATTCCCCTATCAGACACAATGTTAGGAGGAATTCCATGAAATCTCACAACATGACAAACAACCCAGAGAGCGTCTCAGCATTCAGTATACCTGATAAAAGAACAAAATGAGCCTTTTCACTGAATCGGTCAACCACCACCCAAATAACAGTTTTCCCACCAGATAATGGCAAATCTGTGATGAATTCCATAGACAAATGAGTCCATGGTCTTTCTGGAATTGAATGAAGCCAATTCCATGGCCAGCCGGTTGAGACAGACTTTAGCATATGCATAAACTTCACAAGCAGATGCAAAATCTTTAATATCATTAACCATAGATTGCCACCATAAAGCCTAGTAATAGCTTCCCGCGTAGCCGTGATCACTCAAGTAGGAATCATTTAACTCCTACAACAGACGTAATCATAGGTACACCGGTACAAATCATTTGGACTTTGTAGTGGCCGAAGGAGCCAACAACTGGACTTTACGGATCTCAGCTCCCAACTCCAAAGATACCACAGAAATCACAATGACTTTAGGGTGAACGGAGGATGGAAGTTCTGGAGAAGAAACTGAACTAAGACAGCGTGATAATGCGTCAGCCCTCACGATCTTGGACCTGGCCTGAACATGATAGAGTAATTAAATCTAAAGAAAAATAAGGACTATCTGGCCTGTCTAGAAGTTAGTTGCTTTGCTGATTCAATATATGGTAATTTCTTATTATCAGTGACCAAAGTGACTTGATGAACTTCCCCCTCCAAAAAATGTCTCCATTCCTCAAAGGCTAATTTACCAGCGAGTAATTCGCAATTCCCAATATCATAATTTGTTTTAGTAGATGAAAATTTTTTTGAGAAAAAAAGTCCATAGCCACTAATTGGTCAGAGTTTTGAAACCCTCAGATAAAATGGCCACTACCCCAAACTCCGAAGCTTCCACCTCTGCAATGAATGGTTTTTGAAGATAATGTTGGATTAGAGCTGGAGCGGACACAAAACACTCTTAATTTTTCAAAAGCCCTAACAGCATCCCTTGGCCAAACCTTGAGATCCGCCCTCTTACACATGAGGTCAATAAGAGGTTTAGCAATCTGACAAAAATCCCTAATAAATTTCCTATAATTGTTGGCGAATCCTAGAAAATGTTGCAACGCTTTCAGATCACTGGGTTAGGCCCAATCTATTAAAGGCATGAACATTTCCAGGGTGCATTTTAAACTGGTCAGTCGATAAAATGAACCCCAGGATTGAAATTTCCTTATAAAAAAAAATACATTTCTCAATTTTAGCAAAGAAAGAATTCTCCCTCAACCTTTGAAATACTACACAAACCTATGTACCAAGCCAGCACCCACAATTTGTAATATATGTCAATAAACCAGCATATAGGGGTGCAAGGATGTATAGGAAGGATTCAGTGCAAGAGCAATGAAAATCATATCAAGAGAAAAGCACTAATAGACCCCAAAATATTAAAATTAAAAAACTTTATTGAGATAACAATAAAATACATAGTATGAAAACATTGAAAATATAAATAGGGAGATGACAATGGTGAGCCAAAGAAACCATTGGCCCACAGTAGTGAAACAGGCAAAAAAAGAAAGAAACCTCAGGCAAGGTAAATAGTTGTAAACATCAATCAGCTCAAAAGTGCATGTGCATTGTACTACAGAGTCTATCAATATAAAGTTATAAAGTAAATCCAAAAATGAGGATACACTGAAAGCACAGAGACTACATAGAAGCTAGCAGCCATAAGTAAGACAAGAGGACTTCATCCTATGTAGATAGGAGGCCCTGGACCGGACCGCGACGCCCATCGGATCGGACCGCCCCCCCTCCCCCCAGGTGAGTATAATCTAATCTTTTTCTCATCTTTCAGGATACATCGGGGGCTTATCTACAGCATTACAGAATGCTGTAGATAAGCCCCTGATGCCGGTGGCCTTAGCTCATCTTTGATTTCGGGGGTGACAGGTTCCCATTAAGCTCCCAAGTGACTTTGCTTACCATGCATTATACTTTGTTTCTTGAACTTTATGGAGTCTTTAATTGATACATAAATAATCTTACCTAGTTCTGTTGGACGTGTCTAGTCCTTATTCACATGCATTTTGCATTTTTTTCTTGGTCCATTCAAAGCACTTTGCTTCTATTTATTTATTTAGGGACCTTACTGCAGGTTTTTATGTATTTGCCATTATTGTTGGACATAATTTATCCTTCTGCCCAATGTTTGCTTGTTTTGTCATTTTTTCCTGTGTGATGTCATCCCTTTTTAAATATGTTTTAGACATGGTTCAATAAAATTTATACCTTTATATGAATTTATATGGAGGATTTTCTTTCTGTGTAGGTTTTTACAACTGGCAGAGATTAGAGGCAGACAGCCAGCTAAATGGCCTGGGAATCACTCCAAGTAGGAGACTCCTGTAGGAAACCCAGCAAGCCCCGGCCCTGATTGGATGACTGGACTGTCACTCACCAAACTGACAGCTCAGCACGCCCAAGCCTCAGATTGGACTGCTGAGCTGTTTTTCACAATACTGACAGCTCAGGACACCCCTACCCCAGATTGGATAGCTGAGCACACACTCACCACACTGAGCAGAGGAATCATGATCCTTTGCTAATATAATTAGCAAATATCAGCTCCTGTACCCTTAGTCTTATGTTAAACCATGACCACAAAAACCTCACTGACATATTGCTGTCAAGAACACTGGCTATAGTTAGCCCATTAAGCAAGGAGGATGAGAAAAACCCACTCACTAAATCACATGAATACAGGAGAAAGAAGAGCTATCCTGGGTATATAGTATAAAAGTCCAAATTTTATTGAAAGGCATTACATAAAATATATATAGATAGAAAGGAACATATGTGCATATACAAAGACAATACGCCAGGGTGAGCAAAATCCACCTAAACGCCCAAATGCCCAGATGCCAAAACCGGCTACTCATAAAGTGCAAAGTGCCACAATAGAGGCAAGTGTACCCACCAACAGAGCGCCCTATATGGGCATAGCCCGCAGTCGAGCAGTAACCATAGTCTACCAGGTGGGAGAACACTTACCAAAGGCAGGGGATGGAGGAACTTGAACCGGGTGTATAAAGATGCCCCCGACGCGCGTTTCGCATCCCCATGAGACCGCTTTATCAAGGGAGTACCCATCATCTGCCTGTAAGACCTTTTAAAGGTCAGAGGGTAGATCACATGCTACATAAGGGCCAATCAGAATGGTTATGCAGCGGCGCATGCGCACTGCAGCTGCCAGGTCCCGGCAGTGCAACGAAGCGTCGCGCGCTACTGCGCACGCGCAGGGGGCAAGAGAAGGGCTAATGACGCGATGCCGCATGGCAGGAACCCCAGGCCGCGGCACGCATGCGCACAACCACTGAATCGCCAATGAATGGTCTACGCATTACTGCATTAGGTATCTGGAATGAGTTCAAGTAAATAAAATAAAAGTGCACAGCTTATTATATATAACAAAGGGAGGACACTTTAAGCACTCCAAAATAACGACATACTAAAAGGGAGAGAAGAATAATTAAAATATAACAGTCCAAATTTCGTTGCTATCGGATAATCCTCTCTCCAGGTATGTGTAAATGTCCTCTATAGTGTCCTCCAGGATAGAAATTTCAGCTATGCATGGTGCAGCACAAAGACATCCGGCGCTTTAGTATGGTATATTGGGGGCCCATACACGTGTAGGTCCTACTGCAGAATGATAGGTATATAGGAAAAAATAAAATTAGTGTCACATTAAAAAATACTAAAATCAAAAAACACCCAGCTAAAAACGATGGGTCCCTAATAGGAACAGATAATTACAACAAGATGCTTTTAAAGATATATCACATTCAGGACCCCACAAATGAGGAAAAGGACAATGATTCATTTAAACCCTTCGGGGTCAGGGTATCAAGTGTGGTAATCCATTTTGCCTCCACCTGGGCCAGTACCCTTTTGTAGTCCCCCCCTCTAATGCCAAGATGAATGGCATCTATCCCTCTTACTTTAAAAGATGTCGGATCACTGTTGTGAAATTGTCGAAAGTGACGAGGGACGGTTTTCAGAAGGGTCACATCAGTCGCCGTCTTGGCCGCGCAAATGTCCCGCACATGCTCACGTACCCTTATTCTGAGCTCCCTTGACGTAAGTCCTACGTATATTTTAGAGCACCCACAAGTGGCGTAATAGATCACATTCATGCTGTTACAGGAGATCCGATGTCTGATCTCAAAGGTTTTCTTTCCGTCAAAGCTACAGAAGGTGGAGCAGCGCAGGACATTTGCGCAGGCAAGACAGCGACCACATGGTATGGATCCTGGTGTGGGACCCCTGGAGCCAAAAGGGTGCCTCACGGTAGGTACATAATGACTGCTGACCAAGAGGTCCTTGAGGTTTTTGGACCTTCTTGCAGTCATAAGGGGATGGTCACCTAGTCCAGTTCCCAGGGAGGGCTCGGTGCGCAAAATAGACCAATGTTTCGAAAGGATCTGCCGCATATCCTCCCATTCGTGATTAAAGGTTGATATGAACCGAATAGGTCCATTACCAGTAATGTTAGGTCTGGCTCCAGCACCCCGAAGGAGATCGCCGCGTGGAGTCGCCCGCGCCCTGCGATAACCATTCTTAATACATCGGTTCGAGTAGCCACATGCCACAAATCTAGATTTAAGATCCGACGAACAGATCCGCCTTTGTTATATATAATAAGCTGTGCACTTTTATTTTATTTACTTGAACTCATTCCAGATACCTAATGCAGTAATGCGTAGACCATTCATTGGCGATTCAGTGGTTGTGCGCATGCGTGCCGCGGCCTGGGGTTCCTGCCATGCGGCATCGCGTCATTAGCCCTGCTCGCACGCCCGGGGATCTTCTCTTGCCCCCCGCGCGTGCGCAGTAGCGCGCGACGCTTCGTTGCACTGCCGGGACCTGGCAGCTGCGGTGCGCATGCGCCGCTGCATAACCATTCTGATTGGCCCTTACGTAGCATGTTATCTACCCTCTGACCTTTAAAAGGTCCTACAGGCAGATGATGGGTACTCCCTTGATAAAGCGGTCTCATAGGGACGCGAAACGCGCGTCGGGGGCATCTTTATACACCCGGTTCAAGTTCCTCCATCCCCTGCCTTTGGTAAGTGTTCTCCCACCTGGTAGACTATGGTTACTGCTCGACTGCGGGCTATGCCCATATAGGGCGCTCTGTTGGTGGGTACACTTGCCTCTATTGTGGCACTTTGCACTTTATGAGTAGCCGGTTTTGGCATCTGGGCATTTAGGTGGATTTTGCTCACCCTGGCGTATTGTCTTTGTATATGCACATATGTTCCTTTCTATCTACAGGTCCTTCTAAAAAAATTAGCATATAGTGTTAAATTTCATTATTTACCATAATGTAATGATTACAATTAAACTTTCATATATTATAGATTCATTATCCACCAACTGAAATTTGTCAGGTCTTTTATTGTTTTAATACTGATGATTTTGGCATACAACTCCTGATAACCCAAAAAACCTGTCTCAATAAATTAGCATATTTCACCCATCCAATAAAATAAAAGTGTTTTTTAATAACAAACAAAAAAACCATCAAATAATAATGTTCAGTTATGCACTCAATACTTGGTCGGGAATCCTTTGGCAGAAATGACTGCTTCAATGCGGCGTGGCATGGAGGCAATCAGCCTGTGACACTGCTGAGATGTTATGGAGGCCCAGGATGCTTCAATAGCGGCCTTAAGCTCATAAAGAGTGTTGGGTCTTGCGTCTCTCAACTTTCTCTTCACAATATCCCACAGATTCTCTATGGGGTTCAGGTCAGGAGAGTTGGCAGGCCAATTGAGCACAGTAATACCATGGTCAGTAAACCATTTACCAGTGGTTTTGGCACTGTGAGCAGGTGCCAGGTCGTGCTGAAAAATGAAATCTTCATCTCCATAAAGCATTTCAGCCGATGGAAGCATGAAGTGCTCCAAAATCTCCTGATAGCTAGCTGCATTGACCCTGCCCTTGATGAAACACAGTGGACCAACACCAGCAGCTGACATGGCACCCCACACCATCACTGACTGTGGGTACTTGACACTGGACTTCAGGCATTTTGGCATTTCCTTCTCCCCAGTCTTCCTCCAGACTCTGGCACCTTGATTTCCGAATGACATGCAAAATTTGCTTTCATCAGAAAAAAGTACTTGGGACCACTTAGCAACAGTCCAGTGCTGCTTCTCTGTAGCCCAGGTCAGGCGCCTCTGCCGCTGTTTATGGTTCAAAAGTGGCTTTACCTGGGGAATGCGGCACCTGTAGCCCATTTCCTGCACACGCCTGTGCACGGTGGCTCTGGATGTTTCCACACCAGACTCAGTCCACTGCTTCCTCAGGTTCCCCAAGGTCTGGAATCGGTCCTTCTCCACAATCTTCCTCAGGGTCCGGTCTCCTCTTCTCGTTGTACAGCGTTTTCTGCCACATTGTTTCCTTCCAACAGACTTACCATTGAGGTGCCTTGATACAGCACTCTGGGAACAGCCTAGTTGTTGAGAAATTTCTTTCTGGGTCTTACCCTCTTGCTTGAGGGTGTCAATGATGGCCTTCTTGACATCTGTCAGGTCGCTAGTCTTACCCATGATGGGGGTTTTGAGTAATGAACCAGGCAGGGAGTTTATAAAAGCCTCAGGTATCTTTTGCATGTGTTTAGAGTTAATTAGTTGATTCAGAAGATTAGGGTAATAGGTCGTTTAGAGAACCTTTTCTTGATATGCTAATTTATTGAGACAGGTTTTTTGGGTTATCAGGAGTTGTATGCCAAAATCATCAGTATTAAAACAATAAAAGACCTGACAAATTTCAGTTGGTGGATAATGAATCTATAATATATGAAAGTTTAATTGTAATCATTACATTATGGTAAATAATGAAATTTAACACTATATGCTAATTTTTTGAGAAGGACCTGTATATATATTTTATGTAATGCCTTTCATTATGTTAAACCATAAAGAACAAGGCTCTTTTCTTATGAGGCCACTGGGGAACCTATCCCATCTCTGAAATGTGTGTTTTGCAGAGTCCAAACCTTTTATCAAAATAAAATATGTGAAATATATTTTCTTTTCCAACAGCACTGCTGGACTATCTACATCTAATAGCGACTCCTTAGAGCTTGTAACTTTTATTGCTTCACAGCCCTTATTCTTTCAACAAATTTGTAATCCAATTGCTTACCTGTAGAATCCTACACTTCCAATTTAGTGTGGCATATGGTACAAAAATTCTACCATTTCTACCATAGTTCTAAAATTAGATGAAATGGTGACTCATTTTCCAAGGATCGCTCATTGATGGTATCTTCTCCCAGTACAGCTATATACCATGAAATCTTCAGGGTATGTGCCCATGTAAGACAAATTTAGCTGATTTTTCTTTACGGATTCATTTGCAGAAAATCTTTCTTATTAAGCTCTGGCAAAAATTGAGAGACCACTGCAAAATGTTCTGATTTTTCTCTTTATAGGTAAATTTCAGAGTAAAATGTAAATTTTTCATTTATTCTATAAACTACTGACAACATGTCTCCAAATTTCCAAGCAATACATTTTGTATTTTTTTTTTGTGAAAAGGAGAAATAGTCAAAATTACAAAAAAAACAACAGTGCTTTCAGACCTCAAATAATGTAAAGAAAACAAGTTCATAATCATTTAGAAACAACAATACTAATGTTTTATCTCAGGATGAGTTCAGAAATCAATATTTTGTGGAATAACCATGATTTTTAATCACAGCTTTCATGCGTCTTGGAATGCTTTACACCAGTCTTTCACACTGCTTCTGGAGCAAAAATGTAAGCAGTTCTTTGTTTGATGGCTTGTGACTATCCATCATCCTCTTCATTACATTCCAGATGTTTTCAATGGGGTTCAGGTCTGGAGATTGGGCTGCCCATGACAGGGTTTTGATGTGGTGGTCTCTTCATTTTTACCAGAGCTGTATATTTGAAATCTACAGCATGACAATTTGTACTGTTGTTGCCCCTCGCCCCTCTGTATCAGTCTGCCACTGTTAGTTTGTTTACTGTAAGTGATATCTGTAAATTGTATGTAACCCCTTCTCATGTACAGCACCATGGAATCAATGGTGCTATATAAATAAATAAATAATAATAATACTGTGGATGTAAGTACATATTTTACCTTGTACAATGCATAGAGTTAAATGTGATATCAAAAGTTTACATCAACTGAGAATAATAACCAAAGTCACTAGGAAATACATAGAACCGAAGGTACCACACCAATAGATCAATAGATGTTTAAAAGCAGTATTTTTATCAGGAAAATAGTTAAAAAAGATATATAAACAAATACAAAGTGCCTCAGAGTGTGAAGGACATCCGACGGGAGCAGTAACAGTAGGCCAGTCACAACATCAATGAGCAAAGCTCAAATAGCATGCAGTACAGATAAAACATATATTATAGCAGAATGTCCAATCACTTAATGCAGAAATAAATGTTAAATAGCAAAATTGTGTACGTGCATTTTTACAATGATAGTGTGCCCTCGAAATCCAAATAGCTAAAGTGCAAACGCCAGTGTGCAAAAAGGAATATTGCTGTTAAAGGGTTACTGTCAGAGGAGATAATCAGAAACTGAAGTAGGCTATTGGAAGTAAAAACTGTACCTAGAGTAGGGATGTCTGCTGGCTCACGCTGCTGCAATCAGGCGTCCCTTCTGCCCAACGTACATTTTGGAAATCCTTCATTGGGTGTACCGGGTGGGGGGACGTCTGACATCAAATACTACCGCTGCCCAATTATCATCTACTCTAGCGGATCACATGCATTCTGAGTAACCAGGAGAGACGTGTACTCCATCCGTGTTGGCGCGCAGCATCCTGTTCATCCCCCGGTCACATGACTCATGACACTTCCGGTCAGTGACCCACAAGCCGGTAGTGCAGTCATGGAATATTATAAAAATGGGTAATATATTGATAGTATAAGGGATCCAGGAAGAACTTGTGAAGAATAAAGATGATGGAACAGTATTAGGATACTGGCATCAGGTAGATACATATTTACAGGGCTGCCACTAGGAATTTCGGGGCCCCATACTGGCAACATTTTTGGGGCCCCCTTGAGAGTTTGCCCAGGCTCCACCCCAGCCCCACCTCCACCCCTCAAACTGTCCACAGTCCCACTGCTCTCTCTTGGAAAAACTCCACTTCTCACCAATCACATATTAACAATTCCCATCACCAGATCACACATATAGCCAGCAGCTCGGACGCAGGTTCAGTTCAGCAACGGCAGAATCCTGCCACTGGGGCCCTGAGCAGAAGAGATGGGACCCAATGCAGGCCCCCTCTGCTCATCGGGCCCCATACCCCAGTCAGGGCAGTAATGCCCTGATGGTGGCCCTGCATATATAGACTTTTTGACCATATTTGGACATTCTGTAGAAGATGCTAGGGAGTTGATGGACTCACTTCGTGTAGGATGTGTCCTTTTAGTGCCAGTTTTCCATTGCCATCTGAATACCTTGTTTGAGTCATAGTCAGAAGCATCTATCGTGAATTTGGACATTTTACTTTCACTAATGTCATGTTCCCATTTCTCAAGGTCCTAACCTTTCATCCCATATACCGTACTATCAGCACCACATATAAAGGTCCTAGAAAAAGGTTTAACGTTTTCTTCCTCCTGTTATCTAGACACGTTTATAACTACCAAACACTAACAACTTTTTGCCAGGAAGGTTTTTTTTTGAAAAAAAAATTAATTTTAAATCTGATCAGTCTGAATCCTCTCTTACTAAAAAAGGAAGTGGAAGCCCTTAATATTCTGGAATCCCTCCTGGAGGAAAGCGAACCTTCGACAGGTAAGGTAAGTGATTTTCCCTCATATCTTTTCTTCCAAGCCTAAGAAATTTCCATCACTTCATGTCTGTCCTGCCGTGGACATTTTCACTAATTTGGTAACTCAAGATATTGATCTTTTAACAGAAAAGAAAAAATGGTACTCCAATCTAACCAAAGAGGAGCAACAAGCAATTAAAGAACTTCAAAATTTTGACGTTGTTTTTAAGTTGGCCGATGTTAGGGGGGTAATTTGGTGATCTGGCCCAATTCTTTATATGAGAAGCAATCAAACAAATTGATGACTCCAACTGCTACAAGAAATTACCTTCCAATCCTTACACTATCTATCATGCTGAACTTTGTTCCATAATAGAAAAAGCGGTATCTGAAGGAAATATCCCCAAACAAATGTTAGAAACCATTTTTTAACTAAATCCTTGACTTCCCACTTTCTATTTAATTCCCAAGATCCATAAAGATCCAGTGGATCCACCTGGGAGACTGATTGTGGCGGGAAACTGTAGTCTATGCGAAATGATATGTGACACCATTGATAACTTCCTTAAGCCTCTGGTCACTACCCTCCCATCCTACATAAAAGACACAATGGCAGCATTACATAAGCTAGACAACATGTCTCTTACAAGGGACATGATTATGGTTACAACGGACGTTGAGTCACTGTATACGTACATCAAACATTCTGACGGCCTTACAGCAACTTCTTGGTATTTGAAATCCAACAACATTTAACCATGCCTTGCTCACCTTCTTTTATTACAATGGGAATTTGTGCTAACACACAACTGTTTTATTTTTAATAAACAAGTATACTTACAATCTACTATACTTACACTCTATCATTACTCCATTACTAAAGAAACCCACCCTCGACCCATCCTGCACAAACAACTACAGACCGGTCTCCAATCTCCCCTTCATCTCTAAACTCTTTGAGCGCCTGATATACTCCCGCCTTACCCGTTACCTCTCCACTCATTCCCTCCTAGACCCTTCACAGTCCGGTTTCCGCCCCCTACATTCAACAGAAACTGCACTCATCAAAGTGACCAATGACCTTCTGACAGCAAAACGCAATGGTGACCACTCTCTGCTCATTCTTCTCGACCTTTCTGCAGCTTTTGATACTGTTGACCACCCTCTCCTGCTCTCTAGGTTCTAGTCTCTAGGCATTAAGGACACTGCTCTCTCCTGGTTCTCCTCCTACCTTTCTGACCGCTCCTTCAGTGTTCTGTTCTCTGGCTCCACTTCATCTCCTCTTCCTCTCGCTGTCGGGGTACTTCAGAGCTCAGTCCTTGGCCCCCTTCTCTTCTCCCTCTACACAGCCCCAATTGGACAGACCATCAGCAGATTTGGCTTTCAGTACCATCTTTATGCTGATGACACACAACTATACACATCATCCCCTGATCTTACCCCAGCTGTACTACAGGTGGGTTTACTTCAGCAACCCGGCACCTAACTGTCTTCCAGCATGGGTAAGGAATTTTATACCTAACTCTGATACTTTGCACTTATGTTTCCCCATATGGACTTTTTGTCACTATGACAATTCCTGTGGTATGTACTATCTCATAGAGGTTGGACATTGCCTCATACTTATGCTGGGCATATTAGTAATGCAATAGTCGGTATCAGTCATGTTGTGCTAGACTATTTCCATGCTTGGAGCACATTAAATACATTTTTGTGCCGGGGATGCAGCAGTTCCCAGACTAGGGTTTTTTGTCTTTTTTTGTTAATTTTGTTACTCGTTTGTAATCTTTGATATTTTCAATAAAGTGTACTAATTTTTTAATTATACTATATGTATGGAACTCCATTTTTTCTAATGTGTTAATAGTATTGGGAGTATACATTTAATGTCCGCTTACTTCATGGGTATATACACCAGGCCAATTAGGCATTACCCTTCAGTATATGGGACCCATGTCTTTCTTGTGAGTTTGAGTTCCCTAGAACGCCACTGACTGTCTGTCCGCAGTCTCCAACATCATGTCTACTCTCTATCTGAAACTCAACCTCTCCAAAACTGAACTTCTTCTGCTCCCGCCGTCTGCTAACCTTCCTAAATCTGAAATTTCCCTCTCTGTGGGTGGCACCATAATAACACCCCGTCAACAGGTGCACTGTCTGGGTGTTATGTTTGACTCCGATCTCTCCTTCACATCCCATATACAATCTCTTGCCTGCTCGTGCCGCTTACACCTAAAGAACATCTCTAGAATCCGCCCTTTTCTCACCATGGAGACAACTAAAACCCTCACTGTCGCCCTGATCCACTCCCGCCTGGACTACTGCAATGCTCTATTAATTGGCCTCCCCCTCACTCAACTTTCCCCCCTCCAGTCCATCCTTAATGCAGCAGCCAGGGTCGTCCATCTGGCTAATCGTTACTCGGACGCGTCCGCTCTTCGCCAGTCGTTACACTGGCTGCCCATTCATTACAGGATACAATTCAAAGTACTTGTTCTCACCCACAAAGCTCTCCACAGTGCGGCACCCCCTTACATCTCCTCCCTCGTTTCTGTCTATCGGCCTAACAGACCGCTGCGCTCTGCAAATGACTTTCGACTAACCTCTGCACTAATCCGTACCTCCCACTCCTGACTCCAAGACTTGTCCCGTGCTGCGCCAATCCTCTGGAATGCTCTACCCCAAGATATTAGGACCATCCACAATTTGCATAGTTTTAGACGCTTGCTCAAAACACATTTGTTCAGAGCGGCCTATCACGTTCACTAATCAAAGTCATTTTAAGTTTGTGTGTGTGTAGCCCATTCACTACCCCCATCTATCCCCCACCCCCTGAAGATGGCTGGACCATCATTGTAAATACATCATTGTAAATACACACCTGTACTTTGTATCTCCCCCTCCTTATTGTAGATTGTAAGCTCTCACGAGCAGGGTCATCTTATTTCACTTTAACCCCTTCCTGACCCATGACGCCACGTAGGCGTCATGAAAGTCGGTGCCAATCCGACCTATGACGCCTATGTGGCGTCATGGAAAGATCGCGTCCCTGCAGATCCGGTGAAAGGGTTAACTCCCATTTCACCCGATCTGCAGGGACAGAGGGAGTGGTAGTTTAGCCCAGGGGATGTGGCTTCACCCCCCCGTGGCTACGATCGCTCTGATTGGCTGTTGAAAGTGAAACTGCCAATCCGAGCGATTTGTAATATTTCACCTATTATAACTGGTGAAATATTACAATCCAGCCATGGCCGATGCTGCAATATCATCGGCCATGGCTGGAAACACTAATGTGCCCCCACCCCACCCCACCGATCGCCCCCCCCAATCCTCCGATCAGTGCTATGCACCGCTCCGTCCTATGCTCCGCTCCCCCCGTGCTCTTGTCCGCTCCCCCTGTCCTCCAATCACCCCCCCGTGCTCCGATCCAACCCCCCTGCACTCCGATCCACCCCCCGTGCATCATCCACCCCCCGTGCTCCGATCCAACCCCCCTGCACTCCGATCCACCCCCCCGTGCATCATCCACCCCCCCGTGCTCCGATCCACCACCCCCGTGCTCCGTTCCACCCCCCCGTGCTCCGATCCTTACCGATCCTGCCGGGGTCCGTCCGTCTTCTCCCTGGGCGCCACCATCTTCCAAAATGGCGGGCGCATGCGCAGTGCGCCCGCCGAATCTGCCGACCGGCAGATTCGTTCCAAAGTGCATTTTGATCACTGAGATATAATCTATCACAGTGATCAAAATAAAAAAAATAATAAATGACCCCCCCTTTGTCACCCCTATAGGTAGGGACAATAAAAAAATAAAGAATTTTTTTTTCCCACTAATGTTAGAATAGGGTTAGGGCTAGGGTTAGGGTTAGGGGTAGGGTTAGGGCTAGGGTTAGGGCTAGGGTTAGGGTTACGGTTAGGGCTAGGGTTAGGGCTAGGGTTAGGCTTACGGTTAGGGCTAGGGTTAGGGTTAGGGTTTCGGTATGTGCACACGTATTCTGTTCCTCTGCAGATTTTTCTGCTGCGGATTTGATAAATCCGCAGTGCTAAACCGCTGCGGATTTATCGTGGTTTTTCTGCGCATTTCACTGCGGTTTTACAACTGCGATTTTCTATTGGAGCAGTTGTAAAACCGCTGCGGAATCCGCAGAAACAAGTGACATGCTGCAGAATGTAAACCGCTGCGTTTCCGTGCAGTTTTTCCGCAGCATGTGTACAGCGATTTTTGTTTCCCATAGGTTTACATTGAACTGTAAACTCGTGGGAAACTGCTGCGGATCCGCAGGGTTTTCCGCAGCGTGTGCACATACCTTTAGAATTAAGCTATGTGCACACGGTGCGGATTTGGCTGCGGATCCGCAGCGGATTGGCCGCTGCGGATTCGCTGCAGTGTTCCATCAGGTTTACAGTGCCATGTAAACCTATGGAAAACCAAATCCGCTGTGCCCATGGTGCGGAAAATACCGCGCGGAAATGCTGCAGCATGTCAATTCTTTGTGTGGATTCCGCAGCGTTTTACACCTGTTCCTCAATAGGAATCCACAGGTGAAATCCGCACAAAAAACGCTGGAAATCCGCTGGAAATCCGCAGGTAAAGCGCAGTGCTTTTTACCCGTGGATTTTTCAAAAATGATGCTGAAAAATCACACGAATCCGCAACGTGGGCACATAGCCTTAGGGTTAGGGTTGGAATTAGGGTTGTGGTTAGGGTTGTGATTAGGGTTATGGCTACAGTTGGGATTAGGGTTAGGGGTGTGTTGGGGTTAGTGTTGAAGTTAGAATTGAGGGGTTTCCACTGTTTAGGCACATCAGGGGTCTCCAAACGCAACATGGCACCACCATTGATTCCAGCCAATCTTGTATTCAAAAAGTCAAATGGTGCTCCCTCATTTCCGAGCCCCGATGTGCTCCCATACAGTGGTTTACCCCCACATATGGGGTATCAGTGTACTCAGGACAAACTGCGCAACAATTACTGGGGTCCAATTTCTCCTGTTACCCTTGTGAAAATAAAAAAATGCTTGCTAAAACATAATTTTTGAGGAAAATGATTTTTTATTTTAACGGCTCTGCGTTGTAAACGTCTGTGAAGCACTTGGGGGTTCAAAGTGCTCACCACATATCTAGATAAGTTCCTTTGGGGTCTAGTTTCCAAAATGGGGTCACTTGTGGGGGGTTTCTACTGTTTAGCCACATCAGGGGCTCTGCAAACGCAACGTGACTCCCGCAGAGCATTCCATCAAAGTCTGCATTTCAAAACGTCACTACTTCACTTCCGAGCCCCGGCATGTGCCCAAACAGTGGTTTACCCCCACATATGGGGTATCAGCGTACTCAGGAGAAACTGGACAACAAATATTGGGGTCAAATTTCTCCTGTTACCCTTGGGAAAATTAAAAAATTCTGGGCTAAATAATTATTTTTGAGGAAAGAAAACGTATTTATTATTTTCACGGCTCTGCATTATAAACTTCTGTGAAGCACTTGGGGGTTCAAAGTGCTCACCACACATCTAGATAAGTTCCTTTCGGGGTCTAGTTTCCAAAATGGGGTCACTTGTGGGGGGTTTCTACTGTTTAGCCACATCAGGGGCTCTGCAAACGCAACGTGACGCCCGCAGAGCATTCCATCAAAGACTGCATTTCAAAACGTAACTACTTCACTTCCGAGCCCCGGCATGTGACCAAACAGTGGTTTACCCCCACATATGGGGTATTAGCGTACTCAGGAGAAACTGGACAACAACTTTTGGGGTCAAATTTCTCCTGTTACCTTTGGGAAAATAAAAAATTGCAGGCTAAAAGATCATTTTTGAGAAAATAATTTTTTATTTTATTTTCATGGCTCTGCGTTATAAACTTCTGTGAAGCACTTGGGGGTTCAAAGTTCTCACCACACATCTAGATTAGTTCCTTTGGGGGTCTAGTTTCCAAAATGGGGTCATTTGTGGGGGATCTCCAATGTTTAGGCACACAGGGGCTCTCCAAACGTGACATGGTGTCTGCTAATGATTGGAGCTAATTTTCCATTTAAAAAGCCAAATGGCGTGCCTTCCCTTCCGAACCCTGCCGTGCACCCAAACAGTGGTTTACCCCCACATATGGGGTATCAGCGTACTCAGGACAAACTGGACAACAACATTTGGGGTCAAATTTCTCCTATTACCCTTGGCAAAATAGGAAATTTCAGGCTAAAAAATCATTTTTGAGGAAAGAAAAATTATTTTTTATTTTCATGGCTCTGCATTATAAACTTCTGTGAAGCACCTGGGGGTTTAAAGTGCTCAATATGCATCTAGATAAGTTCCTTGGGGGGTCTAGTTTCAAAAATGGGGTCACTTGTGGGGGAGCTCCAATGTTTAGGCACACAGGGGCTCTCCAAACGCAACATGGTGTCCGCTAACAATTGGAGCTAATTTTCCATTCAAAAAGTCAAATGGCGCGCCTTCCCTTCCGAGCCCTGCCGTGTGCCCAAACAGTGGTTTACCCCCACATATGAGGTATCGGCGTACTCGGGAGAAATTGCCCAACAAATTTTAGGATCCATTTTATCCTATTGCCCATGTGAAAATGAAAAAATTGAGGTGAAAAGAATTTTTTTGTGAAAAAAAAGTACTTTTTCATTTTTACAGATCAATTTGTGAAGCACCTGAGGGTTTAAAGTGCTCATTAGGCATCTAGATAAGTTCCTTGGGGGGTCTAGTTTCCAAAATGGGGTCACTTGTGGGGGAGCTCCAATGTTTAGGCACACAGGGGCTCTCCAAACGCGACATGGTGTCCGCTAACGATGGAGATAATTTTTCATTCAAAAAGTCAAATGGCGCTCCTTCCCTTCCAAGCCCTGCCGTGCGCCCAAACAGTGGTTTACCCCCACATATGAGGTATCAGCGTACTCAGGACAAATTGGACAACAACTTTCGTGGTTCAGTTTCTCCTTTTACCATTGGAAAAATAAAAAAATTGTTGCTAAAAGATAATTTTTGTGACTAAAAAGTTAAATGTTCATTTTTTCCTTCCATGTTGCTTCTGCTGCTGTGAAGTACCTGAAGGGTTAATAAACTTCTTGAATGTGGTTTTGAGTACCTTGAGGGGTGCATTTTTTAGAATGGTGTCACTTTTAGGTATTTTCAGCCATATAGACCCCTCAAACTGACTTCAAATGTGAGGTGGTCCCTAAAAAAAATGGTTTTGTAAATTTCGTTGTAAAAATGAGAAATCGCTGGTCAAATTTTAACCCTTATAACTTCCTAGCAAAAAAAAATTTTGTTTCCAAAATTGTGCTGATGTAAAGTATACATGTGGGAAATGTTATTTATTAACTATTTTGTGTCACATAACTCTCTGGTTTAACAGAATAAAAATTCAAAATGTGAAAATTGCGAAATTTTCAAAATTTTCGCCAAATTTCCATTTTTATCACAAATAAACGCAGAATTTATTAACCTAAATTTACCACTAACATGAAGCCCAATATGTCACGAAAAAACAATCTCAGAACCGCTAGGATCCGTTGAAGCATTCCTGAGTTATTACCTCATAAAGGGACACTGGTCAGAATTGCAAAAAACGGCAAGGTCTTTAAGGTCAAAATAGGCTGGGTCATGAAGGGGTTAATTATTGTATCTAGTCTACATGATGTCAATATCCTGATACTGCTCCATCATCTTCATTCTTCACAAGATCTTCCTGGATCCCTTATCCTAGCAATATATTACCCACTTTTCTATTTGGGCGATATGATATTTTTATGGACTTTTTTTTTTAATTTTTCCTATTTATTCATGTCTTATTTCACTTTAGTCATTTTTTCATAGTAATCAAATGTAATATTTTGTCATTAGTGGCTCATCATATTTTATAATAATTCTCATCTTGTGCTTGTCATTGTGGTAAATATACACTTACTCTATTAATATGGACCAATATTTCCTCATATTGTATCCTTTTTTATAATACCAAAAAACCTTTTTTATCTATTTTTTCACTCTTCTTTACAATATTTGTGTCTTAACCGCACCTTATATTCTATTCCTTTTCTATTTGTAACATATACTCACTTTTTTAGTATTCTTGTATTATGATCTGGTGCCATCCATGTAACCACTACACTTAGAGAGAATTCCACACAATTCCGATCCATAGTGCGCTCACGTTATTGGGCACCACCCCAATATTCCATGAATCCACTGCCGGCTTGCGGGTCACCGACCGAAAGTGTCATGAGTCATGTGATCGGGGGATGCACATGACGCTGCATGCCAACACGGATGGAATTCACACCTCTCCCGATTACTCGGCATGCATGTGATCATGTAGAATAGATGATTGGGCAGCGGTAGTATTTGATGTCAGGTGTCCCCCCACCCGCTACGCACCCTGAAGAAGGATTTCCGAAACATACATCGGGCAGAAGGGATGCTTGATGGCAGCAGCGTGGGCACAGAACAGAAATCCCTACTATAGGTACAGTTCTTACTTAAATAGCCTACTTCGGTTTCTGATTATCCCCTTTGGCAGTAGCCCATTGATAGCAATATTCATTTTTGCACTTGCACTTTAGCTATTTGGATTTCGAGGGCACACTATCATTGTAAAAATGCATGTACACTATTTTGTTATTTAGCATTTATTTATGCATTAAGTGATTGGACATTCTGCTATAATATATGTTTTATCTGTACTGTTTGCTATTTGAGCTTTGCTCATTGATGTTGTGACTGGCCTACTGTTACTGGTCTCGTCGAATGTCCCTCACACTCTGAGGCACTTTGTTTTTATTTATGTATCTTTTTTAACAATTTTTTTCCTAATAAAAATACTGCGTTAAAACTTGCTCAATTGTCACGTGTATCCCTACTATCACATGAGAGATCTATTGGTGTGGTACCTTTGATTCTATGTACTTCCTAGTGACATTGGTTATTATTCTCAGTGTATCTAAACTTTTGATACCCTGTCATGGGCAGCCCAATCTCCAGACCTGAACCCCGTTGAACACCTCTGGAATGTAATCAAGAGGATGAAGGATACATCAAACAAAGAACTGCTTACATTTTTGCACCAGAAGCAGTGTAAAAGACTGGTGGAAAGCATGCCAAGACACATGAAAGCTGTGATTAAAAATCATGGTTATTCCACAAAATATTGATGGTGGTACCTTTGATTCTATAGAGTTAAATGTGCATTAAAATCCTCACCTTTTACGCAGTAGTATTTACCTTAGTTGGTTTCACTACAGTTATGCTGTGGAAATTCTGGGGGGAAAAAAACAATATTCCATGTTGCAAGTGTACCACTGCTTCCAGAGAGATTTCACTTCCAGCCACAGCTTTGAATGGGAATTTTGAGAGAAAAGCTACTCTGAAAAGCAGAAATTGAAGAATTTGTTGCGGAGTATTGTCTAATAGAGAAAATAAGTTAAGGATGTATAAAGTAAAGGATGACAGAAGAAAAGATTTATTACAGATTATGTGCTTGTCACTAGAGGGGAATTGGTGGCATTGAATTGTGGCAAATTGATAAAATACCATGTGAAGGAATTCAAGCCAGAAGAGACAACTTAGACCTCTTTCACATTTCCGTCGGTACGGGTCTGTCGCTATGCATCGGCTCGACATACCGACAGACGTTGTGAAAATGTGGGACGACGTGGGCAGTGGATGCAGTTTTTCAACGCATCCGCTGCCCATTCTGAAGTCCGGGGAGGAGGGGGCGGCGTTTAGGCCGCGCATGCGCAGACGAAAATGGCGGACGCGACACACAAAAAAAGTTACATTGAACTTTTTTTGTGCCGACGGTCCGCCAACACACGACGGCTGCGACGTGTGGCAATCCGTCGCTAATAAAAGTCTATGGGAAAAAAACGCATCCTGCAAACACATTTGCAGGATCCGTTTTTTTCCCAAAACGACGGAGATCAAAAGACAGAGTGTGAAAGAGGCCTTAGCAGCCCCAAGGACAAGATTGTGAGCAGATGATAAGAGTGCAGAACGAAATCTAGAAATCTAGAAGCAAAGTCAATACAACTTGTCTTTCTGCATTTTATTGTTTGTAGCTACCAGGGGAAGGGGGGACAGAGGGTGACGTCACCCCGCACTCTGAGGGGCCCACCTGAAGCTACAATACTTTTAACAGCGCACTGATACTGCCGATACAGTTAAATTCTGTGGCAGACAAGGTAGACCGCCGCCTCCATGGGGTCCATGAGGCATGTTGCACTGACACCAGGCCCGTCATCGCAAGTTAAACTGTATCAGCATACTGGATGCCAATACAGTTGAAAATAACGAGGAAAGAATGAGCGTTATTCTTCCTCGGCATCTAACGTCTCAGCTCAGCGGGCACGATGACGTCACTACATGCCTCCCGCTCCACTGCGATGTGTGGTGGGTCAACACACTCGCTGCAGAGACCGGAGCAGCGGGGGAAGAAAGAGAAGTGAGCTTTGTATTTTATTCTTTCTTTTAATCACTGAGAACATTGTGATGCCCATAATACTGTGTGGAGGACTATGGGGAGTGCATTGTACTGTATGAAGGATTATGTGAAGTGCATTATACTATATACAGGACTATGGAGTAAATTATACTATATGGACGGATATCTGGGGGCTATTATAATATTTGGAGGGCTATGTGGGAGCCTTTGTACTGCATACAAGCAAGTATATAGTGTGCAGGTTTGTGTGGGGTTCATCATGCTGTGTGGAGGGCTGTGTGGGGGCCATTTTGCAGTGTGGAGAGGTGTGGGGCCATTATACGTATGTATGCCCATTATTCTGCATGGAGGGCTGTTTGGGGGTCAGAGTTGAGGGATCATACTGTGTTTGAGTCAGCATAATTTTCTGAAGGAGTCGAGAGGTGAGGTACAGAAGGGTCATTATAATGTGTGTGTAAGAGTACTATGGAGGAATTCACTATGAGGGGTTTCTTACAGTGTTTGTGGGACACTTTTGTTGAAATCACACTTTGTGAGCGAAATGAAAGCGGAATCTAGTGGTCCAGTAGGAGAAAAATTACTTTGTAAAGGCTGAAAAGATGTGTAGCATGCTCTTCTGTAACCCCACCAAATATTTTTTTTTCTTATGGGGGTGGAGGGAGGCAATTAGAATTTCTGCTATGTTGCCCCATGATTTCTATTAGTGTTGAGCGAGTATACTCGTTGCTCGGGTTTTCCCGAGCACACTCAGGTGGTCTCCGAGTATTTGTTAGTGCTCGGAGATTTAGTTTTCATCACTGCAGCTGCATGATTTATGGCTGCTGGACAGCTTGAATACATGGGGGGATTCCCTAGCAACCAAGCAACCCCCACATGTACTCAAGCTGGCTAGCAGCTGTAAATCATGCAGCTGCGTCAACAAAAACGAAATCTCCGAGCACTAACAAATACTCGGAGACCAACCGAGCGTGCTCGGGAAAACCCGAGCCAGTGGCGTATCCAGGGGGGGCAGCCGACAGGGGGGCACCAGCGGACCGCCTGATGATGCGTCGGTCCAAGGAGGCTCGGGTGGGACTGCACTTGTCCCGCAGCAGAGCCCTTTCCACCGCAGAGAGCTGCACACCACAGCTATTGCTGCCGCAGCTCTGTGCGCACAGGACCTGTGATGAGATCACAGGAGGGGAGGAGTCAGGAGTCACATGATCAAGGGCCTCTGTGTAGTGCAGGACTCTGCTGATTGTCATGGTGCTCGGTGCTGGATGAGGGTAAGCTTTTGTGTGGGATCAGGACTGGTTTGTGTGGATGTAGCAGAGCCGTGTGTGTACGAGGTGTACAGAGCGGAAGCCGTGTGTGCAAGGTGTATGGAGCGGAGCTGGATATGTACGGAGTGGAGCCGTGTTTGTATGAGGTGTAAAGAGCGGAGCCGTGTGTGTGCAAGGTGTATGGAGCGGAGCTGTGTATGTACGAGGTGTGCGGAGCTGGGTGTGTGCAAGGTGTATGGAGCGGAGCTGTGTGTGTACCAGGTGTACAGAGCGGAGCCGTGTGTACAAGGTGTACGGAGCGGAGCCGTGTGTACAAGGTGTACGGAGCGGAGCCGTGTGTGTACAAGGTGTACGGAGTGGAGCCCTGTGTGTACGAGGTGTACGGAGCGGAACTGGGTGTGTGCAAGGTGTATGAAGCTGAGCCGTGTGTGTACGAGGTGTACAGAGCGGAACTGGTTTTGCACAAGGTGTATGGAGCTGAGCCATGTTTGTACGAGGTGTATAGAGTGGAGCCCTGTGTGTACGAGGTGTACGGACCGGAACTGGGTGTGTGCAAGGTGTATGGAGCGGAGCCGAGTGTGTACGAGGTGTATGGAGCGGAACTGGGTGTGTGCAAGGTGTATGGAGCTGAGCCGTGTGTGTACGAGGTGTACGGAGGGAAGCCCTGTGTGTACGAGGTGTACGGAGCGGAACTGGGTGTGTGCAAGGTGTATGGAGCGGAGCCGAGTGTGTACGAGGTGTATGGAGCGGAACTGGGTGTGTGCAAGGTGTATGGAGCTGAGCCGTGTGTGTACGAGGTGTACGGAGGGAAACCCTGTGTGTACGAGGTGTACGGAGCGGAACTGGGTGTGTGCAAGGTGTATGGAGCTGAGCCGTGTATGTACGAGGTGTACGGAGCGGAACTGGGTGTGTGCAAGGTGTATGGAGCGGAGCCGTGTGTGTACAAGGTGTACGGAGTGGAACTGGGTGTGTGCAAGGTGTATGGAGCTGAGCCGTGTGTGTACGAGGTGTACGGAGTGGAGCCCTGTGTGTACGAGGTGTACACAGCGGAACTGGGTGTGTGCAAGGTGTATGGAGTGGAGCCACGTGTGTACGAGGTGTATGTGAGTGGAGCCCTGTGTAAAAGGTGTACGGAGCTCAGCCGCGTGTGTAGGAGTAACTAGGTGTGGCCATTATACTGTACGCAATATGTGTGTGTGTTTGTGCGTGCATGCGTAGCGCTGTGGGTGAATGTGCAGAGACGTAAATGGTTTTGTGTGTGTGTGTACGGGGAGGAGAGGTGAGGGCAATGATGGGGCTGACGGGGAGAGGGCAAAAATTGGGATGGAGGGGGAGGAGGAAATGATGGATGTGGTGGAATGGGCAATGAGGGAGGTGGAAATTGGAATGGGCAATGATGGTGGTGGGGGGAGAATGCAATGATGGTGGGGAGGAGGAAATCATGGAGGTGGTGGAAAGGGCAATAATGAGGGGGGGAGAAATGATGGAGGTGGTATAATGGACAAGGATGATGGTGGTGGAAAGCACACTGATGATATTGGAGGGAGAAAATGATGGAGGTGGTGGAATGGGCAAGTATGGCGATGGCGACAGAAAGGACAATGATGATGGTGGTGGAAAGGGCAAAGATGTGGATGGTGGGGGAAGAGAAAATTATGGATATGGGGATATGGTGGAAAAGGCAAAGGAGGAAATGATGGAGGTGGTGGAATGGGAAATTATTGGGTGGTGGGGGAGAAAGCAATGATAGTGGTGGTGGAGAAGGCAAAGATGGAGGTGGTGAAGAGAGCAATGATGAGGTGGGGTAGAGGAAAATAATGGGCATATATGAGGAAACAGTACAGGAGAATGGGGGGCATGTATGAGGAAACAGTACTGGGGAATTGGGGGCATGTATGAGGAAACAGTACAGGAGAATGGGGGGCATATCTGAGGAAACAGTATAGGGGATGGGTGCAGACAGTATGAGGAGCGAACGGGGGAATGTATGCGGACACAGTATGAGTAGCGATGTGAAAAATGTATGTGGACAGAGTACGGGGAGTGAGGGTGATGGGATGTGTGCAGAAACAGTATGGGGAGTCAGGTGAGCAGGCAGTATAGAAAGTGAGGGGTAAATATATGAGGAGACAGTTTGGTGAACAGGATGGATGTGAGAGGAGACAGGCTCTAAAAGGGCTCTAAAAGTGAACCTGGAAATTATAGGCCAGTAAGTCTAACCTCTATTGTTGGTAAAATATTTGAAGGGTTTCTGAGGGATGTTATTCTGGATTATCTCAATGAGAATAACTGTTTAACTCCATATCAACATGGGTTTATGAGAAATCGCTCCTGTCAAACCAATCTAATCAGTTTTTATGAAGAGGTAAGCTATAGGCTGGACCACGGTGAGTCATTGGACGTGGTATATCTCGATTTTTCCAAAGCGTTTGATACCGTGCCGCACAAGAGGTTGGTACACAAAATGAGAATGCTTGGTCTGGGGGAAAATGTGTGTAAATGGGTTAGTAACTGGCTTAGTGATAGAAAGCAGAGGGTGGTTATAAATGGTATAGTCTCTAACTGGGTCGCTGTGACCAGTGGGGTACCGCAGGGGTCAGTATTGGGACCTGTTCTCTTCAACATATTCATTAATGATCTGGTAGAAGGTTTACACAGTAAAATATCGATATTTGCAGATGATACAAAACTATGTAAAGCAGTTAATACAAGAGAAGATAGTATTCTGCTACAGATGGATCTGGAAAAGTTGGAAACTTGGGCTGAAAGGTGGCAGATGAGGTTTAACAATGATAAATGTAAGGTTATACACATGGGAAGAAGGAATCAATATCACCATTACACACTGAATGGGAAACCACTGGGTAAATCTGACAGGGAGAAGGACTTGGGGATTCTAGTTAATGATAAACTTACCTGGAGCAGCCAGTGCCAGGCAGCAGCTGCCAAGGCAAACAGGATCATGGGGTGCATTAAAAGAGGTCTGGATACACATGATGAGAGCATTATACTGCCTCTGTACAAATCCCTAGTTAGACCGCACATGGAGTACTGTGTCCAGTTTTGGGCACCGGTGCTCAGGAAGGATATAATGGAACTAGAGAGAGTACAAAGGAGGGCAACAAAATTAATAAAGGGGATGGGAGAACTACAATACCCAGATAGATTAGCGAAATTAGGATTATTTAGTCTAGAAAAAAGACGACTGAGGGGCGATCTAATAACCATGTATAAGTATATAAGGGGACAATACAAATATCTCACTGAGGATCTGTTTATACCAAGGAAGGTGACGGGCACAAGGGGGCATTCTTTGCGTCTGGAGGAGAGAAGGTTTTTCCACCAACATAGAAGAGGATTCTTTACTGTTAGGGCAGTGAGAATCTGGAATTGCTTGCCTGAGGAGGTGGTGATGGCGAACTCAGTCGAGGGGTTCAAGAGAGGCCTGGATGTCTCCCTGGAGCAGAACAATATTGTATCATACAATTATTAGGTTCTGTAGAAGGACATAGATCTGGGTATTTATTATGATGGAATATAGGCTGAACTGGATGGACAGATGTCTTTTTTCGGCCTTACTAACTATGTTACTATGTATATGAGGAGGGAGGGGAATAGTGTGAGGAGACAGTATGGGGGGACAAAAGTGAGTGGGCACAGAATAGAAACTGAGTAGTGGGTTCGTAGCATGGGGGCACAGTGTAAGGGCACAGCCAGGAGCGGACAGTATACCAAGGAGGGGGGGTCTGATGAGAGTACAGTATAAGTACTGGGCCCTATAGGGAGGACACAGTGTGAGAGGACAGTGTGAAAAGGGGACCGGTATGGAAAGGAGAGGTCAGTGTGAAGAGCATGTACCATAAGAGGGACAGTGTGGGGGTCATATTTTGTGCAGACAATAAAGTGAGGGGCAATTATTCATTCAGGAGCATTATAATGACTAGGGTTGAGCGACCTTTACTTTTATAGGATCGGGTCGGGTTTCACGAAACCCGACTTTTTCAAAAGTCGGGTCGAGTGAAATCGGCCGATCCTATAAAAAAGTCGGGGTCGGCCGAAACCTGAAACCCAATGTAGTGCATTGGGTTTCCATGGTTCCCAGGGTCTGAAGGAGCGGAAACTCTCCTTCAGGCCCTGCGATCCATATTTTAGTGTAAAATAAAGAATTAAAATAAAAAATATCGCAATACTTACCCTCTGACGAGCCCTGGTACTAATCGGGAACCTTCCTTCCTTAGAATCAGCCTTCCAGGACCTTGCGGTGACGTCGCGGCTTGTGATTGGCCGCGCGGCCGCCCATGTGACCGCTCACGCGACCAATCACAAGCCGCGACGTCACCGCTGACGTCACCGAAGGTCCTGGAAGGGCTGATTCTTAGGAAGGAAGGCTGTCGGAAAGAAGCAGGGCGCGTCCGAGGGTGAGTATATTCTTATTAGGTATATACTCACCCTCGGATGCGCCCTGCTTCTTTATTTGTAATGAATGTTTATTTGTAATGTGGTTTTGACTTACTCTATTTTTTTGGTAAATAATGATTTTATTATTTTCATTGTTTTGCATCTTCTTGGCAATAATATAAAGAAGACGCGACAGGACAACACTCGGTGGATGCCATATCTGTGTTTTCAATTGAAAAAAAACTTTCAGTTAACTACTTGCAGGAGAAAGTTTTTGTAGCTGGTGGCCATTTTTAGTACTGTACCAGATTTTTGTTGTATGTGTTTGTTTTTAATGTTAAAATGTCTGCATTTGATATCTCTCCAGTATTTTCTTTTTTATAAGCAAAATACTTATTTTTATATTTTCTGATGTTTTATACCGGAGTGTTCCTCGGGGCACGCTTATAAAGTGTCTTATATATGTGTTTCTAATGAGTCACATTATATTTTTTTTCTAATTGTTGCTCTAAGAGATCTCAAAGATTTCATGGTTTGGAAATGATTGTTATGCCTTTACTGTCTTATATAAAAAAAAACTGAATGGACAGCTCTTCTCAGGTGAAATGTTAGCAAGTTCCGTCTGTTGGGCCATTATTCTAGGTCATACCCCCAGATCTGTGAACTGAGCAGTAAGGAAAATTAGCTGGTCTAAGAAGCATATCCATCTTTCCTACTTAAACACTTTCTTCATTGCTACATAATGTTTTATATTTTACAGCCATTGTAAGATTTTATAGAAGGAACTGATTGTAATTAGCACCATAGGTATCATCAGATTTTAAGGACAGTGGGCAATCATTCAGCACTTTTTTGTAGGCATACATCCTCTCCCCAGCAACCTGTATGCATTTGACATGACATTATTTGTTCCTTTTATTGCATTACTTTCTTCATTGATTCCTTTTGCATAATTTATATGTAGTTTTAGTGCTGGTTTTGTACTCTGAGCTTGTTGCCCTGTGCACAATATTTTAAGACAGACTGAAATGTCAAGTTTGTTCTGTCAAAAGCAGTAGTGTTTCAAAATAGATAAACAACATAAAGACTACATTCTAGAGCTGCTGTTATACTTATAAAGACAGTAAAATGTGATAACAACTATTAGCAGGTCATCTTTAGTATGTAGGTTTGATGAATCGGTGAGTGGTTGTATTGTATTGTGTGAGGTATTGTTATTAGTATTGTGAACTTTATTAAAATGTTTGCCTTCTGATTCAGCGTTTACTTTTCTTAATTTCCAAAATGCTTGATTTCTTTGAAGGTTGTGTCTTCTGTCTTTACACACTTCTTTCTTAACCCCTTCCCAACATGCGCCATATATGTACAGTGCTGTGGGATCTGTTATGAAGGCAATCCAGTAACACAGTGTGCCAGTAATCAGAGCACATACAGTGATCTGACAATAACCCAAAAACAATAGAACGAGCTCTGAGACGTGGAATCTCTGTAGACCGCAATACCTGAACCTATCCTAAACACAACTAAAGGCAGCTGTGGATTGCGCCTAACACTACCTATGCAACTCGGCACAGCCTGAGGAACTGACTAGCCTGAAGATAGAAATACAAGCCTGACTTGCCTCAGAGAAATACCCCAAAGGAAAAGGCAGCCCCACACATATAATGACTGTTAGCAAGATGAAAAGACAAAACGTAGGGATGAAATAGATTCAGCAAAGTGAGGCCCGATATTCTAGATAGAGCGAGGATAGCAAAGAGAACTTTGCAGTCTACAAAAAACCCTAAAACAAAAAACCACGCAAAGGGGGCAAAAAGACCCACCGTGCCGAACTAACGGCACGGCGGTACACCCTTTGCGTCTCAGAGCTTCCAGCAAAAACGAATAGATAAGCTGGACAGAAAAAACAGCAACAAAAGCAAAGAAGCACTTATCTAAGCAGAGCAGCAGGCCACAGGAAAGATCCAGAAGCTCAGATCCAACACTGGAACATTGACAAGGAGCAAGGAAGACAGAATCAGGTGGAGTTAAATAACAAGGCAGCCAACGAGCTCACCAGAACACCTGAGGGAGGAAGCCCAGAAGCTGCAGTACCACTTGTGACCACAGGAGTGAATTCAGCCACAGAATTCACAACAGGGATCACATGAGCTCACACCAAGCACCGTCACGATCAAATGTGGGTGTCAACTCAATATGAGAGGTGACGCCCTGCTAGCATTGATCGTGGGCGTTTAGCCCCTCTGATGCTGCTGTCAATAGTGACAGTGACAACAATGGGCATCGCAGAGGGTGGTAGCTCCCTCTCTGCTCCCATGATCACAATGCGTTTGCCATTGCTTTGTGCCGACGGTCTCCATGGTGACCCCGGGATGAAAGATGGCTGCAAGGTCACCCAGGGACTATGGCCTTGGCCTTTAAGCTCTTTGAGAGTAGGAGATGAAATGCCTCCTCCCTGCCTGCAAGACGCTGATCTGATGCCCTGCAATTTAAATGCATTGCAAAGTATGAGATCAGGAAACATAGATGTCCCATACTGGGACAAGGTAAAAATGTATAGGCTCGTCCAAGGTTGCCTCCCCGTTTGATGCGGCGATGAGCCTGCAACTTTTCTCCGATCCACCCATGGCTGTTAACATCTTAAATGCTGTTGTCAATCTCTGACAGCAGCATTTAACATACCTGTGCCGGAAGCGCATCATAAACCCCCGCCCATCGGCATACACGGGCAGCAGTGGTCTGGTCAGTGGAGGTCTAGTGGAAGGAGTGACCGCAGACAGGCATCAAAGGCCTAACACCAAAAAATTGGCCTTGCTTTAAGCAATTAGAAATTGGTTCCATGGGTACACGGGCAGCAGTGGTCTGGTCAGTGGAGGTCTAGTGGAAGGAGTGACCGCAGACAGGCCTCAAAGGCCTAACATAAAAAAATTGGCCTTGCTGTAGGCAATTTGAAATTGGTTCCATGGGTACACGGGCAGCAGTGGTCAGGTCAGTGGAGGTCTAGTGGAAGGAGTGACCGCAGACAGGCCTCAAAGGCCTAACATAAAAAAATTGGCCTTGCTGTAGGCAATTTGAAATTGGTTCCATGGGTACACGGGCAGCAGTGGTCTGGTCAGTGGAGGTCTAGTGGAAGGAGTGACCGCAGACAGGCCTCAAAGGCCTAACATAAAAAAATTGGCCTTGCTGTAGGCAATTTGAAATTGGTTCCATGGGTTACACGGGCAGCAGTGGTCTGGTCAGTGGAGGTCTAGTGGAAGGAGTGACCGCAGACAGGCCTCAAAGGCCTAACATAAAAAAATTGGCCTTGCTGTAGGCAATTTGAAATTGGTTCCATGGGTTACACGGGCAGCAGTGGTCTGGTCAGTGGAGGTCTAGTGGAAGGAGTGACCGCAGACAGGCCTCAAAGGCCTAACATAAAAAAATTGGCCTTGCTGTAGGCAATTTGAAATTGGTTCCATGGGTTACACGGGCAGCAGTGGTCTGGTCAGTGGAGGTCTAGTGGAAGGAGTGACCGCAGACAGGCATCAAAGGCCTAACACAAAAAAATTGGCCTTGCTTTAAGCAATTAGAAATTGGTTCCAGGGGTACACGGGCAGCAGTGGTCTGGTCAGTGTAGTCAGATTGTAATGAGTGTCTGCCAGTTAGTAGTCAAAAACAATACAGAAATGTGAATGTCTCGCATTTAAAACACAACGGAAACACTAAAGAGTGCAATCATTAGGTACAGGGGTGGGATCCTCTGCGTAGTTTCTGACCTACTAATTTGGCGCAAAGTATTTACTTGGGTAAATAGAGGACACTGCCCCTGACTATGTGAAGTACCATCATACATGTCAACACAATGGTATTGTCAGTGTCAGGAATGGAAGGATGTCAGCGCATGGTCTAAACATTGGTGGAAGTGTGAGAGATAATTGTGGAAGTGGCAGAGCAATGTTTGACCTGGGGGTGGGTGAACTCTCTTGTGGACGGCGGTACAGGCCAAAGGGCCCCTCATGTTACAACAGTGTGTCTGACGTTGGGTGCGCACCACCACCGCCAGAGACACTTTATTGTACTATGAGGGACCCAGTGCCAGTGCTGTCGAGCAAAAGCGGGCACACCCACCTCTTCAGACAAACAGCACTCTCACGGGTGCTTGCGCCAAGTCGCGATACCACGGGCCCGTGTGGGGAGTTTGGCCATTTAGGGAGGTGTTAACATGTCGTATGCTGGACAATCAGCTGCTGCAAATTAAGACATTTGATAAGTAATTCACAGTAGTCCACAGGCAAGAGCTTTTCAGAGGAAAGCTAGGTGTCGCCCGGGCAAGGTGGGGCAAAAGAATTAGAAATCCAGTTGTGGTTCATTTTAATGAATGTTAGATCATCAACATTTTGTGTAGCCAGACGAGTCCTTTTTTCGGTTAATATTGAACCAGCAGCACTGAATACTCTTTCAGATAGGACACTAGCAGCCGGGCAAGCAAGCTCCTGCAATGCATATTCAGCCAATTCTGGCCAGGTGTCTAATTTGGATGCCCAGTAATCAAATGGGAATGACGGTTGAGGGAGAACATCGATAAGGGATGAAAAATAGTGTGTAACCATACTGGACAAATGTTGTCTCCTGTCACTTTGAATTGATGCAGCAGTACCTGTCCTGTCTGCGGTCATAGCAAAATCACTCCACAACCTGGTCAGAAAACCCCTCTGTCCAACGCCACTTCTGATGTGTGCACCCCTAGCACTCCTGGTCTGCTGGCCCCTGGAGCTCGTGTGAGAACGATCACGGGCGCTGTGTGCTGGGAATGCCTGAAGCAAACGGTCAACAAGAGTTGATTGTTTTGTTGCTAATATTAGTTCCAAGTTCTCATGTGGCATAATATTTTGCAATTTGCCTTTATAGCGAGGATCAAGGAGGCAGGCCAACCAGTAATCGTCATCGTTCATCATTTTTGTAATGCGTGTGTCCCTTTTGAGGATACGCAAGGCATAATCCGCCATGTGGGCCAAAGTTCCAGTTGTCAAATCTGCGGTTGTGCTTGGTTGAGAGGCAGTTGCAGGCAAATCGACGTCACTTGTGTCCCTCAAAAAACCAGAACCCGGCCTTGCCACGCCACCAATTTCCAGTGCCCCCGGGAAAGCTTCCTCATTAAAAATATACTCATCCCCATCATCCTCCTCGTCCTCCACCTCCTCTTCGCCCGCTACCTCGTCCTGTACACTGCCCTGACCAGACAATGGCTGACTGTCATCAAGGCTTTCCTCTTCCTCTGGTGCAGACGCCTGATCCTTAATGTGCGTCAAACTTTGCATCAGCAGACGCATTAGTGGGATGCTCATGCTTATTATGGCGTTGTCTGCACTAACCAGCCGTGTGCATTCCTCAAAACACTGAAGGACTTGACACATGTCTTGTATCTTCGACCACTGCACACCCGACAACTCCATGTCTGCCATCCTACTGCCTGCCCGTGTATGTGTATCCTCCCACAAAAACATAACAGCCCGCCTCTGTTCGCACAGTCTCTGAAGCATGTGCAGTGTTGAGTTCCACCTTGTTGCAACGTCTATGATTAGGCGATGCTGGGGAAGGTTCAAAGACCGCTGATAGGTCTGCATACGGCTGGAGTGTACAGGCGAACGGCGGATATGTGCACAAAGTCCACGCACTTTGAGGAGCAGGTCTGAGAAACCAGGATAAGTTTTCAATAAGCACTGCACCACCAGGTTTAAGGTGTGAGCCAGGCAAGGAATGTGTTTCAGTTGGGAAAGGGAGATGGCAGCCATGAAATTCCTTCCATTATCACTCACTACCTTGCCTGCCTCAAGATCTACTGTGCCCAGCCACGACTGCGTTTCTTGCTGCAAGAACTCGGACAGAACTTCCGCGGTGTGTCTGTTGTCGCCCAAACACTTCATAGCCAATACAGCCTGCTGATGCTTGCCAGTAGCTGCCCCATAATGGGACAACAGGTGTGCAACAGTGACAGCTGACGATGGAGTGGTTTCACGACTGTGGTCTGTGGAAGAGCTCTCGCTTCTGCAGGAGGACGAGGAGGAGGAGGAGGAGGGGGTGCGAACGCCTACAGCCAACTGTTTCCTAGACCGTGGGCTAGGCACAACTGTCCCGAAATTAATGTCCCCTGTGGACCCTGCATCTACCACATTCACCCAGTGTGCCGTGATGGACACGTAACGTCCCTGGCCATGCCTACTGGTCCATGCATCTGTAGTCAGGTGCACCTTTGTACTCACAGATTGCCTGAGTGCATGGACGATGCGCTGTTTAACATGCTGGTGCAGGGCTGGGATGGCTTTTCTGGAAAAAAAGTGTCGACTGGGTAGCTCGTAGCGTGGTTCAGCGTACTCCATCAGGGCTTTGAAAGCTTTGCTTTCAACTAACTGGTAGGGCATCATCTCTAACGAGATTAGTCTAGCTATGTGGGCGTTCAAACCCTGTGTACGCGGATGCGAGGATAAGTACTTCCTTTTTCTAACTAGAGTCTCATGTAGGGTGAGCTGGACTGGAGAGCTGGAGATCGTGGAACTAGCGGGTGAGCCGGTGGACATGGCAGACTGAGAGACGGTTGGAGACGGTATTGTTTCCGCCGGTGCCCTAGATGCAGTATTACCTCCAACGAAACTGGTGATTCCCTGACCCTGACTGCTTGGGGCTGGCAAAGAAACCTGCACAGATACTGCCGGTGGTGAAGAAAATGGTGGCCTTACAGTGACGGAAGGGATGTTGCGTTGCTGAGTAGCTTCATTGGCCGAGTGTGCTACAACCTTAAGGGACGTTTGGTAGTTAGTCCAGGCTTGCAAATGCATGGTGGTTAAATGTCTATGCATGCAACTTGTATTGAGACTTTTCAGATTCTGACCTCTGCTTAAGCTAGTTGAACATTTTTGACAGATGACTTTGCGCTGATCAATTGGATGTTGTTTAAAAAAATGCCAGACTGCACTCTTCCTAGCATCGGATCCCTTTTCAGGAATTGCTGACTGAGCTTTAACCGGATGGACACGCTGTCCTCCAACAGTTTTTTGCTTTGCCACGCGTTTTGGGCAAGATACGGGCCCGGCAGATGGAACCTGTTGCGATGTTGATGCCTGCTGCGGCCCCTCCTCCTCCGCTTCAGAACTACTGCCGCCTGCACCCTGTTCCCCCAATGGCTGCCAATCGGGGTCGACAACTGGGTCATCTATAACCTCCTCTTCTAGCTCGTGTGCAAGTTCGTCTGTGTCACCGTTTAGGTCGGCGGTATAGCGTTCGTGACGGGGCAACATAGTCTCATCAGGGTCTGATTCTGGATCAGTACCCTGAGAGGGCAATGTTGTGGTCTGAGTCAAAGGACCAGCATAGTAGTCTGGCTGTGGCTGTGCATCAGTGCACTCCATGTCAGAATCTACTTGTAATGGGCATGGCCTGTTAACTGTTTCACTTTCTAAGCCAGGGACGGTATGTGTAAAGAGCTCCATGGAGTAACCCGTTGTGTCGCCTGCTGCATCCTTCTCTCTTGTTGTTGTTTTTGCTGAAGAGGACAAGGAAGCGACTTGTCCCTGACCGTGAACATCCACTAACGACGCGCTGCTTTTACTTTTACCAGTTTCACGAGAGGAGGCAAAAGAGCTAGAGGCTGAGTCAGCAAGGTAAGCCAAAACTTGCTGTTGCTGCTCCGGCTTTAAAAGCGGTTTTCCAACTCCCAGAAAAGGGAGTGTTCGAGGCCTTGTGTAGCCAGACGACGAACCTGGCTCCACAGCTCCAGACTTAGGTGGAATAATTTTTTTCCCACGACCACCTGATGCTCCACTACCACTACCATCATTACCAGCTGACAATGAACGCCCACGGCCACGACCTCTTCCACCAGACTTCCTCATTGTTTTACAAACTTAACCAAAGTAACTTTATTTGTTGCTGTCAGACAACTTACACGGTGAGCTATAACTTCAGTATGATTTCGATATCGCTTTACAGATTGGTGAAACCGCAAGGAAAATCAGGCACAATGTTACACACTCTGTTTTCTGTGGCACAAAATCAGAGAGATGCCACACACACAGGACTGTCACTCAAGCAAAAATGTCAATATTAATCTCCCACTTTTTTTTTTTTTTAAGGAGACTTTAGAAAAAAAATTAAATAAAATGATTTATTCAGGAAGAATTTAGAAACCAAATAAAATAAAATGATTTTTCAGGGACAATTTAGAAACCAAATAAAAAAAAAATATAGGCTTTCTATGGCCCACTGAGTGAGAGATGGCACCCACAGGAGTCAGGAGTGGCACACAAGCCCAGAGGCCAATATTTTTCTCCCACTGATTGATGTGATTTTTTTCAGGTAGATTTTAGAACCCAAATCAAGCAAAAAAAAAAAATATAGGCTTTCTATGGCCCACTGAGTGAGAGATGGCACCTACAGGAGTCAGGAGTGGCACACAAGCCCAGAGGCCAATATTTTTCTCCCACTGATTGATGTGATTTTTTTTCAGGTAGATTTTAGAACCCAAATCAAGCAAAAAAAATAAAAATATAGGCTTTCTATGGCCCACTGAGTGAGAGATGGCACCCACAGGAGTCAGGAGTGGCACACAAGCCCAGAGGCCAATATTTTTCTCCCACTGATTGATGTGATTTTTTTCAGGTAGATTTTAGTACCCAAATCAAGCAAAAAAATAAAAATATAGGTTTTCTATGGCCCACTGAGTGAGAGATGGCATACACAGGGATGGCACTCTAGCAGAAATGCCAATCTTAATCTCCCACAAAAAAAAAAAAAGCAGCAATAAGGAGTGGACTGCTGCACAAATTAAATAAAAAGTGTGGACAAACAAAAAAGATAGCTCTGCAGAAAGGAAGGAACAAGAGGATTTTTGCTTTGAAAAAAGCAGTTGGTTTGCACAGCGGCGTACACACAGCAATGCAGCTATCAGGGAGCCTTCTAGGGCAGCCCAATGAGCTACAGCGCTGAGGAAAAAAAAAAAAAATGTAGCCTCCACTGTCCCTGCAAACCGAAGGTGGTGTTGGACAGTGGAAATCGCTACAGCACAAGCGGTTTTGTGGTTAATGGACCCTGCCTAACACTTTCCCTGCTTCTGACGAAGCGGCAGCAACCTCTCCCTAAGCTCAGATCAGCAGCAGTAAGATGGCGGTCGGCGGGAACGCCCCTTTATAGCCCCTGTGACGCCGCAGACAGCAAGCCAATCACTGCAATGCCCTTCTCTAAGATGGTGGGGACCAGGACCTATGTCATCACGCTGCCCACACTCTGCGTTCACCTTCATTGGCTGAGAAATGGCGCTTTTCGCGTCATTGAAACGCGACTTTGGCGCGAAAGTCGCGTACCGCATGGCCGACCCCGCACAGGGGTCGGGTCGGGTTTCATGAAACTCGACTTTGCCAAAAGTCGGCGACTTTTGAAAATGAACGTTTCGTTCAACCCTAATAATGACAATTTTATCTTTAAGGGCATCATGTGGAGATTTTCTGCAAAAGAGCGGAGAAGATGGAGGTCTGCAGAGACGGCTGTGGATGAGAAAACTCATCATGGGGTCTGGACAAGATGAAGAAGAGAAGGAGAAGGACTCCAGAGACGACGTCATCTATAAGGAACCTGGATGTAAATGTTATTTGTGATACTAACTAACTCTCATGTTTTTATTTTTGTTAGGAGCATTAAACGGAATGTCCAGGTTTGTGATGAGTCTGCAGTCATTCTTTGTGACTGCAGACTTCTGAGTTCTCACAGTGTGCCCTGCATGCTGTCAGGATTCTCTCGTGCTGGCGATTTTACATACAGTACATGCGGTCACGTGCTGACTAGATATGTGTGGCCTCACTCAATGAAAATGAACTGAGTGAGGCCGGGCATGTCTAGTCGGAATGTGGTCAGAAGTAAACAATTCGCATGCTTGTGCTCACATGACTGTCCACCGGCAAGGGAGAATCCTAAAAGTGTGCAGTGCATTAGTTGTGAGAATTCAGAAGCCTGCAATGCCAGGATTCAGCTCTGCAGGTTCCAGTACTCATCATTGGACACTTCACTCACATGCGACTTTCATACTTATGGTCCTGTGACAACGAGCTTCTCTTCCTGCTTCTCTCAGTTTTTTACTGAATATTGAGAGCATTAGGGAGAGGAGCTCGTCTGTACATGACTAAGGCTACGTTCACATTAGCGTTTCCCGAAGCAGCGTTGGGAAACGCTGCGGCGACGCATGCGTCATGCGCCCCTATATTTAACATGGGGGGCGCATGGACATGCGTTGTGCTGCGTTGTGCGACGCATGCGTTTTTTTTGCCGCAAGCGTTGGGAGCAGAAAACGCAACAAGTTGCATTTTTTTTGCGTCCAAATTTCGGCAAAAAAGGACGCATGCGTCGCGAAACGCAGCGTTTTTGCGTGCGTTTTGGTGCGTTTTTATTTGCGTCGTGCGTTGCGTCGCCGACGCAGCAGCGCACAACGCAAATGTGAACGTAGCCTAAGTGTGCAAGTCACATATATCCTGGGGGGGGGGGGCGCCAAAATGAATTCTTGCCCCGGGTGCCAGAAACCCTAGATACGCCTCTGACCCGAGCAACAAGTATACTCGATCATCACTAGTGTTGAGCATTCAGATACCGCAAGTATCGGGTATCGGCCGATATTTGCTGTATCGGAATTCCGATACCGAGTTCTGATATTTTTGCGATATCGGAAATCGGAATCGGAAGTGTTTCCAGTCATCTTCGGCGTGTGCGGTGCGTATGGTTCCCAGGGTCTGGAGAAGAGGAAACTCTCCTTCAGGCCCTGGGATCCATATTCATGTAAAAAATAAAGAATAAAAATAAAAAATATGGATATACTCACCCCTCCGAAGGACCCTGGCTCTCACCGCTGCAAGCGTCTGCCTCTGTTCCTAAGAATGTAGAGAGTGAAGGACCTTCGATGACGTCGCGGTCACGTGAGCGGTCAGGTGACCGGTCACCTGACCGCGACGTCATCGAGGGTCCTTCACTCTCTGCATTCTTAGGAACGGAGGCAGACGCTTGCAGCGGTGAGAGCCAGGGTCCTTCGGAGGGGTGAGTATATCCATATTTTTTATTTTTATTCTTTATTTTTTACATGAATATGGATCCCAGGGCCTGAAGGAGAGTTTCCTCTCCTTCAGACCCTGGGAACCATCCAGGATCAATTCCGATATTTGTGTCCTATTGACTTGTATTGGTATCGGGTATCGGCGATATCTGATATTTTTGGGATATCGGCTGATCCCATCCGATACCGATACTTTCAAATATCGGAAGGTATCAACACTAATCATCACTAATTTCTATGTATAGGAGAGCATTATACTGTGTAGAGCTGAGCTGTACAGGTAGGAGACTTGGGACATTATTAAAAGTTAAGTGGGCAATTATTGTTATAGTGGCACTCAGCCTAATGTGACTGTTAAAGGGGCACTGTTTTCTTGGGCACTTGTGCAGGGCATTCATAAATTCTAAAAGTTTGTTTTAGCATCTAGAGGGCACACTGTAGGTGAAGTAAGAGGGACACATATGGCAGCAGCAGCTCAGTATTGGGGTATCGGCAGGATAAGGAGTTTCTGCAGGTGGGGGATAGATGTGGTGCTGGAAATGTGAGAAGTCATATGTATTTGCTGTAATCTCTGCAGACGAGTCCTGGCTGGAAAAAGTTGTCATATTGGTCTGGGTCAGATGAAAAAGACGGGAAAAGTGCATGACTCCACCAGAAAGCACATAAGCTGTAAGTCACTATCTGTAACTTTTCTGTAATATCTAAACATGTTCCTCAGGACTGATCTCTATCACTATGTAGTCACCATATGGCAGTAATATCGTAATATCAGTGTTGGCCTTTGTATAGAGATTTTTTTAGAAACAAGTTCTCCTACATCCAATATTAGGGTGCACCACCATAGTTGTAATCAAGGTTACCTAGCTAGGGGCCCACTCAGAAGTTTCGGCCTCCCCTGAACCTAACCCCTAGCTATGCCTGTGCATGAGGTAAATGTGCTCTGTATAGGGAAAGGATAGTAAGCCCATACCAGACACCTCTAGAAAATAAAAGAGTCAAATAAAGAAATTGAACATACTTTTTTGTCTTATATCAACATTGACCCTCAGAGAATAGTCGGGAGGACCCCATACACATTGGAGGCCCTCAGAATAGACCTCCAGTACCCCAGTAGGTCAGCAGGGTGCCCCTACATTGTTTGCACAGTGTGGTAGATCGGCTCACTCAGCTACCCAGAAATGTAGTCACAGGAACACTTTCCATTTAAGTTTTCAACTGGTTTATTAAACTGTACTACATAAACTAGTGGAAAATTAGGTAAACAAACACAGTTCTTCGGGCATAACGTGAAAAATAAAATAGCATACAGTACAGTCTGTGTGGCTGTAGGGATCCACCCGCTCAGGGGATCCAAAACAAGGTTCAGTTTTCTTTAACAAGAGCACAACTCTGGAGATCTCATCTCCAGCCACGCCGAACACTGAATGAGTCCAAAGGCTCCATGTTTAGCTTCTGGACCACACCTTGGGGTGGAGATATGGTGAACAGCCTCCCACCCACTCTTCAGTTGTTCACAAAAACTGAGCCCTTAATATGACCGATTAACTCCTCTAAGCACTTAGTATGCTGGAGGATTTTTCCAGGTTCATATCACTGAGACTAACATCCAGAGTGACACATATCTCCTCTCCAGTAATTTACCAGTGACCTTTTCACAACAGGCATTATGTCTCATCCTTTCCTGCCTGTGTAAACAATGAAGAGGCATCACAGCCCCTTCAGTGTTTATTAGGAGGTGTCCTGAAGGTCGACAGTCATAAGTCCTCTGAACAAACATACCGTAAGTGCCCTATCCTAAGAACAGACCATCATTGTGAAAATCCCAGTTAATTTATTTACGGTTAATACACAAAAATAAGCAGCTATGGTAATTTATACTTTAGTATAAGTTTTTTAACTGTATTATCTGGTTAAAGGGAATCTGTCTCCAGGTTTTTGCTATCTCATCTGAGAAAGCATAGTGTAAGAAGAGAGACTCTGATTGCAACCATGTATCACTTAGTCTACTGGGTGCAGCAGTTGAGACCCATTCACCGTTCTTAAATGCAGCACGTAACAAAGCTCAGAAAGCTGACCCCCACCCATGACACAGCTGACCCTGCCCACACCACTGAGTCACAGCTTTTTAATTTACAATATATATTGACACTGAGCTGCTTATCAGAGGAAGGGGCAGAGTCAGACGACTGTGCACAAGGCAACAAGTCACAACTTTGATAATGTCCTAGTGATAAAACCTTCAATATAAGTAAATAACAGCACCACATCCTGATATGTAACACATAGCTGAATTCAGTGTTTTAACCCTATACCTCATGCTGTCCTCGAATTACGTAGTAAAACCCTGCTATGTCAAATGAAGACACTAAAGCCCCCATACACATCGGACTAATGTGAGCTGAACCTGCCGATATCAACAGTCTATTGTGCATGGGGGCCTTCCAGGTATATATGTCCCCTATCCTGGGCGCCTTCCTAGTATATATGTTCACCATCCTGGTATATATGGCTTCCATCATTGGTTTGTTCCTCAGCCATATACAGTGGGGCAAAAAAGTATTTAGTCAGTCAGCAATAGTGCAAGTTCCACCACTTAAAAAGATGAGAGGCGTCTGTAATTTACATCATAGGTAGACCTCAACTATGGGAGACAAACTGAGAAAAAAAAATCCAGAAAATCACATTGTCTGTTTTTTTATCATTTTTTTTGCATTTTATGGTGGAAAATAAGTATTTGGTCAGAAACAAACAATCAAGATTTCTGGCTCTCACAGACCTGTAACTTCTTCTTTAAGAGTCTCCTCTTTCCTCCACTCATTACCTGTAGTAATGGCACCTGTTTAAACTTGTTATCAGTATAAAAAGACACCTGTGCACACCCTCAAACAGTCTGACTCCAAACTCCACTATGGTGAAGACCAAAGAGCTGTCAAAGGACACCAGAAACCAAATTGTAGCCCTGCACCAGGCTGGGAAGACTGAATCTGCAATAGCCAACCAGCTTGGAGTGAAGAAATCAACAGTGGGAGCAATAATTAGAAAATGGAAGACATACAAGACCACTGATAATCTCCCTCGATCTGGGGCTCCACGCAAAATCCCACCCCGTGGGGTCAGAATGATCACAAGAACGGTGAGCAAAAATCCCAGAACCACGCGGGGGGACCTAGTGAATGAACTGCAGAGAGCTGGGACCAATGTAACAAGGCCTACCATAAGTAACACACTACGCCACCATGGACTCAGATCCTGCAGTGCCAGACGTGTCCCACTGCTTAAGCCAGTACATGTCTGGGCCCATCTGTAGTTTGCTAGAGAGCATTTGGATGATCCAGAGGAGTTTTGGGAGAATGTCCTATGGTCTGATGAAACCAAACTGGAACTGTTTGGTAGAAACACAACTTGTCGTGTTTGGAGGAAAAAGAATACTGAGTTGCATCCATCAAACACCATACCTACTGTAAAGCATGGTGGTGGAAACATCATGCTTTGGGGCTGTTTCTCTGCAAAGGGGCCAGGACGACTGATCCGGGTACATGAAAGAATGAATGGGGCCATGTATCGTGAGATTTTGAGTGCAAACCTCCTTCCATCAGCAAGGGCATTGAATATGAAACATGGCTGGGTCTTTCAACATGACAATGATCCAAAGCACACCGCCAGGGCAACGAAGGAGTGGCTTCGTAAGAAGCATTTCAAGGTCCTGGAGTGGCCTAGCCAGTCTCCAGATCTCAACCCTATAGAAAACCTTTGGAGGGAGTTGAAAGTCCGTGTTGCCAAGCGAAAAGCCAAAAACATCACTGCTCTAGAGGAGATCTGCATGGAGGAATGGGCCAACATACCAACAACAGTGTGTGGCAACCTTGTGAAGACTTACAGAAAACGTTTGACCTCTGTCATTGCCAACAAAGGATATATTACAAAGTATTGAGATGAAATTTTGTTTCTGACCAAATACTTATTTTCCACCATAATATGCAAATAAAATGTTAAAAAAACAGACAATGTGATTTTCTGGATTTTCTTTTCTCAGTTTGTCTCCCATAGTTGAGGTCTACCTATGATGTAAATTACAGACGTCTCTCATCTTTTTAAGTGGTGGAACTTGCACTATTGCTGACTGACTAAATACTTTTTTGCCCCACTGTATCCTCCATCCCAGGATATGTCATTGGTCCTGGCATGTATGTCCCCTATCCTGGGCCCTGTCCTGGTATATATCTTCCACTTCCTAGTATATATGCCCCCTGTCCTGGTATATATGTCACCTCTCATGGGCCCCTTCCTGGTATATATGTCCCCCATCTTGGCATATACACACGTGGTCAAAATTGTTGGTACCCCTCGTTTAGTGATAGAAAAACCCACATTGGTCACAGTAATAACTTGAATCTGACAAGTACCGTATATACTCGAGTATAAGCCGACCCGAGTATAAGCCGACCCCCCTAATTTTGCCACAAAAAACTGGGAAAACTTATTGACTCGAGTATAAGCCTAGGGTGGAAATGCAGCATTTACCGGTGAATTTCAAAAATAAAAATAGATCATTATTTCCCCATAGCTGTGCCATATAGTGCTCTGCACCGTTCATTATTTCCCCATAGCTGTGCCCCATATAGTGCTCTGCACCGTTCATTGTGCCCCATTGCTGTGCCATATACGGTGCTCTGCACCGTTCATTGTGCCCCATTGCTGTGCCATATACGGTGCTCTGCACCGTTCATTGTGCCCCATTGCTGTGCCATATACGGTGCCATATGCTCCCTGCATGTCCCACATATATACACAGCTCTGCCGCCTGCATGTCTCACATATATACACAGCTCTGCCGCCTGCATGTCCCTCATATATACACAGCTCTGCTCCCTGCATGTCCCACATATATACACAGCTCTGCTCCCTGCATGTCCCACATATATACACAGCTCTGCCGCCTGCATGTCCCACATATATACACAGCTCTGCTCCCTGCATGTCCCACATATATACACAGCTCTGCTCCCTGCATGTCCCACATATATACACAGCTCTGCTCCCTGCATGTCCCACATATATACACAGCTCTGCCGCCTGCATGTCCCACATATATACACAGCTCTGCTCCCTGCATGTCCCACATATATACACAGCTCTGCCGCCTGCATGTCCCTCATATATACACAGCTCTGCTCCCTGCATGTCCCACATATATACACAGCTCTGCCGCCTGCATGTCTCACATATATACACAGTTCTGCCGCCTGCATGTCCCTCATATATACACAGCTCTGCTCCCTGCATGTCCCACATATATACACAGCTCTGCTCCCTGCATGTCCCACATATATACACAGCTCTGCTCCCTGCATGTCCCACATATATACACAGCTCTGCTCCCTGCATGTCCCACATATATACACAGCTCTGCTCCCTGCATGTCCCACATATATACACAGCTCTGCTCCCTGCATGTCCCACATATATACACAGCTCTGCCGCCTGCATGTCCCACATATATACACAGCTCTGCTCCCTGCATGTCCCACATATATACACAGCTCTGCTCCCTGCATGTCCCACATATATACACAGCTCTGCTCCCTGCATGTCCCACATATATACACAGCTCTGCTCCCTGTATGTCCCACATATATACACAGCTCTGCTCCCTGCATGTCCCACATATATACACAGCTCTGCCGCCTGCATGTCCCACATATATACACAGCTCTGCTCCCTGCATGTCCCACATATATACACAGCTCTGCTCCCTGCATGTCCCACATATATACACAGCTCTGCTCCCTGCATGTCCCACATATATACACAGCTCTGCTCCCTGCATGTCCCACATATATACACAGCTCTGCTCCCTGCATGTCCCACATATATACACAGCTCTGCTCCCTGCATGTCCCACATATATACACAGCTCTGCTCCCTGCATGTCCCACATATATACACAGCTCTGCTCCCTGCACCGTTCATTGTGCCCCATAGAAATCTCTGCCGCCGCCGCCGCTGCTGCAATAAAAAAAAAAAACACATACTCACCTCCCTTGATTGCAGCTCCCGGCGTCTCGTTCCGGCGCCTCCATCTTCCCGGCGTCTCTGCTCTGACTGATCAGGCAGAGGGCGCCGCGCACACTATATGCGTCATCGCGCCCTCTGCCTGAACAGTCAGAGCGCAGACGTCGGGAAGATGGAGGTGCCGGCCGGGAAGATGGAGCGACGCCCGGCGGCTGGAACGAGGACAGGTGAATATGACATACTCACCTAGTCCTGGCGATCCTCGCGCTGTCCCTCTGCCTGGTCTTCGGTGCCGCAGCTCTTCCTGTCAGCGGTCACCGGCACCGCCGATTAGAGGAATGAATAGGCGGCTCCGCCCCTATGGGAGGTGGAGCCGCTTATTCATATCTCTAATGAGCGGTCCCACGTGACCGCTGAAGAGAGGAAGAAGCTGCAGCACAGAAGACGGGGAGGAAGGCAGGGACAGCGCGAGGATCGCTGGGACTAGGTAAGTATACCTCAGCGCCCTCACCCGCCGACCCTGCCACCCACATTGACTCGAGTATAAGCCGAGAGGGGCACTTTCAGCCCAAAAATTTGGGCTGAAAATCTCGGCTTATACTCGAGTATATACGGTAATAATAAATAAAAAATCTATGACAATGAACAAATGAAACAAATGAAAATCAGGCATTGCTTTATAACCATGCTTCCACAGAATTAAAAAAAAATAAATAAAACTCATGAAATAGGCCTGGAAAGAAATGATGGTACCCCTGAAAATAATGTGACAAAAGAGACATGTTAAATCGCGGTGTGTCCACTAAGTAGCATCACAGATGTCTACAATCTTGGAATCAGTGAGTGGGCCTGTATATAGGGTTATATATACTCACTGTGCTGTTTGGTTACATGGTTTGTATCACACACAACATGGACCAGAGGAAGCGAGGGAAAGAGTTGTCTCAGGAGATTAGAAAGAAAATTATAGACAAACATATTAAAGGTAAAAGGTATAAGACCATCTCCAAGCAGCTTGATGTTCCTGTGACTACAGTTGCACATACAGTTAGGGCCAGAAATATTTGGACAGTGACACAAGTTTTGTTATTTTAGCTGTTTACAAAAACATGTTCAGAAATACAATTATATATATAATATGGGCTGAAAGTGCACACTCCCAGCTGCAATATGATAGTTTCCACATCCAAATCGGAGAAAGGGTTTAGGAATCATAGCTCTGTAATGCATAGCGTCCTCTTTTTCAAGGGACCAAAAGTAATTGGACAATGGACTCTAAGGGCTGCAATTAACTCTGAAGGCGTCTCCCTCGTTAACCTGTAATCAATGAAGTAGTTAAAAGGTCAGGGGTGGATTCCAGGTGTGTGGTTTTGCATTTGGAAGCTGTTGCTGTGAGCAGACAACATGCGGTCAAAGGAACTCTCAATTGAGGTGAAGCAGAACATCCTGAGGCTGAACAAAAAGAAAAAATCCATCAGAGAGATAGCAGACATGCTTGGAGTAGCAAAATCAACAGTTGAGTACATTCTGAGAAAAAAGGAATTGACTGGTGAGCTTGGGAACTCAAAAAGGCCTGGGCGTCCACGGATGACAACAGTGGTGAATGATCGCCGCATACTTAATTTGGTGAAGAAGAACCCGTTCACAACATCAACTGAAGTCCAGAACACTCTCAGTGAAGTAGGTGTATCTGTCTCTAAGTCAACAGTAAAGAGAAGACTCCATGACAGTAAATACAAAGGGTTCACATCTAGATGCAAACCATTCATCAATACCAAAAATAGACAGGCCAGAGTTAAATTTGCAGAAAAACACCTCAAGAAGCCAGCTCAGTTCTGGAAAAGTATTCTATGGACAGATGAGACAAAGATCAACCTGTACCAGAATGATGGGAAGAAAAAAGTTTGGAGAAGAAAGGGAACGGCACATGATCCAAGGCACACCACATCCTCTGTAAAACATGGTGGAGGCAACGTGATGGCATGGGCATGCATGGCTTTCAATGGCACTGGGTCACTTGTGTTTATTGATGACATAAGAGCAGACAAGAGTAGCCGGATGAATTCTGAAGTGTACCGGGATATACTTTCAGCCCAGATTCAGCCAAATGCTGCAAAGTTGATTGGACGGCGCTTCATAGTACAGATGGACAATGACCCAAAGCATACAGCGAAAGCTACCCAGGAGTTCATGAGTGCCAAAAAGTGGAACATTCTGCAATGGCCAAGTCAATCTCCAGATCTAAACCCAATTGAGCATGCATTTCACTTGCTCAAATCCAGACTTAAGACGGAAAGACCCACAAACAAGCAAGACCTGAAGGCTGCGGCTGTAAAGGCCTGGCAAAGCATTAAGAAGGAGGAAACCCAGCGTTTGGTGATGTCCATGGGTTCCAGACTTAAGGCAGTGATTGCCTCCAAAGGATTTGCAACAAAATATTGAAAATAAAAATATTTTGTTTGGGTTATGTTTATTTGTAAAATTACTTTTGACCTCCTAAAATGTGGAGTGTTTGTAAAGAAATGTGTACAATTCCTACATTTTCTATCAGATATTTTTGTTCAACCCTTCAAATTAAACGTTACAATCTGCACTTGAATTCTGTTGTAGAGGTTTCATTTCAAATCCAATGTGGTGGCATGCAGAGCCCAACTCGCGAAAATTGTGTCACTGTCCAAATATTTCTGGCCCTAACTGTATTATTCAGAAATTTAAGATCCATGGGACTGTAGCCAACCTCCCTGAACATGGCCACAAGAGGAAAATTCATGACAAATCAAAGAGATGGATAATACGAATGATAACAAAAGAGCCCAGAAAAACTTCTATACAGATTAAAGGTGAACTTCAAGCTCAAGGAACATCAGTGTCAGATCACACCATCCATCGTTGTCTGAGCCAAAGTGGACTTCATGGGAGATGACCAAGGAGGACACCATTGTTGAAAAAAAATTATAAAAAAGCCAGACTGGAATTTGCCAAACTACATGGTGACAAGCCACAAAGCTTCTGGGAGAATATCCTATGGACAGATGAGACAAAAATTGAACTTTTTGGCAAGGCACAACAGCTCTATGTTCACAGACGGAAAAATTAAGCATATCAAGAAAAGAAAACTGCCCCTACTGTGAAACATGGAGGAGGCTCAGTTGTGTTCTGGAACTGCTTTGCTGCATCTGGCACAGGGTGTCTAGAATCTGTGCAGGGTACAATGAAATCTCAAGACTACCGAGGGAATATAGAAAGAAATGTGCTGGCCAGTGTCAGAAAGCTTGGTCTCAGTTGTAGGTCATGGGTCTTGCAACAGGATAATGACCAAAAACACACAGCTAAAAACACCCAAGAATGGCTAAGAGGAAAACATTGGACTATTCTGAAGTGGTCTTCTATGAGCCCTGACCTAAATCCTATTGAGCATCTTTGGAAAGAGCTGAAACATGGTGCCTGGAAAAGGCAACCTTCAAACACGAGACAACTGGAGCAGTTTCCTCTTGAGGAGTGGGCCAAAATACCTGTCGAGAGGTGCAGAAGTCTCATTGTCAGTTACAGGAATCATTTGATTGCAGCGATTGCCTCAAAAGGTTGTGCAACAAAATATTAACTTATGGGTATCATCATTTCAGTCCAAGCCTATTTCATGAGTTTTATTTTTTTTTTTATTCTGTGGCAGCATGGCTGAAAAGCAATGTCTGTCTTTCATTTGTTCATTTTCATAGATTTTTTTTATTTATTATTACTTTTGTCAGATTCAAGTTATTTCTGTGACCATTGAGGGTTTTTCTGTCATTAAACGAGGGGTACCACGTGTGCATGCCCCCATCCTGGGCCCCTTCCTGATATATATGTCACCACATCCTTGTATGTATGTTCCACATCTTGGGCCCCTTCCTGATATATATGTCTGTCATCCTGGGTTCTTTTCTGATATATATGTCCCTCATCCTGGGTGCCTTCCAGATACATATATCCACTGTTATGCCGCTGTTCTCCAACACATAATAAAAAAACCCATTCTACTTACCTTCCCCATTTCCACATTGCTTGGTGTCCTCTTCTGTAGCCTGCACAGAGGCCAGCAGTAGACATCGGCGTGCCTGCTATAAGCGATGTATGACGTCACTGCCATGCACTATCTGCTGATGTTAGCTACCAACTGGCAGCCTCTTATTGTTGATTGCGGTGAAGGGAATCGGCAGGTCCCCTAAGCTGCAATATATTTGGGCTGAATTGGCATCCACTGATGCATATCCAGCTGAAATAGTAATGGACGTCAGCTGGCCCCTCTTCCTGCACTGGCTCAGTCACAGTCATACTTTCTGAGACCGCAATCGTTACGCCCCTGCCCATAGACTGTAATGGCCAAGTCTGATCAGCAAAGTGATTGAAAATAGCACTTGCTGTAAGTCTACTGAATTGGAGACATGGGTCTGATTTTAAAACTTATGTGTGATGTGCAATAAAAATTATATTGTGGCATCGTGTTAGCAAAAAAAATCTATGTAAATAATTTGTCACTGCACAGTTGTCGGGTGACCCAGGACCAGGGGATCCTTCCCTGTCCCTAACACTAGTGGGCACCCTAGCTCTTCTTATTTCCTGGGATACTTCTGAAGTTGAAGATGCCGGGGCCTCCACCCTTGCCTTGTCTCCTGAATCAGCCCTCTGTCTGTTCTCTTCCCCCCACCAAGGGAAGAGGAGCGCTGCCGTGCACCGCAGTAAACCAACCTGACGAACAAGGGTAACTGAAAATACCAGGAATACAAATATTCACTCACATATAACAAAGGAATGCACCGGGGAGTGGAGGATGGGGAAAAACCAAAGTAAGAGGACGGAAGGGAATTATCACACTTACAAACCCAAGCAACAGTCACGGATAACTCCTCCAAATTCCTTCTCATATACCCACCAAAATACCTTTCTTCCAAGCTATGCAGCAAAAGCTACCTCTGATGATGTGTTTCAATCAGGTCCCAAACTATAAAGGGAATGGGAGTGGCTAACAGAGCTCAGCTGAGGCTGATAGCTCAGATTGCCAGAGCTCCCAACATGGCCGATTAACCCCTGTTCGGCCAAATGAAATTAACACCATTTAAAAAGAAGGTGAAGTGCCTATTTTCAGTGCAGGAATAGGAGCAATCAGATGCTGTGGTGTTCTGGCTCCTCTCTGCTGCGGTAACCCCATGACATAATTTTGTGGCCAAAAAAGTTATTGTGTATACTCGAGTATAAGCCGACCGGAGTATAAGCCGAGACACCTAAATTTGCCATGAAAAGCTGGGAAAACATATTGACTCGAATATAAGCTGGGTATGCATTATCCCCTCATCCCTATCCTGGTATGCATGGCTCCCCATCCCTGTCCTTATATGCACGGCTCCTTATCCCCTATCCTTGTATGCATGGCTCCTTATCCCCTAACCTTGTATGCATGACTGCCCTTCCCTATCCTTGTATGCATGGCTCTCCATCCCTGTATGCATGGCTCCTTATCCGCTATCCCTGTATGCATGATTCCTATATATAAAAAACACATCCTACTTACCTTCCCAGCGTGCCCTCACTGCATTTCGTTCTGGCACAGTGAATATTCATTACTCTTTAGCAGCGGGTACAGTTACAGCCACAGCCGCTGGCTCCTACCTCTGTGACCCGCTGCTCCACCCCTCCCCCTCCACCGCCGTCTTTCTGGGACAATGACTCTTGTATAAGCCAAGGGGGGCCTTTTCAGCACACAAAAAATGTGCTGAAAAACTCGATCTATACATTAGTATATACAGTAATAATTATTGGAGTGATACCTTTAGAGTCCACATACCAAACACAAAACAGAAATATAAAGTCTCATGTACATTATCCAATGTGGTATACATGATACAGTGTACAAGGTTCCCCAGCAGGAACCTATATTGGGAAACTAAACAAAAACTACAAACGAGGATGAATCTATATAGACATGCTATAAGGAATGAGCTGGACACTCCTGTTGGAAACCATTTCCTGGACCTGAGCACTATATGACAGATTAAAAAGTTTTAATACTGAAAGGTCATATTAAGAACGACAGAGAAAAATCTACAAAATCAAGCGAATAAGGATGTTCAGGTCTTTGACAAAAGGTCTCAATCTAACACTTATATTTATGACTCATACTTCACCCGTCTACCAGACTGACTCCAGATCAGTAAGCCATCATACCCACAATTTCTCCATTTGTAATAAAAACCTTAATTTTCAAACCTTGTGTTATCTTTAGGAAGCATCAGCCCATCCATCCAAGTACAAATGTCCTGTTATCAGTTCTCTAAAATATTGTGTTCTTGTCTGGTTTGTAAAGCTGCATGATGAAGGAGCCTCTGTTCCCATGAAATAATAGTTCTGGTTAACCAATAAAAGTATCACATCTAGAATACTTTTATCTATTTCGGACAGAAAATTATTTAAAACTGTTTTGTGTATGAATCAATGAAACTATGGGCCAGTGTACTGTCCAAGAAAAAAATGGATGGTACTATGACGTGTCACACAGATGTGTGAATGCAGCCTAAGGCTACGTTCACATTTGCGTTGTTGGGCGCAGCGTTGGCGACGCGACGCAACCAACAACGCATGTGCACAACACTGCGTTTTGCGACGCATGCGTTGTCATAAGAAAGCACAGAGCAGGAATTTCAGCGCAGGGAAACCGCTACAAGTAGCATCCTCTGCGCCCTGTCTGTGCGTCTATATGATGAATGCGTCGTAAAACGCAGTACAACGCATACCGACGCATGTCCATGCGCCCCCCCATGTTAAAGATAGGGGCGCATGATGCATGCGTCGGTATGCGTCGGTGACGCTGCGCCCAACAGCGCAAATGTGAACGTAGCCTAAGACTTACCCTTCAGGTGTAGTGAGATGTATACCTAAGTCTGCCATGATAAGTGAAGGTATATTTGGTGGACTTTTATCCTTCTGTGTGGTAGATATTTGTAGTGTTAACATTGTGCAAAATGTTTTGAGTGCTAGTTATATTTTATAGCATTGTTGGCACAATTTACTAATGCCCTGATTTCTTTGTAGGCATAGGGTGGATTTGAGATAGCTGCATAGCCTGGCAGCATAATCGAGGGTTTAAAATGTAACTACAAGGTGTGTGCTATTTACTGTTTGATATCACCATTGATTTCTTAGAGTCATATCGGTTAAACATTATCACGTGGGAGTAAGCTATAAGAAACCATCAATAAGGTGTAAAACAATAAGAGAGGCACATGCAAAGAAAAAGATTAGTCTGTTTCTTACTTTCTTTACCACTTTAAGCCATTTACACATATGTGGGTGTCACTTTTTAATCAAGCTCTCATATTTCCTATACTATTTGACCTTACATTGGCAAATATATATGTAAACATGGTCCTCAGAATTCAGCAGCCTGTAGTTCTGTCATTGTACAGAAACCTTATCAGACACCAAAAAAATCCACCTACAGCAAAACAGTAAGTACTAAAATGGAATGAATGACGGAATGGACGTGCAGTATCCCTGCCTCAGCTTGTATAATGCATGCGGTCAGTGGCATGCAGATTGCCATAGACTCCCATGGTCTAAAAAGTGGTTCCAGGGACAGGGTTTAGCTGAAATTATTTGTTCTCTAATGTTTGAGGTCACAACAAGCATTTTAGTTCATTTGCCTTCCAAATAAACATTTGATTTTTGTAGAAAAAACATTATTAATCTGCAGATAATGGGTTAATCTGCAGGTTAATAGCTTTTTGAAGCTGCCCAGCTGTTGCACCGAGAGCCCCGCTGCCGGAAGGAAAATAACTTTATTCCTCCATGCAGCTACAAGGCTTCAGTCACCGCTCAATGCATATTGAACGGCAGCTGTAACCACATCCCGGAACTGAATGAGAGCCGACTCAGCATTAGAGCAGGCTGTCAGTCAGTGATGAGGGTACGATTACAGCCATCATTCACTATGTACTCAAGCGGTGACTGAAGTGAGGAATAAAGTTAATTTTCTTCCAGCAGCAGAGGTCTCAGTGCAAGCACTGGCGGCTTTACATGGCAGGCACCCTTTAAACAAACAGGGCTGTATAGTATAAGGCTGTAAAGTTTTATGTTTAGGAGTCAGATGTAACTCACTCCCCCCAAAAAATACACTCTGTCATAGAAAAATTTAAATCCCTAAGACATCTAGAAAGAAGAGAGAAGACCTGAAAATGCAAACTCATTTTTGAATTCACATTGAACATATTGTGGCAAGGTCACTGGCACGATATGTGAGGGGAGATACAGTACAGACCAGATGACCTGGCCTCCACAGTCACCAGACCTGACCCAATCGAGATAGTTTGGGGTGAGCTGGACCGCAGAGTGAAGGCAAAAGGGCCAACAAGTGCTAAGCATCTCTGAGAACTTCTCCAAGATTGTAGGAAGACCATTTCCGGTGACTACCTTTTGAAGCTCATCAAGAGAATGCCAAGAGTGTGCAAAGCAGTCATCAAAGCAAAAGGAGGCTACTTTGAAGAACCTAGAATACAAGACATAATTTCAGTTGTTTCACACTTTTTTGTTAAGTATATAATTCCACATGTTTTAATTCATAGTTTTGATGCCTTCAGTGTGAATTTACAATGTTCATAGTCATGAAAATACAGAAAAATCTTTAAATGAGGTGTGTCCAAACTTTTGGTCTGTACTGTAGATATACTGCATCGGGCAGGAACTCCTTCCCGACCGTGACATATTATACTGCAAATGTTGTAAAGGAGTTGGTCTACAAAAGAAAAAAAAAATATTACCTGCTCGTGGGTGCCATCCAACAATCACAAGGACAAGGGTTACTTTTCAAAGTCTAAGGAACTGATATATATAAAGGATCACTGCCACTCTCTTAATCCTATAGACCATAATCTGGTAGGTCTCAAGTATGACGACTACTTCATTTAATTGTGTGAACACTAGAGCCTCTGTGGGTAAATGATAAATGGTTTTCATGGCCTAATTTCTTTTCAATTATTTTGTTCTTTCAGCCTCTGTCTGATGAGCATGTATCTACATACTGTTTGTGCTACTGCATAGAAAAGCATAGGAGTCCACACTTTTCTACTGAAGTGGTCACTGCAAATAAAACATGCACCATGCAATAGGGCCCTATGATGGATGAATGGATGCTTAACCCCTTTCTAACATCAGACGTACTATTTCATCCATGTGACCTGATCCTGTCTAACCATGGACGGAATAGTACGTCATGTCCTTTAAAGTGACACTGCGACCAAAGTCGTCGTGATCGCATTAAAATTCCGGCGCCATCTTACCTGTGGGAAGATGGTGTCGGCATTCTGGGGGCTGTCCCTGCCCACCCGCACTCATGAACGCTGTGATTGGCTGAAACAATGATGTCCCAGTCTAGGATCGAGCACATATGTATTTGATCCTAGGCTGGTGCCTGGCAATGCCAGGCATCAGCGAAAACCTCTCAGATTGGTGCGATCGACGATCACATCGATTGCGCCAATCGCAGGGCACAGCAGCTGTGTTACCGCACTGTGCTCTGCCTAGGATCGGTGCTGCAAGAGCACCGATCCTAGGTCGGTGCCTAGGAAAGGCCTAGCATAGGCCTAGTATGGCCTGCAGCTGCTGACTGGCATGATCGATATAATCGTTGATCGCGCCAATCACAGGACATAGCTGCGGTGTGACCGTGCTGTGCCCTGCTGCTGACCTGCCTGTGACTTGCCTAGGATCGGAGCTGTGAGCTACAATCCTAGGCCGGTAACTAGCAACCCTGGCATCAGCAGGGCCAGCTCTAATAGGTGGGATCAATGTGATCATCGATCCCACCGATGACTAGTCACAGCAGCGGTCTGTGATCTGTCTGTGACCGCATTGCAGGAACTCACACTAGCTGAGGATTCCTTCAGAGTGGTCACACTGCTAGATCTCCTGCTGTGCTGGGCCTTGTGGTGCCCCAGAAGCCTGTGACACCACAATTCCTGCTGAAGACAGAAGAAAGAAGACAGAAGAAAGAAGAGAGACTACAACCGTAAGTGTTTTGATCCCTGATCCCTGCCGGATCTCTCTTCATCCACCCCAATCCCCCCATCCCTTCCCCCCTCCATCCTCCCTCTGCGCCGCCTCTGTGCAGACATTTAGCAGCCGCTGAGCATTGATTGATGTCCCAGTTCACCGATCAACACTCGTGCTCGCTTTTCTTTCTCACCCCCCTTTGCACCACCTCCATGCGCACATCCAGCAGCCGCCAAACTTTGATAACTGACGCAGTTCCCTTATCAGAGCTCGTGCCTGCTAGTTTCCAAAAAGGGGCGCTTGTTAGGCATTGCCACTGTTTAGGCACATCTAGATAAGTTCCTTTGGGGTCTAGTTTCCAAAATGGTGTCACTTGTGGGGTGTTTCTACTGTTTAGGCACATCAGGTGCTCTGTAAACGGAACATGACGCCCGCAGACCATTCCATCAAAGTCTGAATTCCAAAACGTTACTACTTCCCTTCCGAGCCCCGACGTGTGCCCAAACAGTAGTTTTCTCCCACATATGGGGTATCAGCCTACTCAGGACAAATTGGTCAACAACTTTTGGGGTCCAATTTATCCTGTTACCCTTGGGAAAACATAAAATTGGGGGCTAAAAATTTTTTTTTTTCATGCCTGGGCATTATAATGCTTAGAGAAACACTTGGGGGGGGGGGAAGGGAGTGTCAAAGTTCTCACCACACATCTAACTAAGTTCCTTGGGGGGTGTCTAGTTTCCAAAACGGGGTCATTTATGGAGGATTTCCACTGTTTAGGCAAATCAGGAGCTCTCCAAACGTGACATGGTGTCCGATCTCAATTCCAGCCAATTTTGGTTTTATAAAAAAGTCAAACGGCGCTCCTTCCCTTCCAAGCTCTGCCTTGCGACCAAACAGTGGTTCCCCCCACATATGGGGTATCAGCGTACTCAGGACAAATTGCACAACAACTTTTGGGGTCTAAGTTCCCCTGTTACCCTTGAGAAAATAAAAAATTGGGGACTAAAAGATCATGTTTGTGGAAAAAATATGATTTTCCATTTTCATGCCTGAGCGCTGTAATCTTTAGTGAAACACTTGGGGGGACAAAGTGCTCATCACAAATCTAGCTAAGTTCTTTGGGGGGGGGGGGTCTAGTTTCTAAAATGGAGTCACTTGTGGGGGGTTTCCGCTGTTTTGTTTTTTAAATCACAGTTTTTATTAAAGCAAATGACAAGCATGTAACACAGTCTGATACATATTCCAGACAAGTACAATCAATACAAAACAGATCAATACATTTTACGTAAACAACACTCTTACCCAATAACCCATCCCCCCTCTCCCCTCCCTCCTAACAATCCCCTGCCCTTTATCCAATATTAACCATCTGAAACATCACCTCTTGAAAAAATTATACCAAGCTTTACGAAAGCACATCTGTACATATAAAAGTCCCTCCAGAAGCCACTAAACGACACCCATTCTATTCTGCAATAACTCAGCAGACACAACACCTGGATAATCCATCCATCCGCCCCACACATTTTCAAATTATGTATTCTGACCGCTCTTGATGTATATATTCCTTTCCATGAGGACAATAAAATTTATTTTGTTAACAAATTCCTTTTTACCTGGTGGTCTTTCATCCAACCAATGCATCGCAATAAGCATCCTCGCAGCTTACAACAATCTTGCAATAGCCAACCTTCCGCATTCATCCGTAACAATCTCATCCATACATCCCAGGAGGCAAGTCAGCGGGTTACGCACCAGACTAAGGGTACCGTCACACAGTGCAATTTTCATCGCTACGATGGTACGATCCGTGACGCTCCAGCATCGTAACAATATCGCTCCAGCGTCGTAGACTGCTGTCACACTTTGCAATCTACGACGCTGGAGCGATAATTTCATGACGTATGTGCGATGTAGAAGCCGTTGGTTACTACGCGCACATTGTATACGATATATGTTACACCATGCGATCATGCCGCCACAGCGGGACATTAGACGACGAAAGAAAGTTTCAAACGATCTGCTACGACGTACGATTCTCAGCGGGGTCCCTGATCGCAGGAGCGTGTCAGACACTGCGATATCGTAACTATATCGCTCGAACGTCACAAATCGTGCCGTCGTAGCGATCAAAATTGCACTGTGTGACGGTACCCTTACCCTCGTCACCTCTTGAATCAAATTAAGCACCTTCACACAAAAGGGCTCGAGGCGAGCACATGACCACATCATATGTAGCTAATTAGCACCTTCCTCACCGCACCTTGGGCATTTGAGTCACCTCTCAGTCCTGCCTTCATCATCCATACCGGGGTCCTGTACACCCTATAAACCAGATATAAATGTGACACCCTCTTAACTTCACTCAAGGAAACCCTGGGGATGTATTGTAGTATGGACTCCCACTGGGACTCCGATAAGGGACCCACATCTGACACCCATTTTTCCCTTATCCTTCACAGGTGATTCAATAAAAAGGTATCCATCAGACCCCTGTACATCAAAGTAATAAACCCCTTCGTGCTCCTCCGAGGCCCCATAAGATTTACCAAGCGGACTGCAGAATCAGGCGCGACACCTAATTTTGTTTTTTTTAGGGCATGTCTCAACTTCAAATGCTGAAAGAAAATCTTCTGACTTAAAGGAATGTCATTCCTAAGTGTTTCAAACATTTTAATAACACCCCCATCGAACAACTGAGACACAAACTAAATACCAATTCGCTTCCACTGACCGAGCCACCGCAATCTCATAAGGTCTGCCAACCTGGGATCACATCAAATCGGCGCATATGGCGTAAATTCCATTACTCCCCTCCACTGCTTAACTTTCTGCCAGACTTTCCCCATCATAGCTATTGTTGGGATTTTTTGGGGGTTAATTCTGAATCTGCCCGCTTCCAGACTAGCTAACAATGGGCCCTTCCCCACCGCGTATTCAATGATTATCCCCACTGATTAGTTCTCCCCAATCAACCATATGTTGGCATTGGGATGCTATATAATAGATCCATGGGTTAGGGACAGCCAGACCACCCTCATCCTTTGACCAATGCAAATGCTCTAATTTGATGCGTGCCCGTCCACCCTTCCAAATTAAATCCCTAAATAAAGTATTAATCATATAGAATTTACTCTGTGGCAACCACAATGGAGAATCATGCAATATATAGAGGAGCTGAGGTATAAGTATCATTTTGATCAGATTGACTCTACCTGAGACCGATAGAAATAGCTTCTTCCAGGCCCCTATCTTCTGCTGAAACTTCCCAAGCAAAGGATTCAGGTTGAGCCGCACATAGTCCTCTATTTTGTCTGAAACCACAATGCCGATATTTAAACTCATGTACCACCCTTAAGGGAATCCCAGGGTCTAGTGTCAGAGGAGCCGCCGCATCCATGGGCAACAACACAGACTTATCTGTGTAGGTTAAGAGCTGGCTCAGGGATAGGAAACAAAGGGTGGTTATTAATGGAGCACACTCGGACTGGGTCGCGGTTAGCAGTGGGGTACCACAGGGGTCAGTATTGGGCCCTCTTCTTTTTAACATTTATTAATGACCTTGTAGGGGGCATTCAGAGCAGAATTTCAATATTTGCAGATGACACTAAACTCTGCAGGGTAATCAATACAGAGGAGAACAATTTTATATTACAGGATGATTTATGTAAACTAGAAGCTTGGGCTGAAAAATGGCAAATGAGCTTTAATGGGGATAAATGTAAGGTCATGCACTTGGGTAGAAGTAATAAGATGTATAACTATGCGCTTAATTCTAAATCTCTAGGAAAAACCGTCAATGAAAAAGACCTGGGAGTATGGGTGGATGACAAACTCATATTCAGTGGCCAGTGTCAGGCAGCTGCTACAAAAGCAAATAAAATAATGGGATGCATTAAAAGAGGCATAGATGCTCATGAGGAGAACATAATTTTACCTCTATACAAGTCACTAGTTCGACCACACTTAGAATACTGTGCACAGTTCTGGTCTCCAGTGTATAAGAAAGACATAGCTGAACTAGGGTGGGTGCAGAGAAGAGCAACCAAGGTTATTAGAGGACTGGGGGGTCTGCAATACCAAGATAGGTTATTACACTTGGGGCTATTTAGTTTGGAAAAACGAAGACTAAGGGGTGATCTTATTTTAATGTATAAATATATGAGGGGACAGTACAAAGACCTTTCTGATGATTTTTTAATCATAGACCTAAGACAGGGACAAGGGGGCATCCTCTTCGTCTGGAGGAAAGAAGGTTTAGGCATAATAACAGACGTGGAGTCTTTACTGTAAGAGCAGTGAGACTATGGAACGCTCTGCTGTATGATGTTGTAATGAGTGATTCATTACTTAAAATTAAGAGAAGATTGGATACCTTTCTTGAAAAGTATAATGTTGCAGGATATATATACTAGATTCCTTGATAGGGCGTTGATCCAGGGAACTAGTCTGATTGCCGTATGTGGAGTCGGGAAGGAATTTTTTTCCCCAAAGTGGAGCTTACTATTTGCCACATGGGGTTTTTTTGCCTTCCTCTGGATCAACATGTTAAGGCATGTTAGGTTAGGCTATGGGTTGAACTAGATGGACGTAACGTCTTCCTTCAACCTTAATAACTATGTTACTATGTTACTATGCCAGCTAATAGATAATCTCAAAAGAGCCCCAAATTTAGTAATGCTGTTCCTTTTTCATTGCCATCTGACATACTCTATTCTGCGCTACCTTCAACCTTCCCAGAGCTTCTGGGGACTGATCGTTGATTAATGCCTCCTCTGCCTCCTCCAACTCTATTATCAACATCTGATCCTTCCTGCCCGTTTCTACCTTGACTTGGGATATCTCATTAATGCAGAGCCCTCTGAAATAAGCCTTCATATCCTCCCATACCGTCAATACTGATGCCGACCCAGAATTAATTTTAAAATATTCCCTAATGTCCCCCTCTCATGTGTCCATCCAGGTCAATAAGTTGTAGCCAGAATGGATTAAGCCTCCACATACACCTCCTAGCAGTTATAGATCCCACTCCCTCAAGTATCATACTCATGGGGGAATGATCAGATATTGTTCTAGCCATATACGTTACCTCCCTAACAAGGCCCAACATCTGCGTATTGCCCAAGGCCAGATCTATTCTTGACAACGAAACAAAGGAGGATGAAAAACATAAATATTTGTACACCCCAGGATGGGAAATCCTCCATAAGTCATACAGAGCGGTCTCCCTTAAGATGGCACCAAATGGTGTACAATTACCACCCGATTGCAACGGCTCTCGTCTCCCCCTATCCCAGTGTGTGTGTCTGGAATATTGTTAAAGTCCCCGACTATCAAAAACGGTATTCCTGGTGTCTCCTCCATTATCTCCAGAACTCCGTGGATCACTTTTCCACAATATGGTGGTAGAATATATATTGAGACCAGCCACATCAGACATCCATACAATTTACAAAGTAAACATATGAATCTACCTATCTGGTCTATAATCACTTTGTGATACTCAAAAGGTACCCCAGCACAAATGAGAATGCTAACCCCCCTGGAATATGCTGAATATGTGGCATGATATCCCGCCTGTACCCATCTTTTAGACAGAAAATGTGTTCTCTCCTTTACCATACAAGTCTCCTGCAGACAGATCATCATTCAGAAATTTAAACACAGCTTGCTGTTTCACTCTGGAAGCCAAAACTCTTATATTCCAACTCACAACTCTCATTCTTCCAGACATTTTCCCTCCACAGAACATTTTACCCAGCATTCTTTCATCCAGTTGCAGCCGAAGTCACAACCACAGTAAACATAATTAGTGATGAGCGAATATACTCGTTACTCGAGATTTCCCGAGCACACTCGGGTGTCCTCCGAGTATTATTTAGTGCTCGGAGATTTAGCTTTCTTCGCCGCAGGTGAATGATTTACAGCTATTAGCCAGGCTAAGTACATGTGGGGGTTGCCTGGTTGCTAGAGAATCCCCACATGTACTTATGCTGGCTAACAGATGAAAATCATTCAGCTGCAGCGAAGAAAACTAAATCTCCGAGCACTAAAAAATACTCGGAGGTCACCCGAGCGTGCTCGGGAAATCTCGAGTAATGAGTATATTCGCTCATCACTAATAATAATGTAAATTGTGCTAATACTTCTCCACCCCCACCCCCTCCCCGCACACAGCAAAAAACCTCCCCCAACAAATCCCCATCCCATCTTTCCATCCCCTCCTAGCACAGAGGGGAGAGAGCACTTTATCCAGAACAGTCTGTTAACCCCGTCCAACAGTCCCGCAACTTGTCCCAATTTATTGGGACTCCCCCATGACTTGTGGATTGCAGCCTATTAAATTGAAAAAATTTTCCCCAAAAAAACAGAAAAAAAAGCGAGATCCAAAAAGGGCCTGTCCCCAACCCATAAAAATAAAAACACAAAAACCAGGAGGGGGATAAAGAGCCAATGGGTCTCTCCAGAAAAAGCAACAAGAGAAACAAGAGTAAAAGGAGAACAGTTCTATCAACCCGCTGAGTCCTTTAATTTTGCCTGACACAAATGTTGCTCGTTGCTGTCCAGCCATCCGAGAGCCTCTTTATCCTCGGTGAAGAAATTAACTTTCCCTTCAGCGACTACTTTTTGGCCAGGTATAGAATCGAGTAAGTGACACCAATGTCCCTCAGCCTCTTCTTGATATGGACAAAGCTGGCTCTTTGTTTCTTCACTTCTATGGAGAAGTCCGGAAATATGGAAATCCAGGAGCCATTTATCTTTAGATCCGGGATCTCTCCGGCGTGTCTAAGAATTGCGTCCCTGTCACGGTACTGCAAGACCTTGACTAGCACTTGTCTAGGAGGGCGCCCAGGAGGGAGGGGAAACGTAGGAACAGTGTGTGCTTTTTCAATTGCGTACATCCAGGACAATTTATCGGCTCCAAAAATATTTAGTAGCCATTTTTAAAAGAACTCTGTTGGGGCAGCGCCTTCTGTCTTTTCAGGCACCCCAATCAGCCGCACATTATTGCGCCTGGACCGATTTTCAAGGTCATCCGTTTTTGCTTGTATGGCAGAAAACACAGCACTCATGCGTTTTGTAGCCTTATCCACTTTTGCAATAATAATTTTATCTATATAGCGCCAACATATTCCGCAGCACTTTACATTATAGAGGGGATTTGTACAGACAAAAGACATTACAGCATAACAATAAACACAGATCAAAACAGATACCAAGAGGAATGAGGGCCCTGCTCACAAGCTTACGATCTATGAAGAAAAGGGGAGACACGAAGGGTGGGTGTTAACAATTGCTTTTGTTGTTCGGGCCAGCCATAGTGTAAGAAACGGGTGTTCATATAAAGCTGCATGAACCAGTTAACAGCCTACATATGTAACAGTAGAGACACAGAGGGCTATTAAATGCATAAAGAGTCTGAGAACATGATACGAGGAACCTGATTATGGTTTAAGTTATTTGAATGGGCCACACAGGGATAGTTAGGTTAATGCGTTGAGGCGGTAGGCCAGTCTGAACAAATGCATTTTAGGGCACGCTTAAAACAGTGGGTATTCGGGATTAATCATATTAACCTGGGTAGCGTATTCCAAAGAATTACCGTAGCACATGAAAAGTCTTGGAGACGGGAGTGGGAGGTTCTGATTATCGAGGATGTTAACCTCAGGTCATTAGGAGAGCACGTGTAGGGTGGTAGGCTGAGACCAGGGAGGAGATGTAGGGTGGTGCTGAGCCGTGAACTGCTTTGTGGATGAGGGTAATAAGTTTGCACTGGATTCTGGAGTGGATGAGTAACCAGTGTAATGACTGACACAAGGTATAGTCATCGGTATAACGATTGGTGAGGAATATGATCTTGGCTGCAGCATTCAGGACAGACTGGAGAGGGAGAGTTTGGTAAAAGGGAGGCCGATTAGTAGAGAATTACAATAGTCCAGACGAGAAAGAATAAGAGAAACAGTAAGACTTTTTGCAGAGTTGAAAGTCAGAAAAGGTCGAATTCTAGAATTGTTTTTTAGGTGCAGATAACAAGAGCGAGCCAGTGATCGGATGTAGGGGGTGAATGAAAGCTCAGAATCAAGTATGATCCCAAGGCAGTGGGTATGTTGCTTAGGAGTAATGGTGGATCACACACGAAGATGGCAATGTCAGGCAAAGATAGGTTAGTAGAGGGAGAAAACACAAGGAGTTCAGATTTTGACAGGTTCAGTTTCAGATAGAGAGAGGACATGATGTTAGAGACAGCGGTAAGACAATCACTGGTGTTTACTAAAAAGGCAGGAGTGATATCAGGAGACGTGTATAATTGGGTGTCATCTGCATAGAAATGGTACTGGAACCCAAATCTACTGATTGTTTGTCCAATAGGGGCGGTATACAAAGAGGAGGGGGCCTAGGACTGATCCTTGAGGAACCCCGACAGTAATGGGAAGAAGAGAGGACAAAGAACCCGCAAAGGATACAGTGAAAGAGCGGTTAGAGAGATAGGAGGAGAACCAGGAGAGAACGGTGTCCTTGAGGCCGATGGAATGTAGCATAGTGAGGAGGAGCTGATGATCCAGTGTTGAATGCTGCAGAGAGATCCAAGAAAATTAGCATAGAGTAGTGACCATTAGATTTATCTGTTAGTAGATCATTAGAGACTTTAGTGAGGGTAGTTTCAGTAAAGTGTAAAGAGCGGAAGCCAGATTGAAGAGGGTCGAGAAGAGAGTTATCTCAGCACTGCTGATACGTTTTTCCGCCTCTTCCATCCTTTCCTTAGTCACATGCATTGAATGTTAGTTTGGCCATATCCACCTGCAGGACCCCTAGTTGCGCAGCCACATTTGTGATAGTAGTATGACTGTGAAGGACCACCTTAAACACTTCCTTCAAAGTGGGCTCCTCAGGAATTTGAAGTCTACTGATGCATACTGCAGTGTCCTTCATGGTTCCCCCGCTTTCCTCCTCATCCTCCTGCACACCAGTGCCATCATCTTCTCCCTCCTCCTCCCCCAGCTCCTCCATGTCCCCATACAGCACCAGCTTGCTTTGTGTCTTGCCTGTCACTGCCGGGCTCTGGGTCTCCTCCGTCTGCCGGGTGAAGCGGTGCAGCCTGACTGCTGCGTCTGCTCCCCTCGGATCCTCCCCCACCATCACAGGCAGCATTTCCTCTTGGCTGGCGCCATCCTCCCCCGCCGCCTTCCTGGAGCTCCTTTTACCGGCCATTGCCCCGCAGGCACGCAACTCCCCAGGCACCGCACCAGCCTTGGGTTCCCCCAATAGTTTAGGGTACCTGGGCCCAATTTCAAAGGCTGCAATCCTTTATATGCCCGATATTGAGCGGGAGCTCCTGCCTCAGATGTCCGCTCACATTGCTTCAGGCCACACCCCATAGAGTTTCCACTGTTTAGGCACATCAGGGGCTCTCCAAACGTGACATAGCGTCCAATCTCAATGCCAGCCAATTTTGGTTTGAAAAAGTCAAACGGCGCTCCTTCCCTTCCAAGCTCTGGAGTGCGCCCAAACAGTGGTTTTCCCACATATGGGGTATTGGCGTACTCAGGAGAAATTGTACAACTTTTTCTGTCCATTTTCTCCTTTTGATCTTGTGGAAATATAAAAAAAATGTTGCTAAAAGATCATTTTTCTCACTAAAAAGTTAAATGTTAATTTTTTCCTTCCACGTTGCTTCTGCTCCTGTGAAAAACCTGAAGAGTTAATAAACTTCTTCAATGTGGTTTTGATCAGCTTGAGGGGTGCAGTTTTTATGTTTGGGTATTTTCTGCCATATAGACCCCTCAAAGTGACTTCAAATGTGACGTGGTCCCTAAAAAAATAGTTTTGTAAATCTTGTTTTAAAAATGAGAATTGCTGGGCAACTTCTAACCCTTATTACTTCCTAACAAAAAAAAAGTTGTTTCCAAAATTGTGCTGATGTAAAGTAGACATGTAGAAAATGTTATTTACTAACTATTGTGGGTGACATATCTCTCTGTTTTAAGGGTATAAAAACTCAAAGTTTGAAAATTGCTAAATTTTCCATATTTTCGCCAAATTCCCCCCAGCATTTCTCATGTTTTGCCACTTCACAACCTGGAAAATTCACTGTTTTTTTGGAGGATTTATACAAGTTCATGTAAAGAAAATGCCTACAACTATGAACATTTAGTTTTATTTTTATTGTAAAGGAAAGAACAAATAAGCCAAAATAACTGAAAATGTCAGTGTGTACAATTCTTCACCCCCCTAAAGTCAGTACTTTGTACAACTGCAGGTTGCTTTGGATAAGTCTCTATGAAGTCTACACATTTTGCCACTGGGATTTTTGCCCATTCCTCAAGGCAAAACTGCTCCAGCTCCTTCAAGTTAGACGCTTTCCTCTGGTGAACAGCAATTTTCAACCACAGACCACAGAGTCTCAATTGTATTAAGGGCTGGGCTCTGGCTAGGCCACTCCAAAACATTTACCCATTTCTCATTAATCCACTCGAGGGTTGCTTTAACAGTATGTTTGGGTCATTGTCTTGTTGGAAGGTGAACCTCCGTCCTAGTCTCAAATCACTGACAGAGGTTTTGTTCAAGATTTGAGATTTCATTAGTCTTCACGGTGTTTTATTAGTGGTAGTGATAGGAGAACCTCTGGATGTTCGGATCCGGCCGAAAAGTTAAACCAATCATGTGCATGACAGCGTGGCAAACACTGCCTAAAATCATGACAACCGGTCAGAGAGCCGCAGCTCCCACGCTGTCAAATCACAGTGAGAGCCCGCAGCTGTGTCCAGTGGTAAAAAGTTTACCTCCTGTTACTGGCGTAGGCTGATGGGACTACTACTCCCATCAGCCTACGCCCGATGTCGCTAATAACAGCGAAAGCAGGCGGCGGATGATGGGAGTATACATGAGCTGGCGCTTGTGCTCTAAATAAATTAGAAAAAAAAACTGAGAAATGGGGTCCCCGATAGCCTCCCGATACTCACCTGTCTCCCGGTGCTACTTGTGGCTCCCGATGGGCGCCGCCATCTTTTTCCGGCAAAAAAACGGCGGGCGCATGCGCAGTGCGCCCGCCGGCCGGCACCCGGAAAATCTTTGGGGTCTCGGCTGCAAGGGGTAGCCGAGACCCCAAAGAACATGATCGGAGTCGGTTTTTACCGACCCCTGTTTTGCGATCGCCGGTAATTAACTGTTTACCGGCGGTCACAAAAAAAAAAAGCGATCTGTCATTCTCTGTCCTCTGATGTGATCGCACATCAGAGGACAGAGAAATAGGGGGATTCGGGGTCCCTGTTATACTTACCGGTGTCCCTGGATCCTCCTGCGTCCCCTCCTGCCCTTTGGCTTCTTCATCGGAAAAGAAAATGGCGGGCACATGCGCAGTGCGCCCGCCATGATCTGCCGGCCGGCAGCTAGAGGAGTTGGGGCTAAAATTAGGGTTAGGGTTGGGGCTAAATTTAGGGTTAGGCTTCTTTCACACTTGCGTCAGTACGGGGCCGTCGCAATGTGTCGGCCCAATGTACCGACGCACGTTGTGAAAATTGTGCACCACTTGGGCAGCGGATGCAGTTTTTCAACGCATCCGCTGCCCAGTCTATGTCTTGGGGAGAAGAGGGCAGAGTTACGGCCACGCATGCGTGGTCCGAAATGGCGGACGCAACATACAAAAAAAAGGTTACATTGAACTTTTTTTGTGATGACGGTCCGCCAAAACACAATGGATCCAGTGCACGACGGACGCGACATGTGGCAATCCGCCGGCAATACAAGTGTATGGGCAAAAAAGGCATCCTGCGGGCACATTTGCAGGATCCGTTTTTTGTCCATAATGATGGATTGCGACGGATGCCACACGACGCAAGTGTGAAAGTAGCCTTAGGGCTTGGGTTAGGCTGGGGGCTAAATTTAGAGTTAAGGCTAAAGTTAGGGTTAGAGTTGGGGCTAGGGTTATGGTTGGGGCTAATGTTTGGGTTAGGGCTAGGGTTGGGGCTAAAGTTTGGGTTAGGGTTGGGGCTAAAGTTAGGGTTAGAGTTGGGATTAGGGTTTGGATTAGGGTTGGTATTAGGGTTAGGGTTGGCATTAGGGTTAGGTTTGGGATTAGGGTTAGGTTTGAGGTTAGGGTTGAGATTAGGATTAGGGGTGTGTTGGATTTAGGGTTTTGATTAGGGTTATGGTTATGGTTGAGATTAGGGTTGTTTTGGGGTTAAGGTTCTGATTATCGTTAGGGTTGTGATTAGGATTATGGATCGGGTTGGGATTAGGGTTGGAGTTAGAATTGGGGGGGTTTCCACTGTTTAGGTACATGAGGGGGTCTCCAAACACGACAGCCAATTTTGCGCTCAAAAAGTTAAATGGTGCTCCCTCCCTTCTAAGCTCTGCCGTGCGCCAAAACAGTGGTTTACCCCCACATATGGGGCATCAGCGTACTCAGGATAAATTGGACAACAAATTTTCGGGTCAAATTTGTCCTGTTACCCTTGTGAAAATAAAAACTTAGGGACTAAAAAAATATTTTTTGTGGAAGAATTTTTTTTTTATTTTCACGACTCTGCATGTTAAACTTCTGTGAAGCACTTGGGCATTCAAAGTTCTCACCACACATCTAGATAAAATTCCTTGGGGGGTCTAGTTTCCAAAATGGGGTCACTTGTGTGGGGCTTCTACTGTTTAGATACATTAGGGGCTCTGCAAATGCAACATAACGCCCGCAGACCATTCTATCAAAGTCTGCATTCCAAAACGGCGCTCCTTCTTTCCAAGCTCTGCCGTGCGCCCAAACAGTGGTTTACCCTCACATGTGGGGTACCAGCATACTCAGGACAAATTGGGCAACAACTTTTGGGGTCCAATTTCTCTTGTTACCCTTGTGAAAATAAAAACTTGGGGGCTAAAAAACTTTTTTGTGGAAAAAATATATTTTTTATTTTCACGACTCTGCATTATAAACTTCTGTTAAGCACTTGGGCATTCAAAGTTCTCACCACACATCTAGATAAGTTCCTTGGGGGGTCTAGTTTCCAAAATGGGGTCACTTGTGGGGGGTTTCTATTGTTTAGGCACATCAGGGGCCCTCCAAACACGACATGGCGTCCGATCTCAATTCCAGCCAATTCTGCATTGAAAAAGTAAAACGGCACTCCTTCTCTTCCAAGCTCTGCGGTGCGCCCAAACAGTGGTTTACCCCCACATATGGGGCATCGACGTACTCAGGAGAAATTGCACAACAACTATTGTGGTCTAATTTCTCCTTTTACCCTTGTGAAAATAAAAATTTGGGGGCAAAAAGATCATTTTTGTAGAAAAAATGTGATTTTTTATTTTCACGGCTCTACGTTATAAACTTGTGAAGCACCTGGGGGTTTAAAGTGCTCACCACACATCTAGATAAGTTCTTTAAGGGGTCTCATTTCCAAAATGGTGTCACTTGTGGGGGGTTTCCACTGTTAGGCACATCAGGGGCTCTCTAAACGTGACATGGCATCCAATCTCAATTCCAGCCAATTCTGCATTGAAAAAGTCAAACGGCGCTCCTTCACTTCCAAGCTCTGCGGTGCACCCAAACAATGGTTTACCCCCACATATGGGGTATCGGCGTATTCAGGAGAAATTGCACAACAAAATTTATGGTTAAATTTCTGTTTTTACACTTGTCAAAATAAAAAAAATGGTTCTGAAGTAAAATGTTTGCAAAAAAAAGTTAAATGTTCATTTTTTCCTTCCACATTGTTTCAGTTCCTGTGAACCACGTAAAGGGTTAATAAACTTCTTGAATGTGGTTTTGAGCACCTTGAGGGGTGCAGTTTTTAGAATGGTGTCACAGTTGATTATTTTCTATCATATAGACCCCTCAAAATGACTTCAAATGTGATGTGGTCCTTAAAAAAAAAAAAAAAAAAAAAAATGGTGTTGTAAAAATGAAAAATTGCTGGTCAAACTTTAACCCTTATAACTCCCTAACAAAAAAAAAATTTGTTTCCAAAATTGTGCTGATGTAAAGTAGACATGTGGGAAATGTTATTTATTAACTATTTTTAGTGACATATCTCTCTGATTTAAGGGCATGAAAATACAAAGTTTAAAAATGGCAAAATTTTAAACATTTTCGCCATATTTCCGTTTTTTTCATAAATAATCGCAAGTATTATCGAAGAAATGTTACCACTAACATGAAGTACAATATGTCACAAAAAAAGAGTCTCTGAATCAGCGGGATCCGTTAAAGCGTTCCAGAGTTATAACCTCATAAAATGACAGTGGTCAGAATTGTAAAAATTGGCTCGGTCATGAAGTGTCAAATTGGCTCTGTCACTAAGGGGTTAATGGTGTTGCAGCCTCTGCAGCCCTTCAGAAAAGGGGTGTACATACTGACAGACCATGTGACAGATTGCTCACAGTCGGACCTCCTTTCACTAAGCATGTGACTTCTAAATGCAATTGCTTGCACCAGAAATTTTTAGAGGCTTCATTGCAAATGGGGTGAGTAGATATGCACGGGCCAATTTTTAGTTATTTGAGACGATAAATTTCATTTGTCTATATTTTTCTATCTTCCCCAACTTAGGCTATTTAGTACTGATGCATCAAAGACAAATCGAATTACAAAAATATTTAACCCCTTTACCCCTAAGGGTGGTTTGCACGTTAATGACGGGCCAATTTTTACAATTCTGACCACTGTCCCTTTATGAGGTTATAACTCTGGAAGGCTTCAACGGATCCCAGTAATTCTGACATTGTTTTCTCGTGACATATTGTACTTCATGACAATGGTAAAAATTCTTTGATAGTACCTGCGTTTATTTGTGAAAAAAATGGAAATTTGGCGAAAATTATGAAAATTTCGCAATTTTCCAACTTTGAATTTTTATGCAATTAAATCACAGAGATATGTCACACAAAATACTTAATAAGTAACATTTCCCACATGTCTACTTTACATCAGCACAATTTTGGAACCAAAATTTTTTTTGTTAGGGAGTTATAAGGGTGAAAAATTGACCAGCAATTTCTCATGTCTACAACACCATTTTTTTTTAGGGACCACATCTCATTTGAAGTCATTTTGAGGGGTCTATATGATGGGTATTTTCTAAGTGTGACACCATTCTAAAAACTACACCCCTCAAGGTGCTCAAAACCACATTCAAGAAGGTTATTAACCCTTCTGGTGCTTCACAGGAATTTTTTGAATGTTTAAATAAAAATGAACATTTAACTTTTTTTCACAAAAAATTTAATTCAGCTCCAATTTGTTTTATTTTACCAAGGGTAACAGGAGAAAATGGACCCCAAACATTGTTGTACAATTTGTCCTGAGTACGCCAATACCCCACATGTGGGGGTAAACCACTGTTTGGGCGCATGGCACAGCTCGGAAGCGAAGGAGCGCCATTTGACTTTTCAATGCAAAATTGACTGGAATTGAGATGGGACGCCATGTTTCGTTTGGAGAGCCCCTGATGTGCCTAAACATTGAAACCCCCCACAAGTGACACCATTTTGGAAAGTAGACCCCCTAAGGAACTTATCTAGAGGTGTGGTGAGCACTTTGACCCACCAAGTGCTTCACAGAAGTTTATAATATAGAACTGTAAAAATAAAAAATCATATTTTTTCACAAAAATCGTGGTGTGCCGGGGGTTAATGTGCCGGGGGCGGTCCGTGACCGCTCCTGGCACATAGTGCCGGATGTCAGCTGCGATAGGCAGCTGACACCCGGCCGCGATCGGCCGCGCTCCCCCCGTGAGCGCCGCCGATCGCGCTGGACGTACTATCCCGTCCGTGGTCATAGGGGCCCACCCCACCTCGACGGGATAGTACGTCCGATGTCAGAAAGGGGTTAAACAGTTTGTAATGTAACAAAGTAGGTAAAAAGGGGATGAATATTTTCCCAATCCACTGTATGTGAAATCGTCAGATCCTAAAAAAGAAAACAAAAACCAACAACAAAAGCAACATCTCCAGGTTATTTATTTTAATAATAAGATTAGGAACTTGACCTAGAAAACCTTTTATTAAAAAAATATATATATATATGTCTCCTTATCCTCTAAAATGTGTGCACCTTCATGTAATGTTATGAAGTTCCTTGTAGCATCTCCATCTGTAAGCATCGTGGGGCCACATATCTCAGACTCCTTACTTCACAGATCCGACATTCTGTGTCGAGTCCATAAATGGACCTGGGAATGTCTCACTTCCCGCGGCAGAGGACAGTGTTTAGTACTCTTGATTTTATGCAGGACCACATTGCTGACTGTGTGCCAGTTTGGATGTGGTACAATACTATCCATCACTGTCCTCTGCAAGAACTTCTTGTCTTGTCTGCCCAGAATTTTGGATAACAGAATCGAAGAATAAAGACCGGAACTAAAATGTAAAAATAAGAAAAACACAAGGTGAATTTTATAATGGGAATTCAGTACAACATAGAGCTTAATTCCCTTACAACTTTATTTTTCATCTCCACCTTTCAAAACTTTTTTTTGGGGGGGAACATGCAAAAAAAAATAAAAAATTCGATTTACCAATAATTCAATTTCTAAGAACCCTCCACGACAGTACCACAGGAGGATGAATCCGTCCCCTAATAGGGACAGGAAACACAAAGAGGTCGAATAGCCTCTCCCACACTCTCTCTCCAATGTTTTTCTAGAGGACCACCAAGTTATGAATGTTTCAAATATTTAACAACCGATTGAAGCAATACAAGAAAAAAACAAAAGGGTGGGGAATGACCTCTGCTTACCGGTTCTTAGAAACCGAGTTACCAGTAATTCTATTTCTATTTTTTCTAATCACGCTCCATGACCGAACCACAGTAGAAATACCAATGAATAATGTGAGGGAAGGACAATAGTCTGGAGCACTTTTCTCCCAAAGGCCAAACATTTAATGGACAGCAAGTTTGGTCTATAATTTTTAGAGAAGGTGTGGACCAAGGACTAGGTAATGAAAGTAATGAAGGACCCCTCTACATACATCTAAGGAATTAAACTCCTTTTCGCTATCATTTGCTGGATCTTGCCAAAAGGAAGGAAGAACAATTTCCTGAGACCTGTGGAAATCAGAAGCCATTTTGGACAAAAAAAAGATGGGTCCAGACCGAAAATAACACTGTCTTCTAGAACTTTCAGATAGGGCTCCCTGATTGAAAGGGCCTGAAGTTCGTTGACTCTTCTGGCTGTTGCAACTGCTTCCAGGAAGGCTGTTTTCCAGGATAGTTTACCTAGGTCTATTGAGGATATTGGTTCAAATGGAGGCAGTGTTAGCCCTGTAAGGACGATATTCAGATCCCAAGATGGGATTAGGATGCTCAATCTAAGCCCTCTTTCAGACTTCCGTTTTTTACAATCAGTCACAATCCATCAAAATGTTAAAAAGACGGATCCCTGTGCAGATTGTAAAAAACAGATGCACTGGATACATTTTTTTGACGGATCCGTTGGTCGGTTTTTGACGGATCAGGTTGGTGAAACTTGTCAAACATAGTGTTTGACAAGTGTGACCAACTTTTTACTATTGATGCTGCCTATGCAGCATCAATAGTAAAAAGATATACCAGTAATGTTAAAAATAATTTAAAAAAAATAAAAAATCTTGATATTCTCACCTTCCGGCGTCACTCGCAGCCTTCCCGATGCTCAAGTTCCCAGTAACGCCTTGCGAGAATGACCCGCTACGTCATCAGAGGTCATTGTCTCGCAAAGCATTACTGGGAACGGGAGCATCGCGAGCATCGGGAATGCTGCGAGGGATGCCGGAAGGTGAGAACAACAGGATTTTTGGTTGCTTACCGTAAAATCTATTTCTTGGAGCCTCCATTGGGGGACACAGGAACCTTGGGTGTATGCTGCTGCCACTAGGAGGCTGACACTATGCAAATAAAAAAGTTAGCTCCTCCTCTGCAGTGTACACCCCACCGACTGGCATTATACTCTTCAGTTAGTGAGAAAGCAGTAGGAGAAAAATAACAAGGTTGAAAACCATAACCACAAACTTGAGAACTGTAAACGTGAGGACAGTCATAGAACAAAAACCAACAGGAACTGAGAAACATTGGGAGGGTGCTGTGTCCCCCAATGGAGGCTCCAAGAAACAGATTTTATGGTAAGCAACCAAAAATCCTGTTTTCTTTATCACCTCTCATTGGGGGACACAGGAACCATGGGACGTCCCAAAGCAGTCCCAAGGGCAGGAAAAAACGGACTTCCATCAGGTTAGAGGACTGACCACTGCCGCCTGAAAGATCCTTCCGCCTCGGCTGGCGTCCGCCGAAGCGTAGGTATGGACCTTGTAAAATTTTGCGAACATGTGGATGGAAGACCAGGTTGCCGCTTTGCAAAGCTGTAGGGCGGAAGCCCTGTGGTGCACCGCCCAGGAGGCGTCGACTGCCCAGGTAGAGTGAGCCTTGATCCCAGGAGGGAGCACTCTGTTCTCGACCCGGTAAGCCTCCAGCATTGCCGTTCTGATCCAGCAAGCAATAGTCGCCTTAGAAGCCGATTGGCCTCTGCGCGTGCCATCAGGAATGACGAAAAGAGAATCCATCTTCCGGAAAGTGGACGTTCTATCCAGGTAGATCCTCACTGCCGAGACGAGGTCCAGCTTGTTCAACGATCGCTCCAGGGGATGAGTCAGAGCTGGACAAAAGGAAGGTAGAACGATGTCCTCGTAGAGGTGGAAGGTGGAACCACCTTAGGAAGGAAGGAAGGCGGAGGCCTGAGGACCACCTTGTCCTGGAGAATGACCAAGAACGGAGGACGGCAAGAGAGGGCCGCCAACTCTGAAACACGGCGGATAGAAGAACTGGCCACAAGAAAGGCCACCTTCCAAGATAGAACTGACAGGGGAATCTCCCTGAGAGGCTCAAAGGGGTAAACCCTCAGAACGTCCAGGACCAGGTTTAAATCCCATGAATCCACAGGGGCCCTGTACGGAGGGACAGCGTGTGCTACTCCTTGAAGGAAGGTCTTAACCTGTGGTAGGGAGGCAAAAGTCTTCTGAAAAAGGATGGAAAGAGCAGAGAGTTGGCCCTTCAGGGAACTAAGAGCTAGGCCCGAATCCAGTCCTGCCTGAAGGAAGGCCAACATGGAAGGCAGGGAAAAAGACATAGATGAAACGCGGTTGGACTCGCACCAACGGAAGTAAGCCTTCCAGGTACGATAATAGGCCCTGGAAGACGAAGGCTTCCGAGCCTGAATCATGGTGTGAATCACCCGGTCCGAAAGACTGGACGCTCTTAGAACTGCAGTCCAAACAGCCACGCCGTTGAACTGAGCAACCGAGAATTCGGGTGGCAGATCGGACCCTGAGACAGCAGATCGGGCCTGTCTGGAAGGCGCCAGGGAGCGTCCGAGAGAAGATTGACGAGCTCCGCGAACCAAGCTCTCCTGGGCCAATCCGGGGCGATCAGAATGACCGGCACCCCTTCCATTACTGTTGAAAAAGATCAAAGCGGAAGGGGCGGGAACAGGTAGGGCAGCACAAACTGTGACCAAGGAATGGCCAGAGCGTCGACGCCCACTGCAAGAGGATCGCGAGACCTGGAGACGAACTGCGGAACCTTCCTGTTCATTCGAGACGCCGTGAGGTCCATGTCCGGAGTCCCCATCGAAGACAAATCTGATGGAAGACCTCCGGATGCAAGGACCATTCCCCTGCCGTGAGACCCTTGCGGCTGAGGAAGTCGGCGGCCCAATTGTCCACGCCGGGTATATGCACCGCAGATAACCCCGGAACCGTTTCCTCTGCCCAGAGGAGGATCTTGGATACTTCGGCCAAAGCCAAGAAACTCCGAGTCCCCCCTAGATGGTTGACATATGCCACCGCCGTGGCATTGTCCGTCTGGATTCGGATTGGAAGGCCCCTGAGAATCCTTTCCCAGAGATGAAGGGAAAGAAAAAATGGCCCGGATCTCGAGGACATTGATCGGCAACGTTGACTGCTGCACGGCCAACGGCCCTGAACTGTCAGGTTGCGAAACACCGCGCCCCAGCCGAGCAAGCTGGCATCCGTCGTCACCACTTGCCAGTGAACTAGAAGGAAAGACCTGCCCTGGGAGACATGAGGTGACGTGAGCCACCAGTTGAGAGACCGTTTGACCTGGGCAGAAAGTCAAATCGGGCGGTCCAGGGAGAAGACAGACCTCTCCCAGTGAGACAGGATGGCTTGCTGGAGAGGTCCCGAGTGAAACTGGGCGAAAGAAATCGCTTCCAATGTTGCTACCATCCTCCCCAAAACCTTCATGGCCGATCGGAAGGAGGGAGACCGAAGGCCCTGGAGTTGGCGTATGTCCCGACGAAGGATGGATCTCTTGTCTTCGGGAAGAAAGACCTTGGTGTGACGAGTGTTGAAGAGCATGCCCAGAAAGATGATGCGCTGAGAAGTAATAAGGCATGACTTCTTCAGGTTGACCAGCCACCCGAAGCGGGCTAGGGTGTCGAGAATGATGGACAGGCTTTGGCGGGCCTGAGAAAAAGACGGAGCCTTGATGAGTATGTCGTCGAGGTATGGAAACAGAACCAGGCCTCTGACCCTCAAGACTGCCAACAGCGCCGCCATGAGCTTCGTGAAAACTCTTGGGGCGGTTGCAATACCGAACGGCAGGGCGACGAACTGAAAATGTTCCTGAAGCACTGCAAAGCGCAGGTATCGGTGATCTCCCGGGAATATCGGAACATGGAGGTAGGCGTCCTGAATATCTATGGAACATAGAAATTCCTGAGCCTCCATGGAAGCCATTACTGAACAAAGGGATTCCATCCTGAAGTGTCTCAGACAAACCCTCCTGTTCAGCAATTTGAGGTCCAGAATGGGGCGAACCTTGCCGTCTTTTTCCGGTACCACAAAAAGGTTCGAGTAGAAACCTGTGAACCGTTCTTTTTCTGGGACGGGAACGATTACCCCGGCTTTGGCTGTGAAGAAACCCGAAACTAGAGCGAGATCTCTTGGAGGTCGGGATTCGAAGAAACGATCCCGGGGTCGAGAAACAAAGTCTATCTTGTATCCACGGGATACAACTTCCCTGACCCATGCATCCTCCACTGCGGAGATCCACACGTCTCTGAAGAAGAGAAGACGGCCGCCCAACCTGAGAGGTGGGCTGGGGTCTTGCCGAGAGTCATGCCGAGGAGGATCTTCCAGCCCTGGGCCTGGAGGATCTACCCTGGGAGTAGCGAGGACGCCAGTACGGAGTGGGCCTAAAGGATAACGCTTTCTTCTCCTGACGTGCCTGTGGCCTCTGTTGTTGCTGGGAAAGAGAGTTTGACGCCGCGAAGCGACGAAAAGGCAGAAAGGATCGGAATTGCCGTCTAGGAGGAGGGCGACGAGGCTTAGCCTGGGGGAGAAGAGAACTTGTACCCCCGGTGGCGTCCTTAATGATTTGGTCCAGCTTGGAACCAAAGAGACGAGAGCCTTGGAAGGGCAGACTGGTAAGGGACTTTTTGGAAGATAAGTCCGCCTGCCAGGCCTTGAGCCAAACGGTCCGGCGGATGGCAACAGCATTGCTGGATGCCTGAGCCGCACAAGACGCAGATATTCATCAGTGTGGGAAATCTGGTTGGCAAGCTCCGCCAGTTGCACGGGAGGTGCCCCGTCCAGGATATCTCGGCGAAGTTCTTTGGCCCATTTGGAAATGGATTTTGAAACCCAAGTGGAAGCAAAAGCTGGGCATAGAGCCGCTGCAGCCGCTTCAAAGGCTGACTTCGCAAAGGATTCTATAACTCTTTTCGTTAGAATCCTTCAGTGATGCTCCGCGGGACAGTGGAAACACCGTGTTGGTGGACAGCCTGGAAACAGGGGGATCCACCGAGGGAGAGACCGTCCAATTGGCGCTAAGTTCAGGAGAAAAAGGATATAACACACCCAGGCGTTTTCCCCTCTGAAAACGTCTGGTCGGATTCGCTCTCTCTCTGGACATGATTTCCTTGAATTCAGGATGAGGAGCAAAAAACTTGGGAGGTGATTTAGCCCGTCTAAACGAAACCGCCTGATCTGCGGGTTCCGTAGAGGGATCCTTGATGCCACAGGTCTGGTTTACAGCTCCAATGAGATTCTGGACCATATCCCCTCATGGTGGCGATTTGGTTAGAATCCAGCTCCGAAATATCCTCCGAGGGCGCATCAGAGAACGCCTCGCCTGACTCAGGGGAGGAGGATCGGGAGGACGCCGACCGCAGAGGAGGACCGTGTGGTGAGATGGAGCGGGAAGAGGACTCAGACAGTCGTTTCTGTCTGGACCTTTTGTGGCTTGTCATGGAGGGCTCGGACGGAGGCTCCTGCAACCCGCTAGCTACTGCGGGGGTCCGCGGAGATAATCGATCCAGCACGGAAACCAGAGTTTGAAAAACCCGTGTTAGATTGGCCACCGATGTGACAGAGAGGAAGCCCAGCCTGGGATGGGGTTATCACTCTCGGGCGGATCGGCAGGGGGATCCTGGGCGGTGGGAACAATCGGGTTACTGCAGGCCTGACAGAGCGGAGAGAACTGATCTGAGGGAAAGGTCTGAAGAGAATGCCAGACGGTTAGGGGACAGTGGGAGCAGAGGTAAGTCTGCAGTTGCAGAGCCACTCACAGTTGACGAAATACCAGACGGAAGACGCAGCCCAGGTCGTGGTCCCTCAGGGAAGGTTGGAAGGAACGCTTCTCCCTTCTGGATGTGCAGCAGTCCAGCCAGGTGAATCCGAACCCCCAGTAAGCCCCTGCAGCACACCGATATCAGGGACGTGCGTGCCAGGAGTACAAAGATGGCGTCGATGGGCGGAGCAACGCCTCGTGCCGAGGTGGGGATGTTCGGCGGGGAAAAAGCCCGCCCGAGTAAAGGGGAAGTGGGCGGAGCGGCGTCGCCGGAAGTAGGCCCCGGGAAAAGCCGGGGCCTAAATTAGAAGCCGGCGACCGCCGGAGAAGCACCGCTGTGCAGGCGCTGCCCAGAATTAAAGGCGCGGCAGCCTGCAGGCCGCCGCATACACGGGGAGCGCTGCTGCCGGTGGGCGTAACACCGGAAGTAGGCCCCGGAAAAAGCCGGGGCCTAAAGTAGGAGCCGGCGACCGGAGGAAAAGGCCGCGGTGCCAGCGCTAATCGGCTGGAAGGTGAGCGGTGCGGCAGCCTGCGAGGCCGCCGCCTAGAAAGGGAGAGAGGAGGGGGCGCTGCCGCAGGCTGATGTATCAGAGAAGACGGCCGCCGCAAGTAGGCCCCGGAGGAAGCTGGGGCCTGAATTAGGAAGAAAAGGCGACCGCCGGGGGGCTGCGGTGGTGCTAGGTGCAGGAAAGGTAGCACGGCTGGCAGAAAAACCGCCGTGCCAGACAGGACCACCGCGCAGAGAATGGGGAAAGGTGCTGCGAGGACCCCTGCTGAATACTGAGACCCCATTAAGGCACGCCGACCAGGCCAAAAAAGTGACCTGGAATACTGAAAACAAGGGACCCCCGGGAAGTATACTCACCTAAAATCATCCCACGCCGTCCGTTACTAACCTCAAACCTTGGGGAAGGTATCAGACGTCCATGGGAGCTGGTGGTGGACGTCCTCGTCTCCTCCAACCGACAGGCTCTGGTGGGCGAGTGGGTGGGGGACGGAGCCAGGACCGGACTTCTGAACACGCTGGTGTGCTAGGCTCTTGGTCCTGGAGAGGGATCTATGAGGATACGGGGTGGCAGTACACGCCGTACTCATAGTCCACCTTGTGGGACTACAGGTGTGACTGTTCACCCTGTATCCCTCCGGAAAAACCTGAAAAGAAACGACGCACATTGAGGTAGATAAGGGTCTAATGAAAGACCCGTGTCCACCTCCTACTGACACTAAGCTAAACTGAAGAGTATAATGCCAGTCGGTGGGGTGTACACTGCAGAGGAGGAGCTAACTTTTTTATTTGCATAGTGTCAGCCTCCTTGTGGCAGCAGCATACACCCATGGTTCCTGTGTCCCCCAATGAGAGGCGATAAAGAAATCATGATTTTTTATTTTTAACATTATATCTTTTTACTATTGATGCTGCATAGGCAGCATCAATAATAATAAAAAAAGAGAGAGAGAGAGAATTTCCCTGACCGGAAATTCTTCTGCGCATGCTCAGTTTCAAAAGACGGCATCCGTTGCTGGATTCCTGCGTTTGACAGTCAGCGACAGATCCTGCGGCCATAGGCTTCCATTATAGCCAATGACGGACAGAGCAGGTTTCGTCACTGAGCGATTTTCCGACGTACAGAAAAAACGTTCCTCTGTGCGTTGTCCCCGCCCGACGTACAGCAATTTTATGACGGATCCAGTGCACGACGGATGAAACGGAAGGCCATCCGTCACAATCCGTCGCTAATACAAGTCTATGAGAAAAAATGGATCCAGCAGAAACATTTGCTAGATCCGTTTTTTTTTTTTTTTCACAAAATGACGCATTGTGACGGAAAAAGAAAGACGGAAGTGTGAAAGAGGCCTAAGGCGTACACGGAAGGCTGCAGTCTTGAATCTTCTTATCCAAAGGTGACCAGTCAAGAGTTGATCAAAAAAAGAGCTTAACACATCTGATGTGAGAGCATAAGATGCAATATGCTAATGACCCTCAGCTCAAACTCTGAGTGTGAGCCAAGTGGCGTTGCACTGTGCTCAGATCCTCTCACATGAAAGAATCGCAGCACAGGTGAAGAGAAGACTGAGAAAATAATTTCTCCATTTCCTCCATTGTAGGCATCCGCGGTAATTGTACTGCACTAGGATGACATCAGAGTGCAGTCCGATCTTTCACACACAACCATACACTTACATGGATGCGTGTGACTCAATACTCGGATGCAATCGCAGCATGCGGTGATTGTTTTCTCATACCAAATCGACATGAGAAAATAATTGCAGAGCTGAGTTGCCCCATAGAATAACACTGGTTCGAGTGACATATGATGCTTTGTGTGTTTGTGTGAGTGAGCTCTAAGGCTAAAACCTAAACATTGAGGTTGCAGGGTTTTAGGCCTTTTTCCAGACCATCTTGTAAAAAAGCTAGGATCTGGGCTATGTCCAGATGAAGGGGGTCCAAAGGACTAGAGCCACACATGATACAAAGGTCTTCCACAACTTGCCATAAATGGCATTTGTTATCTCTTTCCTACTTTTTTGAAGGGTATGTATGCCTTTATCTGAGAGGCCCCTAACTTTTAGGAATGCAAACTGAAAAGTCAAGCAGCCAGATGCATGTTTCCAGGTCTGAGTAGTAGATCGGATCAGGGCTGTGGAGACGGTAAGCCAAACCTCCGACACCACAGCCCTGGATCGGACCCTGGGTAAGTAGGTTGCTGACTGGTGGGAGCATCAGAGGACCTTCTAACTTTAGGCTGTTCAAAGTCCCAAACCAGTTATTTTTCAGTCATAAAAGGTGCTAACAAGACTGTTGTAACCCTCTTGGTCCTTATCTTCTGTAGTGTCCTGTGCAAGACCATATTTGGTAGAAATGCATATGTCAGGTCAAATTCCCAGGGGTGGGCAAAAGCATCCACCGCTATACAGGCTTCGTCTGGGTTCATGTAGAAGTTCTGATCTATCTTTGCACATTGATGGCCTGCAAATAGATCTACTTCTGGATGGCCCAATGTTTTGGTCATCATTTGGAAAGTCCACAAATCTAGATTCCATTTCGCCTGGATGGACATCCTTCCTACTCAGAAAGTCAGCTTGGACGTTGGCGGAGCCATTTATGTGGAGAGCTGATAGAGATGTTCCTCTGCCCAAGAGAAAATTCATATGGAGACTGACTTTAGATTTTCACACTTCATGCTCCCTGATGGCGGAGATGTACTACTGTGGTCATGTCATCTAAATAAATGTTTATATGGGTACCCTGTACTATGGATGTTGCTGACCTGAGGGCCTCCTCTACTGCCTTTAGCTCCCTGCAGGTGGCTGATTTCTTGTGCCCAGATCCCTTGGAAAGAAGTTTGGGAGATCATAGCTCCCCATCCTCTTTTGCTGGCGTCCACTGTTATCATTGTCAGAGAACTCTGAATCCAGGATACTCCTTTCTCTATATTCCTTGACTGAGCCAATTGGCGAGAGAGGACTTTACAGGTACCTTCTTGCTCAGGGAGTTTGAGGATCCATCACCGCTTGAAAGGATCTAGGTTTGTAAAACTCTGATATGGGATTGGGAAAAGGCCACCGCCTGAATGCATGGCGTCATGGAACCCAGCAAACATCGCAAATCTTAATGACACTGTACTCTGGCTCCGTTGGAAAGTTATTTGGCATCTCAGCTGAATTTGTTTCGCTCTTAGCAAGAAGGATGTCTGTTTCCAAACGTCCACCAGGATACCTAGAAAGGTTATCTTGGTGGAAGGGACCAAGTCCGATTTCTAAGGGTTCACAAGCCTCCTTCGGAATGTCACAATCTCAATAGTTCTCTGCAGGTGTTCCCTGAACAGAGGGGCCAAGAGCAGGAAATCGTGGAGATAAAGAATGCAGGTGTCCTGCTTTCCTGAGGAATGCTACTACCTCTGCCATGATCTTTGTAAACACTCACAGTGCTGATGATATCCTGAACATTGAACTGGAAGTGTGATATATGCCTTCCTTGGATAACCCTGAACCTTAAGAATTTCTGGTAGGCTGGATGAATGGGAACATGATAATAGGCGTCTTGTAACTTGGTGGTTGCCATGACAAAGTTCTCCCCTACCAGGGAGACTGTAGATTTTTATGAACGCCATCTTGAACCTTCTGTAGGTGATGTATTTGTTCAGAGGCTTTAGGGTTAGGATTATTCTGTAAACTCCTCTTTGTTTTTTCACAAGGAATAGCTGGGAATAATGACCTCTGCCTCTTTATATATGTAACTGGAGAGATTACTCCCAAAGTGAGCAAATCCTGGAGACAGGACATCAGGGCATTTCGTAGTTCCTTGGAAGAAAGGAGAGTTAGTTTCAGGCTCTATGGAAGACAGGAGAACTCTATTGTGACTGCTTCACTGAACGATTTCAGGATCCACCGATTTGAACAGATCGTCTGCCACTGGGGGAAAAATCCTGAGATCCGGGCCCTCTACCATTCTGATGCCATTATTTATCCTGTAGCTGTTTCTGAGAAAGAGGTTTCTGCCTCGTCACCCTTTGGGGTAACTCCATTGTCTGGATTTTACCTTCCCTCTGTTTGGAAGGGTCTGGATCTGTGGTGGAACAAAGGATTTTCTTCAGAAAATTTCTTCTTCAGAGGCCTTTTCTAGTAAATCATCAAGTGTTGGGCCGAACATGTATTCTCCCCAGAAGGGAATGGCATCTTTGTGTTTCCTGTCCATATTAGGGTGAGGAGTCATTCTCCTTTGGTGCTGCCTTGGAAGGTGATTGGAGAAAAACAAAAACTCCTCCACTATTTTAAATTGTTAAGAATTGACCTCAGTGTGTAAAGCTATAGATCATGCTTACTTGATCTTACTTCGGCAGCACATATACTAAAATTGGAACGATACAGAGAAGATTAGCATGGCCCCTGCGCAAGGATGACACGCAAATTCGTGAAGCGTTCCATATTTTTTAGAAGATAGTATTCTGCTACAGATGGATCTGGATAAGTTGGAAACTTGGGCTGAAAGGTGGCAGATGAGGTTTAACAATGATAAATGTAAGGTTATACACATGGGAAGAAGGAATCAATGTCACCATTACACACTGAATGGGAAACCACTGGGTAAATCTGACAGGGAGAAGGACTTGGGGATCCTAGTTAATGATAAACTTACCTGGAGCAGCCAGTGCCAGGCAGCAGCTGCCAAGGCAAACAGGATCATGGGGTGCATTAAAAGAGGTCTGGATACACATGATGAGAGCATTATACTGCCTCTGTACAAATCCCTAGTTAGACCGCACATGGAGTACTGTGTCCAGTTTTGGGCACCGGTGCTCAGGAAGGATATAATGGAACTAGAGAGAGTACAAAGGAGGGCAACAAAATTAATAAAGGGGATGGGAGAACTACAATACCCAGATAGATTAGCGAAATTAGGATTATTTTGTCTAGAAAAAAGACGACTGAGGGGCGATCTAATAACCATGTATAAGTATATAAGGGGACAATACAAATATCTCGCTGAGGATCTGTTTATACCAAGGAAGGTGACGGGCACAAGGGGGCATTCTTTGCGTCTGGAGGAGAGAAGGTTTTTCCACCAACATAGAAGAGGATTCTTTACTGTTAGGGCAGTGAGAATCTGGAATTGCTTGCCTGAGGAGGTGGTGATGGCGAACTCAGTCGAGGGGTTCAAGAGAGGCCTGGATGTCTTCCTGGAGCAGAACAATATTGTATCATACAATTATTAGGTTCTGTAGAAGGACGTAGATCTGGGTATTTATTATGATGGAATATAGGCTGAACTGGATGGACAAATGTCTTTTTTCGGCCTTACTAACTATGTTACTATGTTACTATGCTATGACCAAATATGTGGCATTACTGACTTAAGGTTTAACAAAATAAAATATTAAAAACTATTTTTTTATGCCTTTTTTTTCCTTTTTTTCCCATCATATAAGAAAACGTCTTTTTGGTCTCATGAAGGGTCATTAGTTTTAGATTGGGTGGGCACTTCAGTTAGTGGGAGGAGAGCTGTAGAAAAAGGAAGGCAAGGTCCTCAAACACATTAGAGAAAGGAATAGATGTTGGCTGAAAAACATTAGTCTGACAGCCATTTAGATTTTATTGGCATCTTAAAGGGATTGTCCGTATTTATCAAAAATTAGAAAAGTGAGTATGGACTTGGAAAAGCATAAGTAACCTCAAACCGCACCCCATCTGTGCCCAAAAGGCCCCTATACCCATCTTTGCTCTGTGTAAATAATAAAGCACCATAATCTTCACACCCATACAATGAATATGGCGATAGTCACGTGCTTATACCAATTGACTGCCTTTTTACTAGAGCTAAGAAGTGACAAGCTAGTTCTAGTTTTATAGTGTAACCTGTTATAGACACAGTCATTTCAAATATGCGTTTTTCTCCAATAAAGGAACTTAAAAAGAAACAAAGTTCTATATGTTTTTATGTCTCTTTTTCCCTCACTTTTGCTGGTGTTATTCAAACCTATTCTTACACAGGGACAGGAGATCGCATATCATCTCTTTCCTGTCCCTGCAGCTTGCCAGATCCCTGCATCCCCCTCCTCAACAGTGGCTCAAGTCAGGCCTGGACATTTTAACAGGCCGTACCTCAGCCTGGATGGCTGAAGAGATGCTCAACTTCAACAGGAAATCAGAATTTAGTTGTCACTTAGTCCAAGATGTCACTGATTAAAGTGATAGTCGAAGTGACAAATCCAGACACCTGCAGTTTTCACTTTAACTCCTGACATCTTGGGCTGGGTTGTGACTACAGTGGCAATCCTGGTCTCCTTTTGAAGCTGAATCTCAACTTTAAAATGAGCCCTGGGTCACTGCTGTAACTGCGATCCAGGCAGAGATGAGGTTATTCGTAATTAGGACAGATCTCATGAGTCCTTGACTACAGAGTTGCTACCCTGCAAAGATGTAGGCGATACCGCCTTGGCTGACAAAGTCCAGGACATTTATATAACTTGGTAGTGGATCTGGCAAGTGGAATCTTAACAGCATGTAATCTACCAATGTAGTTATTCTCCTCTCTCTCCCCTCTCCCAGCGCTCATCATTTGTCAATCCACTCCAATGTGATTTGCATACTTGTGAACACAAGCTGACCAATTTCTTTTACACTTCTCTCAACTCAAGGCTTGTTGTCCATGTGTGATCATTAGTATGCAAGTCATGTAAGCAGACAAGTCATGAGCGCCAAAAGTGTAGAAACAGAGCAGAATCCTAACAGAGTATATAACATACTGTATTCAGTGTTTGGTCAGTGTGTTACATCAGTATTTGTAAGCCAAAACCAGGAGCGGAACAATCAGAGGAAAAGTCTAATAGAAACACGTCACCACTTCTATATTATCACCCACTCAGAGATTTCACTCCCAAAACTAATTTATCTGTAAATGTATCTCTTTCACAGACAAGTCCAGCAATACATTTACATGGCCAGGTGGTTCCTCTGTTTTTGAGAAATCATTGTTTGAATTGGTATGTAAATGAGGCTGTAGATCTGAAGCCTCTGTCACTCCAGCTCTATTGCATGCCTATGTAACAATTGCTTTGCCTGAAATCACGTGGCATAGAGGCAGCCAATCAAGTAAGAGGAGGTGGCGCTGGGTGGTGAATACACCTATAGTGACAGAGGCTTCAGATCTACAGATAGTTCCATAGCCTCATTTACATATCAATGCAAATGCTGATTTCTCAGTAATGGAAGAATAGACTGGCCATGTAAAGGTTTAGCTGGACTGGACTTTGAAAGAGTTACACACATATATATTTAAATATTCTGGAGTGAAATTCTGCTGACAGTTTCTCTTTAAGGTTTACTACACCAGGGTTCCCTATATTCTAGCGCTGATTCAGGAGACTGAGATGAGTTGAGACATTGTTGGAAGAGATTCGGGCAGGGAGACAGAATCCTATAAGAAGGATGGCTTCCAGTTCCAGGTCTCCTTACCCTTTTATTAGGTGGTGTCCCAGGTATCTCCCGTTCCTGATCATCGTCACTTCCTGAAGATAAGGTTTGCTCTTCTTGTACAGGGATGGGATGATTGAATGTTGGACTACGGGGTGGCGAAGAAGCTCCTGCTAAGGTAGTTTCCATGGCGATCATGTAGTCAAGGTCATCACCCAGAAAATCATCATCGTTTGGTATACAAGGTCTGATAAAGCAATTAAAGAAGTCCATCAGTGTTAAACAACTCCAGCCATTACAGCCACATCTTTCTGCCTTGTACTCTGTGGACATTTATGTGAATGGAATGGGGAGATCAGGGAGGATGGGGCAAGTGACAAGAGGGAACAGCAGATGGAGACAGAACAAACCTTCAGTTCATACCTGTGTCACCATCAGGACTAAATGAACAGCTTGGGCTGCTGTTACATGTTACGGAACCACTCAGCACCCAGAATATGTTGTGCAGTTATATGTATGTATAATAGGTTCCATGTGAGATGCATGTCCCTAATGCATCAGCCCACAGGCTGCACCCCTGGACATGATATTCCCCTTTTGTCAGATCTGGTGGAAGCCCGAAGGTTGATCGCCAGCAACAAAACAAAAGCGTATTTGATAGCAGCCATCATGGAACACGACAGTGCAGCGGGGGAATGTGAACGTGGAGGAGACTGAATTCCAGAGGGAGGTAAAGAACATACTGGCGTTCTATGGCCCAAACCCTGCAGTAGAGATCATACGAGAGGTGATGGCTGATGTGCGTACTGATCTGAAGGAAGAGATGGCCAAGCGGACCAGGATAGAGCTAGCCAAGATGGAGATGGCAGAGCGGACCAAAGTGGAGCTGGCCAAGATGGAGATGGCAGAGCGGAGAGATGAGAGTCAGCGAGCAGGGGGAGCTCTGGCCTCCGACCAGGTACCTTCAACAGTAAGCCACAAAAAGATTCAGTATAATGCCTTCTGACAGTTGGGGGAGGCAGAGGAAGACATTGATGGCTTTCTGCAGGACTTTGAGCGGCAGTGTGCCCTTCATCAAGTGAAGCTGGAGGAACGGATTCAGATTCTGGCCAGCAAGCTGACAGGCCGGGCAGCGGACGCCTATCGCACGGTACCTGACGAGGACTGTAGGGACTATGAGCGGATCAGAGAAGTGATCTTGGCCCGGTATTTGCTGACACCAGAGGCATACCGCCAAAAGTTCAGCAGACTTATAAAACGCGTAACAGATACCCACGCTGAATGGGCCTGTAAATTACGGCGGTCACTGCTACAGTGGGTACAAGGGAGCCAAGCAACCACTAAGGAGGACGTCCTCCAGCTCTTCTTGTTAGAACGATTCTTTAATGGACTAACCCCAGAGACACAGGAATGGCTTCGGGAAGGCGGCCAACGACTCTTGAGGAAGCCGCTCGTCTGGCCGATGAACATCACGATGCCAGGAGGCCTCAGTTGTCCGGATCAAAGATGGTCACTAGGGGTCCACCCATGGACCTGGAGGGCCCCAAACTACCGAAGATTGTAGGGGGACCAGCTAGAAACCCGGCCTACCACAGTCTCCCTGGGGCGGAATGCCACACCTGCCACCTGCAAAGACAATGTCCCAACCGGACTCAGCATACCCAGTGGCCAAAGGCGGGAACAGCTACCTTCAGCCGGGCTGCTGTACACTGCTACCAAGGCGAAGCTGACCCGGCATTGGGGCTACGACTAACCAAGGGGTAGAAGAGATGGAGGAAGTGCTGCATGAAGTAGACCCCGTGCAGGCTGCCCGGGCAGATAATCGACAACAGCATCGACAGGTCGTGTGGGTTAATGGGAAACGTATGCAGGGACTAAGAGATTCCGGGGCAACTTTGACCCTTGTGAAGCCCCATCTCGTCCGGGACCAAGAGAAGACGGACCGGACAGTGGCAGTCCATGTAGCAGGGGGAGCTATACATCGACTGCCCACTGCCAGGATTCACCTCAACTGGGGAGTCGGGGATGGCCTTGTTGATGTCGGCTTACCCCCGGCCAAAACTTCTTTTGGCCGGGGGTAACCTATGATGTTCGTCAGTACTGCCAGACCTGTGACAGTTGCCAGCGCATTGGCAAGAGGGGAGATCAATGCAAGGCCAAATTACGCCCCCTCCCCATTGTGGAGGAACCATTTAGTAGGGGGTCGATCTGATAGGGCCGTTAGCCAAACCCAGTCCGTCAGGGAAAATGATAATTACTTACGGGTAATTTGATTTTCCAGAACCATGACAGCGCCGCACGTGAGAGATGGCATCCGCCCCCAGGAACAGGAAACCTGTAGCAGAGATATAAGAATGGGGCGGCCCCTCTCTCCTCAGTTTGTTTCCAGAGTATGGAAGATGACCGCTTTGTTAGTACACAGTTATGTATCATATTTACATTTGTATAATCTTTCGTTAGCTTCTGTCTACACACATGTTTTGCATATATACATTTACTTATATATAATAAGTTTTTTTTTTTTTTTTTGTGAATCACACAACCATCACCAAGATAGGGCGGGAATTAATGCGGCGCAGTCATGGTTCTGGAAAATCAAATTACCCGTAAGTAATTATCATTTTTTCCTTCACCATGACAGCACCGCACGTGAGAGGAAGAAATAGAAGATTCCTAGGGTGGGACGACAGCAGACAACACCTTTCTCCCAAAAGACAAGTCTGATAGACCTAAGTCTAACCTATAATGTCGGAAGAAGGTAGAGGGTGAGGAACATACTGCCGCTTTACAAATCTGTTCTATCGAGGCGTTTGCCCTTTCCGCCCAGGAAGTGGCTATAGCACGCGTGGAGTGAGCCGTAACACCCTGTGGGGGAATTTGACCAGAAAAAGAATATGAAAGTGAAATAGCCGTACGCAACCACCGTGCAATAGTTGCCTTTGAGGCCTTTTTTTCCCCTGTTTGTCCCCTGAAAGGTGACAAAAAGGGCCGATGACTGACGCCAAGATTTTGTGGCCTCTAAGTATTGAAGGAGGCAGCGTCTGACATCGAGACAATGGAAGGTTTGTTCCCCCTGGGATTTTGGTTGGGAACAGAAAGAGGGCAGAATAATTTCCTGGTCTCTATGAAATTTTGAGTTGACCTTCGGAAGAAAGGCAGGGTCGGTTTTAATAACCACTTTGTCATCATGAAAAATAGTGTAAGGAGGGTTCACCGACATAGCTTGCAGCTCACAAGTACGGCGGGCTGACGTTAAGGCAACTAGGAGAACCGTTTTTAGAGTTAAGGATTTTATTGATATAGAATCCAGAGGTTCAAAGGGGGAAACGGTTAGAGCCTTCAAAACTAAATTCAAATCCCAGGGAGCTACCTTAGGTAATAATTTTGAGGGTCTGGAAGTAAAGGAGGCTCGAATGAACCTATAGACCCAAGAGTGGTCAGCAAGTTTATGATCAAACAGTGCACCCAGGGCAGAGACTTGCACCTTCAAGGTGCTAGTAGATAGACCTTTTTCCAACCCTTTTTGGAGAAATTCAAGAATTTCCTTTACCGGGACTTTTTGACTCGAGTTAGACAATTGTCGCCCCGAGAAATCTAGGAATTTTTGCCAGATTTTTTGGGATTTGTCTGAGGTGACCTTTTTCCTGCTAGCGAGCAATGTGGTCACCAAAGGGTCTGAGAATCCTTTTGCTAACAGAAGTCCCCTTTCAAGTTCCAGGCGGTGAGATGCAACCTGTGAACTTGGGGATGTTGAATTGGCCCCTGGTGTAGGAGATCCGGGGCATCCGGAAAGATCCACGGGTCCGAGATAGACATGCGCCTGAGCCACGTGAACCATGCTCTTTTCGGCCAAAAAAGAGCTATGAGGATCACTCGTGCTTTGTCTTCCCGAATTTTCCTGAGGACTGTCGGGATTAATGGTATTGGGGGGGAATGCGTATGCTAGATGGAAGTTCCACCGATATAGGAACGCGTCTACCCCCTCCGGGTGTTCTCTTGGGTTCAGAGAATAGAACCTCTTCACCTTCCGATTTTGTTTTGTGGCGAACAAGTCTATGTCTGGAACGCCCCAGCTGGCACATATTTTCCCAAATACTCGCTGGTTCAGGGACCACTCCCTCTGATGTAACGTGTGACGGCTTAAGTAGTCGGCTACTTGATTCTCTGACCCTTTTAAGTATGTTCCGGTTAGTGAAAGAAGGTTGTTTTCGGCCCATATAAAAAGTTCTTTGGCTTCTGCCATAAGGGATGTTGATCTTGTGCCCCCTTGGCGGTTTATATGAGCTATCGTTGTGTTGTTGTCGGACAACACCACCACATGTCTTCCTAGAATCCTTTTTCCTATATGAAGAAGTGCTAGCCTTACCGCAGATAATTCCTTCAGATTAGAGGACGCTGTTGTCATTGGGCTCCCCCATTGACCCTGTAGGACCTGATCTTCTAAGTGTGCCCCCCATCCCACCGGACTCGCATCGGTAGTAATGACTACTGGATCCCGTACTGACCATGGCACTGCGTTGGTTAGATTTTCCGTTTTCAGCCACCACTCTAGTGAGTTTTGAACCTTTGGTGATAGAAGAATTTTCCGATTCAGATTGTATGGATTTCTTTCTTGTTCGGCTAGTATCTGCCATTGTAACTCTCGTGTGTGGCTTTGTGCCCATCGTGTTGCTGGAATTGTTGCCGTTAGGACTCCTAAGAGCGACATTGCGTTCCTCAGAGAGATAGTCTGTTGTAGTTGGAATGATTGTACTCTGTTGAATAGATTGAACTTTCCTCTGTGGGAGGACACACTCCTGCTTGACTGAATCTAACACGATTCCGAGGAATTCTTGAGTTTGAGTTGGGACAAGCCTTGATTTTTTCAGGTTTATCATCCATCCTAAACTGGTCAGCACCTCCAGTACTCTTGCGGCCGCTTTTTCGCAGCTTTCTTTGTTTTTTGCTATTATTAAAAAATCGTCCAAATAGGGTACCAACATTATGTCTTCTTTTCTGACGAAAGATGCTACTTCGGAAATAATTTTTGTGAATATACGGGGCGCTATGGCTACCCCAAAAGGAAGACATTGATATTGTAGATGGACAGGGTTTTTTCCCAGATTTACCACTAATCTTAGATATTGTTGGTGTTGGACAGCGATTGGCACATGGTAGTAAGCATCTGTAAGATCGATCACCACCATGTAACAGTTCGGGTCGAGGACTTTCACTGCAGTCTTTAAAGTTTCCATCTTGAATTTGTCTATTTGAATGTAATGGTTTAGGGCCTTTAGGTTGAATATTACTCTCGGCGAGCCGTCTGGTTTTGGTGTTAGAAATAAAGTGCTGTAGAACCCTTTCCCTATCTCTTGATGGGGTACTTTTACTAACACCTCTTTTTGCATGAGAAGATGAATTTCTCTTTCTAATATGGCCTGATTTTTTCCCGCCACCTGGGTCATTTTTACACGATTTGGTGGGAGGTTGGAGAACTTGAACCTTAGACCCTCTGACAACAAATTTGTTACCCATTGAGAAGCCGGCAGTGCTGCCCAGTGATGGACAAACCGCCGGAGTCTTCCCCCCACCGGAATGCTGGCGTCACTGACTTTTGGGATCAGGCTTGGGGGGAGGTTTGTTGAAAAGGAATCCCCTCTCTTTCCGCTCCCTCCAGGGTCTGCCTCGACTAGACCTGTCATCTGATCGGCCGCGGGTCCCTCTATATCCAGATCCACGAAAGGACGAACGAGAGGCATCCCATCGGCGCCTGGGAAAGCAAGGAGGTGGAAACCGCTTCTTTTTGTCCGACGCTTTCTCAAGGATCTCGTCTAGAGCTTTGCCAAAAAGGTATTGCCCTTCACAGGGTACTCCACAAAGTTTGACCTTTGATTGGAAGTCAGCCGTCCAATTTTTCAGCCATAATGTTCTCCTTCCTGAATTGGATAATGCACATACACGTGCGGCACTTCTAACAGAATCTATTGAGGCGTCTGCTAGGAATCTTGCGGCGCCTTGCAGAGAGGGCAATGCTTCCAGAAGTCTCTCTCTCGGGCATTTATTTTTGATTTGGTCACTTAACTCCTCTAACCACTTGACCATAGCACGTGCCGTGCAAGTGGCAGCAACCCCGGGTTTAAACGACCATGTCGCTGCTTCCCAAGCCGACTTTAGAAAAGCATCTGCTTTCTTGTCGAGGGGGTCCCTTAGGGCTCCCATGTCTTCAAATGGTAACGCAACCCCTTTAGAGGTGCTAGCGATGGCTGCATCTAGCTTAGGAGCCTTATCCCACTTTTCACAGACTTCCTCATCAAAGGGGTACTTGCGTTTTAAAGCCTGAGGGATGGACATCTTTTTATTAGGCTTTTTCCACTCACGTTTTATTAATTTGATTATGTTATCATGGAAGGGAAAAAACTTCCGCTTCTTTTCCTCCAAATTGCTAAACATGGTGTCTTGGATTGTCCGTGGTTCTCTAGGGGTTTCTACCCCCATAGTCGTTCTGACAAGTTTGAGCAGCTTTCCAATGTCCTCCGACTGAAAATATGGGTGGCCATACTCCTCATCTGAGGAGTCTAAATCTGAGGCATCAGAGGGGGTTAAGGCTCCCGGCTCATCCCCTGAATCTATGTCCGACCCTTGTTCACTTGTTGGGGGAGGGGGGGTCTCCTTTGTATGATGTTTCAACTGTTCTTTAACTGTAGATTTAACTTCCTCCCGTATAATTGTTTTAATGTTTTGTAATAAGGAAGAAGATTCCTCCGCAACTGTTTTGTCGATACAGGGCTGGCAGATTTTTTTGCTGTATAGCCTAGGGAGTTTTTCTTTACATAGTGGACAGGCCCTATTCTTTTGCTTGGAGGTGGCTTTCCCTTCCTATAAAACATAGTGTACAGGGTGTTAATGTGTGTGTGGTTGCCTTACAAAGGCACTCACCCCTCCAGGACCCTGGGTACCGCTGCAGCTTGAGTGTCTTCCGACATTCTGGGCGCAGGCATCAGCAGCTCCGGATCTACCGCTGGTTCGGTCATCTCCGTTTGAAGAGCAGGACCAGCGACTCCTCTCTGCTGCTTTATAGAGGAGCGGTGTGCGCGCCACTGGATCAGCTTCCGCCCGGAAGTGTCCAGCACACCGGCTCCTTCGGCGTGTGACGTCCCTTCCTGCGACCGGAAGTCGTCATCCTTCACTTCGGCGCCAGCGTCAGTGAAGGACACGCCCCCTTATCCCCGGACCGGCCTCCTGCCCAGAGCGGTCGCCGGGGAGTCCAGCGAGGGAAAGGGATGGCGCGAACCCAGCAGCCTGACACCGGACAGCACCGCACGCGATGCCGCCGAGTACGGATGCCCCCCCCGCGGACCTCGGCCTCCGGACCGGCATCATCAGAGGGAGATCCCTCCGGAGGTAGGAGCTCTGCGACAGGCGTCCACCTGCAGGAACAGGAAACCAAACTGAGGAGAGAGGGGCCGCCCCATTCTTATATCTCTGCTACAGGTTTCCTGTTCCTGAGGGTGGATGCCATCTCTCACGTGCGGTGCTGTCATGGTGAAGGGAAAAATAGGGATTTTTGTGTACTCACCGTAAAATCCTTTTCTCCGAGCCATTCATTGGGGGACACAGACCATGGGTGTACGCTGCTGCCACCAGGAGGCTGACACTAAGTAATACAAAGAAAAAGTTAGCTCCTCCCCTGCAGTATACACCCTCCTGCTGGCTCCCAGCTAACCAGTTCGGTGCAAAAGCAGTAGGAGATCAATAACGACATATAAGCGTAAAGCATGTCACATTATATATAAGAGTATAACATATCAAAAGATAAAAACAAAGCATAAGCTAATAACAGGGTGGGAGCTGTGTCCCCCAATGAATGGCTCGGAGAAAAGGATTTTACGGTGAGTACACAAAAATCCCTATTTCTCCTTCGCCTCATTGGGGGACACAGACCATGGGACGTCCCAAAGCAGTACCTGGGTGGGGACAACATCACTTCAGGCCGTGTAGCCGCTACTTACAAGTGCGCCACCGCGGCCTGCAAAGTCCACCTGCCCAGACTCACATCTGTGGAAGTGAGTGAATTATAGTGCTTCAAGAATGCATGCGGCCTGGAGGAATTCGCAAGCCTGCGGTCGTGCTTGCCAACGTCTGGCGCCTAGAGCCCTCAGACAGGGAGATAGGCTGGCATCTAGCGCGAAAGGACTCCTGGATGGAGAAAAGAATCCACCAGGCTAACGTGGCCGAAGAAAAACGGCTAAACCCTTCCTGCGACCGTCAGGAAGCCTACTTACCATCGAAAAACCCGAGTAAAATGTCCAACCTTTGGAAGGACGTCGTCCTCGATACATACCCACTCGGAGCACTCGCTTCTTCCAGATTATGGAGAACCCATTCCGCTTTGTGGACTAGAGCCGAAGGAGATGAGAGGACGATGCCCCTGCAACAGTGGAGATATAATACCCCTTGGCAACGAGGGAAGGGGATGGCTAGAGGGCAACCTTGCCTTGAAGGTAATAAGGAAAAAAGATAAAGAACAGAGCGTCGAGATCTGAAGACTCATCAGGAGGACAAGAACGCAGAGAAAGAAGGGGAGAGACCCTCCCTGATAGAAAAGTCTATCCGGATCAGAAAAGGAGTCCACTGTAAGATGCCCAGGACCATTAAGGTCCCACGGATTTAACGGTACGCGGTAGGGAAGAACTACAGGTTGAGGCCTGCAAGAAAGACCATATTTCCAGCTTGAGACAATAAGCCGGAAAAATACTAGTACCGCAAGCGAGAAAAAAACCTGACATGGTCAGTGCGGGTCTCCCGGGATCACTGGGGCCCTACCCGCTTCCGAAAAGGTTTCAGACGTAGTGGAAGAGGGGTTATGGAAATTGGTACCATGGAAGAATAGATCATGCACTGCAATGGTCTTGGATCGCGAGGCCAAACCATGAACTGGAGTACATTGGCGTTCAGCTTGGACGCCATCCGAACTACCTCTGGAGTACTCCAGTGAAGGCAGGTCCGATGGAAGATTTCCGAGTGAAGTTCCCACTCACTTGAGGAAAAACCCGGACGGCTGAATATGTCTGCCGCCCAGTGTTCTACTCCAGGGAATGTACTGTTGAGATCACCGAAGATAGAACTGGGCCCATCAGAGAGTGCGAGGTACCCTTGACTGAGGGTACTTGCTAGATGGCTAACTTGGGGCACAGCCGAGGCATTATCCAACTGAAGACCCACCAGAAGGCAGAGGGCCTGCTGAAGGAATAGCCGTACCGTTCGGATCTACAGAGAGATGATCGGGAGAAGAAAACTGGCAATGGTATCTCCCAATAGCCCTTGGGCCAGGAGAAGGCTCTGGAAGAGAAAGGAGCTCAGAGACTACCCTTTGAGAGCCTGATTGACTTGCAGAAAACGAGCGCAGCGAAGGAAACTGCTTCCGTAGACGTCCTTTCCCTCAGAACCCTCCTAGCGAATTGAAAGAACCGAGGGAATGAGAGATCGAGTGCGCAAGCTCCCTGTAGAAGGGCCACGACCTAGACCCGAGAGAGAATAACCATCCTTCTTGGGCAGGATCATCCTCAAAGAGGATCTGCTGGGCTGAGAATGAGGGAAAAAAACTTGTCTAAGTTTAGCTGCTAGCCCAATAGAGAGGTAATTGCAAGTGATATGGACGACTCAGCGTAGTCCTAGGAGAGCGGCTACAAAGTCGACCAAATAGGGCAGGACGACCATGCTTCTAAGGTGCAAGAAGAACATGACAACCGTCATGACCCTTGCGACCACTCTGGTGTGGTAGCCAGGCAGAAGGGCCAGGTCGTGAAAATACTGTTCGCGAATGGAAAGGCGAAGAGATTATAGTAGAGAGGAGAAATAGGTATGTGAGGGTAAGAATCCCGAATGACGATGGATGCCAGAAAACAACCGCGTTTCTCTGTTGAAGTAGTGGCTGAGCGGAGGAACTCTATCCGAAAAAAGAAAGGGCCCTGTCAAAGGTTGTTAGAAGTTTGGGGTCCAGGAATGGAGATACTTTTCATTCCCTCCATTTTGGAACCAAGATCCCTTAGATCTAGACTGTCCTGGCCAATGCTTCCACTGCTGGTTGAGCCTGAAGAAGAGATACGATCCCTTGCTAGTCTCCAGCTCAGAAGATTTGATTGGCCAGCTATACTGTGGAACGAAGTAGATAAGGTCTGGGACCCGGAGACTTTCATTCTCTCCCTTTGGTCAAGCAACCCATGTGGCGGCTAAGGAAGGGTAGAGCGCTGAACCCGAAATCACAAGACGGAACGAACTAGATTTGCTATCCGACCGTCTGTGGAATCTTAATTGATGATACACCGGCCAGGATACTGGTAGGAATACCGCAAGAAATTCTGCCCGGCGAGTCTGCCAAGTGACAGAATGCGGGACTGTAACCAGCAGGTCTCTGCCATCGTCGTGCAGAGAAGAAAATAAGGAAAAACCTCGATCCACCATCTTCTTAACAGGGAAGTGGAGAGGAATCGTCCACTTTCTTGCATCTGATACAAAAGGGGGGAAAACCTCCTTGTTGGGACGCCACAAATGTGGACGCCACATCCCCAGAATTGAGGTTTCCGAGTGGACAGGGCAGGTTGCAGAAGAAGATACATGGAGGCGACACTCCGTGTGTTCGTCTGTTGAAGGTGTGGGGGGAAATCGGAGCCCTTTAAGGGACCCGACGCCCATAAAATTCCGACCAGGTATGGTATCCTACTTAGAGGTCTTCCAGTGCATCACCGTCAAATGTTGGAGATTTTCTAGAACCTGTACGTTTTTCTAGAATACTTGCGGCCCCTGCTAGCCGACGGCTCCCATTGTAGGAGAGGGAGCATGTGAGTGCTCCAGAGCTCAGTTAGGGTGACCAGCTTAGGATAGATGATGTGCCCTTAAGACCAGTAAATACTGGTCATGCGCCTTTAAGGCTAGGGGTTACTGGCCATGAGCCTTTAAGACCAGGGAATACTGGTCTTGTGCCTTTTGTAAGATGACATACTGTTCATGTGCCTTTAAAAGCAGGGCATGCTGAAATCCAGGAGATAATGGTCATGTGCCCTTAAAACCAGGGTATGCTGGTCATTTGCGTTTAAGACCAGGGCGTACTGGTCCTGAGCCTTTAAGTCCAGGGCATAATGGTCACGTGCCTTAAAGACCAGGGCATACTGGTCGTGTGCCTTTAAAAGCCAGGGCATACTGGACATGAGCCTTTAAGACCAGGGCATACTGGTCATGTGCCTTGAAAACCAGGACGTACTAGTCATGTGCCTTTAAGACCAGGGCATACTGGTTATTGCGTTTAAGACCAGGGGATACTGGTCACGTGCCTTTAAGACCAGGGCATACTGGTCATGTGCCTTGAAAACCAGGACGTACTAGTCATGTGCCTTTAAGACCAGGGCATACTGGTTATTGCGTTTAAGACCAAGGGATACTGGTCACGTGCCTTTAAGACCAGGGCATACTGGTCATGGCCTTGAAAAACCAGGACGTACTAGTCATGTGCCTTTAAGACCAGGGCATACTGGTTATAGCGTTTAAGACCAGGGGATACTGGTCACGTGCCTTTAAGACCAGGGCATACTGGTCATGTGCCTTTAAGACCAGGGTATACTGGACACGTGTCTTTAAGACCACGGGATACTGGTCACGAGTCTATAAGACCAGGGCATGCTGGTCACTTGCCTTTAAGACCAGGAATACTGGTCATGAAAGGAATGTTGGAACAAGTGCCTTAAAGACCAGCAAAGCTGGTAATGTGCCTTTAAGAACAAGAATGCTGGTCATGCTCCTTTAAGACCAGGGATGCTGGTCATGTGCCTTTAAGACGAGGGCATACTTGCCATGTGCCTTTAAGACCAGTGCCTACTGGCCCTGTGCCTTTAAGACCAGGGCATACTGGCCTGATTAAGTACTAAGGAAAAGGAGACCGGCTTCTGGCAGAGCAGAGAATGCTGGGGATGTGACCCTTTTAAAACTAGGGGACCCTTAAGACCAGGGAATGCTGGTCCTGGGTTTAATAAAAAGGCATGGAAAGCTGGGGATGCACCTATGGGCCCAGCGACTACCGGGCAGAGTATTAAATACCAGGGAATGAGTCACCAGGGAATGAGTCACCAGGGAATGAGTCACCAGGGAATGAGTCACCAGAGCTTCATTGCTGGGAACTCACAGCTCTCTGTTTGCAAGCCTGCACACTGTACTATACATTCTGTAGTGTGCAGGAGCACCAGAGATTGCAGCCTTAAGTATATAAAAAACAGGGAAAGCTAGTCCCTTAATGCTGCCGGGATGCGTGCCGGGGGGAGATATTGCATGGGCGATTCACCTTACTCAGGTTCTGAGTCCCCCGTCTGGAATAGCGCTGACTTCAGCGCTGAAAAACCGCCGGCCGCAGCCCCCTCCAGAAGAAATAGTGACCGCAATGGAGGAGGAAGAAGATGGCCGCCGAGATCTCGTCTGGAACGAGAAGCGCCTGAATAGGGGGGCGGAGCCGCTAGAAGGGAGCAAGCGGTGGGCGGGGCTTCCCGGGATGCGGCCTAAACAGGGCCGAAGCCGGGGACTAAATTTATGGCTTCGGCCGGCGCGCACCCGCAGACTGAGGGGAAAAGTGCCGCGAAGCTCTGTGGGGACCCAGTCGCTATGGAGCCCTCCTCTGACCGCCGGAAAACCCAAATCTCACGGAGCACTTACCCCAATATGGAGGGGGTGGCAGATGCTGCAGGTAGGAGCTGTGCCCGGGTAGATAGGACGGTGCAGGGTTGGGGAGCCTCCATCCACCATCCCTGCAGAAGAGGGGTGGAGAGGAACCGTCTGCCTCCTTCCATCATCCGCTTTTTCAGTGGTGATGCAGTGGGGGCTGCTCGGACGCCACGCTGGAGGGTGCCTCTGTACAGCCGAGGGTAAAACCTGGTGGACAGGGCTGAATGTCCGGCAATAGGCCTGGCTGCAGAAGAGGATACTGAAGGAAAACTCCAGTGCTCGTCTGATAAGGGAGGGGGGAGATCGGTGCCCTTGAAGGGGCCCGTCGCCCCTAAAATCAGCTCAGGCAGTGGCTTCCCACGTCGCAGGAGAGGATACGGAGAGGTAAAACTCCCGCGCTCACCTGTTGATGGTTCGAGGAGATCGGAACATGAAAGAATCCGTCGCCCCATTCGACCGTAGTAAAAAGTAAAAAACGGTAAAAAAGAGTTCTTTGGGTCTGAATAGCAGACCCGTCCGTGTGCCCCCTACGGACACTAAGCAAGAACTGGTTAGCTGGGAGCCAGCAGGAGGGTGTATACTGCAGGGGAGGAGCTGAGAGCCAGCAGGAGGGTGTATACTGCAGGGGAGGAGCTAAATTTTTCTTTGTATTACTTAGTGTCAGCCTCCTGGTGGCAGCAGCATACACCCATGGTCTGTGTCCCCCAATGAGGCGAAGGAGAAAGGTATATATTGACAGTGGTAGATTATGCCACACGGTATCCAGAGGCGGTTGCGTTACCTAACATACTGGCAGAGACGGTGGCGGCCGCCCTGCTCCAGGTTTTCTCACGGGTTGGATTTCCCCGGGAGATTATCTCGGACCAGGGTACCCAGTTTACAGCAGAGGTGACCAACCAACTGTGGAAGCTGTGCGGCGTAAAGTCCATTAGAAGCGCCCCGTACCACCCGCAAACCAATGGGTTGTGTGAACGCTTTAACGGGACGTTAAAACAACTCAATGGGATTTTTACCAGGACCTACAGGGACTGGGAGAAATTCTTGCCTCACCTCCTGTTTGCCTATCGGGAGGTGCCCAAAGAATCCACGGGGTTCTCCCCATTCGAGCTGGTATATGGGTAAGGGGACCCCTAGACTTAGTGCTAGAACGCTGGGAAGGTGAGGGTCTCATAGAAGGGGTACCTATTGTACCCTATGTGCTGGAATTCCTGGACCACCTACAGGAGCTGACCCAGGCTGTATGTGAGAACATGCAGGTGACCCAGCGGCGCCAGCGCGTATGGTACGATCGGAGGGCCAGAGAGCGCACCTTGGAAATAGGACAGAAGGTCCTGGTGTTAGAGCCCACTAGGCAGAACAAGTTCCAAGCTGCATGGCAGGGGCCCTACCAGGTAGTGGGGAAAATAGCCGACACCACCTATAATGTCGCCGATTGTGACGACCCCAGGGTTATCCGCATGTTCCACGTGAATATGCTGAAGCCCTATCGGGAGCGCCCTGAAGAGGTAGTGGCCATCTGTGCACCTGAAGCAGAGGATTTAGCCGGACTTCCCTTGCCTGATGTCTTAGGGGAGAGGACTCAGTCTAAAATATGGGACCAGGTACACTTGGGTGAAGACCTAGGCCCCTGGGAGAGACAGCAGGCGGAGGAGTTGTTGAGGCAGCGACAGAGGATGTTTTCGGGGAGAAGAGGGTACACTCGCCAGGCACAACACAAGGTTGAGACCCAGGATCAGACCCCCTTGCGACAAAACCCCTTCCGCGTCCCTGAGTCTGTACGAGAGGGGATGTGACAAGAGATACAAGAGATGTTGCATTTAGGGGTCATTGAAGAGTCAGATAGTCCCTGGGCATCCCCCGTAGTGTTAGTGCCCAAGAAGGATGGGAGTACACGGTTTTGTGTAGACTATCGTAAGCTCAATAAGAAAACCGTGACGGATGCATATCCCATGCTGCGTGTGGATGAGTTGTTAGACCGGCTGGCGGGGACAAAGTATTTGACCACCATCGATCTATGCAAAGGCTACTGGCAGATTCCCCTTAGTCTTGACGCTATTCCCAAGTCGACATTTGTCACCCTGTTCGGCTTATTCCAGTTTCGAGTTATGCCATTCGGGATGAAGACTGCCCCAGCAACCTTCCAGAGGCTGGCTGACCGGCTTCTGGATGGTCTCCAGGACTATGCGTGTGCCTACCTGGATGACATCGCCATCTACAGCGCGACATGGGAAGAGCATCTAAGTCACCTAGAGACACTATTGGACAGGATCCACAAGGCCGGAATCACCCTGAACCCAAACAAGTGTCACGTGGGCAAAGCAGAGGTGCAGTATTTAGGGCATTTGGTGGGAAGTGGGAAACGGCGACCAGAACCAGCCAAGATTGAGGCCATAGCCAAATGGCCCACCCCACGCACCAAAACCCAGGTCATGGCGTTTCTAGGGACAGCGAGGTATTACAGGAAATTCGTTCCCAATTACAGCAGCGTAGCCAAGCCCCTCACTGATCTGACCCGTAAGAACCAACCCCGCCAGGTAACCAGGACCCCAGAGTGTGAGGAAGCCTTCCGCCAACTAAAGGACACCCTCATCAATACCCCTGTATTGGCTGTACCCGATCCAACTAAACGTTTCCTTGTTCACACAGACGCTTCTATGTTTGGATTGGGGACAGTACTGAGTCAAGTCGGGCCGGACGGCAAAGAACACCCGGTAGCTTACCTGAGTCGGAAACTACTGCCCCATGAAGTAAGCTATGCGGCCATCGAGAAGGAATGCCTGGCGGTAGTATGGGCACTCAAAAAGTTGCAACCATATTTGTATGGACGACAGTTTTCCCTCCTAACGGACCATAATCCCCTATTCTGGCTTAATTGGGTCTCCGGAGACAACGCCAGATTGCTGCGGTGGAGTTTAGCCCTACAACCTCTGGACTTCACCATCCACTACAGACCCGGCAAACAAAACGGTAATGCCGATGGACTAAGTCGACAAACGTAACTTGTACGAACCCCATAAACTTCGGTCATCCCCAAACCGATCTGTTAAGGATCAGACTGTATATGCCGATTGCATCGCTGAAAAGGGGAGCCGTGCTACGGAACCACTCAGCACCCAGAATATGTTGTGCAGTTATATGTATGTATAATAGGTTCCATGTGAGATGCAGGTCCCTAATGCATCAGCCCACAGGCTGCACCCCTGGGCAGAGGTGACACGATATTCCCCTTTTGTCCGCCCCCCACCAAAGTACTGCAGTGCGCAGGCGCCGGGCCTCTCTGACCTTTCCGGCGCCTGCGCACTGCAGTACTTTCCTCTGCCCTCAACAGGGCAGACAAAGTACGCCTGGTGTGAAGACCAGAAGAGGACGTCATGGAATGAAGATGGGAGGCGCCGGAGCGGACCTGAGACACCCATCTGACCAGACCAGCAGCGGGACCGCCCCCTGGGTGAGTATAATCTAACCTCTTTTTCTCCTCTTTCAGGTAACATCGGCGGCTTATCTACAGCATTACACAATGCTGTAGATAAGCCCCTGATGACGGTGAGCTTACCTCACCATCGATTTTGGGGGTGACAGGTTCCCTTTAAAGTAATGAATATGGACTACACCCCCAAAGGGGTGGAGCCACATATTCATTCCTGTAATGAGCGGTACCACGGGACCGCTGAACAGAGGAAGACATTGCCGGCTCCCGGAGACCATCTGTCCAGGAGAAGCTGCCAGGGACCGCGCCGGCAGCAGGTATTTCATATTCACCTTTCCTCGCTCCACTGCCGCCCCGTCTTCCACGTCCTCTGTAGTGACTGTTCAGGTCAAAGAGCGCATATTAGTGTGTGTGCCGCCCTCTGCCTGAACAGTCATTGCGGAGAGACGGGACGCTGAGGAGCAGCAGCAACAGGTGAGTATGTCTTTTTTTTTTTCATTGCAGCAGCAGCATTATATGTGGCACATTGTTATATGGAGCATCTATGGGGCCATAATGAACTGTATGGAGCATTACATGTGACACATTGTTATATGGAGCGTCTATGGGGTAATAATGAACTGTATGGAGAATTATATGTGGCACATTGTTATATGGAGCGTCTATGGGGTAATAATGAACTGTATGGAGCATTATATGTGGCACATTGTTATATGGAGCATCTATGGGGTCATAATGAACTGTATGGAGCATTATATGTGGCACATTGTTATATGGAGCGTCTATGGGGTAATAATGAACTGTATGGAGCATTATATGTGGCACATTGTTATATGGAGAATCTATGGGGCCACAATGAACTGTATGGAGCATTATATGTGGCACATTGTTATATAGAGCATCTATGGGGCCATAATTAACTGTATGGAGCATTACATGTGACACATTGTTATATGGAGCATCTATGGGGTCATAATGAACTGTATGGAGCATTATATGTGGAACATTTTTATAAGGAACATCTTATGGAGCTATAATGAACTGTATGGAGCATTATATGTGGCACATTGTTATATGGAGCATCTATCGGGCCATAATGAGCTGTATGGAGCATTACATGTGGCACATTGTTATATGGTGCATCTTATGGGACCATAATCAGCATTTGTGCAGCATTATATGGGCCAAATATCCGTATGGAGCATCTTATTGGGCCATAATCAGCATTTGTGCAGCATTATATGGGGCAAATGTCTGTATGGAGCATCTTATGGGGCCATAATCGGCATTTGTGCAGCATTATATGGGGCATATTTTAATATGGAGCATCTTATGGGGCCCATCATAAATTTTATGGAGCATTATATGGGGCTCCTGATTCAATATTGATGTTCAAAAACACTTAACCTACTGATGTCTCAATTAATTTTACTTTTATTGGTATCTATTTTTATTTTTGAAATTCACCAGTAGCTGCTGCATATTCCACCCTAGGCTTATACTCGAGTCAATAAGTGTTCCCAGTTTTGTGTTGCAAAATTAGGGTGGTCGGCTTATACTCGAGTATATACGGTAATTTTGTTTGTGCATTTAATAATTAAGTTTCATCATTGGCACCTTCTCGATCATTCACCAAGATCATGCAATTGCCTACAAGCAACCAACATGATCACCAAGGTCATGATAGCAGCGGATATCACCATTAACTTCAAACTTCAAAATTGAGCATCCTCTGCTGGGACCTTCAATGGTTACAAGATGTTCCAGGCTGGAATACCTTAAGAAAGACTTGTTCCCTCTTGTTTATTAACCCCTCTGTGACCTTAGACGTACTATCCCGTCGAGGTGCCCTGGGCTTATCTGACCCTGGACGGGATAGTACGTCATAGCCGATCGGCCGCGCTCACGGGGGGAGCGCGGCCGATCGCGGCCGGGTGTCAGCTGCTTATCGCAGCTGACATCCGGCACTATGTGCCAGGAGCGGTCACGGACCGCCCCCGGCACATTAACCCCTGGCACACCGCGATCAAAGATGATTGCGATGTGCCGGCGGTGCAGGGAAGCACCGCGCAGGGAGGGGGCTCCCTGCGGGCTTCCCTGAGACCCCCGGAGCAACGCGATGTGATCGCGTTGCTGCGAGGGTCTCACCTCCCTCCCTGCTCCCTCCAGCCCCGGATCCAAGATGGCCGCGGATCCGGGTCCTGCAGGGAGGGAGGTGGCTTCACAGAGCCTGCTCAGAGCAGGCACTGTGAAGCCTGCAGCGCTGCATGTCAGATCAGTGATCTGACAGAGTGCTGTGCAAACTGTCAGATCACTGATCTGTGATGTCCCCCCCTGGGACAAAGTAAAAAAGTAAAAAAAAATGTTTCCAAATGTGTAAAAAAAATAAAAAACAATATTCCAAAATAATGAAAAAAAAAAAAAAATATTATTCCCATAAATACATTTCTTCATCTAAATAAAAAAAAAAAACAATAAAAGTACACATATTTAGTATCGCCGCGTCCGTAACTACCCGACCTATAAAACTGTCCCACTAGTTAACCCCTTCAGTAAACACCGTAAGAAAAAAAAAAAAAAAACACGAGGCAAAAAACAACGCTTTATTATCATACCGCCGAACAAAAAGTGGAATAACACGCGATCAAAAAGACAGATATAAATACCCATGGTACCGCTGAAAGCGTCATATTGTCCCGCAAAAAAAGAGCCGCCATACAGCATCATCAGCAAAAAAAATAAAGTTATAGTCCTGAGAATAAAGCGATGCAAAAATAATTATTTTTTCTGTAAAATAGTTTTTATCGTATAAAAGCGCCAAACCATAAAAAAATGATATAAATGAGGTATCGCTGTAATCGCACTGACCCGAAGAATAAAACTGATTTATCAATTTTACCAAAAGCGGAACGGTATAAACGCCTCCCCCAATAGAAATTCATGAATAGCTGGCTTTTGGTCATTCTTCCTCACAAAAATCGGAATAAAAAGCGATCAAAAAATGTCACGTGCCCAAAAATGTTTTCAATAAAAACGTCAACTCGTCCCGCAAAAAACAAGACCTCACATGACTCTGTGGACCAAAATATGGAAAAATTATAGCTCTCAAAATGTGGTATTGCAAAAAATATTTTTTGCAATAAAAAGGGTCTTTCAGTGTGTGACGGCTGCCAATCATAAAAATCCGCTAAAAAACTCGCTATAAAAGTAAATCAAACCCCCCTTCATCACCCCCTTAGTTAGGGAAAAATAAAAAAAAAATGTATTTATTTCCATTTTCCCATTAGGGCTAGGGTTAGGGCTAGGGTTAGGGCTAGGGTTAGGGCTAGGGTTAGGGCTAGGGTTAGGGTTGGGGCTACAGTTAGGGTTGGGGCTAAAGTTAGGGTTAGGGTTTAGATTACATTTACAGTTGGGAATAGGGTTGGGATTAGGGTTAGGGGTGTGTCAGGGTTAGAGGTGTGGTTAGGGTTACCGTTGGAATTAGGGTTAGGGGTGTGTTTAGATTAGGGTTTCAGTTATAATTGGGGGGTTTCCACTGTTTCGGCACATCAGGGGCTCTCCAAACACGACATGGCGTCCGATCTCAATTCCAGCCAATTCTGCGTTGAAAAAGTAAAACAGTGCTCCTTCCCTTCCGAGCTCTCCTGTGTGCCCAAACAGGAGTTTACCCCAACATATGGGGTATCAGCGTACTCAGGACAAATTGGACAACAACTTTTGTGGACCAATTTCTCCTGTTACCCTTGGGAAAATACAAAACTGGGGGCTAAAAAATAATTTTTGTGGGAAAACAAAAAGATTTTTTATTTTCACGGCTCTGCGTTATAAACTGTAGTGAAACACTTGGGGGTTCAAAGTTCTCACAACACATCTAGATAAGTTCATTGAGGGGTCTAGTTTCCAATATGGGGTCACTTGTGGGGGGTTTCTACTGTTTAGGTACATTAGGGGCTCTGCAAACGCAATGTGACGCCTGCAGACCAATCCATCTAAGTCTGCATTCCAAATGATGCTCCTTCCCTTCCGAGCCCTCCCATGCGCCCAAACGGTGGTTCCCCCCCACATATCGGGTATCAGCGTACTCAGGACAAATTGGACAACAACATTTAGGGTCCAATTTCTCCTGCTAACCTTGGAAAAATACAAAACTGGGGGCTAAAATATAATTTTTGTGGAAAAAAAAATATTTTTTATTTGCATGGCTCTGCGTTATAAACTGTAGTGAAATACTTGGGGGTTCAAAGCTCTCACAACACATCAAGATGAGTTCCTTAGGGGGTCTACTTTCCAAAATGGTGTCACTTGTGGGGGGTTTCTACTGTTTAGGTACATTAGGGGCTCTGCAAACGCAATGTGACGCCTGCAGACCATTCCATCTAAGTCTGCATTCCAAATGGCGCTCCTTCCCTTCCGAGCCCTCCCATGCGCCCAAACGGTGGTTCCCCCCCACATATGGGGTATCAGCGTACTCAGGACAAATTGGACAACAACTTTTGGGGTCCAATTTCTCCTGTTACCCTAGGGAAAATACAAAACTGGGGGCTAAAAAATAATTTTTGTGGGAAAAAAATTGTTTTATTTTTATGGCTCTGCATTATAAACTTCTGTGAAGCCCTTGGTGGGTCAAAGTGCTCACCACACATCCAGATAAGTTCCTTAGGGGGTCTACTTTCCAAAATGGTGTCACTTGTGGGGGGTTTCAATGTTTAGGCACATCAGTGGCTCTCCAAACGCAACATGGCGTCCCATCTCAATTCCTGTCAATTTTGCATTGAAAAGTCAAACGGCGCTCCTTCCCTTCCGAGCTCTCCCATGCGCCCAAACAGTGGTTTACTGCCACATATGGGGTATCAGCGTACTCAGGACAAATTGTACAACAACTTTTGAGGTCCAATTTCTTCTCTTACCCTTGGAAAAATAAAAAATTGGGGGCAAAAATATAATTTTTGTGAAAAAATATGATTTTTTATTTTTACGGTTCTGCATTATAAACTTCTGTGAAACACTTGGTGGGTCAAAGTGCTCACCACACCTCTAGATAAGTTCCTTAGGGGGTCTACTTTCCAAAATGGTGTCACTTGTGGGGGGTTTCAATGTTTAGGCACATCAGTGGCTCTCCAAACGCAACATGGCGTCCCATCTCAATTCCTGTCAATTTTGCATTGAAAAGTCAAATAGCGCTCCTTCCCTTCCGAGCTCTCCCATGCGCCCAAACAGTGGTTTACTGCCACATATGGGGTATCAGCATACTCAGGACAAATTGGACAACAACTTTCTGGGTCCAATTTCTCCTGTTACCTTTGGTAAAATAAAACAAATTGGAGCTGAAGTAAATTTTTTGTGTAAAAAAGTTAAATGTTCATTTTTATTTAAATATTTAGAATTGAGAGTCCTCAGTGGTTGATACCTTTTAATGGCTAACTGAAAAGATGGTAACAAATTGCAAGCTTTCGAGACTACACAGGTCTCTTCATCAGGCAAAGACTAAAACAAATTCTGAAGAATCACATATTTATGCACAACATAGTATAGGAAAAAAAAAAAAAAAAGGGAAAAAAAAAAAAAAACCATGGATAAGCCAGGTGACATGAAGCAGAATTACCATGGGTGATAAACAGTTACGTCCATAAATATTGGGCCAATTCTTAGATAAGGATTAAAAGGTATCAACCACTGAGGACTCTCAATTCTAAATATTTTTCTATCCACTGGCTAACACGGTACCAAGATATATTTCTTTCCTGTATCATTTTTATTTAAACATTCCAAAAATTCCTATTAAACACCTGAAGGGTTAATAAACTTCTTGAATGTGGTTTTGAGCACCTTGAGGGGTGCAGTTTTTAGAATGGTGTCACACTTGGGCATTTTCTATCATATAGACCCCTCAAAATGACTTCAAATGAGACGTGGTCCCTAAAAAAAAATGGTGTTGTAAAAATGAGAAATTGCTGGTCAACTTTTAACCCTTATAACTCCCTAACAAAAAAAAAAATTGGTTCCAAAATTATGCTGATGTAAAGGAGACATGTGGGAAATGTTACTTATTAAGTATTTTGTGTGACATATCTCTGTGATTTAATTGCATAAAAATTCAAAATTTGAAAATTGCGAAATTTTCAAAATTTTCGCCAAATTTCCGTTTTTTTCACAAATAAACGCAGGTACTATCAAAGAAATTTTACCACTATCATGAAGTACAATATGTCACGAGAAAACAATGTCAGAATCACCAGGATCCGTTGAAGCGTTTCGGAGTTATAACCTCATAAAGGGACAGTGGTCAGAATTGTAAAAATTGGCCTGGTCATTGACGTGCAAACCACCCTTGGGGGTAAAGGGGTTAAGGGTTTCTCGGGATTTTACATGATCAGAGGGGGTTGGACCCCTACTATTATCAGTGAACTGCAGAAAGCAGCTACAGTGATGTCCCTATGAGAATAGCTGAGCCATGCACCAAGGCTCAGCCCCATCGGACTAAGATGTGGAACTAAGCAATGTCACACTCATACAGTCATCAACGTGCCATTTACTGATGGTAGGGGGTTATGTCAAATATGCTAAATATTTATAAGCATCCATTTTGACAAAGATACACAAGTTAAACGTATAGAACAGCATACATACTATGGTATAGATAAAGTACCTGTGATTCTGGGACTGAGAGGCTTGACCTGCATCCGAAAGAGTGGCAAGAACAAAATGGGCTTCAAGAACGGCATCATCGACACTGAATATAACTGGGCTAGGAGAAGAAAGAGGAGATATCAGCTGCACTGGGTAAGGAGTGGGCTTAATCTCCAAGATATCCAAATGACCAAAAAGAGTGTAGCACAAAGAGTGGTCAAGATTAGTGATGAGCGAGTGTGCGAGTTTTCCGAGCATGATCAAGTATTGCCGGTGCTCAAATGCGATGCTCAAATGTATGTTGCGTGGCTTAAAGAAAGATGCAGGGATTGCCTGCCATACACGGTTAAACTGTAGCCATGTTTATTGGCTGTATTACAGCCACGAAACATGTGGGTTAGGGATCTGAGCATCCCATCCGAGCTCGGCAATACCCAGTTGAGACTCAAGCATGCTTGGAGAATTCGAGTAACTAGCACACTTGCTCATCACTAGTCAAGATAACAAAACCCTGAAGGTTTTCTACACATTGCACCGCACAACAAAAACGCTGTAAAATAAGATTGTTAATCACAGATTCGATTTATACTGATAGCAATCAAAGAAATTAAACTTATTAACCTTTACAAGTCAAACACTAAAATGCAATTACCATTTAATCGGTTTTTAATTCCCACCCTAAATTATAAAAGTACCTTATCTGTCACATAACACTAATTACTCCCAAGTAATCAGTCACCGGCAGTGATGAATAAGGCGAAACATAAAAGTATACCAATACAATATCTTTGGACTCACCAGCCCGCACTATCAAACTGTATCGAGATTGGTAGGCTGGAGGACTCTGCAAAGGCCAGAAGACCCTGAGGGGAGGGAAAAAAAGGCGGAATAAAATCACAATGCAAAAAGCACATTTGTTTGGGTGTAATAAGAACTATTCCTCACCCTAAATTCACGTAGACAAAAGGTAATCTCTCTCTGCTCCTGCAGCTGATAAGCCAGGAACTCTTCTCTACTCAGGGACAGCTCAGTCAACATTGCTTTACTAGGATCTAGAAAAAAAGGGGAATATATAAAAAAAATCATAACTAAAACTTAATAAACTATATAAAGATTTTGAAAGTGTCAAAATTCAATTTCAGAATAAGCTATTGTGTGAGAAAACCCACACACGTGGGTAGAACATAAGAACTCCTTGCAGATGAGGTCTTTGGTGGGATTTGAACCCACGGTAACACACTTTTTCTGACAACCATATGACTTGTAAGCATGTTTCACCAGTTTTCCCCTCTGCAGATTAATCTAATTTTTTCTCTGACCTACTGTGAAGCGACCAACTACTATGATGTCGGTGCCATACACTGCTCTTCCTTCTCTGTAGCACAAATAGGAGCAGGAACAGCAAAACTGAGCTGTGTAGCTGTTAATCCAGCCCTGAAGGGAAATAAATTTGCTATAAGCTCCAGCATTACTTGCATCCCTCTGCCTATTCTATCCAAGTGCTCCTCACTACTCTCTTCACTGAGCGTAAAGGGAACCTATCACCAGAAAATGACTGGTTTAAATCAAGTTTTTATATTACACGTTTTTATATTTACTTATTATTTTTCTCACATCATAATCATTACTAAAAAATAAATAAAAAGAAGTAATCTTGTAACTTTTGCACTGGCCACTGTGATGTTTTTTTGGACTCCTGCTTCATATCCTTTACAGGGTATGTCCACTACTTGGACAACTAGTGTCACCAGTGAGATTTCTATTTTTAATACAGTCTATGCCATGTATAAAAAAAAGTATTAAAAGAAAAAAACTTAATTAATAGGTCATTTTCTGATGATCGCTCCCCTTTAACAGGAGGTGTTACGTGAAATTGCAATGAGCTGTCAGTCTGTCCTGCAAGGCAGATGTGACATGTTTGTTTTTTCAGAGTGGATTGTGAGTTTAGAAAGAAAGGCAAAAGAATTTATGCAACAATTTAAATATCAGCTTATCCATAGGACGTAGTAGGCGCAGAGTAATAGTACTCATGCACGAAATCAACAGAGGCGATCGACATACACACAAGGAGACAAACATCTTACAGATTACCAGATCAACCATGAAATGACATAAAAACAATAAAGGGAGATAAAAACTCCACAAAAACAACCCATCTTCCTCTTACCTATCTCCTCTTCCACATAGTTCCGGAGTGTAACTTTTCCACAAGGACTAGCTCCCAGCGTCACTTCTGCCAGTGTCAGCGGGAAGTGCACCACAGCATCTGAAAGCAGCCTAAAAACAGAATAAACAGAAGCAGAACTCATCTGATTCACTTCTACTTGTTAAGAAAGGGGTCTGCTTATAAAGTAACAGCACTGTTTTTGTCCACAGGTTGAGTCTAATATTGCTACCCGGCCCTACTCACATTGGGTGCAATAATACTACATTTATACTTTGCAAATGGCTTTTTTTATTTTGTTTTTTTACAAGGTCCAACCTGGTGTTTTAATCAAAGTCAGATTAACTTTTTACATGCTGCTCCACACTTGTGTTGTGCATTAGTATTAACCTGACAAACAAGGGCTGAAAAATTTTGCGGCGCTTGGATCCATACACTAATCCCTCGTCATTCTGAATTTAATGCATGGGATTAAAGCTCCCGCAGTTTAGCCAGTGACTTCTGTCACTGTAGTGGGCTGTCATACCCTGAAATTGGTGCTCCAAAGTATGCCCCAGCGACAGCGGAAAAAACAGATAGCGAAATATGTATTGACCACGTCCCTACTTACTATTGACATGGAATTCTCACCAGATGTCAGTAACAACCCATCCAATCCACACAGGCTAAGAAATCAATTCATAGATGTCCATAAATTATGTGTAGTAATGAGAAATGACACAGGGAAAAAGTATTGAACACACGTAGGAAGAAAGGTGCAAAATCCATGAAAATGGATGGCACTTGAGGCATGGCAAGTATTTGGTGCCCTCTAAGAGCGCATTTACACATGCTGCAACAAGCATTCCTAGGAACACTCGTTTCCCAATTATCAACTTTTTTAAAGAGGTCACCAATCACCCAACGAACAATTAAAATATCAACAGGCAAAATTATTTGTAAGGTTGCTAAAAAATCAGTACGTGCACATGGATGACATAGAGTGTGTTTGTTAAAGGAAAGGGAATTGACGTGGATCTATGAATTAGATACCCTCAAACCAAAGGGATTCAATGTTGATTTTAGAATTAATTCCATCATAAGATGAATTAATTGGAAAAATGGTATATCCCCGTTCTTTGATACAGTAGAAGTGGAGGCATCTAGTCTGAGGTGGTTTTTAAATTTGCATAATATTGAGATATTTGCAATTTTTTTTTATTATTATTTTTGATTTTTGTCACAGATTCACGATAACTCACCCAAAGTGGATATACGGCTGTATGGAGGACAAGAATTAATATTATTATATTCTCTGCATGTGTTTTTTTTATTCAATTAAAATATTTTTTTTTGATTATACCTTTTTTGATTATAGTTTTCTCATCACAGAATGTAGACTGCTGGCTAACAAAATTAATAGGATTACTTTATAGTCAGTGCATGTTAATGATAATTATCTGGCGACATTATAAGTTTGAATGTTGTACAATATGGAGTGCTGGTCAATAATAGGATGAAAATACAGTGCTGGGATTAATACTCTTGCCTATGTGATAACTGGGTGGTTGAGGGACCCATCCCATTTAGGGGTGTATACCTCCCACGAGTTTCACTGACAGTAGGGTGCTACCTTAAAAAGGGCAGCCCTATCAGTCAGGGCAAACATGGGTATAGACATCCTTTTAGCACATTTCAATATATCTACTTTATAAATTGCATGACTAGTTTTGAATAAAAGGAGGATGCTCCCTTAAAGATACAGAGGGATGCATATTAATTGCCGTTTGCAAGGCGAAGTAATTTGGTCTGTGAAGTTTCCCATGTACCTGAAGACCAGCTTTAGTGAGAAAAGTAAAATGGTGCAATGAAGAGCACAATTAAGCGATCTGCATATGAAAGATGTAAATCTTGATATCGCAATGTAAATGCAGTGGATAATAACATTTGGTGCCACATTCAGGATGGTGTGGGTATGTCCAAAAAGCGGTAGTGCGCATGCGCAAACCCAGAATATGCCACACAAGCTTGTTGGTTGACCAGCAGTCTATCAGGATGTGATGATGCGCTGACACATGCTCAGTTTACATCTAGAAACGCTGGTTATGGCGTTTTCTAGCATCCCCCACGTGCTACTAGAAAATCCTGACTGGGCGAGATTCAATTCTAATTCTGCACAGATGTATACATTGTATCATTATTGTTAGTTAAGCGATATTGTTGATTATATGTAATGTGGAAGTCACTTTGATGCACAAAGACACTTTATATGATATATCCTGAGATGATATTATTGCACTTTAAGATTAATAAATTTGAATATAAAATGTTAAACACTTTTGGTATAATAATGATTAATAAGGATTGTTAAGAATCATCTATATACATATTTGTCTAAGGGGTACTTCCGTCTGTCTGTCTGTCCTTCTATCACGGTTATTCGTTTGCTGATTGGTCTCGGCAGCTGCCTGTCATGGCTGCTGCGACCAATCAGCGAGGGCCACAGTCCGATTAGTCCCTCCCCTACTCCCCTGCACTCACTGCCCGGCGCCCGCTCCGTAATCTCCTCCGCTCACACAGAGTTAATGGCAGCGGTAACGGCCCGCGGTGTACCGCACTCTGTTACCGCTGCTATTAACCCTGTGTCCCCAACTATTCACTATTGATGCTGCATAGGCATAAAAATATGTCATGTTAAAAATAATAAAAACCTGCTATACTCACCCTCCGCCGCCTTTCTCGCTCCTCGCCACGCTCCCGGGATCGCTCCATTGCAAGCGGCAGCCTCCGGTCCCGTCCCAGGGCTGGTGTGCAACAAGGACCTGCCGTGACGTCACAGTCATGTGACCGCGACGTCATCATAGGTCCTGCTCACACCAGCCCTGGCACTGAAAGCTGCCGCTTGCAATGGATCCAGGGAGCGTGGCGAAGAGCGGCAAAGGCGGCAGATGATAAGTATAGCAGGACTTCCAACGGGCTATAGGTGAGTATATGTTTATTTATTTATTTTTTTTAAGTCTCTATACTACGTGGCTCTGTGCTGGGCAATATACTACGTGGCTCTGTGCTGGGCAATATACTACGTGGCTGGGCAATATACTACGTGATTGGGCAATATACTACGTGGCTGGGCAATATACTACGTGGACATGCATATTCTAGAATACCCGATGCGTTAGAATCAGGCCACCATCTAGTGTATTTATACTCACCTGTGTGTGTAGTTCACTGCTTGAGAAAGGCTCAGTGTGAGCCGAAACGTTGCCACAGCATGTGGGTTTGAAATAAACCACATTTTTTCACCAGAATATATGGAGTGATGCCTTCATTTTTTCCTAACTAGATGGCTAGATAGATATCTACGAGATGTATAATTAGTATCTTACGTGTGTAGTTTACTGGAAAAAAAAAATACGTGGGGTCCCCCCTATTTTTGATAACCAGCAAAGGTAAAACACACAGATTGGGTAGGTCACTGGTTATTGGGCCAATCCCTACATATAAATACAAATCTGCAGCTGCCCCAGAATTGGCGCATCACATTAGATGAGCAAATTCTGGCGCTTTGCCCGGCTGTTCAAGATACCCTGGTATGGTGGCAATCAGGGTAATGGGGTTGATGTCAGCTGGCATCAAGATCTGGGGTCAGTAAAGGAAAGGTATCCATCAGACACTCTCATCACTAACCCAGTAATACAAAATATAAATAGTAATGCAACGAATCCGAAGTAGTCCAGAAAAGGCTATCTCAAAAATATAAAAAGAAAGTAACACAGGAGACTGTCCCTCGTTCATCAATTACCCAAACCAATGCCTTGCAGGTCCAATATAATCCACGTTCCTCACATCTGTCTCCGGTGTCTGAATAGCAGTAAAGTGACCGCTAATCACAGGCGCTGGGTACAGATGTAAACGACCATCAGAGACGCTGGGTCTGGCTGAGCGCAGTGGGAGCCAGTGACAATGATGAGCATTGACGTCACTCCCCAGTGCCTGTGAATAGCAGTCACTTTACTGCTATTCACAGACACCGGAGACAGATTCGATGAATGTGGATTACATTGGATCTTCGAGGAAAGATTTTAAGTAATACATTTGTGAACGAGGGACAGTCTCATGTGTTTATTTCTGTCCTTTTATGTTTTTCAGATAGCCTTTTCTGGACTACTTTGGATTCATTGGATTACTGCAAACCTGCATTGAATTTTTTTTTAACAAATTGGTGAACAAAGGATAGTGTGGGGGAGTCTTTATTTAACCCCTTAGTGACAGAGCCAATTTGGTACTTAATAACCGAGCCAATTTTACAATTCTGACCACTGTCACTTTATGAGGTTATAACTCTGGAACGCTTCAACGGATCCCGCTGATTCTGAGATTGATTTTTCGTGACATATTGTACTTCATGATAGTGGTAACATTTCTTCGATATTACTTGCGATTATTTATGAAAAAAAAAACGGAAATATAGCGACAATTTTTAAGATTTAGCAATTTTCAAACTTTGTATTTTTATGCCCTTAAATCAGAGAGATATGTCACAAAAATAGTTAATAAATAACATTTCCCACATGTCTACTTTACATCAGCACAATTTTGGAAACAATTTTTTTTTTTGTTAGGGAGTTATAAGGGTTAAAAGTTGACCAGCAATTTCTCATTTTTACAACACCATTTTTTTTTAGGGACCACATCACATTTGAAGTCATTTTGAGGGGTCTATATGATAGAAAATAACCAAGTGTGACACCATTCTAAAAACTACACCCCTCAAGGTTCTCAAAACCACATTGAAGAAGTTTATTAACCCTTTACGTGCTTCACAGGAACTGAAACAATGTGGAAGGAAAAAATGAACATTTAACTTTTTTTGCAAACATTTTACTTCAGAACCATTTTTTTTTAATTTTCACAAGTGTAAAAACAGAAATGTAACCATAAATTTTGTTATGCAATTTCTCCTGAATACGCCAATACCCCATATGTGGGGGTAAACCACTGTTTGGGCGCACCGCAGAACTTAGAAGAGAAGGAGCGCCGTTTGACTTTTTCAATGCAGAATTGGCTGGAATTGAGATTGGACGCCATGTCGCGTTTAGAGAGCCCCTGATGTGCCTATACAGTGGAAACTCCCCACAAGTGACCCCATTTTGGAAACTAGACCCCTTAAGGAACTTATCTAGATGTGTGGTGAGCACTTTAAACCCCCAAGTGCTTCACAGAAATTTATGAAGTAGAGCCGTGAAAATAAAAAATCATTTTTTTTTCCCTCAAAAATGATTTTTAGCCTGCAATTTTTTATTTTCTCAAGGGTAACAGGAGACAATGGACCCCAAAATATGTTGACCAGTTTGTCCTGAGTACGCTGATACCCCATATGTGGGGGGGCACTGTTTGGCACCCATCGGGGCTTGGAAGAGAAGGAGCGTCGCTTGGAATGCAGACTTTGATGGAATGGTCTGCGGGCGTCATGTTGCATTTGCAGAGCTCCTAATGTACCTAAACAGTAGAAACCCCCACAAGTGACCCCATTTTGGAAAGTAGACCCCCCCCAAAGAGCCGATCTAGATGTGTGGTGAGAACTATGAACCCCCAACTGCTTCACAGAAGTTTATAATGTAGAGCCATGAAAATTAAAAAAAAAATCATATAATCATATTTTTTCCACAAAAATGATCTTTTCACCCCCAAATTTTTACTTTCACAATGGTAAAAGGAGAAATTGGACCCCAAAATTTATTGTGAAATTTATGTTGAGTAGGCTGATACCCCATATTGGCCTACCGCCTCAATGCATTAACCTAACGATCCCTGTGTGGCCTATTTAAAAAAAAAAAAAAAAAAAAAAAACAGGTTCCTCGCACTATGTTCTCATACACTTTATGCAGTTAATAGCCCTCTGTGTCTGTACTGCTACATACTTAGGCAGTTAACTGGTTCATGCAGCTTTACATGAACACCTGAGCCTTACACTATGGCTGGTCCGAATAACTAAAGCAATTGTTACCATCCACCTCTCGTGTCTCCCCTTTTCCTCATAGTTTGTAAGCTTGCGAGCAGGGCCCTCATTCCTCTTGGTATCTGTTTTGAACTGTATTTCTGTTATGCTGTAATGTCTATTGTATGTACAAGTCCCCTCTATAATTTGTAAAGCGCTGCGGAATATGTTGGCGCTATATAAATAAAAATTATTATTATTATTACATGGGGGGGTAAACCACTGTTTGGGCGCACGGCAGAGCTCGGAAGGAAGGAGCGCCGTTTTGGAATGCAGACTTTGATAGAATGGTCTGTGGGCGTTATGTTGTGTTTGCAGAGCCCCTGATGTACCTAAACATTAGAAACCCCCCACAAGTGACCCCATTTTGGAAACTAGACCCCCAAGGAACATATCTAGATGTGTGGTGAGAACTTTGAATGCCCAAGTGCTTCACAGAAGTTTATAATGCAGAGTCATGAAAATAAAAAATATTTTTTTTTCCACAAAAATGATTTTTTAGCCCCCAAGTTTTTATTTTCACAAGGGTAACGAGAGAAATGGGACCCCAAAAGTTGTTGTCCAATTTGTCCTGAGTATGCTGGTACCCCATGTGTGGGGGGGAACCACTGTTTGGGCGCACGGCAGAGCTCAGAAGAGAGGGAGCACCATTTGACTTTTTGAGAGCAAAATTAATTATCGTGTTTGGAGACCCCCTGATGTACCTAAACAATGAAAAAAACCCAATTCTAACTCCAAACCTAACCCCAACACACCCCTAATCTCAACACTAACCATAACCCTAATCAAAACCCTAAATCCAACACACCCCTAATCCTAATCTCAAACCTAACCCTAATCCCAATACACCCCTAACCCTAATCTCAACCCTAACCTTAACCCTAATCCCAAACGTAACCCTAATGCCAACCCTAATCCAAACCCTAACCCTTATCCCAACTCTAACCCTAACTTTAGCCGCGACCCTAGCCCTAACTTTAGCCCCATCCCTAACCCTAACTTTAGCCCCATCCCTAACCCTAACTTTAACCCCAACCCTAACCCCAGCCCTAAATTTGGCCCCAACCCTAACCCTAAATTTAGCCCCAACCCTACTTTCCCACTTGCGTCGTGTGGCATCCATCGCAATCCGTCGTTTTGGACAAAAACAGATCCTGCAAATGTGCCCGCAGGATGCATTTTTTGCCCATAGACTTGTATTGCCGACGGATCGCGATGGATGGCCACACGTCGCGTCCATCGTTCACTGGATCCGATGTGTTTTGGCGGACAGTCATCACAAAAAACGTTCAATGTAACTTTTTTTGTACGTCGCGTCTGCCATTTCCGACCGCGCATGCGCGGCCGTAACTCAACCCCCTCCTCCCAAGGACATAGACTGGGCAGCGGATGCGTTGAAAAACTGCATCCGCTGCCCACGTTGTGCATAATGTTCACAACGTGCATCGGTATGTCGGGCCGACGCATTGCGACTGCCCCGTACCGACGCAAGTGTGAAAGAAGCCTAACCCTAGCCCTAAATTTAGCCCCAACCCTAACCCTAATTTTAGCCCCAACCCTAATTTTAGCCCCAACCCTAATTTTAGCCCTAACCCTAATTTTAGCCCCAACTCCTCTAGCTGCCAGCCGGCAGATCATGGCGGGCGCACTGCGCATGCGTCCGCCATTTTCTTACCGGATGAGGAAGCTGGCGGGCAGGAGGGGACACAGGAGGATCCAGGGACACCGGTAAGTATAACAGGGTCACCGAATCCCCCTATTTCTCTGTCCTCTGATGTGCAATCACATCAGAGGACAGAGAATAACACACCGCTTTTTTTTTTTTTTTTTTGCGGTCGCCGGTAAACAGTTAATTACCGGCGATCGCAAAACAGGGGTCGGTAAAAACCGACCCCGATCATGTTCTTTGGGGTCTCGGCTACTCCCGGCAGCCGAGACCCCAAAGATCTTCTGGGTGCCGGCCGACAGGCATGCGCCCGCCATTTTTTGCCCGGAACAAGATGGTGGCGCCCATCGGGAGCCACGAAAAGCACCGGGGGAGACAGGTGAGTATCGGGGGGCGATCGGGGATCCCATTTCTCTGTCCTCTGATGTGCGATCACATTGGAGGACAGAGAAATTAAATGGGAATTCGCGTTTTGTTTTTTTTTTTCCTACGGCCGCCGGTAAACGGTTAATTACCAGCGATCGCAACCCGGGGGTCGGTAAAAAAACCTCGAATCATGTTCTCTGGGGTTTCGGCTACCCCCGGTAACCGAAACCCCAGAGAAAATCCGACTCTGTGGGGCGCTATTCACTTTTTCCACAGCGCCGTTAATTAACGGCGCTGTGGTTTAAGTACCCTTAACTGCCGCCGTTAAAAGGCGTATCGGTGGTCGTCAAGGGGTTAAATAAAGTGTTTGTTTTGTTTTTTTATTACCGGGTTAGTAATGGTGGTGTCTAAGACGCCTCTTCCTAACTAACCCTAGGGCTTGATGACAGCTGTGATTTGCCAAAAATCACAGCTGTCATCAACCCCAACTACCATTACCCCAAATGCCACCGCACCAGGGCAACCGGGAAGAGCCAGGCAAAGCGTCAGAATTGACACATTTCATGTGATGCTCCGCATGTGGGGCAGCTGTGAGCTGGTATTTTTAGGCTGGGAAGGGCTCAATAACCATGGACCTTCCCAGTCTAATATAAGCCTGCAGGTGTCTGCTTTACCTTGGCTGGTTATCAAAAATAGGGGGTGACTTCATGTCGTTTTTTCAGTTATTTTTTAGGTTTATACAAGTACAGTACTCTACTCTAGAGGCTGGAAGCAGAATCGGTGGAGCAGTCAGTAAGTGCTCTGCCTCCTCAATTACTGCTGCCAGTGCAGTGAGCAACAGTCTTGATGAGTTTATCTGGTTGCTGCTCTATGCATAGACAGGAGCTGAGATGCTGAAGCGGTCAGTGTAATGAGCTTTGTCATCTCCGTCCTTCTCCATCAGGTGAGATCAGCAATGGGGGAGCTGTAGTGGAAGAGGTGGGAGAGGCTGAGTCGGCAAAGGTTTTTTTTTTTTTTTTAGAAGGGGAGGTTATACATTACGCACAAAAGGATATGCACCATACTGATAGCCAAAGAAAATAGGGGAAAAGGGATGGGGGGAGTATACTTCCTCTGCTGTCTGGTTATCTAGCACGTCTTTTGCGTAGAATAAGACACTGGTGTATTCACCAGTACTTTTTGATACAAATTTAAAACCTTATTTTTTCAGGTTCTTTTCTTGCTTTCTACAGCATTACCCATATATTCTATGGTGGCACAACCCCTTTAAGAGTTTTCCACTCATTTTAAATCTATCAGTGGGGAGTAGCGGTAAAGTCAACAGTGGTCTTTGGGGTCATCACTTCCGGTCTGACAGTCCGCTGGAGCGTGGAGCTCAAGCATGGGTGGGTATAGCTTCATTTATAGTTTTACCCTCATGGCTCACCACTAACAGATTTAACATATGAGCAGAGAAACCCTTAACTGTAATAATATATATATATTTACCTGGCATGTGCCCGAAGTACATTGGGACAGCTGTCTGGATTATACACCGCTTGTAGAGACTCACAGTCTTGATATGACAAGTTATGGGTTTTTGTAACTCCTAAAAACAAAAAAGGAAGGACTATTTAATTGTAGAAATTGATGATATCAATTATTCATGGTGGAAAGCCGTACACCAAACATAAGCATCTATAATATAACGCTGGGAGCGTCACTCTGTCCGAAGCCTCTATAGACTGCGCAAGCGCCGGCGCAGTCTGGGCCTCACAGAGCGACGCTCCCGGGAGATCGCGGTGTGCGTTCACACTGAACGCACAGCGCGATCTCCACCGCAGAAGCAGGGACCGCCAGGAGGGTGAGTATCGGCCTATATTCACCTGTCCCCGTTCCATCGCTGAGCGGCGCCATCTTCCCGGTCTTCGGCCTGTGACCTTCAGTTCAGAGGGCGCGATGACGCGCTTAATGCGCGCCGGCGCCGCCCTCTGACTGAACAGTCACAGCCAGGAGACCGGGAAGATGGCGCCGCTCAGCGATGGAACGCCGGACAGGTGAGTATAGTAAGTGCTGGGGGGGCCTGAGCTGGCGGCGATACCGGCACCTGACCCCCACGGCGCGCCGGTGTCCCCGCCTGCTCAGGCCCCCCAGCACTCGGCGCCGAGCGGGTCAGAGGCAGTATGGGGACGCAGGATGGAGCAGCACATAAGGATGGGGACGCAGGATGGAGCAGCACATAAGGATGGGAACGCAGGATGGAGCAGCACATAAGGATGGGGACGCAGGATGGAGCAGCACATAAGGATGGGGACGCAGGATGGAGCAGCACATAAGGATGGGGACGCAGGATGGAGCAGCACATAAGGATGGGGACGCAGGATGGAGCAGCACATAAGGATGGGGACACAGGATGGAGCAGCACATAAGGATGGGGACGCAGGATGGGAGCAGCACATGACAGGATGGGGACGCAGGATGGAGCAGCACATAACAGGATGAGGACGCAGGATGGAGCAGCACATAAGGATGGGGACGCAGGATGGAGCAGCACATAAGGATGGGGACGCAGGATGGAGCAGCACATAAGGATGGGAACGCAGGATGGAGCAGCACATAAGGATGGGGACACAGGATGGAGCAGCACATAAGGATGGGGACGCAGGATGGGAGCAGCACATGACAGGATGGGGACGCAGGATGGAGCAGCACATAACAGGATGAGGACGCAGGATGGAGCAGCACATAAGGATGGGGACGCAGGATGGAGCAGCACATAAGGATGGGAACGCAGGATGGAGCAGCACATAAGGATGGGGACGCAGGATGGAGCAGGACATAAGGATGGGGACGCAGGATGGAGCAGCACATAAGGATGGGAACGCAGGATGGAGCAGCACATAAGGATGGGGACGCAGGATGGAGCAGCACATAAGGATGGGGACGCAGGATGGAGCAGCACATAAGGATGGGGACGCAGGATGGAGCAGCACATAAGGATGGGGACACAGGATGGAGCAGCACATAAGGATGGGGACGCAGGATGGGAGCAGCACATGACAGGATGGGGACGCAGGATGGAGCAGCACATAACAGGATGAGGACGCAGGATGGAGCAGCACATAAGGATGGGGACGCAGGATGGAGCAGCACATAAGGATGGGGACGCAGGATGAAGCAGCACATAAGGATGGGGACGCAGGATGGAGCAGCACATAACAGGATGAGGACGCAGGATGGGAGCAGCACATAAAGATGGGGACGCAGGATGGAGCAGCACATAAGGATGGGGACGCAGGATGGAGCAGCACATAAGGATGGGGACACAGGATGGAGCAGCACATAAGGATGGGGACGCAGGATGGGAGCAGCACATGACAGGATGGGGACGCAGGATGGAGCAGCACATAACAGGATGAGGACGCAGGATGGAGCAGCACATAAGGATGGGGACGCAGGATGGAGCAGCACATAAGGATGGGGACGCAGGATGGAGCAGCACATAAGGATGGGGACGCAGGATGAAGCAGCACATAAGGATGGGGACGCAGGATGGAGCAGCACATAACAGGATGAGGACGCAGGATGGGAGCAGCACATAAGGATGGGGACGCAGGATGGAGCAGCACATAAGGATGGGGACGCAGGATGGAGCAGCACATAAGGATGGGGACGCAGGATGGAGCAGCACATAAGGATGAGGACGCAGGATGGGAGCAGCACATAAGGATGGGGACGTAGGATGCAGCATGAACATAAGGATGGGGACGCAGGATGCAGCATGAACATAAGGATGGGGACGCAGGATGCAGCATGAACATAAGGATGGGGACGCAGGATGCAGCATGAACATAAGGATGGGGACGCAGGATGCAGCAGCACATAAGGATGGGGACGCAGGATGGAGCATGAACATAAGGATGGGGACGCAGGATGGAGCAGCACACAAGGATGGGGACGCAGGATGGGAGCAGCACATAAGGATGGGGACGCAGGATGCAGCAGCACATAAGGATGGGGACGCAGGATGGGAGCAGCACATAAGGATGGGGACGCAGGATGCAGCATGAACATAAGGACGGGGACGCAGGATGGGAGCAGCACATAAGGATGGGGACGCAGTATGCAGCAGCACATAAGGATGGGGACGCAGGATGGAGCAGCACATAAGGATGGGGACGCAGGATGCAGCATGAACATAAGGATGGGGACGCAGGATGCAGCATGAACATAAGGATGGGGACGCAGGATGCAGCAGCACATAAGGATGGGGACGCAGGATGAAGCAGTACATAAGGATGGGGACGCAGCAGCACATAAGGATGGGGACGCAGGATGGAGCAGCACATAAGAATGGGGACGCAGGATGCAGCAGCACATAAGGATGGGGACGCAAGATGCAGCAGCACATAAGGATGGGGACGCAGGATGCAGCATGAACATAAGGATGGGGACGCAGGATGCAGCAGCACATAAGGATGGGGACGCAGGATGCAGCAGCACATAAGGATGGGGACGCAGCATGCAGCAGCACATAAGGATGGGGACGCAGGATGCAGCAGCACATAAGGATGGGGACGCAGGATGCAGCAGCACATAAGGATGGGGACGCAGGATGGAGCAGCACATAAGGATGGGGACGCAGGATGGGAGCAGCACATAAGGATGGGGACGCAGGATGGGAGCAGCACATAAGGATGGGGACGCAGGATGGAGCATGAACATAAGGATGGGGACGCAGGATGGAGCAGCACACAAGGATGGGGACGCAGGATGGGAGCAGCACACAAGGATGGGGACGCAGGATGCAGCAGCACATAAGGATGGGGACGCAGGATGCAGCATGAACATAAGGACGGGGACGCAGGATGGGAGCAGCACATAAGGATGGGGACGCAGTATGCAGCAGCACATAAGGATGGGGACGCAGGATGGAGCAGCACATAAGGATGGGGACGCAGGATGCAGCATGAACATAAGGATGGGGACGCAGGATGCAGCATGAACATAAGGATGGGGACGCAGGATGCAGCATGAACATAAGGATGGGGACGCAGGATGCAGCAGCACATAAGGATGGGGACGCAGGATGAAGCAGCACATAAGGATGGGGACGCAGCAGCACATAAGGATGGGGACGCAGGATGGAGCAGCACATAAGGATGGGGACGCAGGATGCAGCAGCACATAAGGATGGGGACGCAAGATGCAGCAGCACATAAGGATGGGGACGCAGGATGCAGCATGAACATAAGGATGGGGACGCAGCATGCAGCAGCACATAAGGATGGGGACGCAGGATGCAGCAGCACATAAGGATGGGGACGCAGGATGCAGCAGCACATAAGGATGGGGACGCAGGATGGAGCAGCACATAAGGATGGGGACGCAGGATGGGAGCAGCACATAAGGATGGGGACGCAGGATGGAGCAGCACATAAGGATGGGGACGCAGGATGCAGCAGCACATAAGGATGGGGACGCAGGATGCAGCAGCACATAAGGATGGGGACGCAGGATGCAGCAGCACATAAGGATGGGGACGCAGGATGGAGCAGCGCATGACAGGATGGGGACGCATGATGGAGCAGCGCATGACAGGATGGGGACGCAGGATGGAGCAGCGCATGACAGGATGGGGACGCAGGATGGAGCAGCACATAACAGGATGAGGACGCAGGATGGAGCAGCACATAAGGATGGGGACGCAGGATGGAGCAGCACATAAGGATGGGGACGCAGGATGAAGCAGCACATAAGGATGGGGACGCAGGATGGAGCAGCACATAACAGGATGAGGACGCAGGATGGGAGCAGCACATAAGGATGGGGACGCAGGATGGAGCAGCACATAAGGATGGGGACGCAGGATGGAGCAGCACATAAGGATGGGGACGCAGGATGGAGCAGCACATAAGGATGAGGACGCAGGATGGGAGCAGCACATAAGGATGGGGACGTAGGATGCAGCATGAACATAAGGATGGGGACGCAGGATGCAGCATGAACATAAGGATGGGGACGCAGGATGCAGCATGAACATAAGGATGGGGACGCAGGATGCAGCATGAACATAAGGATGGGGACGCAGGATGCAGCATGAACATAAGGATGGGGACGCAGGATGCAGCATGAACATAAGGATGGGGACGCAGGATGCAGCAGCACATAAGGATGGGGACGCAGGATGGAGCATGAACATAAGGATGGGGACGCAGGATGGAGCAGCACACAAGGATGGGGACGCAGGATGGGAGCAGCACATAAGGATGGGGACGCAGGATGCAGCAGCACATAAGGATGGGGACGCAGGATGGGAGCAGCACATAAGGATGGGGACGCAGGATGCAGCATGAACATAAGGACGGGGACGCAGGATGGGAGCAGCACATAAGGATGGGGACGCAGTATGCAGCAGCACATAAGGATGGGGACGCAGGATGGAGCAGCACATAAGGATGGGGACGCAGGATGCAGCATGAACATAAGGATGGGGACGCAGGATGCAGCATGAACATAAGGATGGGGACGCAGGATGCAGCAGCACATAAGGATGGGGACGCAGGATGAAGCAGTACATAAGGATGGGGACGCAGCAGCACATAAGGATGGGGACGCAGGATGGAGCAGCACATAAGAATGGGGACGCAGGATGCAGCAGCACATAAGGATGGGGACGCAAGATGCAGCAGCACATAAGGATGGGGACGCAGGATGCAGCATGAACATAAGGATGGGGACGCAGGATGCAGCAGCACATAAGGATGGGGACGCAGGATGCAGCAGCACATAAGGATGGGGACGCAGCATGCAGCAGCACATAAGGATGGGGACGCAGGATGCAGCAGCACATAAGGATGGGGACGCAGGATGCAGCAGCACATAAGGATGGGGACGCAGGATGGAGCAGCACATAAGGATGGGGACGCAGGATGGGAGCAGCACATAAGGATGGGGACGCAGGATGGGAGCAGCACATAAGGATGGGGACGCAGGATGGAGCATGAACATAAGGATGGGGACGCAGGATGGAGCAGCACACAAGGATGGGGACGCAGGATGGGAGCAGCACACAAGGATGGGGACGCAGGATGCAGCAGCACATAAGGATGGGGACGCAGGATGCAGCATGAACATAAGGACGGGGACGCAGGATGGGAGCAGCACATAAGGATGGGGACGCAGTATGCAGCAGCACATAAGGATGGGGACGCAGGATGGAGCAGCACATAAGGATGGGGACGCAGGATGCAGCATGAACATAAGGATGGGGACGCAGGATGCAGCATGAACATAAGGATGGGGACGCAGGATGCAGCATGAACATAAGGATGGGGACGCAGGATGCAGCAGCACATAAGGATGGGGACGCAGGATGAAGCAGCACATAAGGATGGGGACGCAGCAGCACATAAGGATGGGGACGCAGGATGGAGCAGCACATAAGGATGGGGACGCAGGATGCAGCAGCACATAAGGATGGGGACGCAAGATGCAGCAGCACATAAGGATGGGGACGCAGGATGCAGCATGAACATAAGGATGGGGACGCAGCATGCAGCAGCACATAAGGATGGGGACGCAGGATGCAGCAGCACATAAGGATGGGGACGCAGGATGCAGCAGCACATAAGGATGGGGACGCAGGATGGAGCAGCACATAAGGATGGGGACGCAGGATGGGAGCAGCACATAAGGATGGGGACGCAGGATGGAGCAGCACATAAGGATGGGGACGCAGGATGCAGCAGCACATAAGGATGGGGACGCAGGATGCAGCAGCACATAAGGATGGGGACGCAGGATGCAGCAGCACATAAGGATGGGGACGCAGGATGGAGCAGCGCATGACAGGATGGGGACGCATGATGGAGCAGCGCATGACAGGATGGGGACGCAGGATGGAGCAGCGCATGACAGGATGGGGACGCAGGATGGAGCAGCACATAACAGGATGAGGACGCAGGATGGAGCAGCACATAAGGATGGGGACGCAGGATGGAGCAGCACATAAGGATGGGGACGCAGGATGAAGCAGCACATAAGGATGGGGACGCAGGATGGAGCAGCACATAACAGGATGAGGACGCAGGATGGGAGCAGCACATAAGGATGGGGACGCAGGATGGAGCAGCACATAAGGATGGGGACGCAGGATGGAGCAGCACATAAGGATGGGGACGCAGGATGGAGCAGCACATAAGGATGAGGACGCAGGATGGGAGCAGCACATAAGGATGGGGACGTAGGATGCAGCATGAACATAAGGATGGGGACGCAGGATGCAGCATGAACATAAGGATGGGGACGCAGGATGCAGCATGAACATAAGGATGGGGACGCAGGATGCAGCATGAACATAAGGATGGGGACGCAGGATGCAGCAGCACATAAGGATGGGGACGCAGGATGGAGCATGAACATAAGGATGGGGACGCAGGATGGAGCAGCACACAAGGATGGGGACGCAGGATGGGAGCAGCACATAAGGATGGGGACGCAGGATGCAGCAGCACATAAGGATGGGGACGCAGGATGGGAGCAGCACATAAGAATGGGGACGCAGGATGCAGCAGCACATAAGGATGGGGACGCAAGATGCAGCAGCACATAAGGATGGGGACGCAGGATGCAGCATGAACATAAGGATGGGGACGCAGGATGCAGCAGCACATAAGGATGGGGACGCAGGATGCAGCAGCACATAAGGATGGGGACGCAGCATGCAGCAGCACATAAGGATGGGGACGCAGGATGCAGCAGCACATAAGGATGGGGACGCAGGATGCAGCAGCACATAAGGATGGGGACGCAGGATGGAGCAGCACATAAGGATGGGGACGCAGGATGGGAGCAGCACATAAGGATGGGGACGCAGGATGGGAGCAGCACATAAGGATGGGGACGCAGGATGGAGCATGAACATAAGGATGGGGACGCAGGATGGAGCAGCACACAAGGATGGGGACGCAGGATGGGAGCAGCACACAAGGATGGGGACGCAGGATGCAGCAGCACATAAGGATGGGGACGCAGGATGCAGCATGAACATAAGGACGGGGACGCAGGATGGGAGCAGCACATAAGGATGGGGACGCAGTATGCAGCAGCACATAAGGATGGGGACGCAGGATGGAGCAGCACATAAGGATGGGGACGCAGGATGCAGCATGAACATAAGGATGGGGACGCAGGATGCAGCATGAACATAAGGATGGGGACGCAGGATGCAGCATGAACATAAGGATGGGGACGCAGGATGCAGCAGCACATAAGGATGGGGACGCAGGATGAAGCAGTACATAAGGATGGGGACGCAGCAGCACATAAGGATGGGGACGCAGGATGGAGCAGCACATAAGGATGGGGACGCAGGATGCAGCAGCACATAAGGATGGGGACGCAAGATGCAGCAGCACATAAGGATGGGGACGCAGGATGCAGCATGAACATAAGGATGGGGACGCAGCATGCAGCAGCACATAAGGATGGGGACGCAGGATGCAGCAGCACATAAGGATGGGGACGCAGGATGCAGCAGCACATAAGGATGGGGACGCAGGATGGAGCAGCACATAAGGATGGGGACGCAGGATGGGAGCAGCACATAAGGATGGGGACGCAGGATGGAGCAGCACATAAGGATGGGGACGCAGGATGCAGCAGCACATAAGGATGGGGACGCAGGATGCAGCAGCACATAAGGATGGGGACGCAGGATGCAGCAGCACATAAGGATGGGGACGCAGGATGGAGCAGCCCATGACAGGATGGGGACGCATGATGGAGCAGCCCATGACAGGATGGGGACGCATGATGGAGCAGCCCATGACAGGATGGGGACGCAGGATGGAGCAGCACATGACAGGATGGGGACGCAGGATGGAGCAGCGCATGACAGGATGGGGACGCAGGATGGAGCAGCGCATGACAGGATGGGGACGCAGGATGGAGCAGCACATACCAGGATGGAGACAATATACCAATATAAATGCTCGCCACCCGGGCGTAGAACGGGTTCAATAGCTAGTATAATGTAATCACAATTGCTTATTATATGTTAATTCTAAGAGAGCTGACTAGAAAGTATTTACAATAACCAGTTTCTTATATCAAATGAAGAATGCCCCCAAATATCATAAAACTGATACAGCATGTTATATCGGTCTTTATTACAGCTGTGTATAATGGAGCCTGCTAGGAAAGCTCCCGCAGTAACCTCAGTGTGATAATATCTTAGGGTGCGCAATTAGCAGGACCATACATGCAAGTCCTCTAATATTCAAAAACTACTATGCTCTACATACACAATATAATGACCATACAGTATTGTACACGCTATAAAAACTTACCATATTATATATGAGTGCTCAGTTGCCAAACCAGTACATCTAGTAGCCATATTGTTCGGGCCTGATTGGTCTCCTTTGACATGGTTATGTGAAGTTAGTAATGTAGCTAATCAGCCGTCACTAATGGGCCACTTCATTCATAATTGCACAGGGGTTGTCCGAGTAATGGACAACCCCTTTAATGATAGGAGCTGGTAAGCAGTCTAAACGAAAGTGGTTGCCCTGACTTGGGAATTAAAAACATAGCTTTATAAAACCACCCCTGCTCCAGTGCCACCTTTTCTCTACACTCCCGATCTTTGCGGACAGCGGGCACTGCCTGTCTACAATATAGAATGTGATTACTGCAGCCAATCAAATTAAAATGTAATTGTGGTCTGGATTAAGAACTCAATTTAGTGGTCGGATCATTTGGGGGTCTGCCCAAGCCTACCTTTTTTATTAATATAATAAGCCCCCTTACACATGTTGCTGGCTAATAAGTGAACGTCTAGGTCCCCAGACCACCCACTCATGGGTCAAAAACAGATATGCCTGGCACTACTCAGTAGGCTGAAGTGCTCAGTTCCAGCATGCACAGAGTGGTGTAAGGTCTCAAAAGAAAGTCTATGGATCCGAACACCACTCTATGCATGGGCGCAGGTACACGATGAAGTTCTAGTCTGGGGCCTCAGAGTTTCGGGGGACCGATCTAGGATCTGAAGGAGTTTAGGAGTCTGGTCTGATTGAATTTAGACATCGGAGGTCCTAATTACATAGTGATTTGATATGGTTTACCCACTGAGAAATGATGCATATTGATGTAAATACTGCCGGTAAATGGACTCAGCGGCTCTGCCAGACTTGACGGCACAAGCAAGTCAGAGCGACTGAGCTCAGTGATTGGCTGCAGCACTACTGGCGTGACGTCAGCACTGCAGACAATAACAGACACCAGGAGCAGGGGGACAGGTTGATTCCAAAAAGAAACCCCTTTTACCGATATAATAAGCTTGGATCTTCACATGACTGCAGACCCAGCCAGCCTATACCAGATACACTAGGTAAGTATGCTTGCCATATACAAACCATATTTGCAGAACAGCTGGATAACCAAGCGGCTGCTGTCCGTGTTCAGTTTGATCACACACTTCTCCACCTTCTTCTCCAGAGAAGGTAGGGAACGGAAGACGCTCATCACTGACTAGGAATGGGGAAAGAACAAAAGTGTTAGCAGACAATATACATGCCCATAGACAATGAGGTCTACATATAAAAACTACTGTCGACAAGAAGTTGATCATCTGCCTGTAGCAACCAATCAGCTTACAGATTTACTTTTTCCGGTGTAGATCACAAAGAAAAAAAATGTGATCTGATTGGTTGTGAAGTGGCTTCACTAATACATGTAATGTATGCTGATCTGCTGGTTACCTTCATATAGATTTTGCAGTGGCAACCTCCTCCAGTTGCCTCGTAGGCATAGAAGAAGAGCGGAGCGAGTGTAAAACAGGCATAGGCTGACCGCGAGGAGTTGACTGAGCGCAGGCAGAGCTGAGAGGAAAAGAGGATTTTGACAATATCAAATACATCTATCACCTTGATAATTATGCACAGTTCTGTTTTCTATTTGAATGGGTTGCCCAGGAGGAGAAAAACGTTGCTGCTCCTTTCTTGCATAACTGGCGCCACACCTATCAACAGGATGTGTGTGGTATTGCAGCTCAGTCTTGCTTACGTCAATGGAACCAAGACCAGACAGAACCGACTCTACAGCAGCACATGAAGTGTTGTCTCAGCCCAGAAAGTCGCTTTAACCTCCCATTGCAGGGAAAAAGTGCGGCCAGCAGCGGAAGAAAGATCCTTTTCGTGACAGCCACTGGCTGCTTATGACCTAAGTCTGCCAGAGCTGCTTTTCAGAAGCCTCCCACTCTGGCTCATACAGGTGGTCCTGAGTGTGGGACCTCCACGCTGCGATATCCTTATATCACTATGTGGACAGATGTCCTGATGAGCACCAGAGTAAATGGATGAACAGTAGCGGCCACATTTTCTTACCCCATCATCTAAAGGTTCAAGGTAAAGTTCTTCTCCGATTCGAGATAAGGAGTGGATGGCACGCCCCAGAGCTGAAAGACAAGCCGGGTATGTTACACGGAGAAGCACACACTACACACATGTAGCAGAGATGAATTTGTCATTGGAAGCATTAGGTTGTGCAGATGCTAGCAGCCCAGTCGTTTATCAGTGAAGTATGCTCCATACTACTCAACATGCAAAGGAGGCTTAAAGGGACTGTCCCCAGGTTTGTATCACCTAATCTAAGAGCAGAAGAAAATAGAGACAGATACCCCGATTCCAGCAATGTGTCACTTACTGGACTGCTTGCTGTAGTTTTGATTAAATCACTATTTTATTGAGACGCCTAGTAAACCTGCTGTCATGTATCTACTATATAATTGTCTAAGGCTAGGGTCACATTGCGTTAGTGCAACCCGTTTAGCGCTAGCGGGTTGCGCTAACGCAATGTTTTTAATAAGGCCGCGTCCTGGGGTTGCGGTAACGTCCCCGCTCTCGCAGATCCCCGATCTGCGAGAGCGGGGAACGGACCGCGTGCGCGCCTCGGACGCTGCGAGCAGCATACATTAGTTGCATTAATTGCATACATTAGTTAGGACTGCTCTGATAAGGGTATACCGTGAAGATTGGTAGAGCAGCTTAGTATACATTTTTTGCAAAAAACGTATCAACCAAATACCCTGTTTTTTACATCTTTTACTAGCACTTGCGGATTACTGCAACATTTTTTTCAAACTGAGTGTTTTTGGTTTTACTATTCTCTTTTGTGTCTTCAGGTTTCTTGGTGGTGTGTGAACATGATCATACAGACTTGTTCACTGTGCAAGTAGCCCATGTGTTCCTGTTTCCATAATTGTTCTCTTGTGTCTACAAGACTGGGGAGTTCCACCACTCCTCTTGGGCTATCTGCACAAAAGCTGTTCTACCCTGTATGCACACATGGATTTTTCCTCTCTGAACCCTGTTCACACAGGTTATATACAGATGATCAGGTTTTTAAATACATCAGATAGGGATTGCATACATTAGTTAGGACTGCTCTGATAAGGGTATACCGTGAAGATTGGTAGAGCAGCTTAGTATACATTTTTTGCAAAAAACGTATCAACCAAATACCCTGTTTTTTACATCTTTTACTAGCACTTGCGGATTACTGCAACATTTTTTCAAACTGAGTGTTTTTGGTTTTACTAGTCTCTTTTGTGTCCTCTGTGTGATTACACCTGACATCTGCAGGTTCGGCTCAGGCTCAGCTTCCAGGCAGACCGGGATGTAATACAGCAGAGCTCTGAGAGCTGCACCAAATGTGCTTGTAAAAAAAAACCAGTTCAGTTCTTCTGTTCTGTGTTAGTTACTTGTCTCACACTGGTAACTCTCCTTTAAATACATAAGCTGTAAAGACGGATTCTAAAGCAATTCAGTGTCCGGCCCAAAGCCCTGAACAGCTCATTTACATATAACAGAACCATGGATATCTCTGGAATAGGATATCGCAGAAATCAAGGTCTCCTTATATTCAGATTCCTATGACCTACGTGCCCATATAGACCGCCTAGCAGAGCTGATCCTACTGACAGTTTCTCTTTAACAAGCAGATATAGGGTTTCTGCAGATTAATAGTGTTATAAAGGTGCCCGATGACTGACAGCCAGCTCTGAATTGATGGACTGCTGACCTGACAGTTAGTCAGTGCGTGTTTACAGCCTACACTCGCAGTATAGCAAGCGGTGACTAAAGCCGTGCCAGCACGACTAAAAGGTGGCGAAATATAGCTCATTCTCTCCCAGGTTCCCCACTTTCAGCTGGGCAGCTTCATAACACTATAAACCCTGGATCTGCAAATTAAGAGCTTTAGCCAGAAGGACATATATACACACAAGCGATGCTTAAAGACTTATTTCTGGCGATCTCCCAGTCCGCATCAGAAACCTGCGGTGTCCAAACAGGTACTGAAAGAGACAGAAGCTTCACTGCAGCCACGGATCTCATCAGCTGCACATGGGAATGGGGTGCTGTGCGGCTCAACGCTCATCCTCTTCATCACTGTCCATGGCCCGGAATCTCTCCGGTAGGTCATTATTGGTCTGTGCTCCATCTTTTGGGTCTTGGCTCAGTGGTTAGGATCCACATTGCACCTCTTACACTTCCTCCCCAGCACTACATTGTATTGGGAGACCTGAGGTTCCCCAAAATCCTCTCTAGTACGGTAAGGTTCTGAAGCTGCGCTGGCACTCCTGCATGAGTAACATAAAGTACATTTTCTCCCTGGTAACCTGCAGATTAACCCTATATCCACTGGCAAACGCAAAGGGTCCCAGTGCAAGAACAATATCTGAGCCAATCAGAATACATAACCAGTGATCCGTGCGCCCCCGCCTATAGCGATCTGACAGGTTCCCTTATGGGAAGAGGATGGAGGGTAGAGCTTTCCGGTGCCTTCTCTGGCCTTAGGATTTCTCAGTGCAGTCTGCGGTCATTATCAGCATCCAACCCCATAGACAATACACTGCCCTCCTCATAGAGATGTATGGTCTCCACGCTTCACCTGTTCGCTGCGGTCAGGGTTGCTAAGCGACGGCCGCCATATGCTGTCCCACTAGTACACTAGTTATGTGAAGCTGGCAGGCCCCCGTGCTTGGGCTGTGGGGTCTCAGACTGCTCACTACAACACTGCAGCCCTATGGAAAGCAACCCAGCTGTGGCCACAAGCTCAGCGTGCCCCACACGGGCCGGCCTTACCTTTAATGTTGGCCCCGGTGACCACACACTTTACTCCTGCACCCATTCTGTTCTCACAAGGGGAGGGGGCTCCAAGGAAGACCCCAAACCATCCTGTCAGATACAGTACTGTCAGTCTGCAGGGACCACCGGGGGAGGACTGATGACGTCAGGTCACATGGTCCGCGGTCACATGACCGGCCTGTAAAGGGCGGGGCCTGTGCGATGCAGTGACGTGGAGGGGCGGGGCTGCTCCTGCTGTGGAGGAGGATAGTAATGCAGCAGAGGGGACTGCGGGAGTGACCACGACCCTCTAATGTTTGCCCCCTTATTTGGTGACGCCATGAAGAGGAGACTGCGCTAGTGTAATGGCTTCCGTGTGCAGGCCCCTAGGTCCTCAACATCTCGGGGCCCCCCAGCAAGTGTTTTCTTAATAAGTTTTTCAAAGTTCTAACAGCAAGTTGAAATCAAAGAGAACACAATTTAAAGGGGTGTTCCCACCCCCAAAACCCTCTCCTAATATGTAGTAGGTCTAATATTAATATTAGCAAATATCGCCAGTGAGAAATGGTTACCATGGTTACGACCTCACATAGTGACAACTTCGTGGCCGTAACCACGGATACATAGGCTACTTCAGAGCCCTGCGCATGGGGGTAAGCAACACAACTTATCAGAAGAACTATACTACGTTTCTATTTGGAGGTATTCACTAATCTTATTTTTCATGGATAACAGCCCGGAGGGTTTGCACAGATCCTACCGCTGCCACCAGTTTGTCAAGGGATCCAACACCGCTGCCTCCAATCGTCAGGACAATTACGCAGTTGACTGACGAGTTATGGACGAGGCCACGGCTGCTTCCACTACTAGGCCAGTCATTGGGAGCTCACACTGAGCATATAGTATATACAGGGGTGGATTAAGGGTAGCCAGAGACCCAGACTGTTCAGACACTGTGGGCCCCCCGGTCATGTGACGGGGTCATCATATACCTGAACCAGATTATTCCAGAAAAATAGTTGCTGTGTGAAACTATAACCTGTCAAACATCCATTGATCTAGTCAATTTACCCTTCAGTTAAGAAGCAAAAAACAACAACACAATACTATCACCATAAGTGCCAGTATTCACAGGAGATCTGTACTTAGCATGCAGTGTCTGTGTAGAGGTAAGGTAACCTTCACACTAGCGTTATGCTAGTTTGCGTCGGGCGACGCAGCAGCGACGCATGCGTCATGCGCCCCTATATTTAACATGGGGGACGCATGCGTTTTTGTTTGTTGCGTTGTGCGACGCATGCGTCTTTTTTGCCGCAAGCGTCGGACCAAGAAAACGCAACAAGTTGCATTTTTCTTGCGTCCAAATTTCGGCAAAAAACGACGCATGCGTCGCAAAACGCAGCGTTTTTGCATGCATTTTGGTGCGTTGCGTCGCCGACGCAGCGGCGCACAACGCTAGTGTGAACGTAGCCTTATACAGTGATCACTGGTGACATTATACACAGGAGCTCTGTATATAGTATACAGTGTATAGTGTCAGTGTATAGGTAACACTGACTCACCAGTGACATCTCTAGATGAAGTCCTTCATCTTTCATCCAGCCAGGACTCGTCTCTGCAGGAAATAACAGTTATCTCAAGCTCCGCTTGTAGAACACATTACTTAATTTTTCCCAACTTCTACATTACACCACATGAAGAAAAAGAGGCAACATAGTGTCACTCTACACAGTAACAGGACCGCCCCCCCATTTAAAACAGTGTCCTCAAAAAATAAAATAAATACATCACTGCAGTAATAATATCCTTTAACCCCTTTACCCCCAAGGGTGGTTTGCACGTTATGGACCGGGTCAATTTTTACAATTCTGACCACTGTCCCTTTATGAGGTTATAACTCTGGAACGCTTCAACGGATCCCGGTGATTCTGACATTGTTTTCTCGTGACATATTGTACTTCATGATAGTGGTAAAATTTCTTTGATAGTACCTGCGTTTATTTGTGAAAAAAACGGAAATTTGGCGAAAATTTTGAAAATTTCGCAATTTTCCAACTTTGAATTTTTATGCAATTAAATCACAGAGATATGTCACACAAAATACTTAATAAGTAACATTTCCACATGTCTACTTTACATCAGCACAATTTTGGAACCAAAATTTTTTTTTTGTTAGGGAGTTATAAGGGTTAAAAGTTGACCAGCAATTTCTCATTTTTACAACACCATTTTATTTTAGGGACCACATCTCATTTGAAGTCATTTTGAGGGGTCTATATGATAGAAAATACCCAAGTGTGACACTATTCTAAAAACTGCACCCCTCAAGGTTCTCAAAACCACATTCAAGAAGTTTATTAACCCTTCAGGTGCTTCACAGGAATTTTTGGAATGTTTAAATAAAAATTAACATTTAACTTTTTTTCACAAAAAATTTACTTCAGCTCCAATTTGTTTTATTTTACCAAGGGTAACAGGAGAAAATGGACCCCAAAAGTTGTTGTACAATTTGTCCTGAGTACGCTGATACCCCAAATGTGGGGGTTAACCACAGTTTGTGCGCATGGCAGAGCTCGGAAGGGAAGGAGCGCCATTTGACTTTTCAATGCAAAATTGACTGGAATTGAGATGGGACGCCATGTTGCGTTTGGAGAGCCACTGATGTGCCTAAACATTGAAACCCCCCACAAGTGACACCATTTTGGAAAGTAGACCCCCTAAGGAACTTATCTAGAGGTGTGGTGAGCACTTTGACCCACCAAGTGCTTCACAGAAGTTTATAATGCAGAACCGTAAAAATAAAAAATCATTTTTTTTCACAAAAATTATCTTTTCGCCCCCAATTTTTTATTTTCCCAATGGTAAGAGAAGAAATTGGACCACAAAAGTTGTGGCACAATTTGTCCTGAGTACTCTGATACCCCATATGTGGGGGTAAACCATTGTTTGGGCGCATGGGAGAGCTCGGAAGGGAAGGAGCGCCGTTTGACCTTTCAATGCAAAATTGACAGGAATTGAGATTGGACGCCATGTTGCGTTTGGAGAGCCACTGATGTGCCTAAACATTGAAACCCCCCACAAGTGACACCATTTTGAAAAGTAGACCCCCTAAGGAACTTATCTAGATGTGTGGTGAGCACTGTGACCCAATAAGAGCTTCACAGAAGTTTATAATGCAGAGCTGTAAAAATAAAACAAAATTTTTTTCCCACAAAAATAATTTTTTAGCCCCCAGTTTTGTATTTTCCTGAGGGTAACAGGAGAAATTGGACCCCAAAAGATGTTGTGCAATTTGTCCTGAGTGCGCTGATACCCTATATGTGGGGGAGAACCAGCGTTTGGGCGCATGGGAGGGCTCGGAAGGGAAGGAGCGCCATTTGGAATACAGACTTAGATGGAATGGTCTGCAGGCGTCACATTGTGTTTGCAGAGCCCCTAATGTACCTAAACAGTAGAAACCCCCCACAAGTGACCCCATATTGGAAACTAGACCCCCCAAGGAACTTATTTAGATGTGTTGTGAGAACTTTGAGCCCCCAAGTATTTCACTACAGTTTATAACGCAGAGCCGTGAAAATAAAATAAAAAATTTCCCCTCAAAATTATTTTTTAGCCCCCAGTTTTGTATTTTCTCGAGGGTAAAAGGAGAAATTGGACCCCAAAAGTTGTTGTCCAATTTGTCCTGAGTACGCTGATACCCCATATGTGGGGTGAACCAGCGTTTGGGCGCATGGGAGGGCTCGGAAGGGAAGGAGCGCCATTTGGAATGCAGACTTAAATGGAATGGTCTGCAGGCGTCACATTGCGTTTGCAGAGCCCCTAATATACCTAAACAGTAGAAACCCCCACAAGTGACCCCATGTTGGAAACTAGACCCCCCCACGAACTTATCTAGATGTGTTGTGAGAACTTTGAGCCCCCAAGTGTTTCACTACAATTTATAACGCAGAGCCGTGAAAATAAAAAATCTCTTTTTTTCCCACAAAAATTATTTTTTAGCCCCCAGTTTTGTATTTTCCCAAGGGTAACAGGAGAAATTGGACCCCAAAAGTTGTTGTCCAATTTGTCCTGAGTACGCTGATACCCCATATGTTGGGGTAAACTCCTGTTTGGGCACACGGGAGAGCTCGGAAGGGAAGGAGCACTGTTTTACTTTTTCAATGCAGAATTGGATGGAATTGAGATCGGTCGCCATGTCGCGTTTGGAGATCCCCCTGATGTGCCTAAACAGTGGAAACCCCCCAATTATAACTGAAACCCTAATCCAAACACACCCCTAACACTAATCCCAACGGTAACCCTAACCACACCTCTAACTCAGACACACCCCTAATCCTAATCCCAATCGCAAATGTAATCCAAACCCTAACCCTAACTTTAGCCCCAACCCTAACTGTAGCCTTAACCCTAGCCCTTACCCTAGCCCTAACCCTAGCCCCAACCCTAACCCTAACCCTAGTCCCAACCCTAACCCTAACCCTAGCCCTAACCCTAGCCCTAACCCTAGCCCTAACCCTAGCCCTAGCCCTAACCCTAGCCCTAATCCTAGCCCTAACCCTAGCCCTAACCCTAACCCTAGCCCTAACCCTAGCCCTAACCCTAGCCCTAACCCTAACCCTAGCCCTAACCCTAATGGGAAAATGGAAATAAATACATTTTTTTCATTTACTTTTATAGCGGGTTTTTTAGCGGATTTTTATGATTGGCAGCCGTCACACACTGAAAGACGCTTTTTATTGCAAAAAATATTTTTTGCGTTACCACATTTTGAGAGCTATAATTTTTCCATATTTGAGTCCACAGAGTCATGTGAGGTCTTGTTTTTTGCGGGACGAGTTGACGTTTTTATTGGTAACATTTTCGGGCACGTGACATTTTTTGATCGCTTTTTATTCCGATTTTTGTGAGGCAGAATGACCAAAAACCAGCTATTCATGAATTTCTTTTGGGGGAGGCATTTATACCGTTCCGCGTTTGGTAAAATTGATAAAGCAGTTTTAATCTTCGGTTCAGTACGATTACAGCGACACCTCATTTATATCATTTTTTTATGTTTTGGCGCTTTTATACGATAAAAACTATTTTATAGAAAAAAATAATTATTTTTGCATCGCTTTATTCTGAGGACTATAACTTTTTTATTTTTTTGCTGTTGTCGCTGTATGGTGGCTCGTTTTTTGCGGGACAAGATGACGCTTTCAGCGGTACCATGGTTATTTATATCCGTCTTTTTGATCGCGTGTTATTCCACTTTTTGTTTGGCGGTATGATAATAAAGCGTTGTTTTTTGCCTCGTTTTTTTTTTCTTTTTCTTACGGTGTTTACTGAAGGGGTTAACTAGTGGGCCAGTTTTATAGGTCGGGTCGTTACGGACGCGGCGATACTAAATATGTGTACTTTTATTGTTTTGTTTTTTTTATTTAGATAAAGAAATGTATTTATGGGAATAATATATATATATTTTTTTCATTATTTAGGATTTTTTTTTTTTTTTTTTACACACTTGGAAATTTTTTTTTTTACTTTTTTGTTTTGCCCCAGGGGGGGACAATACAGATCGGTGATCTGCCAGTTTGCACAGCACTCTGACAGATCACCGATCTGTCTGAGAGCAGTGCAGCGTTACCAAGTGCCTGCTCTGAGCAGGCACTTGGTAAGCCACCTCCCTCCCTGCAGGACCCGGATCCGCGGCCATTTTGGATCCGGGACTTACTGCAGGGAGGGAGGTAGGAGACCCCCGGAGCAACGCGATCACATCGCGTTGCTGCGGGGGTCTCAGGGAAGCCCGCAGGGAGCCCCCTCCCTGCGCGATGCTTCCCTGCACCGCCGGCACATCGCGATCATCTTTGATCGCGGTGTGCCGGGGGTTAATGTGCCGGGGGCGGTCCGTGACCGCTCCTGGCACATAGTGCCGGATGTCAGCTGCGATAAGCAGCTGACACCCGGCCACGATCGGCGGCGCTCCCCCCGTGAGCACGGCCGATCACGCTGGACGTAATATTCCGTCCTTGGGAATTAAGGCCCACCCCACATGGACGGAATATTACGTCCAATGGCAGAAAGGGGTTAATTAGCCCCTATGGTAATAATAATATCCCCCATCCTGGCCCCGTGTATCTCATTCCTGGCTTCAGCCATGTGTTCTCCCATCCTGCCCTCATGAGTATCCATTCTGCCCCATATGATCTCCCCATCCTGCCCCATCAGTCTCCATCGTATCCATCCTGCCCCATGATCCTGCACAATCTGTCTCCAATCCTGCCCCATGTCTTTCATTCTGCCCCGTCTCTCCAAACATGCCCCGTATCCACATTCTGCCCATGTCTCCAATCCTGCCCCATCTGTCTACAGTCCTGCCCCCAGTGTGTCCAGCACCTCTGCCCCCAGTGTCCAGCATCCTGCCCCCAGTGTGTCCAGCACCCTGCCCCCAGTGTGTCCACCGTCCTGCCCCCAGTGTGTTCAGCATCTCTGCCCCCAGTGTCCAGCATTTCTTCCCCAATGTGTCCAGCATATTGCCCCAGTGTGTCCAGCATATTGCCCCCAGTGTGTCCAGCATATTGCCCCCAGTGTGTCCAGCATCCTGCCCCCAGTGTGTCCAGCATATTGCCCCCAGTTTTTCCAGCATATTGCCCCCAGTGTCCAGCATCTCTGCCTCCAGTGTCCAGCATCCTGCCCCCAGTGTGTCCAGCATCCTGCCCCCAGTGTGTTCACTGTCCTGCCCCCAGTGTGTCCAGCATCTCTGCCCCCAGTGTCCAGCATCTCTGCCCCCAGTGTGTCCAGCATTCTGCCCCCAGTGTGTCCAGCATCTCTGCCCCCAGTGTCCAGCATCTCTGCCCCCAGTGTGTCCAGCATTCTGCCCCCAGTGTGTCCAGCATCTCTGCCCCAGTGTGTCCAGCATCCTGCCTCCAGTGTGTCCAGCATATTGCCCCCAGTGTGACCAGCATTCTGCCCCTAGTGTGTCCAGCATATTGCCCCCAGTTAGTCCAGCATATTGCCCACAGTGTGTCCAACAATCTGCCACAGTGTGTCCAGCATATTGCCCACAGTGTGTCCAGCATCCTGCCCCCAGTGTGTCCAGCATATTGCCCCCAAGTGTGTCCAGCATATTGCCCCCAGTGTGTCCAGCATCCTGCCCCAGTTTGTCCAGCATATTGCCCCCAGTGTGTCCAGCATCCTGCCCCAGTTTGTCCAGCATATTGCCCCCAGTGTGTCCAGCAATCTGCCCCAGTGTCTCCACCATATTGCCCCCAGTGTGTCCAGCATATTGCCCCCAGTGTGTCCAGCATCCTGCCCCCAGTGTGTCCAGCATATTGCTCCCAGTTTGTCCAGCATATTGCCCCCAGTATGTCCAGCATATTGCCCCCAGTGTGTCCAGCATTCAGCCCCCAGTGTGTCCAGCAATCTGCCCGTGTCTCCAGCATATTGCCCACAGTGTGTCCAGCATGTTGCCCCCAGTGTGTCCAGCACATTGCCCCAGTTTGTCCAGCATATTGCCCCAGTGTGTCCAACAATCTGCCCCAGTGTCTCCAGCATATTGCCCGCAGTGTGTCCAGCATCCTGCCCCCAGTGTGTCCAGCATATTGCCCCCAGTTTGTCCAGCATATTGCCCCCAGTATGTCCAACATATTGCCCCCAGTTTGTCCAGCATATTGCCCCCAGTGTGTCCAGCATTCTGCCCCAGTGTGTCCAGCATATTGCCCCCCAGTATGTCCAGCATATTGCCCCCAGTGTGTCCAGCATATTGCCCCCAGTATGTCCAGCATGTTGCCCCCAGTGTGTCCAGCATTCAGCCGCCAGTTTGTCCAGCATTCTGCCCCAGTGTCTGCAGCATATTGCCCCCAGTGTGTCCAGAATTCAGCCCCCAGTGTCTCCAGCATATTGCCCCCAGTGTGTCCAGCATCCAGCCCCCAGTGTGTCCAGCATATTGCCCCCAGTGTGTCCAGCATATTGCCCCCAGTGTGTCCAGCATATTGCCCCCGGTGTCTCCAGCATATTGCCCCCGGTGTCTCCAGCATATTGCCCCCGGTGTCTCCAGCATATTACCCCCTGTGTCTCCAGCATATTGCCCCCAGTGTCTCCAGCATTCTGGCCCAGGCCCCCAGATTGCTGTTCGCAATAAAAAAAAAGTTCCCCTCACCTGTCCGTGCTCCAGCGGCGAAGCTCCCTCCAGCAGCGCGCACTCGCCGGCGACTGACAATGACATCAGACGCCAGCAACGTGCGCGCTGCAGCTGACGTCAGATGCCAACCTCCGATTGGCTGGCGGCTGTTAACTATTAACGTGCGGGCGCGCACCCGCACATCAATAGCGTTTAACTGCCGCATCGCTGGTAGGGGCCCGGTGAGCAGATGAGACGGGGCTCGATGCGGGCCCCCTCTGCCCACCGGGCCCATACACCAGTCAGGGCAGTAATGCCCTGATGGCAGCGGGCAATCTGAGCGGTAGCCCAGGGCCCCCCCACACCACTGGGCCCTGGGATACCGCCTAGATTGACCCTATTATAATAATATGTACCGTGTATACTTGTGTATAGGCGAGTTTTTCAGCACTTTATTTGTGTTGAAAACGCCCCCCTCGGCTTATACATGAGTCACTGTCCCAGAAAACTAGCGGGGGAGGGGGAGCAGGTCACAGAGGCAGGAGTCGGCGGCTGTAACTGTGCCCGCTGCTAAAGAGAAATGAATATTCATCTCTGTTATAGCACGCACAGTGACAGCTGCAGCCGCCGTCTTCCAGACGACATCCTACTCACCGTGCAGCGTGCCCTCGCAGCCGCTCATTGGTTCTGGCTTCCAGCAGCTCTTCCTGTGATGAACGATCACGTGGCACCGCTCAATAAGGTAATGAATATGCACGCGTCTTCACTCCCACAGGCGTAGAAGGACCCCAAGATCACTGTGGCTGAGCTCCAGAGTGAATCTCTGGAGCTCAGCCACAGTGATCTTGGGGTCCTACTGAATGTAGGGAGATGGGGGAAAGTTCCACAAAGCCAACTATCACTGCAGCCCTCCACCAGTCGGGCCTTTATGGCAGAGTGGCCCGATGGAAGCCTTTCCTCAGTGAAAGACATGAAAGCCCACATAGAATTTTCTAAAAAACACAGGAAGGACTCCCAGACTATGAGAAATAAGATTCTCTGGTCTGATGAGACGAAGATAGACCTTTTTGGTGATAATTCTAAGCAGTATGTGTGGAGAAAACCAGGCACTGCTCATCACCTACCCAATACAATCCCAACAGTGAAACTTGGTGGTGGCAGCATCATGCTATGGGGGTGTTTTTCAGCTGCAGGGACAGGACAACTGGTTGTCATTGAAGGAAACATGAATGCGGCCAAGTACAGAGATATCCTGGATGTAAACCTCTTCCAGAGTGCTCTGGACCTCAGACTTGGCCGAAGGTTCACCTTCCAACAAGACAATGAAAGCACACCGCTAAAATAACAAAGGAGTGGCTTCAGAACAACTCTGTGACTATTCTTGACTGGACCAGCCAGAACCCTGACCTAAACCCAATAGAGCATCTCTGAAGAGACCTGAAAATACAGAGAGAGAGAGAGAAAAAAATTGGAACAGCATCCAGTGTTACCTCCAAGTGTGCAACGCTTTCCTGACCACCGATCCAGTGATCTCCAAACATAAGATCAAAAAAAGGAAAACAGCACAAAAAGTAACTAAAGAAAAAAGTGAATTTTAATGCCTGAATGGCGTGGCGACGTTTCGGATATACTATCCTTTTTCAAGCTTGTGCTGTTTTCCTTTTTTTGATCATATATATATATATATATATATATATATATATATATATATATATATATATTTATATATATTTACAGTTGTGCTCAAAAGTTTACATACCCCAGCAGAATTTTTGCTTTCGTTGCCTTTTTTCTGAGAATATGAATGATAACACCAAAACTTTTTCTCCAATCATGGTTAGTAGTTGGGAGGGGCCATTTATTGTCAAACTACTGTGTTTTTCTCTTTTTAAATCATAATGACAACCCAAAACATCCAAATGACCCTGATTAAAAGTTCACATACCCTGGTGATTTTGGCCTGATGACATGCACTGAAGCTGACACAAATGGGTTTGAATGGCTACTAAAGGTCACATCCTCACCTGAGACCTATTTGTTTGTAATCAGTGTTAAAAGCTGAGTGAGTTTCTGTGATGCAGACAGACTCTTGCATCTTTCATCCAGCCACTGATGTTTCTGGATTGTGAGTCATGGGGAAAGCAAAAGAATTGTCAACGGATCTACAGGAAAAGGTAGTAGAACTGTATAAAACAGGAAAGGGATAGAAAAATATATCCAAGGAATTGATAATGCCAGTCAGCAGCGTTCAAACTGTCATTAACAAATGGAAAACCAGGGGGCTCTGAAAAAACAAAACCATGATCGGGTAGACCAACAAAAATGTCATCCACAACTGCCAGGAAAATTGTTTGGGATGCAAAGAAAAATCCACAAATAACATCAGCTGAAATACGGGACTCTCTGAAAACTAGCGGTGTGGCTGTTTCAAGATGCACAATAAGGAGGCACTTGAAGAAAAATTGGCTGCATGATCGAGTTGCCAGAAGAAAGCTATTACTGTGCAAATGCCACAAAGTTTCTCGCCTACAATACACAAAACAGCACAGAGACAAGCCTCAAAACTTCTGGAACAAGGTAATTTGGAGTGATGAGACCAAAATTGAACTTTTTGGCCACAACCATAAACGTTACATTCGGAGAGAGGTCAGCAAGGCCTATGATGAAAGGAACAACATTCCTACTGTAAAGCACAGAGGTGGATTACTGATGTTTTGGGGATGTGTGTGCTACAAAGGCACAGGAAACTTAGTCAAAGTTGAAGGAAAAATGAATGCAGCACGTTATCAGTAAATACTGGAGGCAAATTTGCACTTATCAAGCCCGGAAACTGCGCATGGACGTTCCAAAATGACAATGATCCAAAACACAAGGCCTGGTCGACCTGTCATTGGCTACAGCAGAACAAAGTGAAGGTTCTGGAGTGGCCATCTCAGTCTCCTGACCTCAATATCGTTGAGCCACTCTGGGGAGATCTCAAGCACGCAGTTCATCCTAGACAGCCCAGGAATTTATAGAAACTGGAGGCTTGTTGCCAAGAAGAGTGTGCAGCTTTACCATCTAAGAAAATAGAGAACCTCATCCACATCTACCACAAAAGACTTCAAGCTGTCTTTGATTCAGAGGGGGCAATACACAGTATTAAGAAATGGGTTAAGTGCACTATTGATCATATTTTCTGAAAAAAGGCCAAGAAAGCAAAAGTTCTGCCAGAGTATGTAAACTTTTGAGCACAACTGTGTGTGTATATATATATATATATATATATATATATATATATATATATATATATATATATACTGTATACTAGATGGTGGCCCGATTCTAACGCATCGGGTATTCTAGAATATGTATCTATATAGCAGCCACTTAGTATATAGGACAGGCCACGTAGTATATAGGAGCCATGTAGTATATAGTAGACAAATACGATGTGGCCTGTGCTATATACTATGTGGCTGCTATATACAAACATACATACATATTGTAGAATACCCGATGCGTTAATACAGGCCACGCAGTATATAACACAGCCCAAACAGTATATAACACAGCCCACGTACTATATAACACAGCCCACGCAGTATATAGCAGCCACGCAGTATGTAACACAGGCGACGTAGTATATAACACAGGCCACGCAGTATATAACACTGGCCACGTAATATAACAGGCCACGCAGTATATAACACTGGCCATGTAATATATAGCACAGCACACGCAGTATATAACACTGGCCAGGTAGTATATAGCAGCCACGCGGTATATTACACAGCCCACGCAGTATATAACACTGGCCATGTAATATATAGCACAGCCCACGCAGTATATAACACTGGCCACGTAATATATAACAAAGCCCACGCAGTATATAACACTGGCCACGTAATATATAGCACAGCACACGCAGTATATAACACTGGCCAGGTAGTATATAGCAGCCACGCGGTATATTACACAGCCCACGCAGTATATAACACTGGCCACGTAATATATAGCACAGCCCATGCAGTACATAACACAGCCCATGCAGTACATAACACAGCCCACAAAGCATCTAACACTGGCCAGGTAGTATATAGCAGCCACGCGGTATATTGCCCCGCCCACGTAGTATATAGCAGTGTGGGCACCATATCCCTGTGAGTAAATAGTTATATACTCACCTGCCGGGATCCAATCCAGCGAAGCTGTGGCGCAGGCGATGAGCGCGCGGCTGCCGCCATCTTCCGTTCCCAGGATGCATTGCAAAATTACTCAGATGACTTAGCGGTCTCGAGAGACCGCTAAGTCTTCTGGGTAATTTCGCAATGCATCTATGGGAACGGAAGATGGCGGAGGCCGCGTGCGGGTCAGCGGACTACGGAGGGTGAGTATAGCAGGTTTTTTTTTAATGCAAATTGCCTCTTCTGAGAAAAAGAGGACATAACTCTATATTTTTATTATTTTTAACATTACATCTTTTTACTCTTGTAAAAAGTTGGGAACACACAGGGTTAATAGCAGCGGTTACGGAGTGCGTTACCCGCGGCATAATGCGGTCCGATACCGTTGGCATTAACCCTGTGTGAGCGGTGACTGGAGGGGAGCATGCGGGTGCCGGGCACTGACTGCGGTGACTGGAGGGGAGCATGCGGGCGCCGGGCACTGACTGCGGTGACTGGAGGGGAGCATGTGGGCGCCGGGCACTGACTGCGGTGACTGGATGGGAGCATGCGGGCGCCGGGCACTGACTGCGGTGACTGGAGGGGAGCATGCGGGCGCCGGGCACTGACTGCGATGACTGGAGGGGAGCATGCGGGCGCCGGGCACTGACTGCGGTGACTGGAGGGGAGCATGCGGGCGCCGGGCACTGACTGCGGTGACTGGAGGGGAGCATGCGGGCGTCGGGCACTGACTGCGGTGACTGGAGGGGAGCATGCGGGCGCCGGGCATTGACTGCGGTGACTGGAGGGGAGCATGCGGGTGCCGGGCACTGACTGCAGTGACTGGAGGGGAGCATGCGGGCGCCGGGCACTGACTGCGGTGACTGGAGGGGAGCATGCGGGCGCCGGGCGCCGGGCACTGACTGCGGTGACTGGAGGGGAGCATGCGGGCGCCGGGCACTGACTGCGGTGACTGGAGGGGAGCATGCGGACGCCGGGCACTGACTGCGGTGACTGGAGGGGAGCATGCGGGCGCCGGGCACTGACTGCGGTGACTGGAGGGGAGCATGCGGGCGCCGGGCACTGACTGCAGGGAAGTAGGGAGGGACTAATCGGACTGTGCCCGTCGCTGATTGGTCGCGGCAGCCTTGACAGGCAGCTGGCGAGACCAATCAACGACGCGGGATTTCCGTTACGGAAGTTGCAGACAGAAAGATGGAAGTACCCCTTAGACAATTATATATATAGATATATATATCCCAATGCAGTTGCTGCCAGCTCCGCAGTAACAAAAGGAGCTAGCTGCCACCACCAATCATTTATACAGGCCATTTAGACACCAATTACAGGTAGTACGTGGCTCCAGGGGTGGGATTTATAGAGCAAGAGGAACTAAGCTATTACATTTTATGCATTTAACCCCTTCACCCCCGAGCCTGTTTACACCTTCCTGACCAGGCCAATTTTTACACTTCTGACCACTGTCACTTTATGAGGTAATAACTATGGAACGCTTCAACGGAGCTAACTGATTCTGAGCCTGTTATTTCATGACATATTGTAGTTCATGATATTGGTAACATTTCTTCTATATGATTTGCGCTTATGTGTGAAAAAAAAACGGAGATTTGATAACAATTTTGAAAATTTAGCAATTCAAACTTTTAATTCTTATTCCCTTAAACCAGAGAGTTATGTCACACAAAATAGTTAATAAATAACATTTCCCACATGTCTACTTTACATCAGCACAATTTTGGAAACTTGTTTTTTTTGTTAAAAAGTTATAAGTTGATTAGCGGTTTCTCATTTTCTAACAAAATTTCTAAAACCATTTTTTTAGGGGCAACATTAGATATGAAGTGACTTTGAGGGGCCTATATAACAGGAAATACACAAAAGTGACATCATTCTAAAAACTGCACCCCTCAAGGTGCTCAAAACCACATTCAATCAGTTTAATAACCCTTCAGGTGCTTCACAGGAATTTTTGGAATGTAGAAGAAATAAATTAACTTTAAACTTTTTGTCACAAAAATGTCACTTTAAACCCCAATTTTGTTATATTTTCACAAGGATAATAGGAAAAAATTGACCCCAAAATTTGTTGTGCAATTTCTCCTATGCTTGCTGATACCCAATATGTGCATGAAAACCATTGATTGGGCATACATCAGGGCTCAGAAGGGAAGGAGTGCTATTTTACTTTTTGAATGTAAAATTTGCTGGAATATTTAATGGACGCCATGTCGCGTTTGGAGAGCCCCTGATGTGTCTAAACAGTAAAAACCGCTGACAAGTGCCACCCTTTTGGAAAGTAGACCCCTGAACTGTATTTGAGCCCCAAATTTAGCATTTTCACAAGGGTAAAAGGAGAAAGTGCACCATATAATTTGTTGTGCAATTTCTCGTGAGCACGCCAATACCCATATGTGGGGGAAAACTACTGTTTGGGCATACAGCAGTGCTTGGATTGGAAGGAGCATCATTTTACTTTTTTAATGCAAAATTTGCTGGAATAATTAGTGGACACCATGTTGCATTTGGAGAGCCTCTGATGTGCCTAAACAGTAGAAACCTCCCATAAGTTACCCCATTTTGGAAACTAGACCCCCTCAAGGAATTTTCTAGACGTGTGGTGAGCATCTTGAACTCACAGATGCTTCATAGAATTTTACAACGTTGAGCTGTGAAAATGAAAAAAATTTATTTTTCCTACACAAATGTTGTTTCAGCACCAATTTTTTTTTCCTTTTTCACAAGGATACCACATATGTGGTTAAAAACTACAAAATACACAGTACATAGCTCAGAAGGGAAGACGAGCCATATTGGAGTTCAGATTTTGCTGGACTGGTTTGAGGATGCCATGTCACATTGACACAGCCCCTGAGGTGCCAAAACAACAGAACCTCCAATAAATGACCTCATTTCAGTACAATTCTCAATTAATTCATCTAGGGGAGGCAGAATTTTATACCGTCTGGTAGTGGTGAAAAAATAATTAATTTTTACCACCAAAATTTAGTTTTGCCACCAGATTTTGCATTTTCACACAGAAGTGGGCAAACATGGCACCATAATTTGTCCCACAATTTCTGCTGAATGTAGAAATACCCCATATGTGGCTGTCCAGTACTGCTTAGCCACACGACAAGACTCTGGAGGAACGAAGCACTATTTGCCTCCTGGAGCACATATTTTCCTAGAATAGTTTGCGGACTCCATACACAGAACCCCTAATTGCTAATAAAGCAGAATTCCTCTTCAAGTGACCCCATTTTGGAAATTGTACACCTTTGACAATTTATCTACAGGTGTAGTAACAATTTTGACTCCATGGGTGTTTTATAGAAAAAAGCAGCAGTGGATGTTGCTGAGTGAAAATTGCAAACTGCCATTTTGTAGTGACCAGTACGTTGTAGTGACCAGTACGGTATGACCTGCTCATGCTTCTGGAAACATGCACCCGTAAATTAGGCGGGCTCTCATCACTACAGAAATGCCATACATGTGGACACTAAATGTGGTTAAAGCCCAGTGGGGCTCAGAAGGGAGAGGGACATTTGGATTTGAGAGCGCTGAATTTCTTTTGGGGGCCGAAGAGCCATTTCACATTTCTAGAGCCTTTGCACTACCAGTAACGTGGAAGCCCCCTATATTTCAGTTAACAAATTACGGACCTGAGTGGAGACTTCCTTTTTTGTGGATTGATTTGAACTTTTATTGGGAAGATTTTACATAACGTTTGGGGGTCACATTTATCCTGTACTCTACGCTGGGCTCTTAGTTTTGGGTTTCCATCTTTATCGCCAAATGACGCAATTCAAATGAAACCTCTGAGGGATCCATTCACTATAATGAGGCAGCAGAATTACTCTGAACTCCATCTGGCCTCTGTTCTGTGGGGTTCTTCTTTTCAGAAGTGCACAAAACTGTGGCGAACTGCGCTTTCATGCACACCTGAAAAGACTGACACTGCCAGATCATAGGCCACAGCATCCACAATTCTTCCATCTGCTTCATTATAGAGAATCTTCTGCCGGGGGTTTTATCTGAATCACATATTTCAGAGATTTACACGAAAACCCCAGTGAAAGCGCTCAGCGTAGCGTGCAGGACAAATGTGAGCCGAACCTTACTGCAATCTTTGGGAAGCAGAATGAAAAAGTCAACAGCGGGTGAAGAATTGGTTTTATTTATTTTTTTACGCCGTTCCTTGTACGGAATAAGTGATTAAGCAACTTTATCATTCGGGTTGGTGTGATTACAGAAATACCACATTTATATTGAGCTTTTATGTTTGGCTGCTGTCACACACTAAAAGAGGCTTAAGATAGCTATAATTTTTCCCTATTTCGTCTGGCAGAGTCATGCGAGAGCTTGTTTTTATGCGGGATGAGTTGATTTTTTAGTGATACTATTTTCGGTCACATGACATTTTTGGATCAATTTCTATTCTGATTTTTGGTAGCCATAATTAACAAAAACCAACAAATTAGTGTTTTTTTTGGAGGGGTTACGTCGTTCCGCATGTGGTAAAATTGATAAGGCAGCTTTATTCTTCAGTATGATTACATCGATATGTTTTTTTATGTTTTGACATCTTTACACAATAAAAGCTGTTTTATAGAAAAAATTATTATTTTTGCATCGCTTTATTCTGATAGCTATAACGTTTTTTTTATTTTTCTGCTGATGGAGCTGTATGGTGGCTTGTTTTTTGCAGGACAAGATGACACTTTCAGACATACCATATTTATTTACATTTGTCTTTTTGACCTCGTTTTATTTCACTTTTTGTTTGGCGGTATGAGGATGATAAAGCATTGTTTTTCCCCTCAATATACAGCTCTGGCAAAAATTAAGAGACCACTGCAAAATTCTCAGTTTGTCTGATTTTTCTCTTTATAGGTATATTTCTGAGTAAAATGTAAATTGTTCTTTTATTCTATAAACTACTGACAACATCTCTCTGAAGTTCCAAGCAATAAATTTTGTATTTATCTTCTGAAAATGATAAATGGTCAAAATAACAAAAAAATGCATTGCTTGCAGACCTCAAATAATGCAAAAAAACAAGTTCATAATCATTTAGAAACAACAATACTGATGTTTTAACTCAGGAAGAGTTCAGAAATCAATATTTTGTGGAATAACCATGATTTTTAATCACAGCTTTCATGTGTCTTGGCATGCTTTCCACCAGTCTTTCACACTACTTCTAGGTGACCTTATGCCACTCCTGGTATAAAAATGTAAGCAGTTCTTCTATGTTTGATGGCTTGTGACTTTCCATCTTCCTCTTGATTACATTCCAGAGGTTTTCAATGGTGTTCAGGTCTGGAGATTGGGCTGCCCATGACAGGGTTTTGATGTGGTCCTTCATCCACACCTTGATGACCTAGCTGTGTGACATGGCGCATTGTCCTGCTGGAAAAACCAGTCCTCAGAGTTGGGGGAACATTGTCTGAGCAGAAGGAATCAACTGTTTTTCCAGGATAACCTTGATTCATACGTCCTTCGCAAAGAATAACCTGCCCAATTCCAGCCTTGCTGAAGCATCCCCAGAACATCACCGATCCTCCACCACATTTCACGGTGGGTGCAGACACTGTGGCTTGTACGACTCTCCAGGTCTCCGTCTAACCATTAGATGACTAGGTGATGATCTGGGGAAGCTTCAGCAAGGCTGGAATTGGGCAGGTTATTCTTTGCGAAGGACGTATGAATCAAGGTTATCCTGGAAAAACAGTTGATTCCTTCTGCTCAATGTTCCCCAACTCTGAGGACTGGTTTTTCCAGCAGGACAATGCGCAATGTCATGTGTGGGGGCCTCATACTATGTGGGGGGAATGTACTGTAGGGCGGAAGCTCAGGTATCTCTAGGTAAGTTGCCCATGTACATGAGAATATTCGGACTGCGGAAACAGTAACTATGTACAAACTTTATTACTGAGTGTTTGCCACACAGGACGATTCCGCAGATCACACACAGAGGGATCATTTTCTCTGCAAAGATCATTACTGAAAGAAAATGGTCCCCTGTAGGGAATGGTGCGATCACTGTGCCCTGGGGATGAGCAGGGCAGACAAGCTGTTCCACTCCTGCCTGGACCTGTGGAGGTCATGGTGCTGAGCTCAGTAAAATGAAGAACAAACAGCTGGACTGGGTGTCCGCAGCGGATGGCCGCCATTTTACTGTAGCCCAGAGGCAGGACTGCGCCAGTACACGGGAACAGGAAGGAAACTTCAGCCGCTCAGGTGCGTTCCGGATATTTACAGGTTCCCGGAAGTTGCTCTTTCTTTTCGTTCCGGGCGCCGCTGCAATGGCAGCTGTATTTGACTTGGACCTGGAATCGGAGGAGAACAGTGAGGAGAACGAGCCGGTAAGGAGGGTGGTCGTGGGAGGAGCTAAGCTGCGCAGTGGTCATTGGTGGGCTCAGGCTGTGTAGGGGGTTAAAAAGACCGATGATAACGTTACATTGTAATATTCCGCCCTGTCCAGTCACGTGACTGCATCGTCCAATGGCTCCTATTGTAATTATGGATGTGTTTATGTACAGTCAGGACGAAGCGTCCAAATAGAAGTTGTGTATTTGAGATGTGTGAGGACTCCCTCCGTATATAGGTTATGGTGTACCCCCTGTAGTGTGAGGACCCCTCCGTATATAGGTTATGGTGGACCCCCTCCGTATAATAGGTTATGGTGTACCCCCTGTAGTGTGAGGACCCCTCTGTATATAGGTTATGGTGTACCCCATGTTGTGTGAGGACCCCTCCGTATATAGGTTATGGTGTACCCCCTGTTGTGTGAGGACCCCCTCCGTATATAGGTTATGGTGTACCCCCTCCGTATATAGGTTATAGTGTACCCCCTGTTGTGTGAGGACCCCCTCCGTATATAGGTTATGGTGTACCCCCTGTTGTGTGAGGACCCCCTCCGTATATAGGTTATGGTGTACCCCCTGTTGTGTGAGGACCCCCTCCGTATATAGGTTATGGTGTACCCCCTGTTGTGTGAGGACCCCCTCCGTATATAGGTTATGGTGTACCCCCTGTTGTGTGAGGACCCCCTCCGTATATAGGTTATAGTGTATCCCCTGTTGTGTGAGGACCCCCTCCGTATATAGGTTATAGTGTACCCCATGTTGTGTGAGGACCCCCTCCGTATATAGGTTATGGTGTACCCCCTGTTGTGTGAGGACCCCCTCCGTATATAGGTTATAGTGTACCCCATGTTGTGTGAGGACCCCCTCCGTATATAGGTTATGGTGTACCCCCTGTTGTGTGAGCACCCCTCCGTATATAGGTTATGGTGTACCCCCTGTTGTGTGAGGACCCCCTCCGTATATAGGTTATGGTGTACCCCCTGTTGTGTGAGGACCCCCTCCGTATATAGGTTATAGTGTATCCCCTGTTGTGTGAGGACCCCCTCCGTATATAGGTTATAGTGTATCCCCTGTTGTGTGAGCACCCCTCCGTATATAGGTTATGGTGTATCCCCTGTTGTGTGAGGACCCCCTCCGTATAATAGGTTATGGTGTACTCGCTGTTGTGTGAGGACCCCCTCCGTATATAGGTTATGGTGTACCCCCTGTTGTGTGAGGACCCCCTCCGTATATACGTTATGGTGTACCCCCTGTTGTGTGAGGACCCCCTCCGTATATAGGTTATGGTGTACTCCCTGTTGTGTGAGGACCCCCTCCGTATATAGGTTATGGTGTACCCCCTGTTGTGTGAGGACCCCCTCCGTATATACGTTATGGTGTACCCCCTGTTGTGTGAGGACCCCCTCCGTATATACGTTATGGTGTATCCCCTGTTGTGTGAGGACCCCCTCCGTATATACGTTATGGTGTATCCCCTGTTGTGTGAGGACCCCCTCCGTATAATAGGTTATGGTGTACCCCCTGTTGTGTGAGCACCCCTCCGTATATAGGTTATGGTGTACCCCATGTTGTGTGAGGACCCCCTCCGTATATAGGTTATGATGTACTTCCTGTTGTGTGAGGACCCCCTCCGTATATAGGTTATAGTGTATCCCCTGTTGTGTGAGGACCCCCTCCGTATAATAGGTTATGGTGTACCCCCTGTTGTGTGAGGACCCCCTCTGTATATAGGTTATGGTGTACCCCATGTTGTGTGAGGACCCCCTCCGTATATAGGTTATAGTGTACCCCCTGTTGTGTGAGGACCCCCTCCGTATATAGGTTATGGTGTACCCCATGTTGTGTGAGGACCCCCTCCGTATATAGGTTATGGTGTACCCCCTGTTGTGTGAGGACCCCCTCCGTATATAGGTTATAGTGTATCCCCTGTTGTGTGAGGACCCCCTCCGTATAATAGGTTATGGTGTACCCCCTGTTGTGTGAGGACCCCCTCTGTATATAGGTTATGGTGTACCCCATGTTGTGTGAGGACCCCCTCCGTATATAGGTTATGGTGTACCCCCTGTTGTGTGAGGACCCCCTCCGTATATAGGTTATGGTGTACCCCATGTTGTGTGAGGACCCCCTCCGTATAATAGGTTATGGTGTACCCCCTGTAGTGTGAGGACCCCTCCGTATATAGGTTATGGTGGACCCCCTCCGTATAATAGGTTATGGTGTACCCCATGTTGTGTGAGGACCCCTCCGTATATAGGTTATGGTGTACCCCCTGTTGTGTGAGGACCCCCTCCGTATATAGGTTATGGTGTACCCCCTCCGTATATAGGTTATAGTGTACCCCCTGTTGTGTGAGGACCCCCTCCGTATATAGGTTATGGTGTACCCCCTGTTGTGTGAGGACCCCCTCCGTATATAGGTTATGGTGTACCCCCTGTTGTGTGAGGACCCCCTCCGTATATAGGTTATGGTGTACCCCCTGTTGTGTGAGGACCCCCTCCGTATATAGGTTATGGTGTACCCCCTGTTGTGTGAGGACCCCCTCCGTATATAGGTTATAGTGTACCCCCTGTTGTGTGAGGACCCCCTCCGTATATAGGTTATAGTGTACCCCATGTTGTGTGAGGACCCCCTCCGTATATAGGTTATGGTGTACCCCCTGTTGTGTGAGCACCCCTCCGTATATAGGTTATGGTGTACCCCCTGTTGTGTGAGGACCCCCTCCGTATATAGGTTATGGTGTACCCCCTGTTGTGTGAGGACCCCCTCCGTATATAGGTTATAGTGTATCCCCTGTTGTGTGAGGACCCCCTCCGTATATAGGTTATAGTGTATCCCCTGTTGTGTGAGCACCCCTCCGTATATAGGTTATGGTGTATCCCCTGTTGTGTGAGGACCCCCTCCGTATAATAGGTTATGGTGTACTCGCTGTTGTGTGAGGACCCCCTCCGTATATAGGTTATGGTGTACCCCCTGTTGTGTGAGGACCCCCTCCGTATATACGTTATGGTGTACCCCCTGTTGTGTGAGGACCCCCTCCGTATATAGGTTATGGTGTACTCCCTGTTGTGTGAGGACCCCCTCCGTATATAGGTTATGGTGTACCCCCTGTTGTGTGAGGACCCCCTCCGTATATACGTTATGGTGTACCCCCTGTTGTGTGAGGACCCCCTCCGTATAATAGGTTATGGTGTACCCCCTGTTGTGTGAGGACCCCCTCTGTATATAGGTTATGGTGTACCCCATGTTGTGTGAGGACCCCCTCCGTATATAGGTTATGGTGTACCCCCTGTTGTGTGAGGACCCCCTCCGTATAATAGGTTATGGTGTACCCCCTGTTGTGTGAGGACCCCCTCTGTATATAGGTTATGGTGTACCCCATGTTGTGTGAGGACCCCCTCCGTATATAGGTTATGGTGTACCCCCTGTTGTGTGAGGACCCCCTCCGTATATAGGTTATGGTGTACCCCATGTTGTGTGAGGACCCCCTCCGTATATAGGTTATAGTGTACCCCCTGTTGTGTGAGGACCCCCTCCGTATATAGGTTATAGTGTATCCCCTGTTGTGTGAGGACCCCCTCCGTATAATAGGTTATGGTGTACCCCCTGTTGTGTGAGGACCCCCTCCGTATAATAGGTTATGGTGTACCCCCTGTTGTGTGAGGACCCCCTCCGTATATAGGTTATAGTGTACCCCCTGTTGTGTGAGGACCCCCTCCGTATATAGGTTATGGTGTACCCCCTGTTGTGTGAGGACCCCCTCCGTATATAGGTTATTATTATTATTATTATTATTATTTATTTATATAGCACCATTGATTCCATGGTGCTGTACATGAGAAGGGGTTACATACAAGTTACAGATATCACTTACAGTAAGCAAACTAACAATGACGGACTGATACAGAGGGGCGAGGACCCTGCCCTTGCGGGCTTACATTCTACAGGTTATAGTGTACCCCCTGTTGTGTGAGGACCCCCTCCGTATATAGGTTATGGTGTACCCCCTGTTGTGTGAGGACCCCCTCCGTATATAGGTTATAGTGTACCCCCTGTTGTGTGAGGACCCCCTCCGTATATAGGTTATAGTGTACCCCATGTTGTGTGAGGACCCCCTCCGTATATAGGTTATGGTGTACCCCCTGTTGTGTGAGCACCCCTCCGTATATAGGTTATGGTGTACCCCCTGTTGTGTGAGGACCCCTCCATATATAGGTTATGGTGTACCCCCTGTTGTGAGGATCCCCTCCGTATATAGGTTATAGTGTATCCCCTGTTGTGTGAGGACCCCCTCCGTATATAGGTTATAGTGTATCCCCTGTTGTGTGAGCACCCCTCCGTATATAGGTTATGGTGTATCCCCTGTTGTGTGAGGACCCCCTCCGTATAATAGGTTATGGTGTACTCCCTGTTGTGTGAGGACCCCCTCCGTATATAGGTTATGGTGTACCCCCTGTTGTGTGAGGACCCCCTCCGTATATACGTTATGGTGTACCCCCTGTTGTGTGAGGACCCCCTCCGTATATAGGTTATGGTGTATCCCCTGTTGTGTGAGGACCCCCTCCGTATAATAGGTTATGGTGTACTCCCTGTTGTGTGAGGACCCCCTCCGTATATAGGTTATGGTGTACCCCCTGTTGTGTGAGCACCCCTCCGTATATAGGTTATGGTGTACCCCATGTTGTGTGAGGACCCCCTCCGTATATAGGTTATGGTGTACTTCCTGTTGTGTGAGGACCCCCTCCGTATATAGGTTATAGTGTATCCCCTGTTGTGTGAGGACCCCCTCCGTATAATAGGTTATGGTGTACCCCCTGTTGTGTGAGGACCCCCTCTGTATATAGGTTATGGTGTACCCCATGTTGTGTGAGGACCCCCTCCGTATATAGGTTATAGTGTACCCCCTGTTGTGTGAGGACCCCCTCCGTATATAGGTTATAGTGTATCCCCTGTTGTGTGAGGACCCCCTCCGTATATAGGTTATGGTGTACTTCCTGTTGTGTGAGGACCCCCTCCGTATATAGGTTATAGTGTATCCCCTGTTGTGTGAGGACCCCCTCCGTATAATAGGTTATGGTGTACCCCCTGTTGTGTGAGGACCCCCTCTGTATATAGGTTATGGTGTACCCCATGTTGTGTGAGGACCCCCTCCGTATATAGGTTATAGTGTACCCCCTGTTGTGTGAGGACCCCCTCCGTATATAGGTTATGGTGTACCCCCTGTTGTGTGAGCACCCCTCCGTATATAGGTTATGGTGTACCCCATGTTGTGTGAGGACCCCCTCCGTATATAGGTTATGGTGTACTTCCTGTTGTGTGAGGACCCCCTCCGTATATAGGTTATAGTGTATCCCCTGTTGTGTGAGGACCCCCTCCGTATAATAGGTTATGGTGTACCCCCTGTTGTGTGAGGACCCCCTCTGTATATAGGTTATGGTGTACCCCATGTTGTGTGAGGACCCCCTCCGTATATAGGTTATAGTGTACCCCCTGTTGTGTGAGGACCCCCTCCGTATATAGGTTATAGTGTATCCCCTGTTGTGTGAGGACCCCCTCCGTATATAGGTTATGGTGTACTCCCTGTTGTGTGAGGACCCCCTCCGTATATAGGTTATGGTGTACTTCCTGTTGTGTGAGGACCCCCTCCGTATATAGGTTATAGTGTATCCCCTGTTGTGTGAGGACCCCCTCCGTATAATAGGTTATGGTGTACCCCCTGTTGTGTGAGGACCCCCTCTGTATATAGGTTATGGTGTACCCCATGTTGTGTGAGGACCCCCTCCGTATATAGGTTATAGTGTACCCCCTGTTGTGTGAGGACCCCCTCCGTATATAGGTTATGGTGTACCCCCTGTTGTGTGAGCACCCCTCCGTATATAGGTTATGGTGTACCCCCTGTTGTGTGAGGACCCCTCCGTATATAGGTTATGGTGTACCCCCTGTTGTGAGGACCCCCTCCGTATATAGGTTATAGTGTATCCCCTGTTGTGTGAGGACCCCCTCCGTATATAGGTTATGGTGTACTTCCTGTTGTGTGAGGACCCCCTCCGTATATAGGTTATAGTGTATCCCCTGTTGTGTGAGGACCCCCTCCGTATATAGGTTATAGTGTATCCCCTGTTGTGTGAGCACCCCTCCGTATATAGGTTATGGTGTATCCCCTGTTGTGTGAGGACCCCCTCCGTATAATAGGTTATGGTGTACTCCCTGTTGTGTGAGGACCCCCTCCGTATATAGGTTATGGTGTACCCCCTGTTGTGTGAGGACCCCCTCCGTATATACGTTATGGTGTACCCCCTGTTGTGTGAGGACCCCCTCCGTATATAGGTTATGGTGTATCCCCTGTTGTGTGAGGACCCCCTCCGTATAATAGGTTATGGTGTACTCCCTGTTGTGTGAGGACCCCCTCCGTATATAGGTTATGGTGTACCCCCTGTTGTGTGAGCACCCCTCCGTATATAGGTTATGGTGTACCCCATGTTGTGTGAGGACCCCCTCCGTATATAGGTTATAGTGTATCCCCTGTTGTGTGAGGACCCCCTCCGTATAATAGGTTATGGTGTACCCCCTGTTGTGTGAGGACCCCCTCCGTATATAGGTTATGGTGTACCCCATGTTGTGTGAGGACCCCCTCCGTATATAGGTTATAGTGTATCCCCTGTTGTGTGAGGACCCCCTCCGTATAATAGGTTATGGTGTACCCCCTGTTGTGTGAGGACCCCCTCTGTATATAGGTTATGGTGTACCCCATGTTGTGTGAGGACCCCCTCCGTATATAGGTTATGGTGTACCCCCTGTTGTGTGAGGACCCCCTCCGTATAATAGGTTATGGTGTACTCCCTGTTGTGTGAGGACCCCCTCCGTATAATAGGTTATGGTGTACTCCCTGTTGTGTGAGGACCCCCTCTGTATATAGGTTATGGTGTACCCCATGTTGTGTGAGGACCCCCTCCGTATATAGGTTATGGTGTATCCCCTGTTGTGTGAGGACCCCCTCCGTATAATAGGTTATGGTGTACTCCCTGTTGTGTGAGGACCCCCTCCGTATATAGGTTATGGTGTACCCCCTGTTGTGTGAGGACCCCCTCCGTATATAGGTTATGGTGTACCCCCTGTTGTGTGAGGACCCCCTCCGTATATAGGTTATGGTGTATCCCCTGTTGTGTGAGGACCCCCTCCGTATAATAGGTTATGGTGTACTCCCTGTTGTGTGAGGACCCCCTCCGTATATAGGTTATGGTGTACCCCCTGTTGTGTGAGCACCCCTCCGTATATAGGTTATGGTGTACCCCATGTTGTGTGAGGACCCCCTCCGTATATAGGTTATGGTGTACCCCCTGTTGTGTGAGGACCCCCTCCGTATATAGGTTATAGTGTATCCCCTGTTGTGTGAGGACCCCCTCCGTATAATAGGTTATGGTGTACCCCCTGTTGTGTGAGGACCCCCTCTGTATATAGGTTATGGTGTACCCCATGTTGTGTGAGGACCCCCTCCGTATATAGGTTATAGTGTATTCCCTGTTGTGTGAGGACCCCCTCCGTATAATAGGTTATGGTGTACCCCCTGTTGTGTGAGGACCCCCTCCGTATAATAGGTTATGGTGTACCCCCTGTTGTGTGAGGACCCCCTCCGTATATAGGTTATGGTGTATCCCCTGTTGTGTGAGGACCCCCTCCGTATAATAGGTTATGGTGTACTCCCTGTTGTGTGAGGACCCCCTCCGTATATAGGTTATGGTGTACCCCCTGTTGTGTGAGGACCCACTCCGTATATAGGTTATGGTGTACCCCCTGTTGTGTGAGGACCCCCTCCGTATATAGGTTATGGTGTACCCCCTGTTGTGTGAGGACCCACTCCGTATATAGGTTATAGTGTACCCCATGTTGTGTGAGGACCCCCTCCGTGTAATAGGTTATAGTGTACTTCCTGTTGTGTGAGGACCCCCTCCGTATATAGGTTATGGTGTACCCCCTGTTGTGTGAGGACCCCCTCCGTATATAGGTTATGGTGTACCCCATGTTGTGTGAGGACCCCCTCCGTATATAGGTTATGGTGTACCCCCTGTTGTGTGAGGACCCCCTCCGTATATAGGTTATGGTGTACCCCCTGTTGTGTGAGGACCCCCTCCGTATATAGGTTATGGTGTACCCCCTGTTGTGTGAGGACCCCCTCCGTATATAGGTTATGGTGTACCCCCTGTTGTGTGAGGACCCCCTCTGTATATAGGTTATGGTGTACCCCATGTTGTGTGAGGACCCCCTCCGTGTAATAGGTTATAGTGTACTTCCTGTTGTGTGAGGACCCCCTCCGTATATAGGTTATGGTGTACCCCCTGTTGTGTGAGGACCCCCTCCGTATATAGGTTATGGTGTATCCCCTGTTGTGTGAGCACCCCTCCGTATATAGGTTATGGTGTACCCCCTGTTGTGTGAGCACCCCTCCGTATATAGGTTATGGTGTACCCCATGTTGTGTGAGGACCCCCTCCGTATATAGGTTATAGTGTACCCCCTGTTGTGTGAGGACCCCCTCCGTATATAGGTTATAGTGTACTTCCTGTTGTGTGAGGACCCCCTCCGTATATAGGTTATAGTGTATCCCCTGTTGTGTGAGGACCCCCTCCGTATAATAGGTTATGGTGTACCCCCTGTTGTGTGAGGACCCCCTCCGTATATAGGTTATGGTGTACCCCATGTTGTGTGAGGACCCCCTCCGTATAATAGGTTATAGTGTACCCCCTGTTGTGTGAGGACCCCCTCCGTATATAGGTTATGGTGTACCCCATGTTGTGTGAGGACCCCCTCCGTATAATAGGTTATAGTGTACCCCCTGTTGTGTGAGGACCCCCTCCGTATATAGGTTATAGTGTACTTCCTGTTGTGTGAGGACCCCCTCCGTATATAGGTTATGGTGTACCCCCTGTTGTGTGAGGACCCCCTCCGTATAATAGGTTATAGTGTACCCCCTGTTGTGTGAGGACCCCCTCCGTATAATAGGTTATGGTGTACTTCCTGTTGTGTGAGGACCCCCTCCGTATATAGGTTATAGTGTATCCCCTGTTGTGTGAGGACCCCCTCCGTATAATAGGTTATGGTGTACCCCCTGTTGTGTGAGGACCCCCTCTGTATATAGGTTATGGTGTACCCCATGTTGTGTGAGGACCCCCTCCGTATGATAGGTTATAGTGTACTTCCTGTTGTGTGAGGACCCCCTCCGTATATAGGTTATAGTGTACTTCCTGTTGTGTGAGGACCCCCTCCGTATATAGGTTATAGTGTATCCCCTGTTGTGTGAGGACCCCCTCCGTATAATAGGTTATGGTGTACCCCCTGTTGTGTGAGGACCCCCTCCGTATATAGGTTATGGTGTACCCCATGTTGTGTGAGGACCCCCTCCGTATAATAGGTTATAGTGTACCCCCTGTTGTGTGAGGACCCCCTCCGTATATAGGTTATAGTGTACTTCCTGTTGTGTGAGGACCCCCTCCGTATATAGGTTATAGTGTATCCCCTGTTGTGTGAGGACCCCCTCCGTATAATAGGTTATAGTGTACCCCCTGTTGTGTGAGGACCCCCTCCGTATAATAGGTTATGGTGTACTTCCTGTTGTGTGAGGACCCCCTCCGTATATAGGTTATAGTGTATCCCCTGTTGTGTGAGGACCCCCTCCGTATAATAGGTTATGGTGTACCCCCTGTTGTGTGAGGACCCCCTCTGTATATAGGTTATGGTGTACCCCATGTTGTGTGAGGACCCCCTCCGTATGATAGGTTATAGTGTACTTCCTGTTGTGTGAGGACCCCCTCCGTATATAGGTTATAGTGTACTTCCTGTTGTGTGAGGACCCCCTCCGTATATAGGTTATAGTGTACCCCCTGTTGTGTGAGGACCCCCTCCGTATAATAGGTTATGGTGTACCCCCTGTTGTGTGAGGACCCCCTCTGTATATAGGTTATGGTGTACCCCATGTTGTGTGAGGACCCCCTCCGTATAATAGGTTATAGTGTACTTCCTGTTGTGTGAGGACCCCCTCCGTATATAGGTTATAGTGTACTTCCTGTTGTGTGAGGACCCCCTCCGTATAATAGGTGCGTCGGGACACCCACTGACTGACTGGCGGGCAACATAGGTAAGCCAGACGGTGCTTGCTACGTCTGGGGTAGGGATGGGGCTGGTCACTAATTAGGATTCTAGTAGTGTGATATACGCCGCATTCACTTTCTCCCTACTCTAGGATTTATGGCCATTTATCCATTTGTTGGACTTAGCAATAGTGATTTGCCATATGCACTTTGTAACAGAGCCTTTTTGAGGTATATAAGCCTGTTGCTAGCCAGCCCACCTAGATTTTTCCAGTTTCTGGGCGCTCCTGTGGTGTTACTACACAAAGGCCCTCATTTGCCTTGTCTTTGATAAGTTGTTTTTAATGATATTTGTGTATTGACTTTTTGTATATTGTTTGTGCTTCTGAATTTCTTTTGTACAAATAAAATATTTAATATTTGGAAATTTGGACATTACTCCATGATTTTGTATAGGAGCTTAATAGGTTGCAGTGTACCCCATTGTGAGCGCCTCCTCCATATTATAGGTCACAGTGTACCCCGTTGTGAGCGCCTCCTCCATATAATAGGTCGCAGTGTACCCTGTTGTGAGCGTCTCCTCCATATAATAGGTCGCAGTGTACCCCGATGTGAGCGCCTTCTCCATATAATAGGTCGCAGTGTACCCCGTTGTGAGCGCCTTCTCCATATAATAGGTCGCAGTGTACCCCGTTGTGAGCGCCTCCTCCATATAATCGGTCACAGTGTACCCTGTTGTGAGTGCCTCCTCCATATAATAGGTCGCAGTGTACCCCGTTGTGAGCGTCTCCTCCATATAATAGGTCGCAGTGTACCCCGTTGTGAGCGCCTCCTCCGTATAATAGGTCGCAGTGTACCCCGTTGTGAGTGCCTCCTCCGTATAATCGGTCGTAGTGTACCCCGTTGTGAGTGCCTCCTCCATAAAATAGGTCGCAGTGTACCCCGTTGTGAGCGCCTCCTCCATATAATAGGTCGCAGTGTACCCCGTTGTGAGCGCCTCCTCCATATAATAGGTCGCAGTGTACCCCGTTGTGAGCGCCTCCTCCATATAATAGGTCGCAGTGTACCCCGTTGTGAGCGCCTCCTCCATATAATAGGTTGCAGTGTACCCTGTTGTGAGTGCCTCCTCCATATAATAGGTCGCAGTGTACCCCGTTGTGAGTGCCTCCTCCATAAAATAGGTCGCAGTGTACCCCGTTGTGAGCGCCTCCTCCATATAATAGGTCGCAGTGTACCCCGTTGTGAGCGCCTCCTCCATATAATAGGTCGCAGTGTACCCCGTTGTGAGCGCCTCCTCCATATAATAGGTCGCAGTGTACCCCGTTGTGAGCGCCTCCTCCATATAATAGGTTGCAGTGTACCCCGTTGTGAGCGCCTCCTCCATATAATAGGTCGCAGTGTACCCTGTTGTGAGTGCCTCCTCCATATAATAGGTCGCAGTGTACCCCGTTGTGAGCGCCTCCTCCATATAATAGGTTGCAGTGTACCCCGTTGTGAGCGCCTCCTCCATATAATAGGTCGCAGTGTACCCTGTTGTGAGTGCCTCCTCCATATAATAGGTTGCAGTGTACCCCGTTGTGAGTGCCTCCTCCATATAATAGGTCGCAGTGTACCCCGTTGTGAGTGCCTCCTCCGTATAATCGGTCGTAGTGAACCCCGTTGTGAGTGCCTCCTCCATAAAATAGGTCGCAGTGTACCCCGTTGTGAGCGCCTTCTCCATATAATAGGTCGCAGTGTACCCCGTTGTGAGCGCCTCCTCCATATAATAGGTCGCAGTGTACCCCGTTGTGAGCGCCTCCTCCATATAATAGGTCGCAGTGTACCCCGTTGTGAGCGCCTCCTCCATATAATGTACCCCGTTGTGAGCGCCTCCTCCATATAATAGGTCGCAGTGTACCCCGTTGTGAGCGCCTCCTCCATATAATAGGTCTCAGTGTACCCCGTTGTGAGTGCCTCCTCCATAAAATAGGTCGCAGTGTACCCCGTTGTGAGCGTCTCCTCCATAAAATAGGTCGCAGTGTACCCCGTTGTGAGCGTCTCCTCCATAAAATAGGTTGCAGTGTACCCCGTTGTGAGCTTCTCCTCCATAAAATAGGTCGCAGTGTACCCCGTTGTGAGCGCCTCCTCCATATAATCGGTCGCAGTGTACCCTGTTGTGAGCGCCTCCTCCATATAATATGTCGCAGTGTACCCCGTTGTGAGCGCCTCCTCCATATAATAGGTCGCAGTGTACCCTGTTGTGAGCGCCTCCTCCATATAATAGGTCGCAGTGTACCCCGTTGTGAGCGCCTCCTCCATATAATAGGTCGCAGTGTACCCTGTTGTGAGCGCCTCCTCCATATAATAGGTCGCAGTGTACCCCGTTGTGAGCGCCTCCTCCATATAATAGGTCGCAGTGTACCCCGTTGTGAGCGCCTCCTCCATATAATAGGTCGCAGTGTACCCCGTTGTGAGCGCCTCCTCCATATAATAGGTCGCAGTGTACCCTGTTGTGAGCGCCTCCTCCATATAATAGGTCGCAGTGTACCCTGTTGTGAGCGCCTCCTCCATATAATAGGTCGCAGTGTACCCTGTTGTGAGCGCCTCCTCCATATAATAGGTCGCAGTGTACCCTGTTGTGAGCGCCTCCTCCATATAATAGGTCGCAGTGTACCCTGTTGTGAGCGCCTCCTCCATATAATCGGTCGCAGTGTACCCTGTTGTGAGCGCCTCCTCCATATAATAGGTCGCAGTGTACCCTGTTGTGAGCGCCTCCTCCATAAAATAGGTTGCAGTGTACCCCGTTGTGAGCGCCTCCTCCATAAAATAGGTCGCAGTGTACCCCGTTGTGAGCGCCTCCTCCATAAAATAGGTCGCAGTGTACCCCGTTGTGAGCGCCTCCTCCATATAATCGGTCGCAGTGTACCCTGTTGTGAGCGCCTCCTCCATATAATAGGTCGCAGTGTACCCCGTTGTGAGCGCCTCCTCCATATAATAGGTCGCAGTGTACCCTGTTGTGAGCGCCTCCTCCATATAATAGGTCGCAGTGTACCCCGTTGTGAGCGCCTCCTCCATATAATAGGTCGCAGTGTACCCTGTTGTGAGCGCCTCCTCCATATAATAGGTCGCAGTGTACCCCGTTGTGAGTGCCTCCTCCATATAATAGGTCGCAGTGTACCCCGTTGTGAGCGCCTCCTCCATATAATAGGTCGCAGTGTACCCCGTTGTGTGCGCCTCCTCCATATAATAGGTCGCAGTGTACCCCGTTGTGAACGCCTGCTCCATATTATAGGTCGCAGTGTACCCCGTTGTGAGCGCCTCCTCCATATAATCGGTCACAGTGTACCCTGTTGTGAGTGCCTCCTCCATATAATAGGTCGCAGTGTACCCCGTTGTGAGCGTCTCCTCCATATAATAGGTCGCAGTGTACCCCGTTGTGAGCGTCTCCTCCGTATAATAGGTCGCAGTGTACCCCGTTGTGAGCGCCTCCTCCGTATAATAGGTCGCAGTGTACCCCGTTGTGAGTGCCTCCTCCGTATAATCGGTCGTAGTGTACCCCATTGTGAGTGCCTCCTCCATAAAATAGGTCGCAGTGTACCCCGTTGTGAGCGCCTTCTCCATATAATAGGTCGCAGTGTACCCCGTTGTGAGCGCCTCCTCCATATAATAGGTCGCAGTGTACCCCGTTGTGAGCGCCTCCTCCATATAATGTACCCCGTTGTGAGCGCCTCCTCCATATAATAGGTCGCAGTGTACCCCGTTGTGAGCGCCTCCTCCATATAATAGGTCGCAGTGTACCCTGTTGTGAGCGCCTCCTCCATATAATAGGTCGCAGTGTACCCCGTTGTGAGCGCCTCCTCCATATAATGTACCCTGTTGTGAGTGCCTCCTCCATATAATAGGTCGCAGTGTACCCCGTTGTGAGCGCCTCCTCCATATAATAGGTCGCAGTGTACCCCGTTGTGAGCGCCTCCTCCATATAATAGGTCGCAGTGTACCCTGTTGTGAGCGCCTCCTCCATATAATCGGTCGCAGTGTACCCTGTTGTGAGCGTCGCCTCCATATAATAGGTCGCAGTGTACCCTGTTGTGAGCGCCTCCTCCATATAATAGGTCGCAGTGTACCCCGTTGTGTGCGCCTCCTCCATATAATAGGTCGCAGTGTACCCTGTTGTGAGCGCCTCCTCCATATAATAGGTCGCAGTGTACCCCGTTGTGAGCGTCTCCTCCATATAATAGGTCGCAGTGTACCCCGTTGTGAGCGCCTCCTCCATATAATAGGTCGCAGTGTACCCCGTTGTGAGCGCCTCCTCCATATAATGTACCCTGTTGTGAGTGCCTCCTCCATATAATAGGTCGCAGTGTACCCCGTTGTGAGCGCCTCCTCCATATAATAGGTCGCAGTGTACCCCGTTGTGAGCGCCTCCTCCATATAATAGGTCGCAGTGTACCCTGTTGTGAGCGCCTCCTCCATATAATAGGTCGCAGTGTACCCCGTTGTGAGCGCCTCCTCCATATAATAGGTCGCAGTGTACCCTGTTGTGAGCGCCTCCTCCATATAATCGGTCGCAGTGTACCCTGTTGTGAGCGTCGCCTCCATATAATAGGTCGCAGTGTACCCCGTTGTGAGCGCCTCCTCCATATAATAGGTCGCAGTGTACCCCGTTGTGTGCGCCTCCTCCATATAATAGGTCGCAGTGTACCCTGTTGTGAGCGCCTCCTCCATATAATAGGTCGCAGTGTACCCCGTTGTGAGCGTCTCCTCCATATAATAGGTCGCAGTGTACCCCGTTGTGAGCGCCTCCTCCATATAATAGGTCGCAGTGTACCCCGTTGTGAGCGCCTCCTCCATATAATGTACCCTGTTGTGAGTGCCTCCTCCATATAATAGGTCGCAGTGTACCCCGTTGTGAGCGCCTCCTCCATATAATAGGTCGCAGTGTACCCCGTTGTGAGCGCCTCCTCCATATAATAGGTCGCAGTGTACCCTGTTGTGAGCGCCTCCTCCATATAATCGGTCGCAGTGTACCCTGTTGTGAGCGTCTCCTCCATATAATAGGTCGCAGTGTACCCCGTTGTGAGCGCCTCCTCCATATAATAGGTCGCAGTGTACCCCGTTGTGAGCGTCTCCTCCATATAATAGGTCGCAGTGTACCCCGTTGTGAGCGCCTCCTCCATATAATAGGTCGCAGTGTACCCCGTTGTGAGCGCCTCCTCCATATAATGTACCCTGTTGTGAGTGCCTCCTCCATATAATAGGTCGCAGTGTACCCCGTTGTGAGCGCCTCCTCCATATAATAGGTCGCAGTGTACCCCGTTGTGAGCGCCTCCTCCATATAATAGGTCGCAGTGTACCCTGTTGTGAGCGCCTCCTCCATATAATAGGTCACAGTGTACCCCGTTGTGAGCGCCTCCTCCATATAATAGGTCGCAGTGTACCCCGTTGTGTGCGCCTCCTCCATATAATAGGTCGCAGTGTACCGCGTTGTGTGCGCCTCCTCCATATAATAGGTCGCAGTGTACCCTGTTGTGAGCGCCTCCTCCATATAATAGGTCGCAGTGTACCCCGTTGTGAGCGCCTCCTCCATATAATAGGTCGCAGTGTACCCTGTTGTGAGTGCCTCCTCCATATAATAGGTCGCAGTGTACCCCGTTGTGAGCGCCTCCTCCATATAATAGGTCGCAGTGTACCCCGTTGAGAGCGCCTCCTCCATATAATAGGTCGCAGTGTACCCCGTTGTGAGCGCCTCCTCCATATAATAGGTCGCAGTGTACCCTGTTGTGAGCGCCTCCTCCATATAATAGGTCGCAGTGTACCCTGTTGTGAGCGCCTCCTCCATATAATAGGTCGCAGTGTACCCTGTTGTGAGCGCCTCCTCCATATAATAGGTCGCAGTGTACCCCGTTGTGAGCGCCTCCTCCATATAATAGGTCGCAGTGTACCCTGTTGTGAGCGCCTCCTCCATATAATAGGTCGCAGTGTACCCTGTTGTGAGTGCCTCCTCCATATAATAGGTCGCAGTGTACCCTGTTGTGAGCGCCTCCTCCATATAATAGGTTGCAGTGTACCCTGTTGTGAGTGCCTCCTCCATATAATAGGTCGCAGTGTACCCCGTTGTGAGCGCCTCCTCCATATAATAGGTCGCAGTGTACCCTGTTGTGAGCGCCTCCTCCATATAATCGGTCGCAGTGTACCCTGTTGTGAGTGCCTCCTCCATATAATAGGTCGCAGTGTACCCCGTTGTGAGTGCCTCCTCCATATAATCGGTCGCAGTGTACCCTGTTGTGAGTGCCTCCTCCATATAATAGGTCGCAGTGTACCCCGTTGTGAGTGCCTCCTCCATATAATAGGTCGCAGTGTACCCTGTTGTGAGTGCCTCCTCCATATAATAGGTCGCAGTGTACCCTGTTGTGAGCGCCTCCTCCATATAATAGGTCGCAGTGTACCCCGTTGTGAGCGCCTCCTCCATATAATAGGTCGCAGTGTACCCCGTTGTGTGCGCCTCCTCCATATAATAGGTCGCAGTGTACCGCGTTGTGTGCGCCTCCTCCATATAATAGGTCGCAGTGTACCCCGTTGTGTGCGCCTCCTCCATATAATAGGTCACAGTGTACCCCGTTGTGAGCGTCTCCTCCATAAAATAGGTTGCAGTGTACCCCGTTGTGAGCTTCTCCTCCATAAAATAGGTCGCAGTGTACCCCGTTGTGAGCGCCTCCTCCATATAATCGGTCGCAGTGTACCCTGTTGTGAGCGCCTCCTCCATATAATAGGTCGCAGTGTACCCCGTTGTGAGCGCCTCCTCCATATAATAGGTCGCAGTGTACCCTGTTGTGAGCGCCTCCTCCATATAATAGGTCGCAGTGTACCCCGTTGTGAGCGCCTCCTCCATATAATAGGTCGCAGTGTACCCTGTTGTGAGTGCCTCCTCCATATAATAGGTCGCAGTGTACCCCGTTGTGAGCGCCTCCTCCATATAATAGGTCGCAGTGTACCCCGTTGTGAGCGCCTCCTCCATATAATAGGTCGCAGTGTACCCTGTTGTGAGCGCCTCCTCCATATAATAGGTCGCAGTGTACCCTGTTGTGAGCGCCTCCTCCATATAATAGGTCGCAGTGTACCCCGTTGTGAGCGCCTCCTCCATATAATAGGTCGCAGTGTACCCCGTTGTGAGCGCCTCCTCCATATAATAGGTCGCAGTGTACCCTGTTGTGAGCGCCTCCTCCATATAATAGGTCGCAGTGTACCCTGTTGTGAGTGCCTCCTCCATATAATAGGTCGCAGTGTACCCTGTTGTGAGCGCCTCCTCCATATAATAGGTTGCAGTGTACCCCGTTGTGAGTGCCTCCTCCATATAATCGGTCGCAGTGTACCCTGTTGTGAGTGCCTCCTCCATATAATAGGTCGCAGTGTACCCCGTTGTGAGTGCCTCCTCCATATAATAGGTCGCAGTGTACCCTGTTGTGAGTGCCTCCTCCATATAATAGGTCGCAGTGTACCCTGTTGTGAGCGCCTCCTCCATATAATAGGTCGCAGTGTACCCCGTTGTGAGTGCCTCCTCCATATAATAGGTCGCAGTGTACCCTGTTGTGAGTGCCTCCTCCATATAATCGGTCGCAGTGTACCCTGTTGTGAGTGCCTCCTCCATATAATAGGTCGCAGTGTACCCCGTTGTGAGCGCCTCCTCCATATAATAGGTCGCAGTGTACCCTGTTGTGAGCGCCTCCTCCATATAATAGGTCGCAGTGTACCCTGTTGTGAGCGCCTCCTCCATATAATAGGTCGCAGTGTACCCCGTTGTGAGCGCCTCCTCCATATAATAGGTCGCAGTGTACCCCGTTGTGAGCGCCTCCTCCATATAATAGGTCGCAGTGTACCCTGTTGTGAGCGCCTCCTCCATATAATAGGTCGCAGTGTACCCTGTTGTGAGCGCCTCCTCCATATAATAGGTCGCAGTGTACCCCGTTGTGAGTGCCTCCTCCATATAATCGGTCGCAGTGTACCCCGTTGTGAGTGCCTCCTCCATATAATCGGTCGCAGTGTACCCCGTTGTGAGTGCCTCCTCCATATAATAGGTCGCAGTGTACCCCGTTGTGAGTGCCTCCTCCATATAATAGGTCGCAGTGTACCCTGTTGTGAGCGCCTCCTCCATATAATAGGTCGCAGTGTACCCCGTTGTGAGCGCCTCCTCCATATAATAGGTCGCAGTGTACCCCGTTGTGAGTGCCTCCTCCATATAATAGGTCGCAGTGTACCCTGTTGTGAGTGCCTCCTCCATATAATAGGTCGCAGTGTACCCTGTTGTGAGTGCCTCCTCCATATAATCGGTCGCAGTGTACCCTGTTGTGAGTGCCTCCTCCATATAATAGGTCGCAGTGTACCCCGTTGTGAGCGCCTCCTCCATATAATAGGTCGCAGTGTACCCCGTTGTGAGTGCCTCCTCCATATAATAGGTCGCAGTGTACCCTGTTGTGAGTGCCTCCTCCATATAATAGGTCGCAGTGTACCCTGTTGTGAGTGCCTCCTCCATATAATCGGTCGCAGTGTACCCTGTTGTGAGCGCCTCCTCCATATAATAGGTCGCAGTGTACCCCGTTGTGAGCGCCTCCTCCATATAATGGGTCGCAGTGTACCCTGTTGTGAGCGCTTCCTCCATATAATAGGTCGCAGTGTACCCTGTTGTGAGCGCCTCCTCCATATAATAGGTCGCAGTGTACCCCGTTGTGAGCGCCTCCTCCATATAATAGGTCGCAGTGTACCCTGTTGTGAGCGTCTCCTCCATATAATAGGTCGCAGTGTACCCCGTTGTGAGCGCCTCCTCCATATAATAGGTCGCAGTGTACCCTGTTGTGAGTGCCTCCTCCATATAATAGGTCGCAGTGTACCCCGTTGTGAGCGCCTCCTCCATATAATAGGTCGCAGTGTACCCCGTTGTGAGCGCCTCCTCCATATAATAGGTCGCAGTGTACCCCGTTGTGAGCGCCTCCTCCATATAATAGGTCGCAGTGTACCCTGTTGTGAGCGCCTCCTCCATATAATAGGTCGCAGTGTACCCCGTTGTGAGCGCCTCCTCCATATAATGTACCCTGTTGTGAGTGCCTCCTCCATATAATAGGTCGCAGTGTACCCCGTTGTGAGCGCCTCCTCCATATAATAGGTCGCAGTGTACCCCGTTGTGAGCGCCTCCTCCATATAATAGGTCGCAGTGTACCCTGTTGTGAGCGCCTCCTCCATATAATCGGTCGCAGTGTACCCTGTTGTGAGCGTCGCCTCCATATAATAGGTCGCAGTGTACCCCGTTGTGAGCGCCTCCTCCATATAATAGGTCGCAGTGTACCCCGTTGTGTGCGCCTCCTCCATATAATAGGTCGCAGTGTACCCTGTTGTGAGCGCCTCCTCCATATAATAGGTCGCAGTGTACCCCGTTGTGAGCGTCTCCTCCATATAATAGGTCGCAGTGTACCCCGTTGTGAGCGCCTCCTCCATATAATAGGTCGCAGTGTACCCCGTTGTGAGCGCCTCCTCCATATAATGTACCCTGTTGTGAGTGCCTCCTCCATATAATAGGTCGCAGTGTACCCCGTTGTGAGCGCCTCCTCCATATAATAGGTCGCAGTGTACCCCGTTGTGAGCGCCTCCTCCATATAATAGGTCGCAGTGTACCCTGTTGTGAGCGCCTCCTCCATATAATAGGTCGCAGTGTACCCCGTTGTGAGCGCCTCCTCCATATAATAGGTCGCAGTGTACCCTGTTGTGAGCGCCTCCTCCATATAATCAGTCGCAGTGTACCCTGTTGTGAGCGTCGCCTCCATATAATAGGTCGCAGTGTACCCCGTTGTGAGCGCCTCCTCCATATAATAGGTCGCAGTGTACCCCGTTGTGTGCGCCTCCTCCATATAATAGGTCGCAGTGTACCCTGTTGTGAGCGCCTCCTCCATATAATAGGTCGCAGTGTACCCCGTTGTGAGCGTCTCCTCCATATAATAGGTCGCAGTGTACCCCGTTGTGAGCGCCTCCTCCATATAATAGATCGCAGTGTACCCCGTTGTGAGCGCCTCCTCCATATAATGTACCCTGTTGTGAGTGCCTCCTCCATATAATAGGTCGCAGTGTACCCCGTTGTGAGCGCCTCCTCCATATAATAGGTCGCAGTGTACCCCGTTGTGAGCGCCTCCTCCATATAATAGGTCGCAGTGTACCCTGTTGTGAGCGCCTCCTCCATATAATCGGTCGCAGTGTACCCTGTTGTGAGCGTCTCCTCCATATAATAGGTCGCAGTGTACCCCGTTGTGAGCGCCTCCTCCATATAATAGGTCGCAGTGTACCCCGTTGTGAGCGTCTCCTCCATATAATAGGTCGCAGTGTACCCCGTTGTGAGCGCCTCCTCCATATAATAGGTCGCAGTGTACCCCGTTGTGAGCGCCTCCTCCATATAATGTACCCTGTTGTGAGTGCCTCCTCCATATAATAGGTCGCAGTGTACCCCGTTGTGAGCGCCTCCTCCATATAATAGGTCGCAGTGTACCCCGTTGTGAGCGCCTCCTCCATATAATAGGTCGTAGTGTACCCTGTTGTGAGCGCCTCCTCCATATAATAGGTCACAGTGTACCCCGTTGTGAGCGCCTCCTCCATATAATAGGTCGCAGTGTACCCCGTTGTGTGCGCCTCCTCCATATAATAGGTCGCAGTGTACCGCGTTGTGTGCGCCTCCTCCATATAATAGGTCGCAGTGTACCCTGTTGTGAGCGCCTCCTCCATATAATAGGTCGCAGTGTACCCCGTTGTGAGCGCCTCCTCCATATAATAGGTCGCAGTGTACCCTGTTGTGAGTGCCTCCTCCATATAATAGGTCGCAGTGTACCCCGTTGTGAGCGCCTCCTCCATATAATAGGTCGCAGTGTACCCCGTTGTGAGCGCCTCCTCCATATAATAGGTCGCAGTGTACCCCGTTGTGAGCGCCTCCTCCATATAATAGGTCGCAGTGTACCCTGTTGTGAGCGCCTCCTCCATATAATAGGTCGCAGTGTACCCTGTTGTGAGCGCCTCCTCCATATAATAGGTCGCAGTGTACCCTGTTGTGAGCGCCTCCTCCATATAATAGGTCGCAGTGTACCCCGTTGTGAGCGCCTCCTCCATATAATAGGTCGCAGTGTACCCTGTTGTGAGCGCCTCCTCCATATAATAGGTCGCAGTGTACCCTGTTGTGAGTGCCTCCTCCATATAATAGGTCGCAGTGTACCCTGTTGTGAGCGCCTCCTCCATATAATAGGTTGCAGTGTACCCTGTTGTGAGTGCCTCCTCCATATAATAGGTCGCAGTGTACCCGGTTGTGAGCGCCTCCTCCATATAATAGGTCGCAGTGTACCCTGTTGTGAGCGCCTCCTCCATATAATCGGTCGCAGTGTACCCTGTTGTGAGTGCCTCCTCCATATAATAGGTCGCAGTGTACCCCGTTGTGAGTGCCTCCTCCATATAATCGGTCGCAGTGTACCCTGTTGTGAGTGCCTCCTCCATATAATAGGTCGCAGTGTACCCCGTTGTGAGTGCCTCCTCCATATAATAGGTCGCAGTGTACCCTGTTGTGAGTGCCTCCTCCATATAATAGGTCGCAGTGTACCCTGTTGTGAGCGCCTCCTCCATATAATAGGTCGCAGTGTACCCCGTTGTGAGCGCCTCCTCCATATAATAGGTCGCAGTGTACCCCGTTGTGTGCGCCTCCTCCATATAATAGGTCGCAGTGTACCGCGTTGTGTGCGCCTCCTCCATATAATAGGTCGCAGTGTACCCCGTTGTGTGCGCCTCCTCCATATAATAGGTCGCAGTGTACCCCGTTGTGAGCGTCTCCTCCATAAAATAGGTTGCAGTGTACCCCGTTGTGAGCTTCTCCTCCATAAAATAGGTCGCAGTGTACCCCGTTGTGAGCGCCTCCTCCATATAATCGGTCGCAGTGTACCCTGTTGTGAGCGCCTCCTCCATATAATAGGTCGCAGTGTACCCCGTTGTGAGCGCCTCCTCCATATAATAGGTCGCAGTGTACCCTGTTGTGAGCGCCTCCTCCATATAATAGGTCGCAGTGTACCCCGTTGTGAGCGCCTCCTCCATATAATAGGTCGCAGTGTACCCTGTTGTGAGTGCCTCCTCCATATAATAGGTCGCAGTGTACCCCGTTGTGAGCGCCTCCTCCATATAATAGGTCGCAGTGTACCCCGTTGTGAGCGCCTCCTCCATATAATAGGTCGCAGTGTACCCTGTTGTGAGCGCCTCCTCCATATAATAGGTCGCAGTGTACCCTGTTGTGAGCGCCTCCTCCATATAATAGGTCGCAGTGTACCCCGTTGTGAGCGCCTCCTCCATATGATAGGTCGCAGTGTACCCCGTTGTGAGCGCCTCCTCCATATAATAGGTCGCAGTGTACCCTGTTGTGAGCGCCTCCTCCATATAATAGGTCGCAGTGTACCCTGTTGTGAGTGCCTCCTCCATATAATAGGTCGCAGTGTACCCTGTTGTGAGCGCCTCCTCCATATAATAGGTTGCAGTGTACCCTGTTGTGAGTGCCTCCTCCATATAATAGGTCGCAGTGTACCCCGTTGTGAGCGCCTCCTCCATATAATAGGTCGCAGTGTACCCTGTTGTGAGCGCCTCCTCCATATAATCGGTCGCAGTGTACCCTGTTGTGAGTGCCTCCTCCATATAATAGGTCGCAGTGTACCCCGTTGTGAGTGCCTCCTCCATATAATCGGTCGCAGTGTACCCCGTTGTGAGTGCCTCCTCCATATAATAGGTCGCAGTGTACCCCGTTGTGAGTGCCTCCTCCATATAATAGGTCGCAGTGTACCCTGTTGTGAGTGCCTCCTCCATATAATAGGTCGCAGTGTACCCTGTTGTGAGCGCCTCCTCCATATAATAGGTCGCAGTGTACCCCGTTGTGAGTGCCTCCTCCATATAATAGGTCGCAGTGTACCCTGTTGTGAGTGCCTCCTCCATATAATAGGTCGCAGTGTACCCTGTTGTGAGTGCCTCCTCCATATAATAGGTCGCAGTGTACCCCGTTGTGAGCGCCTCCTCCATATAATAGGTCGCAGTGTACCCTGTTGTGAGCGCCTCCTCCATATAATAGGTCGCAGTGTACCCTGTTGTGAGTGCCTCCTCCATATAATAGGTCGCAGTGTACCCTGTTGTGAGTGCCTCCTCCATATAATAGGTCGCAGTGTACCCCGTTGTGAGCGCCTCCTCCATATAATAGGTCGCAGTGTACCCTGTTGTGAGCGCCTCCTCCATATAATAGGTCGCAGTGTACCCTGTTGTGAGCGCCTCCTCCATATAATAGGTCGCAGTGTACCCCGTTGTGAGCGCCTCCTCCATATAATAGGTCGCAGTGTACCCTGTTGTGAGCGCCTCCTCCATATAATCGGTCGCAGTGTACCCTGTTGTGAGTGCCTCCTCCATATAATAGGTCGCAGTGTACCCCGTTGTGAGTGCCTCCTCCATATAATCGGTCGCAGTGTACCCTGTTGTGAGTGCCTCCTCCATATAATAGGTCGCAGTGTACCCCGTTGTGAGTGCCTCCTCCATATAATAGGTCGCAGTGTACCCTGTTGTGAGTGCCTCCTCCATATAATAGGTCGCAGTGTACCCTGTTGTGAGCGCCTCCTCCATATAATAGGTCGCAGTGTACCCCGTTGTGAGTGCCTCCTCCATATAATAGGTCGCAGTGTACCCTGTTGTGAGTGCCTCCTCCATATAATAGGTCGCAGTGTACCCTGTTGTGAGTGCCTCCTCCATATAATCGGTCGCAGTGTACCCTGTTGTGAGTGCCTCCTCCATATAATAGGTCGCAGTGTACCCCGTTGTGAGCGCCTCCTCCATATAATAGGTCGCAGTGTACCCTGTTGTGAGCGCTTCCTCCATATAATAGGTCGCAGTGTACCCTGTTGTGAGCGCCTCCTCCATATAATAGGTCGCAGTGTACCCCGTTGTGAGCGCCTCCTCCATATAATAGGTCGCAGTGTACCCTGTTGTGAGCGCCTCCTCCATATAATAGGTCGCAGTGTACCCCGTTGTGAGCGCCTCCTCCATATAATAGGTCGCAGTGTACCCTGTTGTGAGTGCCTCCTCCATATAATAGGTCGCAGTGTACCCTGTTGTGAGTGCCTCCTCCATATAATAGGTCGCAGTGTACCCCGTTGTGAGCGCCTCCTCCATATAATAGGTCGCAGTGTACCCTGTTGTGAGCGCCTCCTCCATATAATCGGTCGCAGTGTACCCTGTTGTGAGTGCCTCCTCCATATAATAGGTCGCAGTGTACCCCGTTGTGAGCGCCTCCTCCATATAATCGGTCGCAGTGTACCCTGTTGTGAGTGCCTCCTCCATATAATAGGTCGCAGTGTACCCCGTTGTGAGTGCCTCCTCCATATAATAGGTCGCAGTGTACCCTGTTGTGAGTGCCTCCTCCATATAATAGGTCGCAGTGTACCCTGTTGTGAGCGCCTCCTCCATATAATAGGTCGCAGTGTACCCCGTTGTGAGCGCCTCCTCCATATAATAGGTCGCAGTGTACCCCGTTGTGTGCGCCTCCTCCATATAATAGGTCGCAGTGTACCGCGTTGTGTGCGCCTCCTCCATATAATAGGTCGCAGTGTACCCCGTTGTGTGCGCCTCCTCCATATAATAGGTCGCAGTGTACCCCGTTGTGAGCGTCTCCTCCATAAAATAGGTTGCAGTGTACCCCGTTGTGAGCTTCTCCTCCATAAAATAGGTCGCAGTGTACCCCGTTGTGAGCGCCTCCTCCATATAATCGGTCGCAGTGTACCCTGTTGTGAGCGCCTCCTCCATATAATAGGTCGCAGTGTACCCCGTTGTGAGCGCCTCCTCCATATAATAGGTCGCAGTGTACCCTGTTGTGAGCGCCTCCTCCATATAATAGGTCGCAGTGTACCCCGTTGTGAGCGCCTCCTCCATATAATAGGTCGCAGTGTACCCTGTTGTGAGCGCCTCCTCCATATAATAGGTCGCAGTGTACCCCGTTGTGAGCGCCTCCTCCATATAATAGGTCGCAGTGTACCCCGTTGTGTGCGCCTCCTCCATATAATAGGTCGCAGTGTACCGCGTTGTGTGCGCCTCCTCCATATAATAGGTCGCAGTGTACCCCGTTGTGTGCGCCTCCTCCATATAATAGGTCGCAGTGTACCCCGTTGTGAGCGTCTCCTCCATAAAATAGGTTGCAGTGTACCCCGTTGTGAGCTTCTCCTCCATAAAATAGGTCGCAGTGTACCCCGTTGTGAGCGCCTCCTCCATATAATCGGTCGCAGTGTACCCTGTTGTGAGCGCCTCCTCCATATAATAGGTCGCAGTGTACCCCGTTGTGAGCGCCTCCTCCATATAATAGGTCGCAGTGTACCCTGTTGTGAGCGCCTCCTCCATATAATAGGTCGCAGTGTACCCCGTTGTGAGCGCCTCCTCCATATAATAGGTCGCAGTGTACCCCGTTGTGAGCGCCTCCTCCATATAATAGGTCGCAGTGTACCCCGTTGTGAGCGCCTCCTCCATATAATAGGTCGCAGTGTACCCCGTTGTGAGCGCCTCCTCCATATAATAGGTCGCAGTGTACCCCGTTGTGAGCGCCTCCTCCATATAATAGGTCGCAGTGTACCCTGTTGTGAGCGCCTCCTCCATATAATAGGTCGCAGTGTACCCTGTTGTGAGCGCCTCCTCCATATAATAGGTCGCAGTGTACCCCGTTGTGAGCGCCTCCTCCATATAATAGGTCGCAGTGTACCCTGTTGTGAGCGCCTCCTCCATATAATAGGTCGCAGTGTACCCTGTTGTGAGTGCCTCCTCCATATAATAGGTCGCAGTGTACCCTGTTGTGAGCGCCTCCTCCATATAATAGGTTGCAGTGTACCCTGTTGTGAGTGCCTCCTCCATATAATAGGTCGCAGTGTACCCCGTTGTGAGCGCCTCCTCCATATAATAGGTCGCAGTGTACCCTGTTGTGAGCGCCTCCTCCTTATAATCGGTCGCAGTGTACCCTGTTGTGAGTGCCTCCTCCATATAATAGGTCGCAGTGTACCCCGTTGTGAGTGCCTCCTCCATATAATCGGTCGCAGTGTACCCTGTTGTGAGTGCCTCCTCCATATAATAGGTCGCAGTGTACCCCGTTGTGAGTGCCTCCTCCATATAATAGGTCGCAGTGTACCCTGTTGTGAGTGCCTCCTCCATATAATAGGTCGCAGTGTACCCTGTTGTGAGCGCCTCCTCCATATAATAGGTCGCAGTGTACCCCGTTGTGAGTGCCTCCTCCATATAATAGGTCGCAGTGTACCCTGTTGTGAGTGCCTCCTCCATATAATAGGTCGCAGTGTACCCTGTTGTGAGTGCCTCCTCCATATAATCGGTCGCAGTGTACCCTGTTGTGAGCGCCTCCTCCATATAATAGGTCGCAGTGTACCCCGTTGTGAGCGCCTCCTCCATATAATAGGTCGCAGTGTACCCTGTTGTGAGCGCCTCCTCCATATAATCGGTCGCAGTGTACCCTGTTGTGAGTGCCTCCTCCATATAATAGGTCGCAGTGTACCCCGTTGTGAGTGCCTCCTCCATATAATCGGTCGCAGTGTACCCTGTTGTGAGTGCCTCCTCCATATAATAGGTCGCAGTGTACCCCGTTGTGAGTGCCTCCTCCATATAATAGGTCGCAGTGTACCCTGTTGTGAGTGCCTCCTCCATATAATAGGTCGCAGTGTACCCTGTTGTGAGCGCCTCCTCCATATAATAGGTCGCAGTGTACCCCGTTGTGAGTGCCTCCTCCATATAATAGGTCGCAGTGTACCCTGTTGTGAGTGCCTCCTCCATATAATAGGTCGCAGTGTACCCTGTTGTGAGTGCCTCCTCCATATAATCGGTCGCAGTGTACCCTGTTGTGAGCGCCTCCTCCATATAATAGGTCGCAGTGTACCCTGTTGTGAGCGCCTCCTCCATATAATAGGTCGCAGTGTACCCCGTTGTGAGCGCCTCCTCCATATAATAGGTCGCAGTGTACCCCGTTGTGAGCGCCTCCTCCATATAATAGGTCGCAGTGTACCCTGTTGTGAGCGCTTCCTCCATATAATAGGTCGCAGTGTACCCTGTTGTGAGCGCCTCCTCCATATAATAGGTCGCAGTGTACCCCGTTGTGAGCGCCTCCTCCATATAATAGGTCGCAGTGTACCCCGTTGTGAGCGTCTCCTCCATATAATAGGTCGCAGTGTACCCCGTTGTGAGCGCCTCCTCCATATAATAGGTCGCAGTGTACCCTGTTGTGAGTGCCTCCTCCATATAATAGGTCGCAGTGTACCCCGTTGTGAGCGCCTCCTCCATATAATAGGTCGCAGTGTACCCCGTTGTGAGCGCCTCCTCCATATAATAGGTCGCAGTGTACCCTGTTGTGAGTGCCTCCTCCATATAATAGGTCGCAGTGTACCCTGTTGTGAGCGCCTCCTCCATATAGTAGGTCGCAGTGTACCCTGTTGTGAGCGCCTCCTCTATATAGTAGGTCATAGTGTACCCTGTTGTGAGCGCCTCCTCTATATAGTAGGTCATAGTGTACCCTGTTGTGAGCGCCTCCTCTATATAGTAGGTCATAGTGTACCCCGTTGTGAGCGCCTCCTCCATATAATAGGTCGCAGTGTACCCTGTTGTGAGCGCCTCCTCCATATAATAGGTCGCAGTGTACCCTGTTGTGAGTGCCTCCTCCATATAATAGGTCGCAGTGTACCCTGTTGTGAGCGCCTCCTCCATATAATAGGTTGCAGTGTACCCCGTTGTGAGTGCCTCCTCCATATAATAGGTCGCAGTGTACCCCGTTGTGAGCGCCTCCTCCATATAATAGGTCGCAGTGTACCCTGTTGTGAGCGCCTCCTCCTTATAATCGGTCGCAGTGTACCCTGTTGTGAGTGCCTCCTCCATATAATAGGTCGCAGTGTACCCCGTTGTGAGTGCCTCCTCCATATAATCGGTCGCAGTGTACCCTGTTGTGAGTGCCTCCTCCATATAATAGGTCGCAGTGTACCCCGTTGTGAGTGCCTCCTCCATATAATAGGTCGCAGTGTACCCTGTTGTGAGTGCCTCCTCCATATAATAGGTCGCAGTGTACCCTGTTGTGAGCGCCTCCTCCATATAATAGGTCGCAGTGTACCCCGTTGTGAGTGCCTCCTCCATATAATAGGTCGCAGTGTACCCTGTTGTGAGTGCCTCCTCCATATAATAGGTCGCAGTGTACCCTGTTGTGAGTGCCTCCTCCATATAATCGGTCGCAGTGTACCCTGTTGTGAGTGCCTCCTCCATATAATAGGTCGCAGTGTACCCCGTTGTGAGCGCCTCCTCCATATAATAGGTCGCAGTGTACCCTGTTGTGAGCGCCTCCTCCATATAATCGGTCGCAGTGTACCCTGTTGTGAGTGCCTCCTCCATATAATAGGTCGCAGTGTACCCCGTTGTGAGTGCCTCCTCCATATAATCGGTCGCAGTGTACCCTGTTGTGAGTGCCTCCTCCATATAATAGGTCGCAGTGTACCCCGTTGTGAGTGCCTCCTCCATATAATAGGTCGCAGTGTACCCTGTTGTGAGTGCCTCCTCCATATAATAGGTCGCAGTGTACCCTGTTGTGAGCGCCTCCTCCATATAATAGGTCGCAGTGTACCCCGTTGTGAGTGCCTCCTCCATATAATAGGTCGCAGTGTACCCTGTTGTGAGTGCCTCCTCCATATAATAGGTCGCAGTGTACCCTGTTGTGAGTGCCTCCTCCATATAATCGGTCGCAGTGTACCCTGTTGTGAGCGCCTCCTCCATATAATAGGTCGCAGTGTACCCTGTTGTGAGCGCCTCCTCCATATAATAGGTCGCAGTGTACCCCGTTGTGAGCGCCTCCTCCATATAATAGGTCGCAGTGTACCCCGTTGTGAGCGCCTCCTCCATATAATAGGTCGCAGTGTACCCTGTTGTGAGCGCTTCCTCCATATAATAGGTCGCAGTGTACCCTGTTGTGAGCGCCTCCTCCATATAATAGGTCGCAGTGTACCCCGTTGTGAGCGCCTCCTCCATATAATAGGTCGCAGTGTACCCTGTTGTGAGCGTCTCCTCCATATAATAGGTCGCAGTGTACCCCGTTGTGAGCGCCTCCTCCATATAATAGGTCGCAGTGTACCCTGTTGTGAGTGCCTCCTCCATATAATAGGTCGCAGTGTACCCCGTTGTGAGCGCCTCCTCCATATAATAGGTCGCAGTGTACCCCGTTGTGAGCGCCTCCTCCATATAATAGGTCGCAGTGTACCCTGTTGTGAGCGTCTCCTCCATATAATAGGTCGCAGTGTACCCCGTTGTGAGCGCCTCCTCCATATAATAGGTCGCAGTGTACCCTGTTGTGAGTGCCTCCTCCATATAATAGGTCGCAGTGTACCCTGTTGTGAGCGCCTCCTCCATATAATAGGTCGCAGTGTACCCTGTTGTGAGCGCCTCCTCTATATAGTAGGTCATAGTGTACCCTGTTGTGAGCGCCTCCTCTATATAGTAGGTCATAGTGTACCCTGTTGTGAGCGCCTCCTCTATATAGTAGGTCATAGTGTACCCCGTTGTGAGCGCCTCCTCCATATAATAGGTCGCAGTGTACCCTGTTGTGAGCGCTTCCTCCATATAATAGGTCGCAGTGTACCCTGTTGTGAGCGCCTCCTCCATATAATAGGTCGCAGTGTACCCCGTTGTGAGCGCCTCCTCCATATAATAGGTCGCAGTGTACCCTGTTGTGAGCGTCTCCTCCATATAATAGGTCGCAGTGTACCCCGTTGTGAGCGCCTCCTCCATATAATAGGTCGCAGTGTACCCTGTTGTGAGTGCCTCCTCCATATAATAGGTCGCAGTGTACCCCGTTGTGAGCGCCTCCTCCATATAATAGGTCGCAGTGTACCCCGTTGTGAGCGCCTCCTCCATATAATAGGTCGCAGTGTACCCTGTTGTGAGTGCCTCCTCCATATAATAGGTCGCAGTGTACCCTGTTGTGAGCGCCTCCTCCATATAGTAGGTCGCAGTGTACCCTGTTGTGAGCGCCTCCTCTATATAGTAGGTCATAGTGTACCCTGTTGTGAGCGCCTCCTCTATATAGTAGGTCATAGTGTACCCTGTTGTGAGCGCCTCCTCTATATAGTAGGTCATAGTGTACCCCGTTGTGAGCGCCTCCTCCATATAATAGGTCGCAGTGTACCCTGTTGTGAGCGCCTCCTCCATATAATAGGTCGCAGTGTACCCTGTTGTGAGTGCCTCCTCCATATAATAGGTCGCAGTGTACCCTGTTGTGAGCGCCTCCTCCATATAATAGGTTGCAGTGTACCCCGTTGTGAGTGCCTCCTCCATATAATAGGTCGCAGTGTACCCCGTTGTGAGCGCCTCCTCCATATAATAGGTCGCAGTGTACCCTGTTGTGAGCGCCTCCTCCTTATAATCGGTCGCAGTGTACCCTGTTGTGAGTGCCTCCTCCATATAATAGGTCGCAGTGTACCCCGTTGTGAGTGCCTCCTCCATATAATCGGTCGCAGTGTACCCTGTTGTGAGTGCCTCCTCCATATAATAGGTCGCAGTGTACCCCGTTGTGAGTGCCTCCTCCATATAATAGGTCGCAGTGTACCCTGTTGTGAGTGCCTCCTCCATATAATAGGTCGCAGTGTACCCTGTTGTGAGCGCCTCCTCCATATAATAGGTCGCAGTGTACCCCGTTGTGAGTGCCTCCTCCATATAATAGGTCGCAGTGTACCCTGTTGTGAGTGCCTCCTCCATATAATAGGTCGCAGTGTACCCTGTTGTGAGTGCCTCCTCCATATAATCGGTCGCAGTGTACCCTGTTGTGAGTGCCTCCTCCATATAATAGGTCGCAGTGTACCCCGTTGTGAGCGCCTCCTCCATATAATAGGTCGCAGTGTACCCTGTTGTGAGCGCCTCCTCCATATAATCGGTCGCAGTGTACCCTGTTGTGAGTGCCTCCTCCATATAATAGGTCGCAGTGTACCCCGTTGTGAGTGCCTCCTCCATATAATCGGTCGCAGTGTACCCTGTTGTGAGTGCCTCCTCCATATAATAGGTCGCAGTGTACCCCGTTGTGAGTGCCTCCTCCATATAATAGGTCGCAGTGTACCCTGTTGTGAGTGCCTCCTCCATATAATAGGTCGCAGTGTACCCTGTTGTGAGCGCCTCCTCCATATAATAGGTCGCAGTGTACCCCGTTGTGAGTGCCTCCTCCATATAATAGGTCGCAGTGTACCCTGTTGTGAGTGCCTCCTCCATATAATAGGTCGCAGTGTACCCTGTTGTGAGTGCCTCCTCCATATAATCGGTCGCAGTGTACCCTGTTGTGAGCGCCTCCTCCATATAATAGGTCGCAGTGTACCCTGTTGTGAGCGCCTCCTCCATATAATAGGTCGCAGTGTACCCCGTTGTGAGCGCCTCCTCCATATAATAGGTCGCAGTGTACCCCGTTGTGAGCGCCTCCTCCATATAATAGGTCGCAGTGTACCCTGTTGTGAGCGCTTCCTCCATATAATAGGTCGCAGTGTACCCTGTTGTGAGCGCCTCCTCCATATAATAGGTCGCAGTGTACCCCGTTGTGAGCGCCTCCTCCATATAATAGGTCGCAGTGTACCCTGTTGTGAGCGTCTCCTCCATATAATAGGTCGCAGTGTACCCCGTTGTGAGCGCCTCCTCCATATAATAGGTCGCAGTGTACCCTGTTGTGAGTGCCTCCTCCATATAATAGGTCGCAGTGTACCCCGTTGTGAGCGCCTCCTCCATATAATAGGTCGCAGTGTACCCCGTTGTGAGCGCCTCCTCCATATAATAGGTCGCAGTGTACCCTGTTGTGAGCGTCTCCTCCATATAATAGGTCGCAGTGTACCCCGTTGTGAGCGCCTCCTCCATATAATAGGTCGCAGTGTACCCTGTTGTGAGTGCCTCCTCCATATAATAGGTCGCAGTGTACCCTGTTGTGAGCGCCTCCTCCATATAATAGGTCGCAGTGTACCCTGTTGTGAGCGCCTCCTCTATATAGTAGGTCATAGTGTACCCTGTTGTGAGCGCCTCCTCTATATAGTAGGTCATAGTGTACCCTGTTGTGAGCGCCTCCTCTATATAGTAGGTCATAGTGTACCCCGTTGTGAGCGCCTCCTCCATATAATAGGTTTTTAGTGACAGCATTCCCTGTATACTGTAATGTAAAGAGCTGGTGCCAGTGCTTGCCGCATTCATGCAATGACGTATATTTGATTGGTGCCATATTGCCAATGTAGGTCCCAGTGGGCATCTCATCTATAGGCTATTAGGAAGCCTAAATGGCCATGAAAAGTAAGTATGTCAAATATAAAGCAATCCAAGAAGAAAAAGATCCCAAATAACTCATTTACGAGAATAATATCTTTATTTATTTAGCACAAATGAATACAGTAAAAACACAAATATGGGGATATAGAACCATGAAAAACAGGACATACCGTAGGATACAAAATAACATTCCACCGACGCAGTCTGGGCTGAGAATTCTACGTCATGCCCAACTGATTATACACATAATCCTAATTAGCTAGATAAAAATAAAGGCCTACAAATTATGGTAATTAGGTAGCAGAATGCAATGGTTCCTTTATCCCAGATGCACAAGTGCCGCCTAGTGGTTAGAAGAAGTGTAATTAAGTAACGGAGGATCACAAATGCACACGTGGTGTAAAGAGGTCAGTGCAGAGTAATCCTGGACGCCATCCAGTGGTGGGAGTAACCCGGCTGCCCAGGGTATGTCACAGATGAAATGTCACATGTTAATAGGTAGAGTTCGGAAAGCAGAACAGAAACCAGCAGTGTAAGTGTGCTGCGGTGCTATGTATACTGACACACAGGTCACCTATTAATGGAAGTAGCTCCATAGACCTGATGCAATAAGCTGACTCGTCCTGATAACAAGGTGCCGGTCTGTCCCTACCTCCATCCCTCAGGATGCAATATATAATATGTCACTTTATGCTATCACTTCTATGGAGCTGGTACTATTTATCCAATGTACTGTTTTATCATGGTTCTATATCCCCACATTTGAGTTTTTCCTGTATTTTTTTTGTGCTAATAATGATATTCATTCTTGTAATCCAGCTGTTTGGGGGTCTTTTTCTTCTTGGATTGCTCTAGGCTGTGTTAGATGGAGGGTTCCTACTCTACAGACCAGAACGAAGAGTCGTTTCTTTGGAAGGTTAGGGGTGTCTTGTCTTGTTGGGGGCTTTTTTCCAGGCTGATCTGTACTAAACATTAGTGTATAATCAGGGATACAGGAGAATCGGCCATTTAGGGTACTGGTGTCTCCCGGCGTAGGAGATGGGCTTATCACAGCAGTAGGGTCCAGTGCCCATCGGTGCACCTTTGTCTTGGAGATCAGGTGCCAAAGATCATACAGCCATAGATTTGTCTTGTGTGCTTAGTGGATTGTGTTTTCTTTTCTTCCAGGATGACGACTCTGAGCTTACCGGATCTTGTGAAGCGTGAGTTCTATAAATCCCAGAGTCATTTTTTTTCCTTGTGTAATGCTTCTATCATCGTAGTCCTAACTGTAGGCTTGTGTCGCAGGTCCGACCTCTCGTGTACTACGGAGTATGATCTCGCAGACAGCAGAATGTGCCCGGGGCAGGAGACCCTCTCCCCACAGTGCTTTCACATACTACGTGTACTGGGACGAGGCAGCTATGGAAAGGTAAATCTGCTTATCCCAATGTCCGCCATCATGTTGATGCCTCTTTATAAAACCTATCGGGGTTGCTGCTCAATAAATAAGACCCTCCATCGCTAGCTCCAGCAGTTTCGCCCTAATTCTAAGCCAGCCTGAGTCCTGCTCATGGAGTGGGACCAGGTCTCAAAGTATAATAAAAGCATAGATGGGATGGAATTGCCCCTCTTGTAATACTCCGCCTTTTCTTGGCTGGCTCAGAATGTTCTAGACGTTCTCTGGAAGCCCTCTAAACATTTTGGTTAGGCCTTCAAAGGGGATTGTCTGCGAAAAGTGTTGTTTTTCTAGTCTCAGGATAGGTTTTCAAAAAGTGATCAGGACGAGGAAGAACAAGTGGTAGTTTTGAGTGACTCCATTCAACTTACCATAGAATGTATGTAATGAAGTGGGGGAAAAAGCAAATCCAGGGGATTAATTGCTGGTAGAGGGGATAGCTGATTGGCTTGCAGGTACTGGGGCCTTCTCCAGCTGCCTTTGGAATCCCATCAGCACCCTGTAACGGAGGGAGAACGGGCGATTTGAACGCCAGCATCAGCTTTCCATTATTCTAGGTAGCACCATGACCAGCCCCCTTCATGGCTGTGGCTTTGGTATATGAGTCGCCATTTTGACGTTTTAACAAGCAGTTGTTGCATTCCTGCCGATGATAAACTGGCATAGGAAAGTAATCGTGTCACATACCCCATATATAAGGGCCAGTTTATATAGCAGAGGACGTCGTGATGAGGCTGTTGTGCAAATATGTTCAGAACGTTGACATTGCAATTCTGGAGCATCTTTGTTAGATCTGTGTTTTGCTGCTACTCCATAATTCTTCTCGGGAATATATAAAATAATACATTTCCAACTAGATTTTGCTCTACTTATTGTCAATAGCTTACACTGTCCAGTCAGTGCTGACACTTTGCAGACAGAAAGAATGTTAAAGTGTTAATGTATTCAGTGAATTTAGAAATGAACTAGTTTCTACCGTGCAAAAACACAAGATATTTTCCTCTGTGTATTCACTTATGGAAAATCTGCAGCAAAGTACAAGGTATCTGTAGTGTAAACTGACAAATCTTGCTTGTTTAAAGGGCTGGTCCAAAAGTAGAATGTGGTTTAACCCTAAATCTCATCTAATCTCTTTTCTAATATACTTCTCTTTTACTACTGTCTAACTGCTGCAGATCTTAAAGGGGTGCTCCAAACCACAATGTATTTCCATCCTAAACGCCTACCTATTTAATATCATAAACTAATATTTTTTCTAATATACTTTGTTAAAAAGTCCCTCTTTCATTATTCTATCTAACTGCTTTTATTTTATTTTTTTTTACAACTTCCTGGGTGATGACTTTTCATTTGAAAATCCCATTGCATGCTGGGATGTTCAAACTGCCCTGAAACGAAGAGTCATCAGTGACACGTGTTTCAGGGGCTGGGCAAGTCCCACCTCTACTGAGCATGTGTTGGTTGTCACTTGTGACGTCTACTATGTGCAAGCTCCCTTGTCACTATTCTTCTGAGTACAGTGACAGTGCGCTCCCTCACTAGCTGTGATGAGCAGTGACCAGATAGCAAGAGAGTGCATTGTTGGTGTGGATTGGAAGACAAGAACCCAGCGAGCAGAGCCCAGCCCTCCACTGCAAGTGGTCTCTGCTTTCTCATTTTTTCCTTACAGTACGCACTGACAGTGTGCTCTCTCTTGATGGCTCGTCCGTTCTCATCAGAGCCAGCAAGGGAAGTGCCCTGTCACTGTGTACGGAGAAGTGACGAGATCTCACTGAGCATACATCAGAGTATGCAACCGATGCATGCTCAGTAGAGTAGGGACTAGCCCACCCCCTTAAATGGACATCGCTGAGGACTCTTTGTTTCAGCGTGGGGGCGGAGGCTGTAACAGTGGCCGCAGACTCTGCCTCCTGATGATGACTGGTTTCACTATCCCAGCATGCACTGGGATTCTAAAACAAAGCGTCATTACACAGGAAGAAGTAAAAAAAAAAAAAATAATAAAGCAGTTAGATATCAGATAAGGAACGATAGGGACTTTTAATCAAAGTATATTAGCAAAAATATTCGATTATGACATTAGCTAGAGATTTAGGATGGAAATACATTTCAGTTTTGGACCACCTCTGTGAGATCTGCAGTTTGTTAATTTGTGCAGGTTTCACTCTTTCCCTGCACTAAAGATCACGGCCGAGCTCCGCTGCCAGTTTCTTTTCTGAAAATACATCCTTTATCTGACCACTTTCATGACCAGCTTTCATTTTCTTCAGGTTTTCCAGGTGAAGAAGGTGACTGGCTCAAATTCGGGAAGAATTTTTGCAATGAAGGTTTTGCAAAAGGTGAGTTTGGACTGGCCCATCAAGGGGACTTTAGACCCGATCACTTTCCTCTGGGGTCTTTTATTTGAGGGCTGATTCATAAACACCTTATTAGACCTCAGTGATGGTGTTTTTTGTGTATACAATCGTAATTTCATTGATCGTTTTTTTCCCCACCATATCTGAGGTATTTAGAAGATCCCCAGTTGCAAAGGAAACAGAACATGCGGGATTGACACAGTTCACAAAGTTGATTGAGGTCTTCTAGGGCCGTGAGCTTTGCTATGCCAGCATGGAAACAGCAATCATGGGAATTGCAGGTCCTGTAGAAACATCAGCGGGCCGATGCTTCTGTACACTACTTATGGAGCACTATGTAGCCAGCACAATAGAAGACAGAAGCAGTAATAAACCTCTTCCGTTTTCTCTCCAGGGTCCCTGGCTGCTTTAATCCCTGTGATAAAAATTCACAATAGCCTTGGAATAATTCTCAAAACCAAACAGCGTAAATTTACGGATCTTGATCCTTATGTGGTTAAAAGGGTTCTCCAAGGATGTAAAAATATATGTGTGTATATGTGTGTGTATATATATATATATATATATATATATATATATATATATATATATATATATATATATATATATATATATATATATATATATATATAATATATTATACATATCTACTATATAATTGTCTAAGGGTCACTTCCTTCTTTCTATCTGTCCTTCTTTCTGTCTGTCACGGATATTCATTGGTCGCGGCCTCTGTCTGTCATGGAAATCCAAGTCGCTGATTGGTCGTGGCAAAACGCCCACAACCATTACCACTACCAATCAGCGACGGGCACAGTCCGCCGGTAAAATGGCCGCTCCTTCCTCCCTGCAGTCAGTGCCCGCTCCACACTCCCCTCCAGTCAGCCCTCACAAAGGGTTAATGCCAGCGTTAATGGACCACGGTGTAACGCACTCCATTAACACAGCTATTAACCCTGTGTGACCAACTTTTTACTATTGATGCTGCGTATGCAGCCAATAGTAAAAATATCTAATGTTACAAATAATAATAAACATTATTTTCACCCTCCGACGTCGCGCCCTGTCCTCGGCAGTGCAAGCGGCAGGTTCCGGTGTCAAGGATGCTATGCAAGAAGGACCTGCCATGACATCACGGTCATGTGACCGCGACGTAATCACAGGTCCTGCGCTCATACACAGGCGCCAGGACTACAAGGGGCCCTCAGAAGGTGAGTATATGTTTATTTTTTATTTTAAGTCTTTTTTTAACCTGTTGCATACATTTCTGGGCAATATACTACGTGGCTGGGCAATATACTACGTGGCTCTGTGCTGTATACTACGTGGCTCTGTGCTGTATACTACGTGGCTCTGTGCTGTATACTACGTGGCTGTGCTGTATACTACGTGGCTGGGCAATATACTACGTGGCTGGGCAATATACTGCGTGGCTGGGCAATATACTACGTGGCTGGGCAATATACTACGTGGCTGGGCAATATACTACGTGGCTGGGCAATATACTACGTGGCTGGGCAATATACTACGTGGCTGGGCAATATACTACATGGCTGGGCAATATACTATGTGACTGGGCAATATACTACGTGACTGGGCAGTATGCTACGTGTCTGTGCTGTATACTACGTGTCTGGGCAATATACCTCGTGGCTGGGCAATATACTACGTGGCTGGGCAATATAGTGCGTGGCTGGGCAATATAGTGCGTGGCTGGGCAATATAGTGCGTGGCTGGGCAATATAGTGCGTGGCTGGGCAATATAGTGCGTGGCTGGGCAATATAGTGCGTGGCTGGGCGATATAGTGCGTGGCTGGGCGATATAGTACGTGTCTGTGCTGTATACTACGTAGCTGGGCAATATAGTACATGGCTGGGCAATATAGTGCGTGGCTGGGCAATATAGTGCGTGGCTGGGCAATATAGTGCGTGGCTGGGCAATATAGTGCGTGGCTGGGCAATATAGTGCGTGGCTGGGCAATATAGTAAGTGGCTGGGCAATATAGTAAGTGGCTGGGCAATATAGTAAGTGGCTGGGCAATATAGTGCGTGGCTGGGCAATATAGTACGTGTCTGTGCTGTATACTACGTGGCTCTGTGCTGTGTACTACGTGGCTGGGCAATATACTACGTGGTTGGGCAATATACTACGTGGGCATGCATATTCTAGAATACCTGATGCGTTCGAATCGGGCCACCATCATATATATAGATAGATATATATATAGATAGATAGATAGATGGTGGCCCGATTCGAACGCATCGGGTATTCTAGAATATGTATGTAGTTTATTTATGAAGATTTCAGAATAATGCACAGGATTTGTCCAGCTGGGCGCGACCAAATAGCGAAGCGTGGTTCAAATCCCATGCCAAAGGCGGCCTTATTGCGTCTATTGCTGATAGTTCGTGCCCGGCCGAGCGCCACCATTCAGTGAAGCCAGGGCCAGCTCCAGGTTTTTGAGGGCCCCGGGAGAAAGAGTCTCACAGCCCACGTTGCATATAACACAGCCCACGCTATTTTTAACATTATATGTTTTTACTATTGATGCTGCATAGGCAGCATCAATAGTAAAAAGTTGGTCACACTTACAGGGTTAATGGCAGCGTTAATGGACTGCGTAATACCGCAGTCCGTTTAACGGATTGCTAAAACGCTATGTGGGCGCTAACTGGAGGGGAGTAGGGAAGGGCCAATTCACGGCAGGACTGTGCCTGTCGCTGATTGGTCGCGGCCGGCTGGGTGCGACCAATCAGCGACGCGGGATTTCTGTGACAGACAGACAGACGGAAGTGGACCTTAGACAATTATATATATATATATATATATATATATATATATATATATATATATATATATATATATATATATATATATATATATATATACATATATATATATATATTATGTCTCTTGGAAGAATGAGAGGTATAAAAGAGCGCAAAAACAGAGATTGGCCACGTCGAGAAGGGGGTTGATTCAGTCATACTGTTCCAGTGATTTGGGGATTTTTATGAGGTGACAATTTTTAGGGTCTTTACTAATGAGCGAATGTGTTTGGATAAGGAGTTATCCAAGCATCCTTGTGTGCTAACAGAGTGTTCAGTGTTCTCAAATAATATGTTTGAGTCCCCGCTTCGTGTATCGTGGCTGCTGGACAACAGGCAATAACTGCATGTGTTGCAGCTGTCAAAAAGCCACGAGACATGCAGGTGCGGGGACTCTAACATTTTTTGGGCATGCCGAGTTCACTCAGTTAGCACCCTAGCATGTTCAGATAACACCATATCCGAGCATGCGTGTTCACAGAATTCTCAGAGGTTGTCTTTTGGCTGCTCTACATTATTGCCTTATGAACGCTGCACCACCGTTCTGAGGACCATCACAAGAGGCACTAAATAAAAAGGCTGTATCTACTGAACCATGGAGTTGGAGTTATAAAAAAAACAAAAACAATGTTGATTGTCATATATAAAATAGGGGCAAAACTGTCCATGTTTTGTCTGGTTATGGGTCCACTTTAAAATTTGGCAAATTTGAATATTTATTCTGTATTACGAGTTTTGCCAGACACTTCTGCATGTAATGTAACTTGCTCTTCCTTCAGGCACTGCTAATTTGTCATGCTAAAGACACTGAGCACGCAACAGCAGAGCGTAGCGTCCTAGAAGCCGTCCGACACCCCTTCATTGTAGACTTGGTGTATGCTTTTCAGACCCATGGGAAACTGTACCTGATCCTGGAATGTCTGAGTGGTGAGTTCATTAAATCGCTAAACGTTATGAAATATCTACATTTATGATCTTGAGCCGTTCTGAAGTAGCGGAGAGATTTCTGAAAACCCAGAACAATATTCTAAGAAATGGCCTATTAAAGGGGTTGTTCATAAACTTTATATTGCCTATCCACCGGATTGATGCTAAATTTATGGCTACTGTTTATGGGAGTGGCGCTCTCACATGCTCACTACTGCTACACTCTCTGTCTTCAGGATCAGAGGGGTGTCTTGGCAGTCACTCGTTGCTATCATAAATTTATCATCTATCCTGTGAATAGATGATAAATGTTGTTTATGCGACCACCCCTTTACAGTGTAGCTGTCATTAAAATTTCATTTTATTTTAATCCAGACCCCAGATTATAAAGAAAAGAAGAAGGAAAATACCATATTCTTGCTTATAAACGGTCCTACTCTCTAGAAGGAATAGGGTCCAAACTATCGAGTTGTAGGATCTCCGCGTGGCTTTCCACAACTCATGACGCCCGCACTTAGTCACAATTCAAGTTTATCATAAGGTTTTGCATTTTTGACAGAAGGAGTGCTGCCTTCAACATTAAGGACTTGAAGCACTTTTTTTTTTGGGGGGGGGACTGTTTTTCGGGATGGAAAAACCAGAGTTTTACAGTCTGGCTAAGACCCCTTTCACACATCAGTTTTTTGCCATCTGTCAAATTTAAAAAAAAAAAACGAATCCGGCAACTGATGCCGCCATATCCGTTTTTTTTCTCATAGATTTGTATTGGCGACGGATTGCAACAGATGGCCTCACGTTTTATCCGTCGTTCGCCGGATCCGTCGAAAATTGTTTGTCCGGCGGCCGGAGACAACAGACAAAATAAAGTTTTTTTTGTGTACGTTGAAAAATCGGACAGTGACTGTCGTTTGCTTGAATGGAAGCCTATGGGCGCCGGATCCGTCAAATGACAGAATCCGGCGACGAATTCCGTTTTTTTTTTTAACTGCGCATGCTCCGATTTATTTAGGATCCAATTAGCCAGATCCGCTAGTCAGATCCATCGAAAAAACAAATCCATCAGTCTTTCACAATCTGCGACGGATCTGTAAATCCGTCGAGCCAACGGATTGTGACTGACAGCAAAAACTGATGTATGAAATGGGCCTTAGACACGGCACAGAAGCGAAGCATTGCCACATAAAACTGACATTTTACTGAATGGTTTTCAATTTTCAGATTGCATTTGGAGAGCCCTTTAGGTATTAGTACAGATGAGGAGAAGTGACCCCATGTTTGAAAACTATAAGTAACCAATTGGTATAATACACAGTCAGGACTTGCCAATCTGCAGCCAGCTACAGTGACTTTAGAAATTGAGCTCAAACCCAGAAAACCCTTTTTAAGCCTTCAAACATCTCAACAAAATAAAAGGATGTTTAGAAAAATGGTTCTGACATAAATGTTTTTATGAGCTATTTTGAGTGGTATAACTATACGATATTAAGGCATAAGTATTCAGCGTTTGAAAATTGCAATTTTTTTTTAATTTGTAAAATTTAGTTATAAATGTCAATCATATTCCCGTATCTTTACCATCAACATAAGGTGCAAAGTGTCACAAAAATAAAGTCTTCGAATCACTAATATCAGAAGAAGCATTGCAGAAATATAAAAAAAAGTGTCACATGTCAAATTTTAAAGGGACACTGTCACCTGAATTTGGAGGGAACAATTTTTAGCCATAGAGGCGGGGTTTTCGGGTGTTTGATTCACCCTTTCCTTACCCGCTGGCTGCATGCTGGCTGCAATATTGGATTGAAGTTCATTCTCTGTCCTCTATAGTACACGCCTGCACAAGGCAAGATTGCCTTGTGCAAAAAGCACAAGGTGTGTGATACTCAGGGACATGGCCAAGGTAAGGAAGGCTGAAAAACGACCACCTTTGAACAAGAAACATAAGATAAAACGTCAAGACTGGGCCAAGAAATATCTTAAGACTGACTTTTCAAACGTTTTATGGACAGATGAAATGAGAGTGACTCTTGATGGGCCAGATGGATGGGCCAGAGGCTGGATCAGTAAAGGGCAGAGAGCTCCACTCCGACTCAGACACCAGCAAGGTGGAGGTGGGTACTGGTATGGGCTGGTATCATCAAAAATGAACTTGTGGGACCTTTTAGGGTTGAGGATGGAGTGAAGCTCAACTCCCAGACCTACTGCCAGTTTCTGGAAGACAACTTCTTCAAGCAGTGGTACAGGAAGAAGTCTATCGTTGAAGAAAAACATGATTTTCATGCAGGACAATGCTCCATCACATGCCTCCAACTACTCCACAGCGTGGCTGGCCAGTGAAGGTCTCAAAGAAGAAAAATAATGACACGGCCCCCTTGTTCACCTGATCTGAACCCCATAGAGAACCTGTGGTCCCTCATAAAATGTGAGATCTACAGGGAGGGAAAACAGTCCACCTCTCGGAACAGTGTCTGGGAGGCTGTGGTGGCTGCTGCACGCAATGTTGATCGTAAACAGATCAAGCAACTGACAGAATATATGGATGGAAGGCTGTTAGTGTCATCATAAAGAAAGGTGGCTATATTGGTCACTAATTTTTTGGGGTTTTGTTTTTGCATGTCAGAAATGTTTATTTCTAAATTTTGTGAAGTTATATTGGTTTACCTGGTAAAAATTACGGGCAGCATGGTGGCGCAGTGGTTAGCACAGCAGCCTTGCAGTGCTGGAGTCCTGGGTTCAAACCCCACCAAGGACAACATCTGCAAGGAGTTTGTATGTTCTCTCTGTGTTTGCGTGGGTTTCCTCCCACATTCAAAAAGACATACTGATAGGGAATTTAGATTATCATCACTGTCCCCGATGGGGCTCACAATGTGTGCAAACTGCAAAGCGCTGCAGAATATGTTAGCGCTATATAAAAATAAAGATTATTATTATTATTATTAAAATAAACAAGTGAGATGGGAATATATTAGGTTTTTATTAAGTTGCCTAATAATTCTGCACAGTAATAGTTACCTGCACAAACAGATATCCTCCTAAGATAGCCAAATTTAAAAAAAAAAAAACCTCTCCAACTTCCAAAAATATTAAGCTTTGATATTTGAGTCTTTTGTGTTGACTGAGAACATAGTTGTTGATCAAAAATAAAAATAATCCTCTAAAATACAACTTGCCTAATAATTCTGCACAAAGTGGTAGTCCCCTTTATAAAGTAAAAATAACATATACTGGCCCAATTTCAGCGATGCTGGGCTAGTGTGACATTGGCTCATATGACATTTATCGGCTGCTGTGCTCTCACTGCTTCTGATTGATGGATTCCATCTGAAAAAGCGCTTAGAGGGAACCTGTCACCATAAAAAGTGCTATTTACCTGCCCGGTGCCGCCACTTAGCCGAATGCTCTGGGGAGAAAATTAGCTTTATTCCCCTTGCTGCGCTCCGGTTTCAGTCACGGTGGCGGCGCTGGTTCAGTCACCGCTCTGTAGAGTGGCGGTGGCTGTAACATCGCCCTCGACATTGTCAGACGACCACAATGCGAAGTGAGTGTATCAGTGTGGCCCCTGTGACTGAACGCTGTGGGGGAATAAAGTTCAGCTGTGCCTATAGGAACATTTGGATATACAGTGGAGAAAATAAGTACCGTATTTGATACACTACCGATTTTGCACTTTTTCACACAAAGAATGGAGAGGTCTGTAATTTTTATTGTAAAGTAAATAAGGCAGCACATTGCAGCGCTAAAACATGCAAATGTGAAACACGAAAATTGAACTGCATTACTGCACTAGGAATATGAAAAATGAGAGCGTTTACCGCATAAAAATGGCCAATTTTATGTGTACCTGGTAGCCCCTTTACGGCATCTCTCTTATACCAGGTCCTATGCTTGCCTTACCTCGCTGAGAATACCCCTCCACAGAGAGAGAGAATTTTAGTCTAAGAAGAGGTTTCACAGGTACCCATTCAGATGGAGATGTTTATTCTCAGCGAGGAAAGGCAAGTGTAGGACCTGGTATAAGAGAAATGCCGTAAAGTGGCTACCAGGTACACATAAAATTGGCCATTTTTATGCGCTAAACGCTCTCATTTTTCATATTCCTAGTGCAGTAACGCAGTTCAATTTTCGTGTTTCATGTTTGCATGTTTTAGCGCTGCAGTGTGCTGCCTTATTTACTTAACTATATACGAGTTGGCGACTCTAGGTTCAGCACCTGTTCACACTTAGTCTATGTTTGGATGTGACGGTCAGGTTTTTGAAATGTAATTTTTATTGCAGACACACTTCAACTCTGAGAGTCAGAATCTTAAAATTACAACCAGAAACTCATAGTATGATTTTTACATAATTAAATTGTATTGTATTGCATTAAATAAGTATTTGATCACCTTCCATCCAACAAGAATTCTGGCTCTGACAGACCTGTTAGTCTTTCTTTAAGAAGCCCTCCTACTCTGCACTCAGTACTTGTATTAATTGCACCTGTTTGAACTCGTTACCTGTATAAAAGACACCTGTTCACATAATTGTACTCCAACCTCTCCACCATGGCCAAGACCAAAGAGCTGCTTAAGGACACCAGGGACAAAATGTTAGTCCTGCATAAGGCTGGGATGGGCTACAGGATAATAGGCAAGCAGTATGGTGAGACGGCAACAACTGTTGGCACAATTATTAGAAAATGGAAGAAACACAAGATGACTGTCACTCTTCTTTGGTCTGGGGTTCCATGCAAGATCTTGCCTCGTGGGTTAAGGATGATTCTGAGAATGGTCAGGAATCCATTCAGAACTACACAGAGGACCTAGTGAATGACGTGAAGAGCGCTGGGACCACCATCTCGAACATTACCGCCTCACTTTAGTAACACACTACACTGTCATGGTTTTAAAATCCTGCAGTTCACGCAAAGTCCCTCTGCTTACGCAAGTACATGTCCAGGCCCATTTAAAGTTCACCAACGACCATCTAGATGATTCAAATGAGGCATGTGAGAAGGTCATGTGGTAAGATGAGACCAAAATAGAACTTTTTGGTATCGATTCCACTCACCGTGTTTGGAGGTAGAAGAACAAGGAGTACAACCCCAAGAACACCGTCTCAACCATGAAGCGTGGTGGGGAAAAACAGCATACTTTGGGGGTGCTTTTCTGCACAGGGGACAGTAAAACTGTATCGTATTGATGGGAGGCTGGATAGGATCATGTATCCTGAGATTTTGGCCAACAACCTCCTTCCCTCAGTAAGAGCATTGAAGATGGGTTGTGGCTGGGTCTGCCGTCATGACAATAACTCGATACACACAACCAGAGCAAGTAAGGAGTGGCTCCGTAAGAGGCATTTTAAGGTCGTGGAGTGACCTAGTCAGTCTCTTGACCTGAACCCAATAGAAAATCTTTGGAGGGAGCTGAAACTCCATGTTGCCCAGAGACAGCCCTGAAACCTGAAATATCTGGAGAATATCTGTATGGAGGAGTGGGCCAAAATCCCTGCTGCAGTGTGTGCAAAGTTGGTGAAGAACTGCAGGAAACATCTGATCTCTGTAATTGCAAACTAAGGTTTCTGTACCAAATTTTAAGTTCTGTTTTTTTTAATCTATCAAATACTTATTTCATGCAATTAAAATGAAACTTAATTACGGTATTTAAAAATCATACAGTGGGATTTTTCTGTTTTTTTTAGTTAGATTCTATCTCTCACAGGTGAAGTATACCTGTGATAAAAATTACAGACCTCTCTATTCTTTGCAGGTGGAAAAAACCTGCAAAATTAGCAGTGTATCAAATACTTATTTTCCACACTGTATGTGCACATTGAGATGTACTAATCATAGGTCACATTTGGCCAATGTTGCAGTAATAGCTTCCATGAATTTTCTTTCTCCTACAGGTGGGGAGCTGTTTCTGCACTTGGAGCGGGAAGGCATCTTTATGGAGGACACTGCCTGGTATGTCATCCTGCCGTCCAGCTGTACAGTGGTTTCATGGCTATATTTCCATCTGTGACCTTGTACTTCTTCTTTTCTCACACAGCTTCTACTTGGCGGAGATTACCCTCGCGCTTGGACACCTGCATTCTCTGGGGATCATATACAGGGATCTGAAACCAGAAAATGTCATGCTTAGTGCCCAGGGTGAGTTAGTGACAGTTGGACATCTGTGTCTTCTTCACCAATCTGTGAAGGATACGGTTGTGTGTTGTCGCCCTTTCAGTGGCCCACCGAGCCATTGTGGTTTCCTAGCTTTTTGTTCTCCTCATTAGGTCACATCAAACTGACTGACTTTGGAATGTGCAAGGAGTCCATTCACGGAGACAGCGTGACGCACACCTTCTGTGGAACGGTGGAGTATATGTACGTTCTGATTTTGCAAGTTTAAGAGATTGTACGGTCTTGTTCAACAGAAAATAAACTAAAAAATAATAATTTTTTTTGGCAATACTTTTATATGGTACCAATATGAACAAAATGCAAATCTCAATTTATTATTTTTTTTGTTATTTAGTTGTGCGCCCTTAGGTAATGAAGACCACACATGACGTGTGGGTCTATAAGGCATACAGCACCCTTCTACAAAGCAAAACCTATACATGTGTGTGAATATATACCTGGACATGCACATAGTTGCATCCTGCGGGACAGTAGATCACGGTTAGCCATGATTAACATACCAAGGACAGCGGTCCTCCCAGCATGCTCCATTTCCCAATGTGATAGTTGGAGGCTCCTGACGTCGTTGCAATGTCACAACTTTTCCATGGCATTTGGGTCACTTTAACATTTTTTGTGAAAAAGGTAGCTGATCTGATGAGGGAGACCTAAAGTGCACTGTGCCATACCCATCTCCTTAATGCCAATTCTTTGCATGTCAGGGGCATGAGCTTCCAAGTCCATTAAACCGGTTTTCCATGTTTTTAAAAAGAAAGTTTTTCTACTAGCAAGGAGTTTGATAAAATAAAAATACATACATGCTACAGCATCTACTCTCCAGGGTGCAGCAATTATGTGCTCCAAGCAACCATTGCCGCCATTCACTGTCCTGAGCGCTCATGCTTTCATGTACCATACAAGACTGCTGAGGTATGTGATTGCCTGCAGTGGTCACATGGATCTACAAAGTAAGGAGAATGATTCAACAGATGAGAATTATTTTATATTTTCTTACATTGCTTGCTGTTAGGCATTCTCTCTTTTTTTAAACCTTTGCTGATTTCTTTTCTTTTTACTTTAATTTCTAACACCGCAAGATCAGCTGAACATATGGCAGCAAGGCAACATGTACGGATTTGGCGCAAAGCTGTTGAACATGATGTTGATCTGCGGGTAGTGTGTTATATGTAGTATATGCTATAGTATAGATGGTGCAGGAGGAGCTGAAAATCTTGAAGTTTTGGGGCATTTTTTTATTGTTGCCTTTTCCATCTTTTTTCAGGGCCCCTGAAATCTTGGCTCGTAAAGGACACAACCGGGTAGTAGATTGGTGGAGCCTCGGGATTCTCTTGTACGACATGCTGACCGGTTCAGTGAGTGTTTACTTTTGTCTCACATCAGTTACCGTTTCATTTTATTACTTTTTTTTTATTTCAGTTTTCTATGAAACAGCATGGTAAACGCCAACATTCACAGGGTGACGCTAGAAATGCGTCACCAGAACAGCTCCGATCCGATTGCTGTGACTACAGGAAATCACTGCAACAACAGCAGGGCACTTTGAAATAAAAAAGCAGTAACTCTGTAATTGTTAGAGAAAAGGCAATATTTGGGAAAAGGATTCGACACTGAGAGTTTGATGTAAAAGAATAAGGTTTTTTTTTCGTCCTTCACATAGGTGATAACTTGTTGATGGACGGCGGTCTGACCGGTGGGGTTTAGAATTGAGCGTCAGTGCACATGCTCGAACTCGACTCCATTAATTTTCCAGGGAACTGCTGTGTGCAGCACTTGGCTTTTTCTGGCACCCTTGACATGCCGCTCCTTTTTGTAATAGGGATAAAAGTTCCCGGATGTGCCTATCGATGGAAGTCTCAGCACTCAGACAGTGATGACTGTTTTCACTGGATAACCCCTTTTAGTCTGATGAGGCCCTGCTAAGTAAACAGAAAGAGGCAGCTGTAACCACACCGCGGCACTGACTGACAGCCGGCTCTGCAGTACGGGAACAGCTGTCAGTCAGTGTTCTGGAGTGTGGTTACAGCCGCCTCTCACTGTCAGCGCTGACAGAAGCCGAGCCAGCAGTAATCTATAACTGAAGGCTGCCGGGAGTAATAAAGTTAATTTACTCCTGAAAGCCAGGCTTTCAGTGTGGCAGCCGAGTTACCCCTTGTCTGCAGGTTAATAGTGTTTGAGATTCCCTTTAACATGTGTTATTTATAAATTGATGCAAACTCCTTATGTATGGTTTCACAAGGTGAAATCCACTAGGCATACCTTTGGTGTGTGATATGGATTTCTTACACTCACAGGTTTGTTTTTTGTCTCCCCATCTCTCCTTTCCCTTTGTGTGACTCAAGCCCCCATTTACAGGAAACAACAGGAAGAAGATCATTGACAAGATTCTTAAAGGAAAGCCATCTTTCCCCCCTTACCTCACACCAGATGCTTGTGATCTTTTGAAGAAGGTAATGTATCAATTTGTCCTTTATTCTTGATTATTTTTTTCTATTGTCCTTTCATTCTTGATCGCTTTTTTTTTTTTTTTTTTTTTTCATTCCTCTATTGATTCAAACAAAGGCAACCAAGGGATGCTAAATGGTGGTAGGGTGTCTATAGTACTTAGGTGAGAGTAAAGTACAGGGTGGGCCATTTATATGGATACACCTAAATAAAATGGGAATGGTTGGTGATATCAACTTCCTGTTTGTGGCACATTAGTATATGGGAGGGGGAAAACTTTTCAACATGAGTGGTGACCATGGCGGCCATTTTGAAGTTGGCCATTTTGGATCCAACTTTATTTTTTTTCAATGGGAAAAGGGTCATGTGACACATCAAACTTATTGTGAATTTCACAAGAAAAACAATGGTGTGCTTGGTTTTATCGTAACATTACTATTCTCTGTGTTGTGCATACCATTTTGACAACCTTTCACCCACCTTTATTATCATTAGTGTCCTGGGTGTGCGTCCTTGTTGTTTAAATTTTATCTTATTGTTGTTTTCTGTTATTTTTACCTGATTAACTCAATAAATTGCCTTTTCTCTCTACAATATCTTGGACTACATTGTCAGCTTTTTTTGCTCTTTTGTTCTTTGTCTATTGATTTATTTATTTTTCTTCAGCTGCTGAAGAAAAGTCCAGCTCAAAGGCTTGGTTCTGGACAAGCTGATGTGGCTGACATACAGGTGCCATTTCATAACTTTTCAATTTTGTCCTTTTGGTGTTTGAGGTCATATACATTACATCATTGTTTTTTGTTTTTCTCTTTAATACGCAGAAACACCCGTTCTTCAGACAAATTCACTGGGACGATCTTCTACAATGTAAAATAGAACCACCGTACAAGCCAAACCTGGTGAGTGTATAGTGCAAGAGTGGAGCAGATGGGTATCATAGTAGTGTGGAACCTACTCCTGGCACTCTTTAAGAATGCCTTCTACCCTCCCCTCCTCTTCTGTGGCATAACTGCCAATCTTCATTGAGGCCGAGGTCCATCTGACTTAAGCATGTATATAGGAGACATCATTGTCAAAGTGCACAAAGTATTTGTTACTGTGTCTTTGGGTTTAGCACAAAAATCCAACAGTTTGTCCAAATGTCCAAAATTACAGCCTGAACCCAACTTACTTGTAAACAAACTCACATTCAGATGAACAGTTGTGCATGTAATATATGGAGGGCTCAAGTCTGCCAGAGAAGAATGCCTCTAAAATGTAAAAAAATGAGATAATGGAAACTCTTCTACGAGCTCCATATTCTCTCAAAGGTCATATGGATAACGGTAACCTGCAGGATATGTTTAAATATGACTGCTGCACTGGAATCAGTCTGTAACCTTAAACTTAGAGGTTGTCCACAATTTTCTCAATGATGACTCATCCTTAGGATCAATGTCTGATCGGTCGGGGTCCGACACCTAACAACCCCACCGATAAGCTGTTCTCGTTGTCCTATTTAAATCAGTAGGAGACTTATGTGCAGCGCCCAGCCGCAGCCACTGTCAGAAGATGGAGCAGTTCCGCAACTTGGAAAATCCGGCCTTTGGCCGCCGCTGACAGAGAGCGGCTGATTGGTGGAGGTGCCAGGTGTCTGACCCCGACTGATCAGACATTAACGTATCCTCAAGGATCGGTTCTAGGCCCCCTGGATTCCAGTACCATCCCTATGCTGAAGACACCCAATTATACACTTCTTCTCCTGTTATCACGCCTGCCTTTTTAGAAAACACCAGTGATTGTCTTACCGCTGTCTCTAACATCATGTCCTCCCTCCATCTGAAACTGAACCTTTCAAAAACTGAACTCCTTGTGTTTGCTCCCTCTACTAACCTACCTTTGCCTGACATTGCCATCTCCGTGTGCGGTTCCACCATTACTCCCCAGCAACAAACCCGCTGTCTTGGGGTCATACTTGATTCTGAGCTTTCATTCACCCCCCACATCCAATCACTGGCTCACGCTTCTTATCTGCATCTCAAAAACATTTCTAGAATTCACCCTTTTCTTACTTTGGACTCTGCAAAAACTCTTACTGTTTCACTTATTCATTCCCGTCTGGACTATTGTAACTCTCTACTAATCGGCCTCCCTGTTACCAAACTCTCCCCGCTCCAATCTGTCCCGAATGCTGCAGCCAGGATCATATTCCTCACCAATCGTTACACCGATGCCTCTACCTTGTGCCAGTCATTACACTGGTTACCCATCCACTCCAGAATCCAGTACAAAACTATTACCCTCATCCACAAAGCACTCCATGGCTCAGCACCACCCTACATCTCCTCCCTGGTCTCAGTCTACCACCCTACCCGTGCCCTCCGCTCCGCTAATGTCTCCAAGACTTTACATGTGCTGCGCCGATTCTTTGGAGTGCACTACCTAGGTTAATACGATTAATCTCCAATCCCCACAGCTTTAAGCATGCCCTAAAAACTCATTTGTTCAGACTGGCCTACCGCCTCAACGCATTAACCTAACGATCCCTGTGTGGCCCATTCAAACGTTTTACTATAACCAGGCTCCTCGCATCATGTTCTCATATATTTCATGCAGTTAATAGCCCTCTGTGTCTGTACTGTTACATATTTAGGCAGTTAACTGGTTCATTCAGCTTTACATGAACACCCGAGCCTTACACTATGGCTGGTCCGAATAACGAAAGCAATTGTTACCATCCACCTCTCGTGTCTCCCCTTTTTCTCATAGATTGTAAGCTTGCGAGCAGGGCCCTCACTCCTCTTGGTATCTATTTTGATCTATGTGTTTATTATTGTTATGCTGTAATGTCTATTGTAGGTACAAGTCCCCTCTAAAATGTAAAGTGCTGCGGAATATGTCAGAGCTATAGAAATAAAATTATTATTAAAGGGGCAGCACGGTAGCGCAGTGGTTAGCACTGCAGCCTTGCAGTGGGGTCCTGGGTTCAAATCCCACCAAGGACAACATCTGCAAGGAGTTTGTATGTTCTCCCCGTGTTTGCGTGGGTTTCCTCCGGGTTCTTCGGTTTTCCTCCCACATTCCAAAGACATACTGATAGGGAATCTAGATTGTGGTCCCTATCAGGGACAGCGATGATAATGTCTGTAAACTGTAAAGCGCTGCAGAATGTTAGCGGTATATAAAAATAAAGATTATCACTGATGTCCTATTCTTGTGAAAATAATAATAAAGTAATGGGCGACCTCTTCACAGTAGTCACCAGTTATTGATGAACTATTCTTAGGATAGGTCATTCATTTAAGATCTGGAAGAGTTCCAGTACCCTCAGTGATCAGTGGTTGCAAGCTCTGCTTCCTTCATTTGCATACTGAAATGTGTATAGCTGATGATGGTCAGCAAAAAAATCTGTTTATACATAGTTCTTGGAGTGAATAAATCGCATTTAATTGAGTGTATAATCGCTATGGTGACCACACAACACCATTAATCGGTGATGGAATGTCCGTCAATTCTGCACTGGCCACATCAGTCACTTATGAGTATGAGACTTTCTGGGTGCTTTCGTAATTTTATGACTTTAACCCTACAATGTCTTCTGGTGTATGAGATGGCGATTAATGTGCAAGTAATCCGACATGTCCTCTATTTAACTTTATACTAATCTCAAAAGGCAAGGTGGATTCTAATTTTTGCCGGGCATGAAAGATAATGGTCTTCCTGCTCTCTTGCAGCTTTCTGAGGATGACGCAAGTCACTTCGGTTCCCACTTCACCAGACAAACACCTGTAGATAGTCCTGATGCAATCATCAGTGAGAGCGCAAACCAGGCCTTCTTGGTAAGTGGTGGCTTACTTGCAAGTGGAACAATGGTTCTTCTATAAATCTATTCTTACTGGGATTTTTTTTCTACTGTTCATTTTTCATCGTTTAGGGTTTCACCTACATAGCCCCATCTGTTTTGGACAGTCTTCGAGAGGTCTTCAGCTTCCAGTCATGGCATCAATCGCCCCGTCCTCAGCCTCAGAGGCAAGTATTTTTTTCTTTCTTATTTTGGTGATTTGGTCAGGCATATTTTAAAAAGAGTGATGTAAGTGAAATGGATTATTAGAACTTTTGAAATGTTAAATTGTACCATTGCCATTACTTTTTATTTTGGTCTCTGTGTCCCTGTGAGAAGCTTAGACCAGGTCTTCAGTAAGTCACTAGTTGTCTTCTAATGAGTAAGTTTCCACTTATCTCCCCAGTGTAAAAGCTGCCGCTGGTTTCAGCAGTCTGTGCGGTACGAGTGGTGGGGTTCTGTTTCCTGCACTCTTCACTGCTTGTTTTGCTGCTTGTCAGATTGTCTGATGTGGTTTTCATAGTTTCTCTTCGTATACTAAGAGTGTGTTTTAACCCCTTAGTGACAGAGCCAATTTGGTACTTAATGACCGAGCCAATTTTTGCAATTCTGACCACTGTCACTTTATGAGGTTATAACTCTGGAACGCTTCAACGGATCCCGCTGATTCTGAGATTGTTTTGTCGTGACATATTGTACTTCATGTTAGTGGTAACATTTCTTCGATATTACTTGCGATTATTTATGAAAAAAACGGAAATATGGCGAAAATTTTTAAAATTTTGCAGTTTTCAAACTTTGTATTTTTATGCCCTTAAATCATAGAGATATGTCACGAAAAATAGTTAATAAATAACATTTCCCACATGTCTACTTTACATCAGCACAATTTTGGAAACAATTTTTTTTTGTTAGGGAGTTATAAGGGTTAAAAGTTGACCAGCAATTTCTCATTTTTACAACACCATTTTTTTTTAGGGACCACATCACATTTGAAGTCATTTTGAGGGGTCTATATGATAGAAAATAATGAAGTTTGACACCATTCTAAAAACTACACCCCTCAAGGTTCTCAAAACCACATTCAAGAAGTTTATTAACCCTTTACGTGCTTCACAGGAACTGAAACAATGTGGAAGGAAAAAATGAACATTTAACTTTTTTTTGCAAACATCTTAATTCACAACCATTTTTTTTATTTTCACAAGTGTAAAAACAGAAATGTAACCATAAATTTTGTTATGCAATTTCTCCTGAATACACCAATACCCCATATGTGGGGGTAAACCACTTTTTGGGCGCACCGCAGAACTTAGAAGTGAAGGAGCGCCGTTTGACTTTTTCAATGGAGAATTGGCTGGAATTGAGATCGGACGCCATGTCACGTTTTAGAGAGCCCCTGATGTGCCTAAACAGTGGAAACTCCCCACAAGTGACACCATTTTGGAAACTAGACCCCTTAAGGAACTTATCTAGATGTGTGGTGAGCACTTTGAACCCCCAAGTGCTTCACAGAAGTTTATAACGTAGAGCCGTGAAAATAAAAAATCGCTTTTGTTTACACAAAAATGATCTTTTTGCCCACAAATTCTTATTTTCACAAGGGTAACAGGAGAAATTAGACCACTAAAGTTGTTGTGCAATTTCTCCTGAGTACGTCGATTCCCAATATGTGGGGTAAACCACTGTATGGGCGCACCGCAGAGCTTGGAAGAGAAGGAGTGCCGTTTGACTTTTTCAATGTAGAATTGGCTGGAGTTGAGATCGGACGCCATGTCGCGTTTGGAGAGCCCCTGATGTGCCTAAACAGTAGAAATCCCCCCACAAGTGACCCCATTTTGGAAACTAGACCCCCCATGGAACTTATCTAGATGTGTGGTGAGAACTTTGAATGCCCAAGTGCTTCATAGAAGTTTATAATGCAGAGTCGTGAAAATAAAAAATATTTTTTTTTCCACAAAAAAGATTTTTTAGCCCCCAAGTTTTTATTTTCACAAGGGTAACAAGAGAAATTGGACCCCAAAGGTTGTTGTCCAATTTGTCCTGAGTATGCTGGTCCCCCATATGTGGGGGTAAACCACTGTTTGGGCGCACGGCAGAGCTCGGAAGGAAGGAGCGCCGTTTTGGAATGCAGACTTTGATAGAATGGTCTGCGGGCATTATGTTGCGTTTGCAGAGCCCCTGATGTACCTAACCAGTAGAAACCCTCCACAAGTGACCCCATTTTGGAAACTAGACCCCCCAAGGAACTTATCTAGATGTGTGGTGAGAACTTTGAATGCCCAAGTGCTTAACAGAAGTTTAGAATGCAGAGTTGTGAAAATAAAAAATATTTTTTTTTCACAAAAAAGATATTGTAGCCCCCAAGTTTTTATTTTCACAAGGGTAACAGGAGAAATTGGACCACTAAAGTTGTTGTCCAATTTATCCTGAGTATGCTGATGCCCCATATGTGGGGGTAAACCACTGTTTGGGCGCACGGCAGAGCTCGGAAGGGAAGGAGCGCCGTTTTGGAATGCAGACTTAGGTAGAATGGTCTGTGGGCGTTATGTTGCGTTTGCAGTCGCCGGTAAACAGTTAATTACCGGCGATCGCAAAACAGAGGTCGGTAAAACCGACCCCGATCATGCTCTTTGGGGTCTCGGCTACCCCCGGCAGCCGAGACCCCAAAGATTCTCGCGGGGCCGGCCGGCGGGCGCACTGCGCATGCGCCCGCCATTTTGAATATGGCGGCGCTCACCGGGAGCCACGAGGAGCATCGGGGGAGATAGGTGAGTATCGGGGGGCTACTTGGGACCCCTTTTCTCTGTCCTCCGATGTGCGATCACATCGGAGGACAGAGAAATTAAAAAGAGATTGCGTTTTGGGTTTTTTTGCGATCGCCGGTAAACGGTTAATTACCGGCGATCGCAAATGCGGGGTGGGTAAAAAAAAACCCCGAATCATGTTCTCTGGGGTCTCGGCTACCCCCGGCAGCCGAGACCCCGGAGAAAATCCGACTCTGGGGGGCGCTATTTACTTTTTCCACAGCGCCGTTAATTAACAGCGCTGTGGTTTAAGTACCCTTAGTGGCCGCCGTTAAAAGGCGTATCGGCGGTCGCTAAGGGGTTAATCTTTACATGACGTGTGTGTAGATTATTTGAAGTAAAAATAAAAAAAATTATGCTAACTTTTTTTTTTCTAGATCTTTGTCGCAAAGAAAAATTAAACAATAAATTATATGCACCCTAAAATAGTGCCATAACAATTTATTCTGTATAAAACGAAGTCTTATAGAGCCTTGTCAAAGAAAAACAATATGCTGGAGATGCAAAAACATGAATGAGAGCCAAAAGTTTATATTTAGGTGAACAAATGTAAATGAGAAGATACATTGTGGAACACACTTTATTTTGTATATTTTTGTTTTCCTGTACCCATGCCATGATACATGCACACAAATTGGCTAGTTTGTATGTGCCCATCTGCAATGACAAAATCTGCCTTTCTTAACCCTCTAGGGCAGGGGTGGGCAATTAATTTTGCCATGGGGCCGCATGAGAAATTTGGATGGTTTTAGAGGGCCGGACTAATATAATTAACTAATTTTTACCCAATACTGTAGTATACATATGCTATATTTTCATGAACAAACAGTATGTTAAACAATGCAGAGATTATCCAGGCCCCATAATGTCCAGATTTCATTAGTGCCCCCATAATGTCCAGATTTCATTTGTGCCCCCATAATGTCCAGATTTCATTCATTAGTGCCCCCATAATGTCCAGATTTCATTAGTGCCCCCATAATGTCCAGATTTTATTAGTGCAGATAATAACCCAGTGCACAAGTATAGAGGAGCAGATAATAACCCAGAGCACAAGTACTGAGGAGCAGATAACCCAGAGCACAAGTACAGAGGAGCAGATAACTCAGAGCACAAGTACTGAGGAGCAGATAACCCAGAGCACAAGTACAGAGGAGCAGATAACCCAGAGCACAAGTACTGAGGAGCAGATAACACAGAGCACAAGTACTGAGGAGCAGATAATAACCCAGAGCACAAGTACTGAGGAGCAGATAACCCAGAGCACAAGTACAGAGGAGCAGATAACCCAGAGCACAAGTACTGAGGAGCAGATAACACAGAGCACAAGTACTGAGGAGCAGATAATAACCCAGAGCACAAGTACTGAGGAGCAGATAAGCCAGAGCACAAGTACAGAGGAGCAGATAACCCAGAGCACAAGTACAGAGGAGCAGATAACCCAGAGCACAAGTACTGAGGAGCAGATAACCCAGAGCCCAAGTACAGCGGAGCAGATGACCCAGTGCGCAAGTACTGAGGAGCAGATAACCCAGAGCACAAGTACAGAGGAGCAGATAACTCAGAGCACAAGTACTGAGGAGCAGATAACCCAGAGCACAAGTACAGAGGAGCAGATAACCCAGAGCACAAGTACTGAGGAGCAGATAACACAGAGCACAAGTACTGAGGAGCAGATAACCCAGAGCACAAGTACAGAGGAGCAGATAACTCAGAGCACAAGTACTGAGGAGCAGATAACCCAGAGCACAAGTACAGAGGAGCAGATAACCCAGAGCACAAGTACTGAGGAGCAGATAACACAGAGCACAAGTACTGAGGAGCAGATAATAACCCAGAGCACAAGTACTGAGGAGCAGATAACCCAGAGCACAAGTACAGAGGAGCAGATAACCCAGAGCACAAGTACTGAGGAGCAGATAACACAGAGCACAAGTACTGAGGAGCAGATAACCCAGAGCACAAGTACAGAGGAGCAGATAACTCAGAGCACAAGTACTGAGGAGCAGATAACCCAGAGCACAAGTACAGAGGAGCAGATAACCCAGAGCACAAGTACTGAGGAGCAGATAACACAGAGCACAAGTACTGAGGAGCAGATAATAACCCAGAGCACAAGTACTGAGGAGCAGATAACCCAGAGCACAAGTACAGAGGAGCAGATAACCCAGAGCACAAGTACTGAGGAGCAGATAACACAGAGCACAAGTACTGAGGAGCAGATAATAACCCAGAGCACAAGTACTGAGGAGCAGATAAGCCAGAGCACAAGTACAGAGGAGCAGATAACCCAGAGCACAAGTACAGAGGAGCAGATAACCCAGAGCACAAGTACTGAGGAGCAGATAACCCAGAGCCCAAGTACAGCGGAGCAGATGACCCAGTGCGCAAGTACTGAGGAGCAGATAACCCAGAGCCCTTACCACCGACCACCGGCACCGTCCGACTCCACAAGTGACCTCAGTACAGCGCTGCAGTGCCACACAGAACACCGGCGCAACGGAGCAGAGCAGCAGCATGTGTCACGCTGAGGGACGTCACCTGCTGCTGGCGCTTCCCTGATGCGGAAGTGCCAGCGGCGGTCAGCGCCTCTCAGCGGACAGGAGTTTGAATGCAGGGCGCACAGGCGTAGGCGTGGCTGAAGGGAAGGGGAGCCGAGCGGTGCCTGGGGCGGCGGGCGGCAAGGGAAGGGGAGCCGAGCGGTGCCTGGGGCGGCGGGCGGCAAGGGAAGGGGAGCCGAGCGGTGCCTGGGGCGGCGGGCCGTTTACAACCGTCAGGCGGGCCGGATGCGGCCCGCGGGCCGCATCTTGCCCAGGTCTGCTCTAGGGCTATGTCATACAATTTAAAGGGACAAGTAGGATCCCTCTTTAATTATAAAAGATCTTATACAGATTGGAGGATTACTCAGCCAAATAATTATAATTTATTTTTTCTTTCCAACCCAGAAAAATAGAATAAATGGGGGGAAAAAAGCAATTTTTTGCTCTAATTTGCTTTTGTTTATATTATGTACTAAATAACCATCTGAAAGAATTCTCCAGGTTGTTACGGTTGTATCGATATCCAATATACAGTAATGGCAAAAAGTGTTGGCACCCTTCGAAATTTTTCCAGAGACTTGTCTCCCAGAAAATTATTGCAATTCAACATGTTTTGTTATACATGTGTTTATTTTCTTTGTGTGTATTGGAAGAACACACACAAAACTGAAAAGGAAAATTGGACATATCACACAAAACGCAAAGAAAAAATGGGACAGACTAAGGCTACGTTCACATTTGCGGTGCGTCGGGCGCAACCGCGGCGACGCATGCGCCCCTATATTTAACATGGGGGGCGCATGGACATGCGTTTTGTGACGCATGCGTTTTTTGGGCGCAAGCGTCAAAGCGCTGAGGACGCTGCTTGTTGCATTTTTTTTTTGCGCTATAAAAATGAACGCATCCGTCACAAAACGCAGCTTTTTGCATGCGTTTTTGCGTGCGTTGTGCGTTCGATGCAACACACAACAACGCAAATGTGAACGTAGCCTAAATTGTTGGCACCTTTCCAAAATCGTGGGTAAACAACTTTGTTTCATTAAAGTTGCCTGTGGCAAGTAACGGATATGGGCAAATGAGAATCGCACCTGAAGACAGATAAAAAGGGGAGAAGTTGACGCAATCTTTGCATTGTGTGTCTGCTTGTACCTCTCTAAGCATGAAGAACAGAAAGAGAAGAGAACTGTCTGAGGACTTGAGAAACAAAGTCTTGAAAAATATCAACAGTCTCAAGGTTATAAGTCCATCACCAGAGATCTTGATGTTTCTTTATCCATGTTGCGCCGCATAATCAAGAGGTTTACCACCCATGGCACTGTAACTAATCTCTCTGGTTGTGGACAGCAGAGAAAAATTGATGTAATTCTGCTATGCAGAATAGTCCGGATAGCGGATAAGCCGCCCCAAATCAAGTGCCAAAAAATTTCAAGCTGTCCTGCAGGCTCTGAGTGCATCAGTGTCAGTGTAAACTATCTGTCGATATATGAATGAAAGAAAACGCTGTGGGAGGACCCCACTGACAAAGCTAGGTTGCAGTTTGCCAAAATGGACTCAAGCCAAAATCCTTCTGGAAAAGCGTCTTGTGGACAGATGAGAAAAGATAGAGCTTTTTGGTAAAGCACATCATTCTTCTGTCTACCGAAAGAGGAATGAGACCCACAGTCAATTATGGTGGAGATTCAAAATGTTTTGGGGTTGTTTTGCTGCCTCTGGCACTGGGTGCCTTGACTGTGCGCAAGGCATCATGAAAACTGAAGATTACCAGAACATTTTGGGTTGCAATGTAGTGCCCAATGTCAGACAGCTGGTTTTGTGTCCTAAGTCATCGGTCTTCCAGCAGGACAATGACACAAAACTTACTTCAAGAAGCACCCAAAAATGGATGGAACCAAAGCGCTGGAGAAATCTGAAGTGTCCAGCAATGAGTCCAGATCTACAGTGGGTACTGAAGGTATTTATACCCGTTTAAATTTTTCACTCTTTGTTTCATTGCAGCCAAAAAAAGTTCATTTTTTTCACATTAATGTACACTCTGTACACCATCTTGACTGAAAAATGTAGAAGTTTTTGCAAATTTTATAAAAAAGAAAAACTGAAATATCACATGGTCATAAGTATTCAGACCCTTTGCTCAGACACTCATATTTTCATCACATGCTGTCCATTTCCTTGTGATCCTCCTTGACATGGTTCTACTCCTTCATTGGAGTCCAGCTGTGTTTAATTAAACTGATAGGACTTGATTTGTAAAGGCACACACCTGTCTATATAAGACCTCACAGCTCAAAGTGCATGTCAGACTAAATGAAAATCATAAGGTCAAAAGAACTGGCCAAGGAGCTCAGAGACAGAATTGTGGCAGGGTACAGATCTGGCCAAGGTTACAATAGAATTTCTGCAGTACTCAAGGTTCCTAAGAGCACAGTGGCCTCCATAATCCTTAAATGGAAGAAGTTTGGGACCAGCAGAAGTTTTCCTACACCTGGCCGTCCAGCCAAACTGCGCAATCGTGGGAGAAGATCTTTGGTGAGAGAGGTAAAGAAGAACCCCAAGATCACTGTGGCTGATCTCCAGAGATGCATTAGGGATATGGGAGAAAGTTCCGCAAAGTCAACTATCGCTGCAGCCCTTCACCAGTCAGGTCTTTATGAGCCTCTCCTCAGTGCAAGACATATGAAAGCCCGCATAGAGTTTGCTAAAAAAACACATGAAGGACTCCCAGACTATGAGAAATAAGATTCTCTGGTCTGATGAGACGAAGATAGACCTTTTTGGTGATAATTATTAGCGGTATGTGTGGAGAAAACCAGGCACTGCTCATCACCTGCCCAATACAATCCCAACAGTGAAACATGGTGGTGGCAGCATCATGCTATGGGGGTGTTTTTCAGCTGCAGGGACAGGATGACTGGTTGCCATTAAAGGAAACCTGAATGCGGCCAACCAAACAGAGAGATATCCTGGATGAAAACCTCTTCCAGAGTGCTCTGGACCTCAGACTTGGCCTAAGGTTCACCTTCCAACAAGACAATGAAAGCACACCGCTAAAATAACAAAGGAGTGGCATCAGAGCAACTCTGTGATCGTTCTTGACTGGCCCAGTCAGAGCCCTGACCTAAACCCAATTGAGCATCTCTGTAGAGACCTGAAAATGGCTGTCCACCAACGTTCACCATCCAACCTGACGGAACTGGAGAGGATCTGCAAGGAAAAATGGCAGAGGATCCTCAAATCCAGGGGTGAAAAACTTGTTGCCTCATTCCCAAGAAGACTCATGGCTGTACTAGCTCAAAAGGGTGCTTCTACTCAATACTGAGCAAAGGGTCTAAATACTTATGACCATGTGATATTTCAGTTTTTCTTTTTTATAAATTTGCAAAATTACTACACTTCTTTTTTTTTTTTTCCCTTTTTTTCCAGTTAAGATGGAGTGCAGAGTGAACATTAATAAGAAAAAAAAAAAACTTTTTTGAATTTACCAAATGCCTACAATGAAACGGAGTGAAAAATGTAAAGGTGTCTGAATACTTTCCTTACCCATTGTAAATCCCATTGAACACCTGCAGAAAGGTCCTAAAATTGAGGTTGGGAGAAGGCACCCTTCAAATATGAGACATGGAGCAGTTTGCAAAAGAACAGTGGTCCAAAATTCCAGTTGAGAGGCGTAAGATGCTTGTTGATATAGGAATTGATTGATTGTAGTTATTTATTCCAAAGAATGTGCAACCAAATATTAACCCCTTAGCGACCGCCGATACGCCTTTTAACGGCGGCCGCTAAGGGTACTTAAACCACAGCGCCGTTAATTAACGGCGCTGTGGAAAAAGTGTATAGCGCCCCCCACAGGCCGATTTTCTCCGGGGTCTCGGCTGCCGAGGGTAGCCGAGACCCCAGAGAACATGATTCGGGGGGGTTTTAACCCTCCCCGCATTTGCGATCGCCGGTAATTAACCGTTTACCGGCGATCGCAAAAAAAAAAAAAAAAAAGCGATCTCTTTTTAATTTCTCTGTCCTCCGATGTGATCGCACATCGGAGGACAGAGAAAAGGGGTCCCAGGTGGCCCCCCAATACTCACCTAGCTCCCCCGATGCTCCTCGTGTCTCCCGGTGGGCGCCGCCATCTTCAAAATGGCGGGCGCATGCGCAGTGCGCCCGCCGGCCGGCACCGGGAGAATCTTTGGGGTCTCGGCTGCCTGGGGTAGCCGAGACCCCAAAGAGCATGATCGGGGATCGGTTTTAGCGACCCCTGTTTTGCGATCGCCGGTAATTAACTGTTTACCGGCGACCGCAAAAAAAAAAAAAAAAAGTAAAGTGTAATTCTCTGTCCTCTGATGTGATCGCACATCAGAGGACAGAGAAATAGGGGGATTCGGGGACCCTAGCATACTCACCTAGGTCCCTGGATCCTCTTGCTGCTCCTCCTGGCCGCCGGCAGAAGAACATGGCGGACGCATGCCCAGTGCGCCCGCCATCTGTCTCCATCTGCCGGCCGGCAGGAGAACAGCGGTTAGGGTTAGGGTTAGGGGTAGGGTTAGGGGTAGGGTTAGGGGTAGGGTTAGGGCTAGGGTTAGGTTAGGGGTAGGGTTACGGCTAGGGTTAGGTTAGGGGTAGGGTTAGGTTAGGGTTAGGGGTAGGGTTACGGCTAGGGTTAGGTTAGGGGTAGGGTTAGGGGTAGGGTTAGGGGTAGGGTTGGGGCTAAATTTAGGGTTAGGGTTGGGGCTAAATTTAGGGTTAGGGTTGGGGCTAAATTTAGGGTTAGGCTTCTTTCACACTTACGTCGGTACGGGGCCGTCGCAATGCGTCGGCCCGACATACCGACGCACGTTGTGAAAATTGTGCACAACGTGGGCAGCAGCTGTAGTTTTTCAACGCATCCGCTGCCCAATCTATGTCCTGGGGAGGAGGGGGCGGAGTTACGGCCACGCATGCGCGGTCAGAAATGGCGGATGCGACGTACAAAAAAACGTTTCATTGAACGTTTTTATGTGCCGACGCTCCGCCAAAACACAACTGATCCAGTGCACGACGGACGCGACGTGTGGCCATCCGTCACGATCCGTCGGCAATACTATGGGCAAAAAACGCATCCTGCGGGCACATTTGCAGGATCCGTTTCTTGTCCAAAACGACGGATTGCGACGGAATGCCAAACAACGCAAGTGTGAAAGTAGCCTTAGGGCTAGGGTTAGGGTTGGGGCTAAAGTTAGGGCTAGGGTTGGGGCTAAAGTTAGGGTTAGAGCTGGGATTAGGTTTAGGGTTTGGATTAGGGTTGGTATTAGGGTTAGGGTTGGCATTAGGGTTACGCTTGGGATTAGGGTTAGGTTTGGGATTAGGGTTAAGGTTAGGGTTGTGATTAGGGGTGTATTGGGATTAGGGTTAGGGTTGAGATTAGGATTAGGGGTGTGTTGGATTTAGGGTTTTGATTAGGGTTATGGTTAGGGTTGACATTAGGGTTGTTTTGGGGTAAGGGTTGTGATTATGGTTAGGGTTCGTGATTAGGATTATGGATCAGGTTGGGATTAGGGTTAGGGGTTGGAGCTAGAATTGGGGGGTTTCCACTGTTTAGGTACATCAGGGGGTCTCCAAACACGACAGCCAATTTTGCGCTCAAAAAGTCAAATGGTGCTCCCTCCCTTCTGAGCTCTGCCATGCGCCCAAACAGTGGGTTACCCCCACATATGGGGCATCAGCGTACTCGGGATAAATTGGACAACAACTTCTGGGGTCCAATTTCTCTTGTTACCCTTGTGAAAATAAAAACTTGGGGGCTACAAAATCTTTTTTGTGAAAAAAAAAAATATTTTTTATTTTCACGACTCTGCATTCTAAACTTCTGTGAAGCACTTGGGCATTCAAAGTTCTCACCACACATCTAGATAAGTTCCTTGGGGGGGTCTAGTTTCCAAAATGGGGTCACTTGTGGGGGGTTACTACAGTTTAGGTATATCAGGGGCTCTGCAATCACAACATAATGCCCACAGACCATTCTATCAAAGTCTGCATTCCAAAAAGGCGCTCCTTCCCTTCCGAGCTCTGCCGTGCGCCCAAACAGTGGTTTACCCCCACATATGGCACATCAGCGTACTCGGGATAAATTGGACAACCACTATTGCAGTCCAATTTCTCTTGTTACCCTTGTGAAAATAAAAACTTGGGGGCTACAAAATCTTTTTTGTGAAAAAAAAAATATTTTTTATTTTCACGACTCTGCATTCTAAACTTCTGTGAAGCACTTGGACATTCAAAGTTCTCACCACACATCTAGATAAGTTCCTTGGGGGGTCTAGTTTCCAAAATGGGGTCACTTGTGGAGGGTTTCTACTGGTTAGGTACATCAGGGGCTCTGCAAATGCAACATAATACCCGCAGACCATTCTATCAAAGTCTGCATTCCAAAACGGCGCTCCTTCCTTCCGAGCTCTGCCGTGCGCCCAAACAGTGGTTTACCCCCACATATGGGGTACTAGCATACTCAAGACAAATTGGACAACAACTTTTGGGGTCCAATTTCTCTTGTTACCCTTGTAAAAATAAAAACTTGGGGGCTACAATATCTTTTTTGTGGAAAAAAAAAATATTTTTTATTTTCACGGCTCTGCATTATAAACTTCTGTGAAGCACTTGGGCATTCAAGGTTCTCATCACACATCTAGATAAGTTCCATGGGGGGTCTAGTTTCCAAAATGGGGTCACTTGTGGGGGATTTCTACTGTTTAGGCACATCAGGGGCTCTCCAAACGCGACATGGCGTCCGATCTCAATTCCAGCCAATTCTACATTGAAAAAGTAAAACGGCACTCCTTCTCTTCCAAGCTCTGCGGTGCGCCCTAGCAGTGGTTTAGCCCCACATATTGGGTATCAGCGTACTCAGGAGAAATTGCACAACAACTTTTGTGGTCTAATTTCTCCTGTTACCCTTGTGAAAATAAAAATTTGTGGGCAAAAAGATCATTTTTGTAGAAAAAATGCGATTTTTTTTTTTTCACGGCTCTACGTTATAAACTTCTGTGAAGCACATGGGGGTTCAAAGTGCTCGCCACACATCTAGATAAGTTCCTTAAGGGGTCTAGTTTCCAAAATGGTGTCACTTGTGGGGGGTTTCCACTGTTTAGGCACATCAGGGGCTCTCCAAACGCGACATGGCGTCCAATCTCAATTCCAGCCAATTCTACATTGAAAAAGTAAAACGGCGCTCCTTCACTTCCAAGCTCTGTGGTGCGCCCAAACAGTGGTTTACCCCCACATATGGGGTATCGACGTATTCAGGAGAAATCGCACAACAACTTTTGTGGTCTAATTTCTCCTGTTACCCTTGTGAAAATAAGAATTTGTGGGCAAAAAGATCATTTTTGTGTAAACAAAAGCGATTTTTTTATTTTCACGGCTCTACGTTATAAACTTCTGTGAAGCACTTGGGGGTTCAAAGTGCTCGCCACACATCTAGATAAGTTCCTTAAGGGGTCTAGTTTCCAAAATGGTGTCACTTGTGGGGGGTTTCCACTGTTTAGGCACATCAGGGGCTCTCTAAACGTGACATGGCGTCCGATCTCAATTCCAGCCAATTCTGCATTGAAAAAGTCAAACGGCGCTCCTTCACTTCTAAGTTCTGCGGTGCGCCCTAACAGTGGTTTACCCCCACATATGGGGTATTGGCGTATTCAGGAGAAATTGCATAACAAAATTTATGGTTACATTTCTGTTTTTACACTTGTGAAAATAAAAAAAATGGTTCTGAATTAAGATGTTTGCAAAAAAAAGTGAAATGTTCATTTTTTCCTTCCACATTGTTTCAGTTCCTGTGAAGCACGTAAAGGGTTAATAAACTTCTTGAATGTGGTTTTGAGAACCTTGAGGGGTGTAGTTTTTAGAATGGTGTCACACTTCATTATTTTCTATCATATAGACCCCTCAAAATGACTTCAAATGTGATGTGGTCCCTAAAAAAAAATGGTGTTGTAAAAATGAGAAATTGCTGGTCAACTTTTAACCCTTATAACTCCCTAACAAAAAAAAATTTTGTTTCCAAAATTGTGCTGATGTAAAGTAGACATGTGGGAAATGTTATTTATTAACTATTTTTCGTGACATATCTCTCTGATTTAAGGGCATAAAAATA